>NW_026526832.1:40175229-40775229 GCF_024362965.1 Panthera pardus | reverse complement strand
CCTGTGGCCGACCTCCACTCACCCCGCCCCGCCTCCCTGTTCACACTACTCCACCCCTGCCCACACCGCCCCGCCCCCCTGCTCACACCGCCCCACCCTCCGCTCATACCGCCTCCCCGCCCCCCTGTTCACACCACCCCGCCCCCTGACACCGCCCCGCCCCTGCCCACACTGCCCCCCACTCCCCCCTCACACCACCCCGCCCCCCGTTCACACGGCCCTGCCTCCCCTCACCCCCTTACCCACCTCATACCACCCCGCCCTGTTCACACCGCCCCACCCCCCACTCACATAGACCCGCCCCACTCACACGGCTCTACCCCCTCACACCGTCTTCCCCTCATCCCCCCGTCCCCCCTCCCCCCTCCCACAGCCCCGCACCCCACTTACTCTGTGCCCACCCCCCTTCCACCCGCTCCGGTCACACCCTTTGGGAGCGCCCTCTCCTGAGAGGTCAGTGCTCCTGTGCTCAGGGCGCCAGGGAGTCTCAGCCCCAAGGAAGAACCTGCACGGTCGCTGCAGGACGTTCATGCCCCACTGCGTGTCCAGGAACACTACCGGCCAGGGAGCCGTTTTCTCGGCCGGCTTTAGGACCACAGGCGGCCCCGAGGTCACTCTGCTCCTAAGGGGCCCCGGCTGCAAGACTCAGTGCGCGTGTGCCGCCAGAGCCCGAGGGCCCCCAGCCTCCTGCAGTCGCCCCCCACTGTCACCCGCGGACCCCGCTGCGTGGTGGGCATCGCCGTACGCCCCCTTCACGGGCAGCAGGTTTGTGAAAGGCTTGCATTTGCTTCCACCCACTCCCAGATGGTGCCCTGGCCTGAGGTGCCTGCGGGACGGTGTTCAGATCACAGGCTCGATCCAGAGACTCAGCCACACTTAACCCGAGTAACTGTGAACAATGCACCTGACTTGTTTTCTTCACAGTCACCAGAGGATATTCTGCAGTACCTGCCCCGGGTTCTCGTGGTGGCCCTGCCACTCCAGAAGTGTGCAAGGTACAGGGCCCCAGCTGCGGTGGGGGGGGGTGGGGTACAGCAAAGACAGAAGTGTGCAAGGTACAGGGCCCCCAGCTGCAGTGGGGGGGGGGGGGTAGAGCAAAGACAGAAGTGTGCAAGGTACAGGGCCCCCAGCTGCGGTGGGGGGGGGTAGAGCAAAGACAGAAGTGTGCAAGGTACAGGGCCCCCAGCTGCGGTGGGGGGGGGGTACAGCAAAGACAGAAGTGTGCAAGGTACAGGGCCCCCAGCTGTGGTGGGGGGGGGTACAGCAAAGACAGAAGTGTGCAAGGTACAGGGCCCCCAGCTGCGGTGGGGGAGGGGGGTACAGCAAAGACAGAAGTGTGCAAGGTACAGGGCCCCCAGCTGCGTTGGGGGGGGGGGTACAGCAAAGACAGAAGTGTGCAAGGTACAGGGCCCCCAGCTGCATTGGGGGGGGCGTACAGCAAAGACAGAAGTGTGCAAGGTACAGGGCCCCCAGCTGCGTTGGGGAGGGTACAGCAAAGACAGAAGTGTGCAAGGTACAGGGCCCCCAGCTGCGGTGGGGGGGGATACAGCAAAGACAGAAGTGTGCAAGGTACAGGGCCCCCAGCTGCGGTGGGGGGGGGGGGTACAGCAAAGACAGAAGTGTGCAAGGTACAGGGCCCCCAGCTGCGTTGGGGGGGGTACAGCAAAGACAGAAGTGTGCAAGGTACAGGGCCCCCAGCTGCAGTGGAGGGGTGGGGTACAGCAAAGATAGAAGTGTGCAAGGTACAGGGCCCCCAGCTGCGGTGGGGGGAGGTACAGCAAAGACAGAAGTGTGCAAGGTACAGGGCCCCCAGCTGCGTTGGGGGGGGGGTACAGCAAAGACAGAAGTGTGCAAGGTACAGGGCCCCCAGCTGCAGTGGGGGGGGGGGGGTAGAGCAAAGACAGAAGTGTGCAAGGTACAGGGCCCCCAGCTGCGGTGGGGGGGGGGGTACAGCAAAGACAGAAGTGTGCAAGGTACAGGGCCCCCAGCTGCGTTGGGGGGGGGTACAGCAAAGACAGAAGTGTGCAAGGTACAGGGCCCCCAGCTGCGTTGGGGGGGGCGTACAGCAAAGACAGAAGTGTGCAAGGTACAGGGCCCCCAGCTGCGTTGGGGGGGGTACAGCAAAGACAGAAGTGTGCAAGGTACAGGGCCCGCAGCTGCGGTGGGGGGGGATACAGCAAAGACAGAAGTGTGCAAGGTACAGGGCCCCCAGCTGCGGTGGGGGGGGGGTACAGCAAAGATAGAAGTGTGCAAGGTACAGGGCCCCCAGCTGCGGGGGGGGGGGTACAGCAAAGACAGAAGTGTGCAAGGTACAGGGCCCCCAGCTGCGGTGGGGGGGGGATACAGCAAAGACAGAAGTGTGCAAGGTACAGGGCCCCCAGCTGCGTTGGGGGGGCGGGGGGTACAGCAAAGACAGAAGTGTGCAAGGTACAGGGCCCCCAGCTGCGGTGGGGGGGGATACAGCAAAGACAGAAGTGTGCAAGGTACAGGGCCCGCAGCTGCGGTGGGGGGGGATACAGCAAAGACAGAAGTGTGCAAGGTACAGGGCCCCCAGCTGCGGTGGGGGGGGGGTACAGCAAAGATAGAAGTGTGCAAGGTACAGGGCCCCCAGCTGCGGGGGGGGGGTACAGCAAAGACAGAAGTGTGCAAGGTACAGGGCCCCCAGCTGCGGTGGGGGGGGGGTACAGCAAAGACAGAAGTGTGCAAGGTACAGGGCCCCCAGCTGCGTTGGGGGGGGGGGTACAGCAAAGACAGAAGTGTGCAAGGTACAGGGCCCCCAGCTGCAGTGGAGGGGTGGGGTACAGCAAAGATAGAAGTGTGCAAGGTACAGGGCCCCCAGCTGTGGTGGGGGGGGGGTACAGCAAAGACAGAAGTGTGCAAGGTACAGGGCCCCCAGCTGCGGTGGGGGGGGGGTACAGCAAAGACAGAAGTGTGCAAGGTACAGGGCCCCCAGCTGCGGTGGGGGGGGGCGTACAGCAAAGACAGAAGTGTGCAAGGTACAGGGCCCCCAGCTGCGTTGGAGGGTGGGTACAGCAAAGACAGAAGTGTGCAAGGTACAGAACCCCCAGCTGCGGTGGGGGGGGTACAGCAAAGACAGAAGTGTGCAAGGTACAGGGCCCCCAGCTGCGGTGGGGGGGGATACAGCAAAGACAGAAGTGTGCAAGGTACAGGGCCCCCAGCTGCGTTGGGGGGGGGGTACAGCAAAGACAGAAGTGTGCAAGGTACAGGGCCCCCAGCTGCGTTGGGGGGGGGGTACAGCAAAGACAGAAGTGTGCAAGGTACAGGGCCCCCAGCTGCGTTGGGGGGGGTACAGCAAAGACAGAAGTGTGCAAGGTACAGGGACCCCAGCTGCGTTGGGGGGGGGGCGTACAGCAAAGACAGAAGTGTGCAAGGTACAGGGCCCCCAGCTGCGTTGGGGGGGCGGGGGGTACAGCAAAGACAGAAGTGTGCAAGGTACAGGGCCCCCAGCTGCGTTGGGGGGGGTACAGCAAAGACAGAAGTGTGCAAGGTACAGGGCCCCCAGCTGCGTTGGGGGGGGGTACAGCAAAGACAGAAGTGTGCAAGGTACAGGGCCCCCAGCTGCGGTGGGGGGGGCGTACAGCAAAGACAGAAGTGTGCAAGGTACAGGGCCCCCAGCTGCGTTGGGGGGGGGGGTACAGCAAAGACAGAAGTGTGCAAGGTACAGGGCCCCCAGCTGCGTTGGGGGGGGGGGGGTACAGCAAAGACAGAAGTGTTCAAGGTACAGGGCCCCCAGCTGCGGTGGGGGGGGGTACAGCAAAGACAGAAGTGTGCAAGGTACAGGGCCCCCAGCTGCGTTGGGGGGGGGGTACAGCAAAGACAGAAGTGTGCAAGGTACAGGGCCCCCAGCTGCGTTGGGGGTGGGGTACAGCAAAGACAGAAGTGTGCAAGGTACAGGGCCCCCAGCTGCGGTGGGGGGGGATACAGCAAAGACAGAAGTGTGCAAGGTACAGGGCCCCCAGCTGCGTTGGGGGGGGGGGTACAGCAAAGACAGAAGTGTGCAAGGTACAGGGCCCCCAGCTGCGTTGGGGGGGGGGGTACAGCAAAGACAGAAGTGTGCAAGGTACAGGGCCCCCAGCTCAGAGGGGGGCGCATAGAGCAAAGGCAGTAGATTCAGTTTGCAGGGCTGGTGTTAGGTTCGAATGAGACAGAAGGTGAGCAGCACCTTGCTGGCACTTAGCACATTCTTTGCCCTTGTCTGTAATTGTTATTACGGACATGATCTAACTTTACGTCTGGTGCCTGAGTCTGGCCCCTGGTTGACTCAAGACCCAGGTTACTGCGATTTTTGTATCGGAGCCCTGAAAAGAGGGCCCACTCTGTCCCTCCCCGGGCGTTCTTGGCACCGCTCAGGGGGCCTCTACAGCAGTAGGTGCTCAAAAGCAGGTGTTGAAAGAGTGCACGGACCGTAGAGGGCTTTGCTGAAGCCAGTTACTAGTTCTAGCTGCAAAGTGTGACCACGCTTCTCTTCCGTGGCCGTCTGTGTGCTCACAAGAGAACCCGTCCCTCCCACCACAATTTAGACACTTAGAACGAAGAAGCCACAGCCTTAGGAAATCACACTTGCTCAGGTGTGTGAGTCCCTACCCAGTGTGGGGCCCACGCAGCTACCTGCCTATCTAAGGAAGAGTGCAGTTTTGAAATTTACTTCAAGTAGAGAAAATAGCACTTCGTTATATATGATGCAAAGCTGTTCTGGCTTTCGTACCTTTCATAAGCACACTTTTTATTTTTAAGCCAACGTCCCACCATATGCATGCACACATATGTGCCACTTCACGTAGGAGCCTCTGTACACATTCCTACCCCTTAGGGTGGCGAGAAACATCGTAATTAATCCTGGACTTTCCATGTTTTTAAAACAACTGCTTTAATCGTTTCATGAAACGCAGGAGGTAGGCAGGACACCTGTGTTCCAGTCGAGGATTTAAAATAGCAGGAATGATTGGCATTTGCATTTGGTTTCACAGATTTCTTCCCCTAGCAATTTCGGTGGGGCCACACGACCCCCTTCAGAAGCAGGCAGGAATATCCTAATCGTGTCCACGCCAGCGAGGAGAAAGCTTCCAGGAGTCCCGTAGGGTCCCGACTCGGAGTCTAATGAGGGCTGAGGAAGCGTGGGCCGTGAGCACGAAACCCCGGAGTCGTTCTCTGTATCCACCTGCTTCTGACAGGTCATGCCTGGTGACCCCTTGTCTGCTGCAGGGGACTCAGGACAGGCAGGACCGGTTCCCCGGCTCGCCCAGAATGTCGGCACTGCGCTTCTGGAATTTTCACCATTGGACAATTCCTTCGCTGTGAGACTGTTCCACGATTAAGTTCTCTGTTCTTCTGGAAATGGAATTTAACTTTTTCCACAGGTGACTGGATCCCTAACTCCCACCACAAAAATGTCTACCGTTTAGATTAAGTATTTTATTTTAAGGTTTTGGGAGGAGATGCAAGAAACTAGTAAGAGGCACCAATTGCATAAGGTCGGGAGCTGCTAGGTGCCGTTCCGAGTGAGTCGTGCCTGCATTTAGCCCCACACGGCCGCACAGGGAGCCCTGCTAGCACCTCCTGGCATGGCCATCAGAGCTAAAACCCCAAGAGGGGAAGTGACTTGACCCAGCTGGCTCTGCTGGGCATGGAGGAGCTGGCACTTCGTCGGTGGGGGGGGGGGGGGGTTGGTGTCCACTTCCTGGACTGAGTTTTCTTAATCAATCCAGGAAACTTTCGTGGAAAAGCCATCCTTTTCTACCTGGGTGGTTTTAACTGAGTTTCCCTGCAGGCCTTGTCAGTGCCTTCTGTTCCTGCCCACAAGTTAGGGGGAAGTGGCTGCCCAGGACCTAGCAGAGCTGGGTGCGGGTCCCTCCCGCAGTGGGTCTGCTGTCCCACACATGGCAGGTGGCCTGTGGTTGGCGGGCACTGGGACACTGAGTGTCCACCCAGCAGGGTAGGGACTCCCCTCAAAGAAGCAGTGACTGCCCATCAGTAAAAATAAGTGGGCTTTCCTCTAAGATATTTAGGGGTCAAGTGTCATTTACACACAGAACCTAACCTGGAGAGTGACAAGGTACGCCTGTACAGACACTGTGTCACTCCACACGGTTTCCACGCGATGCAGATCGTATCTCTGGGCTTAGCAGTGGCCAGAATCAACACTCCCTGTGAAGTATTTGCCTGTTCTCTCTCGTGTATGTTCAGGAGCCCAACACTTCCCAGGAGAGTCAAATTTGCATAACGCCTGGCCCATGCTCCAAGAAGGTCCCCTCCTGGCAGAGGGCCGGGCGGACACGGTGAGGAGCAGCGGAGTCACAGCGCATGCTCCTCACCCGCAGTCCTGGGGACACTCGTCCCCATTTGAGGGTCCCGGGGGAGGACACGGAGTCAGAGAGGTTGCTTGTTTTGGCCCAGTGTGTGTGCGTGATGCTGGAGGCAGCGCTGAAGTGTCTCCCGAACCACCTGCGGCGAGGAGGCCCCCGCCCCCCAACCGAGGAACGCACATTCGCAGGGCAGGGCCCCCCAGGCCTGGCGCGAGGAGGTGGGCGAGGACACGTACACGTGACACGAAAGCTGAATCTGGACAGGTAGGAAGGGGTCCAGCAGACGAAGATGGCGAAGTGGTGGTGGACACGCAGTGGGGACGAGTCACAGCACAGCCGCGAGGTCGGAGCCCCGGACTTGGAGAGACGGCGCCAGCGGAGACGCTGCTCTAGGAGCTGGGCCCCGCGGGAGAGCACCAAGTATCAGCACCCCAGCCGCGTGGCTCTCCTGTTCAGCTGACCCCCCAACCTGGAAATACTAACTTAAGCATTACACCTGCGTGCCACCGAGGCGACAGGTCACATCCTCTGTGTCACCACACAGAATGAAGAGGCCGGGTCAACACAAGAGCAGCCCTCCTGCCGTCCCCTCGCCTCTTGGAGGACACTTCTGGAGGCCACGTGCGGGGTGCACACACGCGGCCGGGGGTCCCCTCCCCGGGCCGGAGTGCGCACACGCGGTGGGGTGACCCATTTCGGGGACGGGGTGCGCACACGCGACACGGGGGGACCCTCCTCGGGGCCGGGGTTGCGCACACGCGGTGGGGTGACACCTCCTCGGGAACGGGGTGCGCACTCGCGGCGGGGGGAACCCTCCTCGGAAGGAGGTCACCTTGGGGCACCTGGGACCCCGCGGGCTTGGCTGCAGGAGCGCTCACCCTCCCTCCTGTTCTCAGGGCTCCAGGGTCAGTTCTCCACGCAGAGAGTTTTAAACGGGGAAATAAAAAGGCAATATCCTGTATCACCACTGTCAGCCTCAATTACCGTACCTCGTAAATTCTAACTTACAGTAGGGTCCACGTGGAGCTCTGGCTAAGAAACGTACAGTAATAGGCCGTTTATAAAACTGACAAAAATTCTTCTGCTAATGCCAGGAATAACTGAAGATTTTCAGAAAGAAAAACAGGAATATTTCCTCATGTAAATAATAGATAAAGAGTGAAAAAGAATAAATGAACATAATCCAGCAGTAATCCCCTTGGGGGACAATAAAACCCGGAAAGTCCAATTTGTGCAGCCGGCCCCATTAGGCAGGAAGTTAGGAAGCCAGACGCGGCCTGCAGCTCTGAAGGCAGTGACCTCATGTGGGGTCTGATGTCTTGAATAGGAAACTGCGGCAGGAAGGAATTTCAGCACTTCATTAGTTGGCATTAGCTCGGAGCTCCGGTCGGGAAGGCAGGCGGCGGTGCCCGGTGCCCCTTGGGCCGCCGGGGCCGAGCCAGGCCCTGGGAAGTCAGCCGTCCACAGTCACCTTTGCTGGTGGTGTATACAGGGTGGCTTCTGGGTTCTCCAGTTCTGAGGCGGTGACTCAGCTGCTTGCCCTCCATTGGTAGGTAACTATTTTTTGGTAGAGGTGAAGAGACGGCAGGAGAGAGGAGGTTAAGTCATGTTGTGTTGTAAACCTCACATATTTCTATTTTCTACAAGAAGAAATTTCAAGAGTTTAAACGTTTATTCTTTTTTTTTTAATTTTTTTTAACGTTTATTTATTTTTGAGACAGAGACAGAGCATGAACGGGGGAGGGGCAGAGAGAGAGGGAGACACAGAACTGGAAGCAGGCTCCAGGCTCTGAGCCATCAGCCCAGAGCCCGACGCGGGGCTCGAACTCACGGTCCGTGAGATCGTGACCTGAGCTGAAGTCAGACGCTCAACCGACTGAGCCACCCAGGCGCCCCTAAACGTTTATTCTTAGTACACTAGGCCATTGTAATAACGTTTACCCTGCATTAGTAATTACAAGCATTAGAGTATTAGGGTATTAGAGATTGTAACGACTGGGCTCCATAAGCAAAGCTCTCTATATGTATGATTTCAACACACTGTTCCCTAGTGAAGAATGAGCTCATACGACACTTGGTATTGTTTTTCCTACAATGACTATGAATTTTCCTAACAATTTGTGACCAAATTCACTTGGTGGGCAGTTGGCAAAGGCTATGGAGCCAAGTGAAGTCCCCAAACTTGGGGACACACAGAAATGAGCAGATTTCCTCTGGTTCACGCATGCAATCCCCTCGCACCGCCTCCAGGGTGCTGGTACTCTGTTCTTCTGGTCCTGTCTGCAACTGTAGTGATTACTCAGGTGGTTTGTCCTCAGGGTGCATCTGGGCTAGCTGAATGCTTCAGGTAAAATGACCAGAATAGATATGATCATCATATATTTTTCTGTCTTATAAAATTCATATTTAATGTACTAAATTTTATAGTAAAGCTTATGAATATCTCCCCAAATTTCAAAAATGATCATGTAAATAAGGCTTGAGCCCATTTGCATGTGGCCAGATGGTAAGAAAGTACCTCTTTGATTCATTTTCCTCAAACTCAGTGGTGTACTTTGACTATTTGATTGGCTAATTTTTTTCTTCTCATGCTTTCCTTCAAAAGATTTCCTTGGTAGGAAAGCTACATAAAATTGCACTATACATCTTTGATTAGATACTTCAATTACTGAGACATTGACACATCAGAGTTTATTGGGATACGTGTGTGTGTTGAGAATGACAATCTTGTTTCATTATGTACCTGTAGCTTGGGGAAATTCTTGAAGGACCCTAATAATGAGCAAATAACACGTATTTATGCTGTAGTGTTTCAGTTGTCTCCTGAAACATGAGTATTTCCTGTATGTCTCAGAGGTAGAATCTGGGTTGGCTATAAGCCCATTCATCAGTCAAGTATATAACAATCTTTAAAGAAAGAGTTTAGGACTTATTGAACGCACATCTATCTTCCTTTGCCTCTGATCCCAAACAGATGTCAGAAAACAATCGAAGCTAAAATAAACTAATTTCAGGAAAATTCTGGGAGGCAAGAAATAGCCATCAACATACCAATTTTTTTTTTTTTTTTTTTTTTTTTTTTTTAGAAATCTCCCAAATTGAAAAACAGATAGGGTCATAACTTCCGAGAGGATACATCCTAGGGCAACTCCAGTGCTTAGCACCAAGTGCATATAAAACACTGCCCCAGAGGTAAAAGCCCTCAAGGGAAGGCTCCAGGCAGAGAGCAGACGGATGGAACAAAAAGGATGCAGAAGGTCCCTCCTGTGCAGAACTGGACAGGGCTCCCCATGCCTGGCACTGATCTAAGTTCTTGCCTTAAGAAACTAGAAAAAAGAAGAGCAAAATACAGCCCGAGCTTGCAATAAGGTAGGACACACAAGGCAAGACTAGAAATCGAGAGATCAAATACATGAAAACATTTGGGAAACCAACAAAACTAATGACAGATGTGACTAGGTAAAGAAATGAGAGTCAAGACAAAAAAGCAGATGGGAAATGAAGGGTAAACAGGAAGCTGGGAAACAGGACACAGACTGGCAGGTGTAACAGAGTGGACATACTGGAGAAGCCACGTTCGGGAAGTCTGTGGTTAAAGCATTTCCCAGTTAAGTCTTGAGGAAGACCTGGGAGTGGTGGGTCATAGGTGTGCGAGTGTGAGGGCAAAGTTAGGCTGAGAACACAGGTATTGTCTGAGTCTGTATCACTGCATCCTGAAGTGTGGTCCCCGACGAGCTGCATGGATGTCACCTGAGATGCATTAGAAATGCAAATTCTCCAAATTCTCCATCCAAATCTCCCGAATCAGAAACAGAAATCTCTGTGCATAGAGCCCAGAGGCTTTGCATGTGCTTCTGAGCACAGTCAAGTCTGAGCCCTGCTGCTGTGTGAGAAAGTTGGAATCCCAGAGCCCTTTTCCACCCACGGAAGCCTGGCCACAGTCTCCCCAGCTCAGCAGAAGTCCGGAGATACAGTACTCAGGAGATCCAGTTTTTAGAGGAGTGTTTCCCAAACTTTAATGTGCATACACATTCTTGCTAGACACAGATTGTGATGTAATAGGTCCGGGCTGAGACTGGAGGCCATGCATGTTTAATAAGCTCCCAGGGGACACCATTGCTGCTGGCCCGAGGACCACACTGAGCATCAATGGTGCTTCTCAGTCTCGGCCACACCACCGTCACCTGGGGACATCTGCAAACTGCCCACGCGGAGTCCCACCCCGGAGTGTTTGCTTAATTGGCGTGGTGTGTGGCCTGAGCGCTGAGATCTTTAAAGCTCCCCAGGTGATTCTCCTGCATGACCAAGCTCTGAAGCTGGACTGTAGCACAGCAGAAGGTAAGCGTTCCAGACTGTAAGTGGAGAGTAGTGAGAATTTACATACGGAAAAGTGACCTCTAATCTCCTTCTCCAGCAAGGCTTCTATGCAAGAGCTTATATGGTTACTCTGTGGGAAAATTTGCCCAAATGAAAAGAAATGCAGGAATATTTGTAATTACCACCGAATCAGGCAATATGCTCTATCCAGGCTTGCATGCAAGTCAGTAAAGCCAAAGATTAACCAGGCAACTCATTTTCAATTGTAAAGGCTCAAAAGAACCCTTTCTGAAACATGCCTCCAAGTATCTGGAAATAAACTTACCCGGAATTGTGCAGAACTACACAAATACATTTGTGCAGAACTATAGAGCCTAAGAACATAAAAGTTGAAAATACCTAAAGAGATAATCATACTGAGTAGAAGAATTCACCATTTCGAAGTTGTCAACTATCCCCAAATTAATCTACTAAATCAATTCAATTAAAATATCCAATTACCTCAATTAAAAATATCAAATCTTCAATAGAATTTTTGGTGGAACTTGAAAACCTGTTTCTTTTTTTTATTTTAAAGTTTGTTTATTTTGAGAAAGGGAAGAGAGGGTGAGAGCAGGGGAGGGTCAGAGAGAGAGGGAGAGAGAGAGTGCGGAGTGACAGTGTGGGGCCTGACGCAGGGCTTGAACTGACAAATGACAAGATCACTGCCCCAGCTGAAATCAAGAGTCGAACGCTTAACCGACTGAGCCACCCAGGCGCTCTGAAAAGCTAATTCTGAAATTCGTGTAAACCATATGCAACGTTGGCCAATGATATTTTCTGATCAATAACAAGTGCACTCGTTTGGAAATAGACAAACTCACTGCTCATGAATAATTTACTATTAAAAATTGAACATGAAAATGTAGATTCTCTCTGTCCTTTTTTGAGTAATATTCCCCATAATGAGTAATTTCTGCTGATCCTTAGTTTCTTTACCTACAAGTTTAGTATGAGAAAATTATCCTTTGAAGAAAGGACAGTTACAACCGAGAGCCAATAGACACAGAAGACCTTCTTTCTGGAACCAGAGCATCAAGTTATTTCAGCATGATATAAAATTTATTCTTTGAGAAGACTTAAGACTTACACAAGCCTCTAGCAATGTTAATCAAGAAAAAATGGATAACCTGCACTTTCATATTAAATGTTAACAGTAAATTATTCATTTATATTATCCATTTATTAATGATTTAATATAGACATGTAGATCTGGTAGACAATTTTCTAGAGAAACGTATCTTACCAAAGTTGATTCAAGAAGAGATACAAAACTGAATACACTTATATCCACTAAGGAAATGGAATGAGTTAATGGTAAAACACCTACTGGAAAACAAAACAAACAAAAGCCAGAAGTCCCAGTTAGTGACATGTTTTTATCAGACTTTAGTTTTTATTTAAAAGCCTTTATTTTTTTAAGCAGTTTTACGTTCACATCAAAATAAGAGGAAGGCACAGAGATTGTCCACATCGCCTCTGCCCCCGCACCCGCACAGCCTGGCCATTTTCAACTTCCCCACCAGACGGTATGCTTGTTACAACTGGTTAGCCCATGTGGACACCGCATGACCACCCACAGCCAATGCTTTACCTTATCGCTCACGGCTGCTGTTCATTCTGTGAGTTTAGACAGGTAGGTAATGACAGGCAGCTGTCTTTATAGCCTCATACAGAGTAGTTTCACTGCCCCCCAAATTCTCTGTGCTCCACAAAACATGAGTTTTTAAAAATCACTCTGATGCACGACAGGTTCCAAGGACAGTTAAACCAATCCCCAAATCCTATGTTTGATCGCAACTCTGCTACTAAGCACGTAGGAGTCCTGTCAGGGAAACAGAAACAGGTGTTTCAGCAGAAGGCATTCAGTCCAGGCAAGTGGACCCAGAGGTTCAGGTAGGGATTCTGTAGAGCATCTGAGGAGGGCTGCTGACTGGCCACTCATGTCACCCGAGCAGGTGGGCTGTGTGGGCAGTGCTGGAGAAGGGAGGAGCTGGCACCCAGCACCTGCTCCTGAGTCCAAGAGCACATGTGAGGGACAGGCAGAGGACTCCCCTTCGCTCACGTCCCAATTCCAACATTCTGGCACCTCTCACTGAAAGAACCTAACAGACATCCAGCTGCTCGAAGCCAGTGCCCCACGTCCTGCAGGGGAGCGGAAAGATGGGCCTGGCCCGGGGACGAGCTGGCAAAGTGACGGCACAGCACAGGGTGTCAATCTAGGTTGATAAGGATTTTCCCTCAGGAAGAAGTTTTTCTCCATTTCCTTTGGCTTCTGTCACTGCTGCTACGAATCTCAGTGCTCTCCTCCCTCCCTTTGAATCACATGGTCCTCTTGTTTCCTTTTGAAGTTTAAAAACTTACTCTTATCCCAAAATTCCATGATTATCTGTTTGAGTCTGAGGTTTTTTACTCCTTTCTAAGAACATCAGATAGACCTCTAACTCTGGGAGTGGATGGCCTCTCTTCTAGGAAATCTTTTGATTTTGTAGAAATAGTTTTCTCTTTGCACTTTCTCTGTTGTCTTTCTGGAACTGTTACTCAAATGTTGCACTTGCCATATTGAATTCTTGTTGAGTAAAATTATTCTTTTAAATTTATTTATTTAAATTCAAGTTAGCTAGCATACAGTGTAGTCTTGGCTTCAGGAGTAGAACCCAGTGATTCACCTCTTGCATAGGACACCCAGTGCTCGTCCCGACAAGTGTCCTCTTTAACGCCCATCACCCATCTAGCCCATCCCCCATCCACTTCCTTCCATCACCACTAGGATTGTTCTCTGTACTTAAGAGTCTCTTATGGTTTGCCTCCCTCTCTGTTTGTATCTTATTTTTCCTTCCCTTCCCCTGTATTCATCTGTTTTGTTTCTCAAATTGCACAGATGAGTGAAATCATATGATATCTGTCTTTCTCTGACTGGCTTATTTCACCTAGCGTAATACCCTCCAGTTCCATCCACGTTGTTGCAAATGGCAAGATGTCATTCTTTTTGATAGCTGAGTAGTGTTCCAGTGTCGAATGAAATTCTTAAATATTCGTCAGAAATACCTCTGTAAGGCCGGGTACTTCTTCACCTGCAGTTTTCGGAAACCAGATGGCGGACCCTCCACGGACCCACCCTGTCACTCGGTAATTCCTTCCCCTGGTTCCAGCTGGCTGGGGTCCTGCAGGCTCCAGTTTACACTTAGACGACTCTTTATTTGGCCTAAATGTGTGTAACTTCTGGATTCACATGTCATCTCCTTCAAGGTACTCGTAAACAGGTGTAATGCACACCTAGGATGAGGGACTGTGTGTTACATTTTTGGAGGCATGTTCTAAACATATTCATGCAGTAATGAAAATGTGGGACCTTTTGCACGTGAGGTGAAAAGTGTGGGATGATCCCACAAATGGCATTTTCTTTTCCTTTGGGGATGATTAGTCTATAATCTCATCAATTAAGTCACAGCGTGTTCTTTGAATATCGTAACTCGGGAGATCACGCTAGTGCACGAAAATGTAGCTAACACTTGATCTTTTCCAAAATGGCGTAATAGAAAGAGTCATGCTGCTGTCTGCACACCTGCAGAGCCATGGTGCTTCTGTGACTGCCCAGACCAGGACACTGCCCAGACCCTCTTTGCGTCGAGGTGGGGCCGTGAGACAGGGCTCCCCAGGGAAGTGAGCTGAGTGATGTGTGTCAGTTCCGGGTCCCAATGGTCAAGAAGAAATGAGTTCCTCATGCTCTGCTCTTTGCCCTTTATGCTGGCGGCCTGTAGAAATCTGGGGCGAGAGAGTGAGTGTTAGGATACCCTGGAACCACCAGTTTCTGGATCGTCCTGTGGAGTCTGTCTGCCAAGTGCCCACAGTGAATGGTCAGGAGACAAGAGACACAACGTTGGCTGTGAGTCTCTGCAGGTGGGGGTGGTCAGAGTTCGCTTGTTCAGGCACTTCCATGTCCCGGGAGTGTCCTAAGCACATTGACGGATGCTCATTGGTTTAATCCAAAACAAAACCAGACGGTGAGGTAGGTACTGTCATCACCTCCGTTCATGGTTGAGAAAACTGAAGCCCGATGAGTGAGTGTTTTGTCGTTTGGACAAAACGTGACTGGCGTGTGTCTCAGAGTGCAAGTATCGACCACTGTGCCGTGCTTCTCTCGAGAAAACGCTCTCGGGATCCTTGAGGGAGTATCCCATATTTATGTATATCTGTCTCTATAGTCGCCATGCCTCTGTCCTCCCCTGCCTTGTAAGACCTCAGCCCACTCGTGTAAATATACATGCATGCGGTTTTGCTGTTTGGAAGTGGTGCAGTGGCAATTTATACAACAGATATTTACCTTTAAAATACATCTGATGTTAGGGGTGCATGGGTGGCTCAGTCAGTTAAGCGTCTGACTCTTGATTTTGGCTCAGGCCATGATCCCAGGTTTGTGAGATCAAGCCCCGCATCAAGCTCTGTGCTGACAGCGTGGAGCCCGGTTGGGATTCTCTCTCTCCCTCTCCCTCTCTCTCTCAAAAATAAATAAACTTAAAAAAACTTGAAGTAAAATAAAATAAAATTCATCCGATATTCAAAAACATCCTGCAAGGCAGATGCTAACGATCAGCTAAGTGGCTTTGTCACAGTACCAGGTTGGTTAAGGTGGATGGAGGACGACCAGACTCGCAGCCTAACATTCTCCGTGCACGTGGGCGAATCTCAGCACCCAGAGCTCAGTCCTCACTACCTGCCTGCAAGTTGTCCTTCTAGCACTATATCCTTGACCCAGAAACTGCCTTTACAGAAAACAGAAGAATATGCCTGTCTCTGTTCTCTTGCTATCCACCAAAACCCAAAGTTCATCAAAATGTTCAGTGAGCACATCCGCAAGTTCTCACAGTACTCTCTTGGCCGGCCTGAGGACAGACCAAAACCAGGGAACGTGATTCTGGCTGAGCTCCAGGCCAAGTCAGGGCTGTTCCTCAAATGTGTGACCCCCGATCCTTTCTGGATGCTTGTGTTTCTACCTCTGGGTGCTCTTCCTGCTTCTGCCACGCCCCCTGGGTCCACTAACTCAAAGCACACAGCTTCGTATTTTGTTCCCACCCTAAAATATCCTTGATATCTCCATTCCTACAGTTCAAAATCACTCGTTCACCTAACATTCATTGAGTCTCTGCTGTGGTCAGGCATCATTCCAAGTGCTAAGCGGACAGAAAGATCTGTTGTCATGTAGCTTAGTTTCAGTGTGGGGAGAGAGAGACTAGCAGAATACAAAGCAGTCAGGAGGTAAAATCAAGCGGAAGAGACGGAGAGCAGGAGTGTCGGGACTTTGGTGCACTGAAGGCGTGGGACCGTTGGGTCCTACTCGCCTTTCCAGCCACATTTCAGCCTCACCAAACTGGCCCACCTGTCATACACGTGACTTAACAGGTTTATGAGACTCGTCCCTCATTCCGGTCCCAGGCCCTCTGTCCACTCCATGCGCATTCTTCTATCGCCACACCAGCTGCCCACCTCCTACCATTCCTTCCAGAGCTCACCTCAAGTACCTTTGCAACTGTAAAGCCCGGCCTATTCTCAGGCACAGCATTTACAGTTCTCGTGCTGCTGTTGTACTGCTGTGCACACTGTAATATTTCTTTTTTTTTTTAATTTTTTTAATGTTTATTTTTGAGAGAGAGCGTGAGTGGGGGAAGGGCAGAGAGAGAGGGAGACACAGAATCTGAAGCAGCTCCAGGCTCCGAGCTGTCAGCACAGAACCCTATGTGGGGCTCAAACCCAAGAACTGTGAGATCATGACCCGAGCCGAAGTCGGACGCTTAACTGACTGAGCCACCGAGGTGCCCCTCTGTATTATTTCTTATCGACAGAGTCCCCTCAGGAGTAGAAGCCACAGAAGGAGGATGGGCTTTGAAATCAGATGCCTGTGCCTGAATCCCAGCCTCATCTCCCAAAACCTGTGAATGTGGTACAAGTGACTTACCCACTCTTTGAATCAGGTCCTTCCCGCTTAAATACGGAAAGTTATGTCCATCGTGAAGAGGAATGTGGAGGGTTACATGCCTTTAAAATCATGATTCATGGGGTGCCTGGGTGGCTCGGTCAGTTGGGCGTCTGACTTCGGCTCAGGTCATGATCTCACAGTCCGTGAGTTCGAGCCCCACGTCGGGCTCTGTGCTGACTGCTCAGAGCCTGGAGCCTGTTTCAGATTCTGTGTCTCCCTCTCTCTCTGCCCCTCCCCTGTTCATGCTCTGTCTCTCTCTGTCTCAAAAATAAATAAACGTTAAAAAAAAATCATGATTCATGATGATTCCCAGTCCTAACACAGAACAGAGGTGGGCTTGTGCAGTCCTGAAAATTATCTGCCCCTGTAAGTGGCATCAGTGTCTCTGGATTCATGGGGAACCCTGACAGTTAGTGCAAGCTAATTATTCAAAAGTCTACACTGACCCATCACACATACTGGGCTCTGAGGAGACACCAAGAGGAGAATACAGCTGGTGGCTAACCTTGGTCTGTCATAGAAAAGAAATTCTGGATGTCCAACATCAAGGGCTTTTTTACCAGCTGACAAAGAAACAATGGTGGTGGTATGATGATGGTGATGACGATGACGTGTATGGGGGCTTGTAAATGAAGGAAGTTGAGTGGTAGCTGCCAGGCAGATCAGTGGCTGCCTTCAATTCTGAGTGGCCACAAGTGGCAGGAATTGGGTGAGGTAGAGATTCATTTGGGAGATGATGGACATACTATTCCCAGTGGCCTGAGACTAACATTAATTAGGGAAAATCAACATACAGCTCTCTGACAGAAGTCAAAAACCTAAGAGAGAATGCCCTCGGGGCTCTACAGTTATTCGGAATGTTACTTATTTTGCTAGAAAAGAGACAACAGGTTCTTTTTACTATTTAAGTAACATTCCAATGGATTACATTGGGGCCCAAACTGTCCCATGAGCCGATGCTGTCATTTGTCTATTTAGTGGTGTGCACAATGACTAACCTAGTTGGAAGGAACTAGCATTCATTTATTCATTACATTATTTATTCCACATTGTTAGACATTTAGCAGATAGTTAATATCTATTGACATAAAGTCTAGTCAAGTCCCATTACACTTATCCTTTATATTTTATGTTTTACCTTAGAACACTTTTTAATACAGCTTTACTCCAGTCAAACTGAATTTTCTTATTATTTCCCAAACGTTCCTTGGATTCTCTTACCATGACACCTTTGCTCAGACCATTTCTTTCACCAGAATGACTCTTCTGATAATGTGTATGCTGATCTCCACTTCTGGTTCAATCTCTGACTCTGACTGGCCTGACTGCTACTTTGTGATCTCGCCCCTCGTCCCACCGCTTCTCTCCCCAGCACCCTTAGGCTGCAGTCGCCACCAGCTCAGAGAGTTGCCATCCCAGCTCAGGTGTGCCCTCTGTAGGACACCCATGGCACTCTGCACCCTGCAGGAAGTGAATCTCAGTTCCCCCCCTCCCCCGCACTGCTCCCCACTCCTCCATCACATTCTGCCACAGTGCCACCCCACCCCCACTCACATGGGAATGAAGTCTTCATCCTTTACCTCTCGTCTACTATCAGTGCATCATCTGAGTTGCAGCCATCAGATCCCTGTTCCTTAACTTCCTGCATATGCCTCAGTGATGCCCCTTCCCAGCTAGCTCCAATATGGATGCCAGAGGCCAGGTTCCACCATCTTTTCCAACAGCATCTACCTGGGTTCCACATTTTGGGGTTGTGTCTATAGAACTCAGCCTCTGCTCAGTCACCAAACACGTCGCCTAGAACACAACTAAGACCTTAGCAAGGCTTTGCCAAAAGTTATTTGACAGTTCCCCCTCCTCACCTGAAAGCAACTTCAGCTCCTTGGCAGGGTCATGCAGGCTTCCCTAAAGTTCCTGATGCTTACCCGTCCATTCCACACCTTGAAATGTATGTCCCATGAACTTCAAACCACTTATAATTGCCTTCTTCTTCTTGATGCCTTTCATTCCCTTGCCTTTGATCATGCTGTGCTGTCTGCCTGAATGCCTTTTACTTCCTCCTCTGTACCCTGCACACTCGGGCAGTTCCTACTCATATTTGGAGCTTAGCTCCAGAGGACTCATTTCACAGCCTCCTAACAAGCTGTGTCAGACTCACCTTCTCTGTGGCCCCATTACATTTTGTAAATCTCTTTGTACTCATTTCATTCTATTATAATTATCTGTGTATGTGCTTATCTCTCCAACTAGCTATCTGTTGGATCTTGTCTGTACCACAGGGCTGGTGTCATTTAATATCTTTCATTCCATCCTAGAGCATTTAAACATTTACTGATTCAAAGAGTCAAATGAAAATTGTATTTACCCCTCAGAATTTTTAGGGGCATAAAATGAGGTAATGTTTACAAACATGACTTAAAAAAACTTAAAACCACTTTACAAATGTTAGTGATAAAGTTGATGTGATGTTGATGTTGATGTGATACTGATATGGACATTGGTGTTGGTGGTGATGTGATGATGCTGGTGATGGTGATGATGATGGTATTGATGATGATGATGGTGAGGGTGGTGGTGATGGCGATGATGTGATTGACAGTGGTGATGATGATGATGGTGATGGTGATGATGATGGCGATGATGGTGGTGATGGTGCTGATGATGGTAATGATGGTTTTGTTGATGGTGATAGTGATGATGGTGATGGTGATGATGATGATGGCAATGGTGATGTGATGGTGATGATGGTGACAGTGGTAATGATGGTGATGATGATGATGGTGAGGTGATGGTGACAATGCTGACGACATGAGTGTGGTCTTGACTGGTGCACACACAGAACCAGGGTTTAGGAGAGGTATATGAGCTGGAAATTTAATAATAGTAATCATCAGAAGATGAGTCATCCAGGGTAAGTATAGAAGGTGAGGCACAGAAAACAATAGATCAATTCTCTCTGAATAACTGGATATACTGAATATGCTGAATATCTCTCTGAATATACTGGAAGTATAGACAGAGAAGAAAGTTAACATGAGGTCAGAGGAGGAATGGCCAGAGAAGTTGAATTACAATGCACCCCATTGAGAGAGACACTCTTAGAAAATTCTGAGAAGGGAGCATGAGTGGAGAAGCCTACCTGAGCTCGAGTCAGAAATGTGGAATATTCTATTTGAATTTGGCAATAAGACCCCACTGTTTACCTGAGTAACAAACACATTCTTTCCTTGGGCTAAGTTCATAATAGCTGGGCATTAGTAAAATATTTACACTAGAAATTTATTGCACTCTTTGAGGGCACAAATAGCATCTGGCTTATATCCCTTTCACCTGGCAAGTATTTGACAAGTAGTAGGTCTTTAATTTATATGTTTTTTAGTGAAAAAAAATCAGATGGGCAATGCAGGGGCTACTTCCTGAGTGACATGTCTTATGATTAGCTTTTCTATGCCTGAATATCATCCATTGTTGGTATAATAAGATTTTCTCTGGAACATTAAATTGGTTAAATTTTGTGTTCCTTGAGTCAAGACATTGCTTTGTAAAAATAAATATATATTAACTAAAGGAACATGTAGTGATAATTGATCCCTGACAGCAGTTGTGTTTCCAATTAACTGGATGAATGAAACTTGTTTGTGTGATAGCTGGATAAATTAGCATTCTGGCGTCTTTCTCTTTTCTCTTCTGTTCCTACCCTCCTCCCTCACCTCTCCTGCCTCCTTCTCCCTCTTTCTCAGAGCAGGGAATCTTTATCTTGGTTAGTGGGATTTAAAATGCTGATATTTCACTTCTGGGTCTCAAGAAACCCTAGAGCAATGATCAGGGTTTAGATAAATGAAATGTAGCAGATGTTCAAATCGATTAAATATGCAGTGCATGAGGGTTTAATACAGGAAAACAAGGGACAAGAATATTATCCATGATGGACTGTGACAGTGAATTATAACATCCAATACAGACACAGCAACTGAACATTCGAAAGTGATCACGGGAAGGGCGTCTGAGGCGGATCTCGGGGGGGTGACAGAAAATGCAGGGGGTTTCTGTTCTGCTCCAAGGGGGAGGGGGCAGAACAGAGAAATAGAGGAAGAAGCGCCTCCCTCTGCAGCACATTCCTCCTGACTCAGACCCTCAGCCACTGACCTTCTCTCTACTCCCATGTCTCAGCCTCTGTCCCCAAACCGCTCAGCTTAAATGTCGTCTGTCATCTGTGTCCTCCTTGGCTCTCTCAGCCCTCTTCCCTGCACACAAATTTGCTTGGCCCAACCTCCCTGTGTCTTCAATCCTGTTCTCAGGACCCTGAACACGGGTGGAGAAAACCACCCCAGGCCCAACCAGCCTTCAGGTTTCTGGGCAAACATCTCCGGGGCCTGCGGCAGCGTCCCCGTGGGGAATGGGTGTGGCCTCTGGCCTCCCAGAGGACCTTCTCTCTCTCCCCACCCCTGCAGAAGCTCATGCCCCTCTCCATGCTTCCCCTTCACAGAAGAAACAAAGCCCTTGCCCCTGTAGCCTTGCGCTCTACCCACCTTGCTGCAGTGGGGAAGTTCTCACCACGCACAAGCGAATCAATCCCTTCAAGCTACCCCAGGACAGTCCTCCACCCAGCACCCCTTCTATTTTCCGTAATTATCTTTTCTCGTTATCGGATAATCTCCATCCACAAACTTAAATAATTTTCCTTGTCTTTAAGATGAAAACTTGACGACACACACCTCTGCAACCACGCCCCAGTCTTCTAAAGAATGATGTATTTGCTCTGCCTCTCACCTCTTCCTTCCTCTCCTCCATTTTCTCATCTACTCAGGCCTCCACACTCCCTGAAACTGCCCTTCACTCCCACAAAAGGCCTGGTGGTAGAAAATCCAATGGAGAATTTTTAATCTTTATTTCACTGTGCACATCAACCGCATTGGACCCCATGTGCCAGTCTGTCCTGTTTGAGCGATTCTGTCACTTGCCTCCAGCACCAGCCATCCTGGACCTGCTCCCTCTTCACTGGCAGTTCCAGCTTCCTCCCAGCCTCACCCTCCCTAGTGCCGCCTCTTGGGGTGGCTGTGGCACAGGCTGGACCTAAGACTCTCTTCTCTCTCCAAACCCCGGGGTGGTGTCCCATAGTCTTCCAGGTCCCCCGGGGTGTTGTCCCATGGTCTTCCAGGTCCCCCAGGGTGGTGTCCCATGGCCCTCCAGGTCCCCCGGGGTGGTGTCCCATGGCCTTCCAGGTCCCCTGGGGTGTTGTCCCATGGCCCTCCAGGTCCCCCGGGGTGGTGTCCCATGGTCTTCCAGGTCCCCCGGGGTGGTGTCCCATGGCCTTCCAGGTCCCCTGGGGTGTTGTCCCATTGTCTTCCGGGTCCCCCGGGGTGGTGTCCCATGGCCCTCCAGGTCCCCTGGGGTGGTGTCCCATAGCCTCCCAGGTCTACCTGAGCGCTGAGGGCTGCAAAGTCAGGCCTGTAGCCAACCTCTCAAGGCATGGAGGTCTCCCGGCCCATCAACTCCACACACAGGCTGACACTGACCTTGGACATCAAGCTTCCACCTGTCCCTCAACATCTCTCAGGTCGCACCCCCGACCCTGACTGTTCCCACAGCCTTTCCATCCTAATAAATGTGCCTGAAATGCCGCCCCTGTACGTTTTCTTCTCCCCTTCCTGATTTACATTCCGCATGATCACTTTATCACTATTTAGCATTCACACGTTTTCACTCATTTAGCATGTTTTTGTCTGTCTTCTCAAGGAGAACAGGAATTTGTGTCTTTGTTCACTTAGGGGTATTTCTGAAGGAGAAGTGCCTGGTACAGAATATTCACTCAATAAATATTTCTTGGGGTGATGAATTCATGGAAAATGCCCGATAAATTAGTGTTGCAGGACTGAGGCAGCACCGCAGGGCAGGTGGCCCCGACTTACATTTAGAAAGGGGACGGAGGACAGGGCCAGGGCCAGAGGGTTTCCGAGACACAACTTTAGCATTTGCCAACTATTCAGCAATTCTGTAAGTTGACTTTAGATTTTTAATAGGAAGCAGAGCACAGATAAGCATCTTTTTGATGGGGTGGGGAGCCTAGTTTTAACAAGAGGTAATGACTAAAGGTGACAAGCATACCCAGGGTCACTGACACTCCCAAGGTGGCCCGTCTGAGTATGTGTTTGATGAGGGAAGACCTACTCCACTGCAGTTTGGGGGTTTTCTCACTTCTTCTCATCACTAATTCTGCTTTACAACGTTTGACATTTCCACAGAGTAATTACATCTTTTCATTGCGCCCCCACCCTCCTTGGGTGGAGGGTCACTGTGCTTTCTCAGGGAGCCTCAATTCCTTCCTGCACCCAAGCTGGCATTTCATAAGTAAGCAGGTCCAAAAACTGAGTTGTCAGTAAGTTTGTCTGAGGACACAAAATAAGCAAAGATTTGGCAGGAAGCTTCACACTCAAAGCCACGATGTTGTTCATGAGTTCAGACCCTGGTTTCAATGAGAACTTGGCCCTGCGTTCGGGACTGCTGTTCCCTCCAGCTCTGGTCTCTGGAGAACGCAGTTCAGTGCTTAGCTCCATGCTGTGGGCATGTGGCTGCTTTGAAAATGCTTTCTAATGAGGACTTACTAAGAAAACTGCTCATCTGTTTCTTTAACAAGGCTGGACATTACTCAGAGATGCTTTCTCCTGTTTTTGTTTTTTTTGTTCTTGGAAATTGAAAAATAGCCAAACATCTGGGCACCAAATGCCCAGAGTCTCTCAGGGGGTCCACAGGATGGCTGCTCTGTGACATGAACAGGTTGCCAGCTCGTTTGCTTGGCCCAGGCTCTGTACGTCACCCTCGACTCCGTGGTGACCCCACCCCCCGGTGAAGCATCTGCTTGCAGAGGGGCCACGGGAGAAGGTGCCCAGCTGTGCTGCGTGCCACCCACGCGCGTGTGGCTTGAAGCAGTTTCGTGAGGCAGGCCCTCCGATCCAGGGGGCCTGCTGTCCGTCTGAGGACTCGGATCCAGGCTCGGCCCAACCTGACAGCTGCGTGGGGAAGACTCCCAGGTCTGTCTCCCTGGAGCCCGGTCATTGGGTCGCAACTACAGTGTGCTGGCATGCCGTCCGTGAGAAGGACAATCGGGACGCCCGGCAGGGCTGTCGGAGAAGGTGTCAGGCCAAGGCGGATCCCCTCAGCAGACGTCCTGAGACCCAGGTGCGTTGGCACAGGTTTCAGAGAAGATTTCTACGGGACAAGCGGCAGCTGTTCAAACTGTGAACGTGTGGAGACTAGCCGTAGAAAACTCGGCTACATATTCATTTTCTGCTAAATAACTAATCATCATGTTAGTTTCACCACCACGGGTGCAAGAGAAGAGAAAAACGGCCCGATGTTTACTGAGGGGAGCGCGTGTGTGTGTGCGTGTGAGTGTGCCTGCATTTGGGCGTGAGTGGGCCTGCGTGTGTGTGTGGGTGTGAGTGCGCATGCATGTGGTGTGAGTGGGCATGCGTGTGGGTGTGTGAGTGTGCGTGCACGTGGGTGTGAGCGGGACTGCGTGTGTGCATGGGTGTGAATGTGCATGCACGTGGGTGTGAGTGGGCCCGCGTGTGAGTGTGTCAGTGTGCCTGCATGTGAGCATGGGTGTAAGCGGGCCTGCATGTGGGTGTGGGTGTGAACGTGCCTGCATGCCGGCCGGCGCGTGCTCACATGTCTGCACACGTGTGTTCACGCGTGTGAACAAAGCCCCGCGTAGATATTACGGGCAAAAGCAAAGGCTCATCATTACAAAGCAAAGGCTCGGAACTGGTAAGAAGCGGCGCGTGTCCCAGAGCCCGCGCGTCATCAGGAGCTCGCGGCTCGTTCGCGGAGCATCGGGCCATGCCCTACCTGCGACCCCGCGTTCGCCAGGGCGGCCCGGGAGGGGCCCGGCCGAGGGCGGCAGAGGTGACGGCAGAGCCCGGCCCCCGGTTAGGGGGCTCCCTTACCCCCTGCCCCGAGCTACTTCGTCTGCAGAGTGAAAACTCCGACATCCCTGCTTGTGACCGTCCCCAGAAACCAGGAAGATAGTGTGAGGGTCGCCTGGCTCAGAAGTACACCTTGTCAGCGGGGCATTCCGCGGGTGGAAGCGTCACGGGCAGAGGCTGTTCCTCCACCCCTCTCCGCCCCCACGGTGTCGGGCACATCGCTAGCGGCCCGAGCCGGGCCCCCGTGTGCCGGCCGGCGCTTGGGTGAGGCTCCGAGCACCCGCGCTCCGCTCCCCAGCCGCCACCGCCCCCTCTGTGCCCTCTGTGGGTCTCGTGGCAGGGTCGCAGCCGCTTTGTCACCCCGCCGCAGCCGGGCCCGTGGGCCTGATAGGCTCACGGCGGCATTTAAAGCGGGCGGCGGGGGGGTCGTCACGGGCCCGCGGCTCTACGGCCTCGCCCCCGTCCTGTGCCCACAAAGACCTGCGTGTCCCCTCCCGTCGGCCCCTCGCCCTGACAGCGATGCTACTACTTCCCTTCGTAGCTGGGGACGCGGCCGCGGGCCCCCCTTCGTAGCTGGGGACGCGGCCGCGGGCCACTCCCGAGGGCGCTCCGCTCCCGTCACCGCGGCCCGAATCGGCCTCCTCCTTCCAAAGCGACAGCGGAAGCCCCTGGCGAGGAGACCCCGCGAGCGAGCGAGCAGTCGTGCCCCCAGCGCTCGGCGAACGCGTCCCCCGTGTTCAGTCCTAATTGCAGGTCCTGGGAACGCGGAGCAGTGGCCCAAGCGGGGCTCGAACTCAAGAACTGACCGTCTGTGGAAGCAAGGCGGGCGCCTTCTTACACGTCCTTACTACACTTTCAACATCGTGGAAAGGAGACGATCCCAGGGTCCCCGGGAACGTCCCCGGGACCTGCCACGGCACAGCCACGCAGGACTGCCGGGCCACCTTGCAGCACGCTTCACTCGAGCAGAACCTGAAATTGGAAAAACCCACTTGGGCCACAGTGACCCGTGCCCGCCTCATAACCGTCCCGCCCGATCAAGCGGAAGTGAACCCTGACCACCTCACAGTCGTCTGCCCGATAAACCGGAAGTGTATCCCTACTGCAGAAGACCGTTCCTGGGCTCCAGAGTTGGGAGATTTCTGCTCTCACCAGGCAGGGCATCTTAAAGGGCTGGAGAAATTCATAGAGCCCCCTGTTCCCCAAAAATCATTCCTCCTTTGTCCGTAGCCTGAAACTGAATAGCCAAGAAGTGATTCTGATCTGTTGAGGGTGCATGAAACATGGGGCGTGCGCCATAGATGACAAGCACCCGCGTCTGAACGAGGGCAGGGAGTCCACTCAGGAGCCCAGCTCTCCAGATATGTTTCAAGAATCCAAACACATCACACATCGCTCCCTGGCCAGACTTTCCCAGTGTTCCTGGTGATGGGATTGGGGCCTTCTTTGTAGAAGGAACCAGTCTGGGGCTCCTGGGTGGCTCAATCGGTTAAGCCTCTGACTTCGACTCAGGTCATGGTCTCCTAGTTCATGAGTTCGAGCCCCACGTGGGGCTCTGTGCTGACAGCTCAGAGCCTGGAGCCTGCTTCCGATTCTGTGTCTCCCTCTTTCTCTGACCCTTCCCTGCTCATTCTGTCTCTCTCTCAAGGAAATAAATAAACATTAAAAAAATTAAAAAAAAAAAAAAAGGAACTAATCTGATGATCAACCATGTTCCTAAGGTCATGGAACATTTTGCATCTGCACTGAACACCCCTCCCTCAGCCCACGGGTACTTGGGAGACCCTCCTCCCTGCCCTCAGAGGCTGGTGAAGACGCTGTTTCCTGGTTGAACTCGGTTGGCACAGCAACATTCTGACACTTGCCCTTCCCAAATCCTAGAGGTCACAGAGGTTTGTACATAGACGTAGGCAGGGCGGGTCACCTTTGGGAGCAATAGCTAGTGTGCAAAAAATGCAAATTCTCCCTCCTGCATTTGGAATAAAGCCGACAGATCGGTCATGACTCAGGGTCTGTTGTCCATGCGAGACCCCATAAGGCGTGCTCATCCCCAGGGCACCAGGGGTCTGCAGTCTACTGTCTGTGCCTGGCCTTAAACACTGCAGCTCTACTCTAGTATTCTTGGTACACAGCCCCGAGGAGCAAAAAGGAGTTTACAAGTGTGGATTTGTGTCTGTGTGTGGGTATCTCTGTGTGTGCAGGGTGTCTGTGCACCTGTGCGTCTCTGCACATGCACGTGTGTGTGTTCGTTGTTGGTGGAGGAGTTGGGCACAGTCCTCAGAGAAACAGAAAAGGGTCTGGCTGACCTCTCATGGTTCCTCACTTTGTTGTGATTCATTGTTCTGAGGTTTCTGCAGGAGTAAACACCACAGGTACAGGGCCATCTCGATACTCGATAACCACTCTGATTATTCAGGCACTTGCAAAATGCTCGCCCTTGTTTTGCTCCGGTCCTCATTAGCAAAATCACAGAATTTATTATTCTTTCTCTGTGCTTTGGACGTGTATTCAAAATGCCATAAGGAAATCAAAGTGTCCGGAGCGAAAACATTCTAAATAGCTAATTAGTTTTCAAATAATTTCCGTTGGTCAGGCTTATTTTTTTTCTCTCAAAGTATTTGGTTTACTATACTTCCAGCAGAAGATGAGTTGGAAAAAAATGACAAAAGTTAAAACCAGATGTTTGGATGTCTTTGTTAATGTCCAGTTTGACAAAGAGGCAAATGTGCTGAGAAACAAGCTTTGTTTTCTTTTATTATATCTTCTAGTGACTGAACTGGTAGTAGGAAACCTTCCTGGTGGGACTTGTTGTATTTATTTATTTCTGTAAACACCTTGACTGTTACTTTCAGTGCCGTGTGTTTTTCTGGAACAGATCTTCGGTGAGGAAAAATTGATGGCATAACAGGACAGAACGTCAGAACAGCAAGAGCCGGGGGCAGCACACGGGAGACCCTGGGAACATGGCCCAACTCTGGAGCTTGGCGAGACCACCCCCCCCCCGCCACCCCCGCTGCCAGACCAGGGGCCACCCGGACCCCGGAAGAGGAGGGAACTCAGCTCAGGGACAGTTCTGATGAGAATGAGGACATTCAGATCACACTGCACACCTCCAAAACCCATTTGCACATTGGGGAGGTTTCAGACACTTCTCTGAATTGTATTTTATTATAATGACAGATAATTTGGATCTGGCTTTTTAGTATTATTGTCCAATTACTGTGTGTCTTTCCCCAACATTTTAGCACACGCACGGTCTGGGATGCAGATGATATTCTGTTTTTCACATCAGCTTTAAAGGAATTCAGCCTCCATGTCTGCGTATCACCAGCACGTTAGACCATATTGGCCAGTAGTTTGTCCTTCTTCAGAAAAGCGCAAAGTTGCTTCCTCCCAAACGGCTCAAGAAACGTTCGCCAGATGACAAGCACATTGCAGCCCACACTGAACATGTAACCTCATGCGGTTTTCTTGAGTCGCCAACATGTGAACGACATATCCCCGTGCTTGTCTGCACCATAACTAACGTGCTAATGAACGCGGCTCAAGAAACAGCAGCTTCCGGATTCCGTTCCACGGCTGACACGTGAGCCACGGAACTGCCTCCTGAGGGGCCGTGTGGACACCGCTTTGATGGTCGGTGTCTTTGCTCCCTTAAAAAGGCAGAACGAGATTCATCAACCGGGAGCAGTGGTTGACATGAGGCTTGTGCGTCGAGCATTAGTTAAAGTAAAATAACCACTAAACAAAAAGCAGAATCTGAAAGACATCTGACAGCCTACAGAAGTCTGTAACAGACATCACTGAATAGCAAAGTCTTGGAGGTTCAGAACGTTCGTGTTACAACCTCCCAGACAGTGCAGTACCTCTCTCCTCAATGTCAGGCACCAATTACGGGACCTGCAAGGTGGCCGAGTCTTACTTCTTGGAATGTTTTTGGTAATCCTCCACAATTTGTTTCATATGCTTTATTCTTGCCTTTCAAGTTCACCGCATTTTTTTCCTACCTCGTATTCACTTCAGAAAACAAACTGATTGGGCACCTGGGTGGTTCAGTCAGTTGAACATTGGACTTTGGCTCAGGTCCTGGTCTCTCAGTTCATGAGTCTGAGTCCCACCGAACCCCACTTCAGGCGAGGCCCGCTTCTCTCTCTCTCCCTCTGGCCCTCATGGGTTTCTCCCTCTCTGCCCCTCGCTCACTTGTGCCTCTCTCTATATATGTAAATGAAAGAAGAAAGAAAAAGAAAAAAAACCTGATTGATTGGAATGGAAGAGAGAACTACCCATCACTAGTGTGCTCAAACAGCTTGGCTCTCCCGTCCCTCTCCCTCCCTCCCTCCTCCTCCTCCTGTGTTCTCCCCCTCCTCTTCACCCCTCTTTCCTGCACTCTCATCGGAGCACATTAAATTGGATTTTCAGGGGGTGCCTGGGTGGCTCAGTTGGTTGAGAGACCAACTTCGGCTCGGGTCGTGATCTCACTGGTTCTGAGTTCGAGCCCCACGTCGGGCTCTGTGCTGACAGCTCAGGGCCTGGAGCCTACTTCGGATTCTGTGTCTCCCCCTCTCTCTACCCCTCCTCTACTCATGCGCTGTGTCTCTCTGTCTCTCAATAATAAGTAAACGTTAAAAATTTTTTTAAAATAAATAAACTTTTGTGGGGTGTCTGGGTGGTTCAGTCAGTTAAGCGTCTGACTTCAGCTCAGGTCATGATCTCGCATTTCATGAGTTCGAGCCCCATGTCGGGCTCTGTGCTGACAGCTCAGAGCCTGAAGCCTGCTTCCCATTCTGTGTCTCCCTCTGTCTCTGCCCCTCCCCCCACCATGCTCTGTCTCTCTCTGTATCAGAAATAAATAAACATTCAAAAAAAATTCAAAAAAAATTTGGATTTTCAGGGTACTTCAGCACAGGTGATGAGACACAACGGTAATGTCAGTGTTTTGCCTAAAGGGCAGGGCCCTCTGACAAGTGACGAGTATACTAACTCGTCAAGTAAACTTGCAGGCTTATCCGACAAGCACATGGGCCACCACCCTTTCCTCACGCTCGGTACTCCGTGTGTGATGGGGAACTGCCTGCAGCTTCACGCTTCCACACCTGTTTGCTTGCTTGTGGAACTCCGTGGGTGCTGTCATCATCACGTGGTGGTCGTGACGTCCGAGTTAAGGTTTCCCCTGAGAATCTCCCTCTTTCAACCTCCTTCACACCTGCGTGTCTGTCCTGAGTCTCGGAAGTATTGTTTTCCTTTGTTCCCAAAGCAACCGTCCTGCAGAGAAAACCCTCACCTTTAGGGACAAAAGTCTGGTCAGGATGACACTTTATGGAACTGCTAAGTGAGTCTGGGAGAGTCTCAACTTCCTAAGTCAGTTTCTCTTATTAAATATTTGCACACAGGTTCACCACGTAGACTTCTCATCAAGATCCATGGCAATAATGCACAGGATGTCACTGCAATCGAGTCATGATTTTATCATTATTGTTCTATTCATGCTGAAGCCAGAATTCTAATCTCGCTACCTTTCTCAGCGCTAGGTCTTTCCATTTATTTTCAGTTTAAAATGCCCCATATTCCATGAAATGACTTAAAATATCACCAACTGAAAACCACGTCAACCTAATTTGAAGTGTGATGGCACTTTGCACCTTGCTAACAGGCTCGGATTCTGTGCGATGCTGAGCTGCTTGTATTGGACTCCAGGCGCTTTCAGGGAGAATTTGCTAAGGGGGTGTCCTCTAAATACACAGACGTGGGCGTGGAACTATGGGATTTCTTCTCAGGCCTCCCTCCTCAGACAGGACGTTTGTGTGGTCCGTTTGAGAAGAGGAGATCATCTGACAGCAGCAAGATAAGGCAATTTTCACTCAAGAATAATTTTACAGACACTATAGCATCATCTTGTGTAGTCATCTCAAGAGGTATCAGTAGTAGAGGCCACTGTCATAATATGATGCTGGTTTATGCAGCATTCTAAAGATAGTTGTACATTTTCCCACAATTTCTATGCCAGAAAACACATAGAAATGAGTCTGAAGCAACTTTTGAAATTGAGTCCTTGCAACTCCTGATTACAGAGGTTGAAAAGCACACTGCATATTTGCAAAAAAGAAGTCAGTTTGGAAAGCTCTGGGACGAGACCTCCTGTAGTGTGTCGTTACAACAGTGTGAAGCGCCATGGGCCTTCACGGCTCATCCCCAGGTGTCCCGGCTCTGGCCCGTCACTGTCTCAAACCGAAGGTCAGATCTTGGAAGTTAACAGCTTTGGTCGATGGCTGACAGTTACCAGGTCCTCTGTGAACATTTGCAGAGTGAGTACTGCCCTAACCGTTCAGAGTAGCACCTACACGCGTAGCTCGGTCACTGGGGAAATGGAGGAGACAGATGTTGGGGAGAAGTTGTATTTTCTTTTGTTTTAGTGGCAGAAAGATCCCAGCGGCTTTCCATAGCCCTTACCTCATTTTGGCCGGGAAGATCAAATCCTACCTTTTCCAGCATTTTCCCGTCTCTGTTCTATGCACATATGTTCCTTTGTTCTTTGCGGGTCTTGTTGAATGCTGGTCTCACTGCCCTGTGTCGGCTGTCACAAGCTTACTGTGATTCTCCCTGGAATCATGGCGATGATATGGCAGCTGTTGACCCTCAGTCTTGCTCTGAGAGGTGACAAACCCTCCCTCCATGTTCACCCACTGTATTTGCGGGGAAATGGAGCCATTTCCAGTGACTTAGAATCAGAATATGGTTTGAAGGTCTTGATGCTCAGAAACCCTCCGATTTTCAGCCTCGTGGGGCTGTCTGGGATGCACTCTGGCCAGTGTCCTGGGACAAAACTGACTGTGCAAACAACACAGCTGCCCAGCAGGAGCTCCTGGGAACCAGGCAGAACCCTAGAGGCAGCGTCTTTGCAGAAGAACTGTGATGAGCTCAGTCAGACAGGCAGCCTGGGCTGGGATGACTGTGGGACTCACACAAAGTGATGGTCTCAAATGTCCAAGTGCAAAGCAAGCCAGCTCCGTGAGCTTTCCTGGGAATGGTGGCAACATGGAAGCGTATGTGGACAGCCCAAAGTAACTGAGTATTCAGTGTCGTCAAATTCATTGTCTTTGTCTCCGGTGAAAGACCTGTTTTTGCAGGGGGGCAGAGATGGTGGGGGAGGAAAGGCTGCTCCCAGCGGTGCTACTTTCATGGAAAATAACAAGAAATGAGCGCTTGCTTCCAAAGGAAACAGAGCGCGTCCAGGACAAGCGCAGGCCGCCGGTCACGCCTCCTCTGCGGAGCCCAGCCTGGGACCCTGGCTCTGCTCTTCACTTCTCTTCAGACAGCGTAGAATCCTACTCCGTCTTCCTTAACGTTTATAAATTCTAATGGATGTTCCATCTGAGGAGGATACATTTGCCATTCCTATCTACGCACTCCAGAACGAACTGTTCATTTTCCCCACCTACTGCGTTTTAACCTAAGTGCTGCAATCCTATGATTTGTTGTCTTATTAGTCTATGACCCATGGTTAGAGAAAAAATAATTGCTAACTATTTATTTTGTCAATTTTATTTAAGTTTTTTGTGTTTTGTTTTTGTTTTTGTTTTTTACGCTTTTACTAGGTCATTGCAGCAAAGAGTACTGAGTGATAGTCTGGCGATTGTGGGAGGTCTGGACAAGACCTAATAGTAGTGTTGAGTAACTGAAGCTTTTGGTGTGGTTGGTGCAGAAGCAGAGAAGGTGCAGTGGAGAGGCATGGACCCAGGGCAGGGACAGGATACTTAGCACTTGCAAGAGCTCCAAACCTTCTACGTGGCTTTTCTGTGTGCCGGAAGTTCTGGTTCCTGACTACTTGGCACATATATAGCAGATTAATCTTTCTGAAGAAAAGTTTGGGTCACTGAGCCCTAGAATCTCATGATCAGAAGGGATGAAGTGAATGATCTTCCTCATACTGTGGCTGGGAACTTTGATACAGTGTCTGGGTGCTTCCAGTGAAGGTTTTCTCAAAGTAGGACCCTTCGCCCACCTGTTTGAGGATCACCTGGGATCCTGTCAAAATGCACCTTCTGTGTCTCCACTGCAGGCCCCCTGAACTGGAGACTTGATCATACACATGAACTAGGAGAGTATTATGCAGTCCAGATCAAGAGATCACAGAACAAGGCATCCATTTCATTGTGGGCATCTCTAGTTATAATAGAGAAATATTATAAAAGACATTCAAAAGAAGAAAGAAAGAAAGAAAGAAAGAAAGAAAGAAAGAAAGAAAGAAAGAGAGGAAGGAAGGGGGAAGGAAGGAAGGGAAGAGGAAAGGGAGGGAGGAAGGGAAGGAGGAAGAATTCAGAATGGTTGCATCTGCCTGGCTCATTCCTGATCACAGGCAGAAAGTCATTGTCCGTGAGAACAGAGCTTGAATCTATGGCAGTAAAGGAGGGTAGGTCTAAGGTCAGAGGCTACCGCTGCCTTTCTCCCATCTTAATCGGAAAAGCTCAACTCTGATACGTGAGCCAGTGACATTTCTCTGGACTAGAGCCTGTGTGCTAATTTATCTGCTTATGGGTGGGGTCCTTCCAGGCATGTCCTCAAAATGCCCATCAGCTGTTTGCAAGACCAGAGGGTGCATTGTGCTTCAAGCTCTGTCCTTCATTTTGGGAGTTCAACCTGTAGTCTGGAAAGACCCTAGCCCAGATTTCCCTCATTCCTGTCAGAGACATTATTTATCCTTAATTGTCCGTGACTCCAAGTTGAAGATAAAGCAGCTTGGATCCTTTTGTGAATGCATTTCTGCTTTATGCTCTTAAAAATAATTTTTGAAGTTTATAAAATTAAAAAGAGTAGTAGTAGCACAATGTGGAGAGCAAGGACACACGTATCTGAGCCCCATCTGTCATCTCAACAAGTGATGAGGCCAAATTTGTAATTTAGTTTCTAAAGTCTAATAATTACCAAATGTTTAACCAGACCCCCTTGGCTGGCTCCCTTACAGCAGGGACATGCAAATGTAATTCAACAGGAAAAAATTAAGGTTTTCATGCTGTCATAACAAAAATCAGCCTTCTCTGTTTTTCTTTATCCTCCAGAAAGATCATTCTGAGAGATCACACAAATGACTTTTCCCCAAGGTCCTGAACCTGAATCAAACACTCACATATGCATGTCTACAGGCAAACAAAGACACGGGAACGTACATATGTACGAAGAGTATTAATAGGAAAAATCATGCTAGAATATTAACTATTTCTCCTGAAGATGCAGTCCTATTAGTATTGTCTGGGATGGTAATTGCTTGGGGATAAAGCTGATGTAAATTTGCCTGGGGGACAATTGAAGTGCCCCTTATTTGTTGCTATTTTTAAAAAAGTTAATAGACTTTATATTTAAAGTACTTTTATGTTTACAGAAAAACTGAGCTGAGAGTAATGAGCTCCCATATGCCCCCCCCCCAACAGCACTCTTCCTTATGAACACACGCATTAATGGGGCACACTTGTTACAGCTGTTGAGTTATTACTGATACGTTTTTATAACTAAGGTCCATAGTTTATGTTGGGGCTCACTCTTTGTGTTGTAAAGTCTTTTGAAAAATACACAGCCCCATGAATCATCACAGCCTCATGCAGAGTGGCTTTGCTGCCCTGCAATGCTTTTGTGTATTCCTTCAAACGTGGTCTCTCTTTCTTCATGTAAATCCAAGTTCAGGCTCATATAGTTTCTCTTCTCTCTGCAGAACTCCTTATAACACTTTTCACAGGGCATATCTACTGATCAAAATCCATTTCTGTTTGTTTGATGAAGTCTTTGTTTCTCCTTCACTTTTGAAGGATGGTTTGCTTGATACAGAATTCTAGGCTGGCAGTATTTTCTTGCAACACGTTAAAAAACTTAGCCCATTCTCTTCTTGCTAGTGTGGCTTGTGATTAGAAGTCTGATGTAATTCTTATCTTTGTCCTCTCTAAGTGAAGTAGATTTTTCCCCTCTAGCTGCTTTCAAGATTTTCTCTTTATCTTTGGTTTGAATATGATACACTTGGTGAACGTTTTATAGTATTTATCCTATTTGGTGATTTTTGAGCTTCCTAGATCTGTGGTTTGGTGTCTGTCATTAATTTTGGAAAGTTCTCAGTCAGACATTGTTACTTCAAATATTTTTTTTTCTGTTTCTTTCTCTCTTTCTTTTCTTTTGTAATTGTCTGACAGTTCTTGGGTATTCTGTTATTTTTTCTTTATTTTCTCTGCATTTTAGTCAAAAAGCTTCTATTGACGTATCTTCAAGCTCACTGATTCTTTGATTGGCCATGTTCAGTCTACTGATGAGCACATCAAATACATTCTTCATTTCTGTTAGAGTGTCTTTATTTCAAGCCTTTTAAAAAATTCTTTCTTAGTGGTTCCATTTCTCTGCTTACATTACCTGTATTTTCTTCCATGTTATTACTTTTCCATTAGTTATTGGCATATTAATTATAATTGTTTTAAATTCATAGTCTGATAATTCTGAAATCTGTGTCATGTTTGAGCCTGGTTCCAATGCTTGCTTTGTGTTTTCATACATACCTTGCAACACACACCTTGTAACACACCTTACGATTTTCTATTCAGTCAGACATGATATACTGGATTCAAGTGACTGAGGTAAATAGGCCTGTACTGTGAGATTTTATATTTATCTGGCTAAGAGTCAGGCTGTGTTGATTGTTTGCTGTAGCTGTGGTGTGAGAGGCTAAAATTCCCTCTGGAGTCCTTGTTTTGGTTTCCCTGTTGTTTTGGGGCTGGTGTGTCAGACGTGCAGCTCTTTCCGGTGTTACACTATGGCCCTGCTGATGCCACGAGCTGTGGGGGCACAGATGCATTCCCTCATCCGGTGACCAACCTCAGTTCTGCAATCGGACTGTCCTGGGTTCTGACCCTAACACGTGCTTCTTGCTCCCCTCCCCTCAAAGGGACAACTGGACTTGGGTATTTTCCTTTCCCCAGGCTCTGGGGAGGCAGTCCCCCAGAAGGCCAGGACTGTGAGGAGGACAGGGGGCTGTGGGCGTATTTCAGAATGGCTGTTTGTTCTCCCAGTACCACAAGCCAGAGGGAAAGTCTGTCTCATCTTACTCTGAGATCCTGGGGTGGGGGGTGTTTCCAGATGAAGGTAGCATTCACATCAGGGGACTGAGTAAGAGATTGCCCTCTGCAGTGTGGTGGTCACATCTAATCTTCTGGAGGCCAGAGCAGAAGGGTAAGGGGCAATCTGTTATCTCTGTCTCTGGCTGGTATTTACATAGTTTTAAATAAAAATTGCACATATTTAAAGTGTACAAAATGATGAACTGATGCACATGAGGGATGTTTCCTGCTGTCCAGCCACACACATCTCCCCACTTGGTCACAGCTCCCTGCTGGGGTCAGTGCACCTCTGTCTTCTGTGAATACTCCACATGTCATATTCCAAACTTGGTTTAAAAAAAATTTTTAGCCATTCTGACAGGCATGAGGTGGTATATCATCGTGGTTTTGATTTGTATTTCCCTGATGATGAGTGATGTTGAGCATATTTTCATGTGTCTGCTGGCCATGTGTATGTCTTCTTTGGAAAAATGTCTATTCATGTCTCTTCCCATTTCTTAACTGGATTATTTATTTTTGGGTGTTGAGTTTGATAAGTGGTTATAGATTTTATATACTAACCCTTTACCTGATATGTTGTTTGCAAATATCTACTCCCATTCCATTGGTTGCCTTTTAGTTTTGTTGATTGTTTCCTTTGTTGTGCAGAAGCTTTTTATCTTGATGAGGTCCCAATACTCATTTTTGCTTTTGTTTCCCTTGCCTCTGGAGACATGTCTAGTCAGAAGTTGCTGTGACCAAGGTCAAAGAAGTTTTTGCTTGCTTTCTCCTCCAGGATTTGATGGCTTTCTGTCTCGCATTTAGGTCTTTCATCCATTTTGGATTTATTTTTGTGTATGGTGTAACAAATTGGTCCAGTTTCATTCTTCTGCATGTTGCTATCCAGTTTTCCCAACACCATTTGTTGAAGAGAATGTCATTTTTCCATTGGATATTCTTTCCTGCTTTGTCGAAGATGAGTTGACCATACAGTTGTGGGTCCATTTCTGGGTTCTCAGTTCTGTTCCACTGATCTATGTGCCTGTTCTTGTGCCAGTACCATACTGTCTTGATGATTACAGCTTTGTAGTACAGCTTCAAGTCTGGAATTATGATGCCTCCTGCTTTGCTTTTTATTTTCAACATTACTTTGGCTATTCAGGGTCTTTTCTGGTTCCATACAAATTTTAGAATGATTTGGTATAGCTCTGTGAAAAATGCTGGTGTTATTTTGATAAGGACTGCATTGAATGTGTATATGCTTTGGGTAGTATAGACATTTTAACAATATTTGTTCTTTCAATCCATGAGTGTGGAATGTTTTTCCATATCTTTGCATCTTCTTCAATTTCTTTCACAAGTGCTCTGTAGTTTTCACAGTATAGATCTTTTACTTCTTTGGTTAGGTTTATTCCTAAGTACCTTACGGTTTTTGATGCAATTGTAAATGGGATCCATTCTTTGGAATCTCTTTCTGCTGCTACATTATTGGTGTATAGAAATGTAGCAAATTATGGAAAGAGCACAGAGGTCCTTTGATGAATGGGTAAAGAAATTGAGATAGATATAGATATAGATATAGATATAGATATAATGGAATACTACTCAACCATCAAAAAGGATGAAATCTTGCCATTTGCAATGACATGGATGGAGCTAGAGTGTCTTATGCTAAGAGAAATAGTTCACAGAAAGACAAATACCATATAATTTCACTCATGTGGAATCTAAGAAACAAAACAGATGAATATAGGGGAAGGGAAAGAAAAATAAAATAAGTAAAAAACAGGGAGGGAAGCAAACCATAAGAGACTCTTAATTATAGAGAACAAACTGAGGGTTGATGGAAGGTGGGTGGGGGGAGGGGCTAGATGGGTACCGGGCCCTGAGGAGGGCACTTGTTGGGATGAGCACTGGGTGTTGTACGTAAGCAATGAATCACTGAATTCTACTCCTGAAACCAATACTACTAACTAAATTCAAGTTAATTAACTTGAATTGAAATAAAATCTCGGAAGAAAAATAAACAAAATTAAATAATAAAAAATGTTAAAACGGACCATTTTTTCTTTACATATGAAATGTCAATAGATTCTAAAAAAACTTTCAAGGAGTTGAGAAAGTAAATGGTACGGCGGTAATTTAGTTTTCAGGATTTAAGTGTCCATTAAGAGCCATGCTGGCGTCCTCACGCTCAACTTGTTGAAGAGTGCAGGGACGCCTCTGTCACAGCGTAATGCCCCCAGGGCGGGAGGCAGCCACTGCCGGGCTTCCGCGTTCCCCCTGCTGGGCTCTGGCAGGTTCCACGAGCTCTCAGCGCCTGGGAGAGGTGGGCAGCCCGCGGAGTTTCCGTGAAGGAGCTCGGAGGGGCTCCTGCTGGGTCTCACGCTGGTGCGGGCTCCGCCGAGCGTGGGTCCTCTGCTCAGACGCTCAGTCACCAGGCTCCAAACAGGGGCCTCTCGAGCTGGGACTTCCTGCGTCAGACGATCCCGATTCAAGTTGTTTTGCCTCTGCGGCGCCTGCTTAATCAAGGGGATGCACGGGTATTTGGGTTCCGTGGGCGTGGGCTGTGAACAGATGCACAAGCTTCCAGTTTCCAAAGAGTTTTGTGTTTCTTTTGGAAAATCTACACGACAGTCACCAGGAGCACCTGAAGGAAACACCTCCTCTTGCGGGGACTGGGAAGGTTGGTTGGGGCCAATTTCTGTGGAGAAGGGATGTTGGGTGAGGAAATTTCAACATAATTGCAGTATTTTGTAAGCATAATCAACTTCTTTATTAAGTATTTCTTAACAAAAAAAACATCTTAAATTATCGGGCTCATATTCTTGCTTTAGGAAAAAGGGTATTTTGATCAAAATTGAGGCCGCAAGGAGAGGTGCAGCTGTGACAGTGGGTGACCAGGGCCCTGGGGGCAGCATCACAGGCCAGGAAGGGCGGTGAAGAGGAAGGTCTGATGCAGGAGGGCGTGCGGGGCGCCGGGGCACGGCCCTGAGCTGGTGCGGAGCCTCAGGACCGAGGCGGCCTGGAGACAGCGAGGCCTGGGCTGAATGCCGGAAAAGTGGGAAAAGGCGGGCCTTTGTGCCAGTTCCGGTGGGAAGGGCTCCGGTGGGAGAGGGACAGGTGCTTTCCAGATCTCTCCCTTCCCAGGGTCCAGGCCCGCAGGGCACACAGGGCGGCCTCCCGGGGCCTGGGCGGAGGCCCCCATGTGAATGGCCCCGGGAGGTGTGCACACGCTTCCCCAGGTGGGAGTCTGCGCCCCGGTGGGGGGGAGGGCAGGGAAGGCAGGTTTTTGGGGACTGGGATTGAGAGAAGGTCAGCCCCCTGCCTGAGGCTGCAAGGCATGTGGTGGCACAGCTGGGACTCAAAGCCAAATCTTTACTGTTTTATATCATGTTCTCTTTTCAGCAGCGTCCTGCTTTCCAAAGAGGAATTAAGTGGAAACCTCTCACTGAAGGTCACGAATACCTCCCCTGTAAGCCAGCTTTTAGGGGAAAAAAATGGCTTCTCAGAGCTCCCAAGTGTGTTTCTTTTAATAAAATGCACGCAGGCTTAAGAGGGCCTCGGCCACAGGTCCACAAGGTGCGGAGGGCCACGACGCGGACAGGCCACGATCCGCACGAGTCTTTCGGCTCAGCGGGCCACCGGCTCCCACCCGGCAGGATGCGCCAGAGCGAGGCAGGGTTTAACGATCCTGGTGAGCTGGACCGGAGCCAAGAGGCTGGTTTGCTCATGAACTTGCCGCCTTGGGAGGCTGTGAGTGGCGCACAGATGCGTGAACAGTTCCAACAGCGTCCACACAGCCCGAGCCGGAGCCCTGCAGGCGCAGACACGCTCCTGTCTCCTGCCCTCGGACCACGACGAAGCCGGCACAGGCGAGTCACGCACACACACGCACACACACAGCACACCGGGAGGAAAGTGGAATTATAGAAGAAGAAGAAGTCAATCAGCTTGGTTGCACATAAGCTCGAGAGAAAATTGAGAGAATACTATCCAAAATCTTTTTTAAATAACCAAGAGGACGGCACTAACTCTGCTCCAGTTGTAGAGGTGGCAGAGTGGCACGGCATTTCTTAGCCTTGTCATATGACAGCGAGCTTTGGTTAGGTTACACGTGGGCCGTGGCAGCACACAATGGCCACGGGCCACGTCCAGTCACAGGATGACCGGGACTCGTTTGCCTATGTGTGTTGTCTGTGGCTGCTTTTGTGACGGAGACCGATGGCTCACAGCCTAAATATCTACCATTGGGACAGCTATAGGAAATTCTGCTGACTCCAGGCTTAAAGTTCCTATTTTTAAACAAAATTGTGAACTGGGTTAGAGGTAAGGTCCTCCTAACATTCAGAAAGGCTGGATAAAATGTAATTCATTTAAACTTAATACATAAGTCAATACGTGGTCCTGTATCAAAATCCTGACTAAATATGATAGTCTGGACACAGTCCAGAAGAAATTGAGAACAGAAATCCAGAGATTCCATATCCCCTTTCCCGTGGCAGGAAAACAGGACCCCTGGCATCTGAGAAATGGTGACAAGTCTCCTTATCACGACGGCAATTGGGTGAAAAACAACCAGCCACACGTGAGAACGGGCAACCAGAGGCACATGGCGTGGCGAGTCACAGGAAAACTAATCCAAGATGACAGAGACCACTGAGGCCTGACGCAGCCCTACGGCTGCAACCCCACAACCCTGACCTATGGCAACGGCACTGCATGAACTGCAATAGCCCCACGTGACCCTGACCTCTGACAAGTCTACAGCCCCAGCACAGGACCTCTCCTATTTGGGGGCAGGAGAGCAATGGCCACACAGACGTTAGAAAGCAGTGTGTCTGTCCGGGAAAGTGTGGCATGTATGTAACCCATGACCCAACAATCCCACCCCCAAGGGGACTCTCCCAACACACAGAGAGGCCAGGCCACAGATGTGCCTGGAGGCATAGCTTGTGAAGGGAAAAGTGGGCATGAGCTCTATGTCTATCAGCAAGGAAACAGGTGAAGACACCAAGGCCCACACCAAGAGCACTGCACAGAGGTTGGAGAGGAGTCATGTGCACCGACGTGCAGAGATTTAGACTCGCGGCCATCGCGGGCTGAAGAGGGGTCTGAGTGTCACTCTTTACGTCAGCCTGAGCACACACGCTGTCTCTTGTCCCGTGTACGGTCTGGGCAGAGAGGACTTTGGTGGGATCGATGCTTTCCAACCTCAAGGCACGGTGATGATCCGTGGGGGGTCAGGCGTGTCGCAGGGGGTGCCTGTTGACATCAGTGCAACTTCGGTTTGGTTCTTTGAAAAAGAAAATGAGAAGAAAACATGTTAAAACTTTTTCACATTTGCTATTGGTTTTGTTCTAAGTAAGTAACATAAGAGTATTAACTTATTCTCTGTTCTCTTCAGAGTGGCAAAAAAATTCCCTGAATATGGAAGAGAAAATGTACGTTTATGTTAATAGGGTGCTAGCTACATAAAACTCTTCTCTTTTCCTAATTTCATAACTTTCTCACTGATTTATTTTATCTCCTATTTTCATGTACCTCACTCCTACTGCTCATGGACCATTTGTATACCTTTTGAAAGATCCTTGCTAAGGTGAGGAGATTATATGCCACCCTACACACACTGTCTTTGTAAGGAACCAGAGGCACATAGGGATCATAGCAGATATCCACAGACAGGTACGGTACACGCCTTCTTTTGGTGAAGTGCATGCTGGCTGACTCATCATAACTTCCCAGAGTGCGTGTATGTGTGTCCACGTGCGTGTGTGTGTCTAACAGAATAAAACGACATCATCTCATATGGCTAACTCAGGAGAGCGGATAGAACTGAATAAAGCCCCAGGAAATCTGGATAAATGTTGGGGCTGATATAGACACAGGTTGACACATACTCCCAGAAGCTCCTGGCTAAAGTGAAGTTGAACTTCTATAACAGCACGGTGGTCACATAGTGTTGACTTAGAAGGGAGGTCAGACTAAGGCAGGGAGGGTTAGCATGGACGGCATGGGGTCCACCCCAAAGCAGCAGCTTCCTGGTTCAAGAACAGACAGGAAGCAGCAGGCAGCTGGAAACCCTCTTAGGTACCAGTTTTCCAGGTAGGGCGTCCCAGCCCTCCCCACAGAAACTCACTACTCTGAAAATCCCAACAAGTGGCCAGAGCAGATGAGGAATATAGTGCTTGTGTCAGTAGACAGAGCCAGCCAGAACCTCAGTAGCCTGGGTGATGTGACTCAGCAGAAACAGTGATGTGACCCACAGCGCACTGAGACCATTAGGACGGTGAGCAAATCCAGCCTGGAATATTCAAGACCATACAACACACAGTCAATCCTGAGAGACAACAAGGCCTGTGCCTGCATTTTTAAAAACGTCCTTAAAAGTAGAAGTACCCTATGACCCAGCATCGAGCCACTGGGTATTCATCCCCAGGATACAAAAATGCCAATTGCAAGGGGCACGTGCATGCAGACGTTTACAGCAGTGCTATGGCCAAAGTATGGAGAGAGTCTAAATGTCCGTCGACTGATGAATGGGTAAAGATGTGGTATATATATACAATGGAATGTTACTCAGCCATCAAAAAGGATGACGTCTTGTCATTCGCGATGACATGGATGGAACTAGAGAGTACTATGCTAAGTGAAATAAGTCAGTCAGGGAAAGACAGATATCATATGATTCCACTCTTATGTGGACTTTAAAAAACAAAACAGGCGAACGTAAGAGAAAGGGAAAAAAGAGAGGGAAGCAAACCGTAAGAGACTCCTAACTATAGAGAACAAACTGAGGGTTGACAGAGGGAGGTGGGGGAATGGGCTAGATGGGGGATGGGGACTAAGGGGGCCCCTGTTGGGATGAGCACTCGGTGTTGTACTTAAGTAATGGACCACTACATCCCACTCCCGAAACCAATTTTACCATATATGTTAACTAACTAGACTTTTAATAAAAGCATGAAATTTAAAAAATCCATCAGCGACATGCAGGTCCTCCATGATTTGAAACGCAAACACACATCGAAAAGAATTTCTCATTGTTTCCCTTGCATTTTGGGAAACGTGCCTTTATTCTTTGGAAGCACATAGTTTGTGCCACCTAAGTAACCTTTGTACAAATGTTATGACCAAAATGACATAGAAATCATCATAAAACAGCAGAGAGACGGCAGATATCATTAACCGTATGTCTACCTTTTACTTTACAGAAAAATCTGAAATTAGAAACCACAGTTACCGGCTGCCGGGTGGGCTCTCTGGCTAAGAACACAGAAGCGAAAACTCGGTATCTGCGTTCCTCTGCTTTACCAGCAAGCACAGAGAAGCTCGTTAGAATGCAATTTAAATCGAAACATGATTGTACGTTAAAAAGTCAGCTTAAGCCTAACGGGGACACATGATTTTTTCATCAATATGTGCATTTTATTCCTGGTTAATTATCTGTATCTTGGCTTCTGCGAAAGAAAACCAAGTCGTAATAGATTAGCGTCCCTGCTGCCTTGTGCGTCTTAGAGGACGAGCTGGTATTTTTGGCAGGTATCGATTCGGCTGTTTGCGGAGGCGTGAATCAGTGTTGTGCGTGAACGTTAGCCGTGTGTGTGTGTGTGTATTTTAAATACATGTACCTGTGTAAGCAGATACCTGTAGCAGGCCTTTATTCCTCTCAAGTGTGCCTCGGTGCCTTTTCCTGGATGTAACGGCACCTGTCCATGCAGCCTCCAGCCGAAATTCACCAGATGGAGTTTATGTGAAAGCTGCTTATCAGATATTTTAAGAATTTGATTCTAATGGTGTTCTGCTTATTTCTTTTCTTGTTCTTTACAAAACACTTGCTCAGAATCTTTCTTTATCACTAATTTTGTATATATATATACATATACATACACACATAAATGTCATATATATGAATATAAAACTTTTAAAATAGATTAAACACTTTAAAACTTTAATTTGCTTGTATTTATTCTGTATCGATACATCATGTTACTCCTTCGATCCTCCTGGGAGATGACACACACAGAAACGGATTGAACCGGGCAGACTGAGAGCGCTGATAAGCTAGCGTTGATTCTTTTGTTCAGGACTATTGACTTCGGCAAGTTTGGGTATTTTTTATTCATTGCTTCTGTTATGATTTTTTATATTTTCAGTGAAAATTTATATGCCCAAATTAAAATATAAAATGGAACAAAATTTATGATTATTCCCACAACTATAAGAACATTACAGCTGATACTTTGGTTTCTTCTTCTACACACAGAGAGATTTTATTTAGAAAAATGGCGTGATACTATATGTCTTGGCTTGGGCTGCGGTAACAAAATGCCTCAGGTTGGGCAGCTTGTAAACAACAGACATTTACTTCTCATGGGTCTGGAGGCGGGAGGTCCGAGGTCAAGGTGCTGGCCAGTCCGGTTCCTGAGCTTTGCCTGGACACAAGGGCTGTGTCCTACCGTGGAGAGAGCTCTGGCATCTCTCCCTCCAGAGGGCACCCCCTGAGGACCTCACTTCACCTGCTCACGTGCTCACCTGTTCTCTCTCCAAATGCAGCTACATTGGCAGTTAGGGTTTCGATATGTGAGTTTGGGGGAGACACACTGTTCTATAAACATTTTCTTAACTGTGAACAATATTCCATATTATGAGAGGTTCTTTTATGATTACATTAATGAACGATAATTTATTTAACTAATTTTTACTATTGTTTTCAACTATGTTCTAATCATGAACACAGTATTTCACAACATCATTATAGATGAACCTTTATGTTTATATTATTATTCATTATTACTACTCAACATTATGTCATTATTATTTATTAGTGAGACCTAGGAATATTTTTAACGCTTGTAACGTCCTCTGAAACTTTCCCCACTGTGCTCACGAGCGCCTCTTCCCCAGCAGCCTGGACCAGCGGGCAGATCTCAACGACTTTACAAATATGTGTACCTGTCTGTCACTGTCTTAATCTGATATGAGATTAATATGATATTGAGCAGTTTTTTCGCAGGCTTATCAGTTATTTTTATTTCTTCTTTGATGAATTATCTGTTCATCTCTTTGACAAGTTCTTAAAATGAAAAAATATTCACAATTTTATTATCTCGGCGTTTTCTAAAGATGGTGAACACAGATCTAATCCCACACCTCAGTGTATGTTCAGCAGAACTGAAAACGCACGCCCACAAAACACACCAGTGTTATTCATGACAACTAAAGACACAAAACAATCCAAATGCTCATCAAATGACAATTGGATGCAGATGTCCTGCCAAGATCACAAAGTCACAGAATCACAAAGGATTGTATGAGCCACATACATAAAATGTCTAAACAGGTAATTCTGTCAGACAGAAGGCGGCCTGGCCCTGGAGGAGCAGGCTGGGAGGGATGAGGGTGGCCAGCCTCTGCGAATACACTCGAACACAAACAGCAAACGAGAAACCTACAACCAGACTGTGCATCTTGAAATTTTGTGGTATGTGGGTTATATCTCAATAAAGCTGTTATTAAAAGGGGGTACATGGCATTTAAAGATATGAAAAGACGTGCAAACTGACTCATGATGAGAGAAACGCAAGTTAAAGCTGGGTGAGATGCCACTTCTCACCTAATGGACTGGGCAGAACGTAAGACTACACTGTGTTGGCAATAGGAGAATGAACTTGGACACGCGTCGCCAGTAGAACTGAAGCCTATTATGACCCCTTTGAAGGAATATTTGGCAGCATTCATCAAAACCACGTATGCATTTAGGTTTTGACTCACCAGCCCTCTCGGGGGGATTTTCCCCAAAGACACGTCTCCAACAATATGAGGTGCAAATGCACAAGCTTACTTTTGTGTGTTCTTCCCTCGTTGTCTCACTGACGTTGCAAAATCCCGAACATCACCTGAACTCCACACATTGGAGAGTGGGCGAAGAAATTCTGTCGCATCCACATGGTGAAATAGCACATCACTGTAAAATAAGACCGCAGGAGGAAAATCTCCATAAAATGATACAAAATGATTTCCAGGATGTATGACTAGTGGCAAAAAGCACAGAAAGGCATCGAAATAGCACAAGACGTACAAAGAAATGGAAGGTCCATGTGTCTGTGTAACTGCAGAGAGATCACGCACAAACGCAGGGCACGGGGCTGATGACCCCGAGGGTCATGACCGTAATGGGGATGGGGACGCTGAGACACTTCTTTGAGTAGATTTTGGCCTATTTCTTAGCAAATATCTACGTTACTGCCTTGTTGGAGATTTCCCCAAGCTCTGCCTTGAAATGCTGAATAACTGGATTCGCATTCGTTCTTTTTGAATAGGAACCATCAATTGACTCCCTGTTTTGAGCCGTTCACAGCAGGTATTTTGACCACACTTCACTTTGCGTCAACAGTCAACGTCCACCGTCCTCAGCAAGTATTAGCGTCTATTCTGATTTTTGTGACGATCCAGTGTGAAAACATTTGCTTATCCAAACCTGCCATGCGCTCTCTCACACCTAGAATGGTCTTGGCAGTGTTGGCTCTTTAGGCCGCGATAATCCACAAATCCCTTGCTTTCACATTGTTAGACATACGCCTCATACTTGAACTTAACGGTGTCTCCTCTGCGGTCTCTCCCTGCCCTCCAGCTAGTGCTGCATTATCCCTGGTGCCTTCCTGCCAGCACTGTGTTTCCTCGTCAACAGCAGACACCTTGCTAAGGCTGCCGTCCTCAAGCATGTGGTGTCCTCCTTACCTGTGTCCACACACTGTCCAGCGCTTGGCTCACCGTTGGTGACATTTTGTGAATTTCTTGAGAGAGACTCTCCCTCTGGTTCTTAAGCTTATTTTTCCAGGGCATAGCATCTTTGTTTATAACAAACAATTTTATTTTCTACTAAAGGGTTTTTTTTAATCATGAAAAATTATCACGATGAGTTAATGTAATGTTTTGATTTTTTAATGGGAAGAAGTAACAGAAAACTAAGTAGTTATGACACAGCAGGAAGATGTTCGGAATTTGAATGAAAGCCAGGAGATTCACAAAATATGGGTATTCCTTTATGTCATCTGCTCGGTTATCAGCCTGGATCAAAATTTGGCAATTCATTTAGGCCTGTTCTACAGATCTGCACAGGGGTGGAGGTTGGTTGTAAACCAGATTTACATAGGCTGCAGCGTTCTTTGGAGATCCAGCCAGTCTCATGAGAATTCAATTAATCAAGTGTCCAGGCACAAGACACACTCGGCTTTGCCTCCTTGTTGAGGCAACGACTTCATTCCGTGTCACTTGCCTGAACTTGTGGCATTTCTCTTAACCCGCACACACGCTCAGCAGTGTTGACAAGCTGAACCTCTGCTATTTCCTCCCAGTCGTGACCCTGACACCACTAGCTGGGAGAGACCTAAAATTAGACCTTGTGCAGCACTTCCTGCCCCCGGCAGGTTATTTGGCACCTGAACAGATTACCAAACTAACGATGAAATGAAAATGAACGAAGTCACCCGCGAGCAATGAAAGCGCAGAGGAAGGCGCCGCCCTCCAGACTGTCAGGAAGCCGCTCTCTCTGGGTCCTGACAGCCGTGAGGCCCGGGCTTGTACCCACCGATCAGGCCGATTCCTCCCGGCAGAGCCGTCGTCCCATTTGATGGGGCCACAGGAAAGTGGATCCGTTTTGGCTACAGCGTCTTCATGATTTGGTTAAAAATGAAGTAAAGCTTCTTCATGCCTCCCACACCCAACCAGGCACAAAGCACCGTTTAAAAATGATCACCAGTGCAGCAGGATTTTTAAAAATACACACAAAAATAACTTCGTAACAGTAAAAAGGACAACGTGAGCCAAGTCAAGGGATACTTCCTAGGGCCAGAAAGGGTCTGGACGCGGGGACCAGCCGCTCACCCGCGAGCTGCGAGGCACAAGTCCCCAACATCAACCCAGCCTTCCTCATCCCTGGACCCCCTTTGTGGGGCTTGTCTTCCTGAGTAGCCTACGCATGCGCTAAAGTCAGATTTGCACTGATTTTGAAGAGAAACCCTGGATAGTCCTACATTTTTTAGTTAAAAAAATTGTGGATGCAGGTTCCAGGGCTGTGCCCTGGTGATGAGGAATATCCCCCACCCCCGCCCTGGGCTCTGAGACACCTTCCAGCTGTGGCTACTCCCCTTCCCCACCCCCACGCCCCCCCCCCCGCCCTCCACAGGGGAGAGAGTGCTGGGTGTGTCTCCATCTGCCTCCCCCACCTTCTCTCATGCACGTTCCTTCCGTGGGGTCACTGTCACTGTCCCCTCCCGGGGCTGTGGGCAAGAAAGCCGACCAGAACCACTGGGAGAGGCCCCAGGCACCCCTCCTGCCAAGCGTGGGGCAGACGCGGGGCTGCACCCTGGGCTGGGCATAGATGTAAACTTGGAACGCAAGCACCCCTAGGCTCAGGAGGGAGGACACAGGTGTGGGGTCGTTCACCTACATCCCTCAATGTGGCCTTAGGGTGGATGACCAACTAGCTGGCCTGCTCAGGGAGAAGACCCCAGACCCACCCCAACTTAGAGGAGGTGTCAGCAGGTGGGTGGGGGAGGCTGCACCTGCCCACGTGCCCATGTGTGGCCCACTGCACCTGCTCGGGGCCACCCGGGTTGCCAGCAGGCACCCGGCCGCAGTCCCCAACACGCACCCCGGAATCGCGGGGGCCCTTCTCCGCAGCCCCTTGCCCACACTGCTGAGCCGAGGGGAGGCTGTGGGGTGCCTTTCTCCCAGCCGATGGGGTCTGGCTCGCTTGCAGCCCTCGGGCCTCACCTTATGCCAAGTCTTGGTGTCCCTTCTGGGCTCCAATTCATCTTTCACAGATTCTCAGGGCCCAGATTATTTCCCCATAGCAAAAAGGGGAAAACAAGACAAAGCAAAAACATTAACTTCTGTGGCTGTGGTAAGAGGATAAGGCCAAAGATTTCCTGAGTTGTCATCCCAAGGAAGAGAATTGTTTTCCCTTTTTTTTTTTTTTTTGTATTGTATGTATGTGAGACAATGTATATTAAATGTCCCGCAGGAATCATACACCTTAAACTGACACAGGGATGCATGTCAGTTATACCTCAATGAAACTGGGGAAAAAGCATCAGGCTAGTCATTAGCTCACCAGGAGCCTTCCAGAGAAGGTGCTGGGCGTTTGCCGGGCAGTAATGGTGGATTTCCGTGCAGACCGGAAGGAGCAAGGTGTTTTCCGTGGTGGAGGGAGTGACTTGGACAAGTTCCAGGCAGCTGACGCACCCGGCCACGTTCACACCACTGAATTCGACGCCTGCTCTGTTTATGCTTTGGGTCGACCCTTCCTGGAAGCGTCCACATGGCTAGAGGAAGCTCCAGAGAATAAGAAAGAGAAAAGTGCTCTGTGCTGGGAAGATATCCAAGAGAGCATTTTCTGGAAACTGTCTCCCGTCTTGCTCCTATTTTTAAAAGCAGACATGGCTCTTTGAAGAGACAAAGGCGGTGAGGGGGCTGTGGCCAGCCCTAGAGATGGGGTCCAGGGAGGGCAGGGCCATCACTGTTCTAACATGTCTGCCTGCAGCACCCACCGGGGCGGAACCCCCATCGCCTTCCACCTGTGGTCTGAGGAGACAGGAGGGAGCGAAGGACATAGTGTGAAGAGGGTCCTGCTACACTCGGGGCTGGAATAAAAGTTCTAGCTTGATGTCTGCTTTGTCCTCGATCTTTAAATATGTTTTCATATCCAGTTATCGTTGGGTTCAACTCAGAGAACACATCCCAGGAATGTTATGGTGAAATTCTAGAGCCTCATAAGTAATATAAATTAAAATTCTACTTTATATGGTCTCTGAAGTGGTTCTTGGTTAAACAGTGTTTATTTAATCTTGTGATTGTACATGTGTGCGGTGGGACACGTGTGTGAACAGGTGACAGTCAATTCTCATGTTCCAAGTTTCAGTCCCATGTGTACGTGCTGTCCTTCCAATAGCTTGTTCTAGAAAACTATCATGATACTCATGGGAAAAGAAAATATTATTTCTATAAAAATTCATTAATTGCATCACACCTATTTCCAAAAAAGCACTGGAGGCAGCTTATGTTTAATATATATATATATATATATATATATATATATATATATGTTGGGGCACCTGGGTGGCTCAAGTTGGTTGAGCGTATGACTTCGGCTCAGGTCATGATCTCACAGCTCATGAGTTCGAGCCCCACATCAGGCTCTGTGCTGACAGCTCAGAGCCTGGAGCCTGCTTTGGATTCTGTGTCTCTCTCTCTCTGCCCCATCCCCACTCGCATTCTGTCTCTGTCTCTCTCAAAAATAAATAAACACTAAAAAAATTTAAAATAAATAAAATAAAATATATTTTTATATACACACAACATGAGCGTGTGTGTGTGTACAGTTAAAACAAGGAGGAAAAGTTTTAACCTGTGAAGCCAGGGAGGAGACGACTACCAGCAGGAAAGACACGGTCACGTGAAGCAGAGTAAATGGCCCTCACACCTCTGGATGGCTCTATTTGGGGCCTTTACCTTCTTCTGTCTAGATTGTTCCAAACCACCCAGACACTGCACTGCAGTCTCTCTGCCTTCCAATCTTGTTGCCATAGCTGTCTTTCTCGATCGCATTCGGTCAGACCGTTTCTCGGTGTGAATTCATTCAAGGACACTCCTGTCCCAGGACGAACCCCGACTGCTGAGCATGTGGGCAGCAGGCTTGGGTGCCTGCCGGGCTCGTCCTGCAGCCCCCTTGCTGAACCCTCCCTGGACTTGCTTTTTTCCACTCTTCTTTATCTGGTCAAATAGCTCAGCTTTTTTTCCTACCTTCTGACTCAAAAAAATAAATAAATAAAAATAAAGTGTTTCCTCTCCTAGAGTCACAGCCTTCTAGTAAAGAACTCAAAGCATTGTTTCCTGACACATGTCTCTGAACGGGCACTGAACCTACTGCCCTCTCGCTGGGTGGTGGCCAGCCCCCCTGCAGGCCTTCCCGGCACACCCACAAAAAGCCCGGGAACGGGGCACCCCCTGCCCACCGTCCTCCAGAACAAGGCACCTTGTGCCCCCCAGGAAGGGGGCCGCCAGCAGCCTGGCCGCAGCCCGCAAGGCCAGGCCTGTCTTCCTTCCTCCCCACCTCCAGTCCTCACAGAGTCAGCTGAGCCGGGACACCTGGGGCCACGTAAATGCCTGTTGATCAAATAGTCGAATGAACGCAAGAATGGCAGAAAGAGGTAGAGATACAGACAAAGATGAGAGAGAGAAGGAAATAAACACAACGAGTATCAGCCCTTTGAGGAAACATGCTCGCATTCACAGGAGTGAAATTCCTTTGGAAATTTTCCTGGTCTAAGTTCTGGGTGAACGCATAATGCGGCTCTGTTCATGCAGGACGCGAAAGACGCTGAGTCTGGGGCTGCTCAGCAGCTGTATCGATGCCCCTTGGACAGCTATTTCTTATCATGACATCTGAGCACACGCTGAATTGTAGTTCGGTGACAGGACTCCCCAGGGGCCAAATCAATGCTGTCAGGGTAAGCTTCTTTCTGATGACTTAAGCGGATATCAGGCTGATTTATCAGGATATCAGACACTAGAGAAATGAATGGTTGGCCTGTCCCGAAGGCCCTCGCTAAAGCACCACTGTCTCAGCCGGTCTTTTGACAAGAGATAAATAGTATTACTTCAAGTTACACGGCCTTGCATGGCCTGGGGAAGCACACATTCCTTGGCGTTGGCTAAAACAGAGACGCCATATGCTTTCGCTATCAGAGTCCATTAACAACACAGCTTTTCAATATGTAGAAATAGGAACTGGCTCCCTCTTTAAGTAAAGTATAAATCATGGTCTTTGTAAATATATTTAATTTCTTAGGTGGAACAATAGTTTCAAATTTCTCTTTCAAATTTCAAATAATTTCTTGTTTAGTAACAAGTCAAAAGGGATGACCACGGTTTTCAGGGCGCAGGTTAAAACCTGGCCGTGCACCGTGTGTGCGAGCCCGTGCCTGGCACCTGGAGCTCGCTCACCCAGGCAAGCTCTTCCTTGTTTATCTGCTAATTCCACTTCTTTCAATAACAACTGAAGAAAAGATTAAATAAAATGCAGACTTTAAGACACTTAAATCGAATTAAGCATTTTATGATCAATGGTAACATGAGTAACATTAAATATTTTATCTTGGAAACTATGGAGTTTCTGGCTTGCTTTCCTTCCTCGGATGACCCTCAGCCTCACACGGGGTGGGGGGCGTGGGCTTCGCTGAGGGAGTGAGAGGCGTTGACCCGTTGCTTTTGTCACCAGCAGGTTGTCAGCTGTGTGTGAGCGTTTGCTGCGCCGACTGAGTCTTCCCTCCATGGGATGTACCAGCAGCATTTGGAACCTCCCCCGTGTCCAAGGCTTTGGGTGCACCTGACCCCTCCCTTTCTGACTGTTCGTTTCAAGCTTCTTAAATGAAAAAAGCCATACGATTCTTTTTGGCATATTTTCAAACCGGTGCAACAGTTTCATTTCTTCAGTTAGGGCTCGTTGTGTGTAGAGAAGCCTGGTTGCTGACATGGAAGGAACCACACAGAGGAAATCTACACGTTACATAAAAAATATTCCTTGGGCCACTCACGTTAGCTCACCCTTTTCTGTCCCTGATGGTTTCCTGGGCAGCGTTCTGAGCTCCCCATATGAGCTCTGAGCTGGAGACCCTAAATGCAGGTTAACTGGTAGAAGGAGCTGATGTTAAGTGAGTCTGCTTGGTTCTTGGCCCGGTCGATCCCCCTAGTGTTTCCCAAAGGATGTTGTTTAAAAGCAAACCAGCTGACTTGTTGGACTTATACTGTTATCTGTATAAATGGAACAAGGCTCCAGTGTGAGAGAGTAATGTCTCACGGGCAGCAGTTCCCACACCAGCCTCACATTTGCTGTTTATGTGAATATACATCCTCTTTCTAAAGAGTTCTAAGACGTGGAACTGACAAATCATACGTTATTGAACTTACAGGAAATAAAAATATTGTTGACTTCAAGGAACTAGGCTATAATACAATTATATACTCACACTGTATTCTGCGGGCTACTTTTCTGGATTTCCCTAAAGTAGGACAAAACTGATAAAATTCTAAACATCTCCACAATAAATTGCTTTTCTATTTAACTCCACACAAAAGAAACAGTATTTCACAATTTCCTGAGATCTTCAAGGAAAATATTTTAGTTGACTTCGATCTTTTTCTTCAGCATCACACAAATCCTCAGACAATAACTTATAGGAAATATGACCTCTTCATAACATGATGTCTGTCTTCTTCCTCCCCAAATTGCCAATTACTCCAGTGGCTATGTTTTCAGCATATTTATAGAGAATGAATTATTTATACAGGTGGTTGCTGAAAATGAAACACCCTTCAGAATTGAAACTAGAAATTGTGCATCTGAAGAACATAAGAGACTCTGAAGCCCTGGACTCACAGGGTCGCCCTCCTTCTAGAGATCGTGGCTTTTAATATTGCCCGTTTTATTATGCTGTACGAGGGTAGGGTTTCTGGGGTGTCTCAGCAGATTCAACATCTCCCAGAAAATTGCTAAAGTAACCAGGACATTAAAAATTGTCTTTGGGATCAAAAGGTACAGCCACATAAAATGATAGTCTTATTTTAATCTGAAAACCTTTCCCATATTGGTTTTCTTGTAGAAAACAGGCTCTTAAACCAAAAAAATAAAAATAAAAATACATTTCTCTGCCAAGTCGGTTTTTGGGGGAGGGTAATCATGTTCCCACCCCATAGAGTTCAGGCACTTCCAGACTCCTCAGCCTCTGCCATCCAGCTGTCCCCACAAGAAGTGCACCCACAGCCAGCCTGGGAGCTCAACTTCTCTGCATGTGTGGGGGGCAGTGCTGGCAGGGACGGGGTCTCGGGGGCTGTGCGTCCTCACCCCTCCCCTATGCAGAGCACGAGGTCCCTGCTGTCCCCCTGGGGACTAGGGCATCCAGGCCTACAGATTAAAGAAGCTGGGGGGTGGCGGGCCCACTACTCAGAGGACAGTAACCTAAGACAAAGGAAGCCGGAAAATTGGGACTACACGTAGGTCACTACACGCTGGCCCACCTGCCCCAGGTGAGGCCGACACCAGCTTTCAGTGGCTTAGGCCAAAGATTTTGAATTAATCATTAATGTTCTCCTTTCTTTCACGCCCCAAATCCGATCCTTCCAGAAGTCCTAATGGCTCCACCTTCAAACAACAGTTGACCGCTGAGCGCTGGGGTCTGGGAGTAGTTGCGCTGACCCTCCCCAAGTCGAAGATCTGCATTTAACCTTGGACTCCCCCAAACTTAACTGCTAATGGCCTGCTGGGCCTGTGAGGGCCACCAGCGCTGCCCGGGCCTCCTGCCAGCCTGTCTTCCCTCTCTGCGGCCGGACCGTTTCTCTGATGTTCTTCGGCCATGTGGGCACAGCTCGCGTCAGAGCCCTGGCAAGTGCTGTCCCTTGTCTGGAATGTTCCTGTCCTACAGAGCCTCTGGGTCCCGTCTGAGCTCAGACGTCACCTCCGTGAGGCTGCCCCAACTGTGTCGTTTAAAACCGCAGCTGTTGCCCTAATTCTCCCTTTAACCTCGGCAAACGCTGCAGCACCTGCCTCGTGCAGTGCGCCACACTCTGTCCTTGCCACGCGTGCTCACCGGTCACCACCATTCTGCCCGCAAATCGCGACCTTCACGGAAATACACACTTTGGCCAGTTTTGCTCAATGACGAGTTTCAGATTTTGGGAAAATAGCTTATGGTACCAATAAAAAAGATGAATGACACCAGTTTCCCGACTTACTCTAACCTTGGCAAATGTCAGAGTGGCTTCCGGAACTCCCCTCCCCTGCTCTGTGTTCTCCTGACCATCATACGAAAGCTAAAACGTCTGCACGGTAATGCGAACTGATGGAAGAGATAAACATATGTTTAAAACAGTAAATTCTCAGACCTCCACATGCACAGTAAACATCTTAAGGAGTCTCTGAAGCCGATATATAATAGAAGTATGACTTCCTTCCACCCCCTGGCCAGCCCTGCACCCCACCCCCAGCACTGGCCAGCTATTCTCTGCTGAGAAGCAAACGTATTTAGTATCAGCCTAATTGAACCTGACCGGAGGACAGTTTGGCTGCCAAAATAATACGCATTCCTAAATCAAGGCTGTATACAGGTTGCCCGATCATGCGGGCTGGTTCTGCCCACTCTTCATGCATATGGCTGATTGAGAGACAGCAGTAGGTGTCTGATTTCTACATCAATAGTGAGGCATTTCCCATGAAGCGCTCCAGGATATGAGAACGTAACTACATGTCACATAGGTCTTGTTTCAAAACTTAATCCCCACAAAAGTCTCTTACTTTATCCCAGATGGTAGGATGTAATTCACTTTACAGTCGAGAAAGTCCTGCTGTCCAAAGGAGAGCCCAGCTCTGGAGTCCTGAGCCGGCGATTACGGCCCCCGAGGGCTTCGGGGCTTACCTCACTTACGCTCCGCGCTGCGGCCAAATACCAACAAGGCTCTGGAGGAAACGCATCCGGCTCCCAACACGAGGTCCGGTCTCCACAAAACCCAGCCATCGTGTTGGCCGTGGGGAACCCTGCTTCTCCCGCGGTCAGTGTCGTCACGTAGAGACCACCATGTATTAAGCCTGTAGTGTCTACAAAATAATGAAATTAATTTTTTGTAGAATGTGACTCATAATAATATGTTGTAACTGTTGTGTTCACATAGTTTTTACTGTTTAAAACAATTTAATACAATTGTTTAATACAATTGTTTAATACAACAACAAAAACAATGTTGTTGTTTCCTTCAGATAAATATCCAAAAGTAGAGTTGTGGGGTCTTGTGGTCATTCTGCTTCTAATGTTTTGAGGACCCGCCCATCTGTCTTCCACCGTGGCCGCACCAGTTTGCACTCCCACCGTCTGGGATATACAGCCAGACCTAGCTGGGCTCTAGTTCCTCCACGTTCTTGCCAAAACATCCACCTTTTTTTTTTCTTTGATAATAATCATCCTAACCAGTGTGAGGTGGTGTCTCGTTGCAATTGTGATTTGCATTTCCCTGATGATGAGTGATGTTGAGCATCTCTTCATGGACTTGTTGGCCACCTGTGTGTCTTTGGAGAGAAGTATGTTCAAAGCCTTTGCCCGCTTTTAGTTAGATCATCTGTTGTTTTGTTAATTGCGATAAGGAGTTCCTTATATATTCTGGATGTTAATCCCTTACCAGATATATGGTTTATACATATTTTCCCCATCCTACAGGTTGCTTTTTCATTCTGTTATTTCCTTTGTTGTGCAGAAGCTCCTGACTTTGGTATAGTTGACATTCATTGCAGTGTTATCGACAATGGCTGAGACGTGGAAGCATCCACGCCCATGGGATGAAGAAAACGTGATAAAAAATCCATAATAAACTATTACTTGGCCATAAAAAGTAAGTTCTTGCCATCTGTGACAACACAGATGAACCATTATGCTAAGTGAAATAAGTCAGGCAGAGAAACACAAATACCATATGATTTCACTTATATGTGGCATCTTTTAAAAAAAAAAAAAGTGAGCTTATAGATACAGAGAACAGATTGGTGGTTGCCAGAGGCAGAGGTGGGGGGTGGGAAGGATTGAAATGGGTGAAAGGGGCCAAAAGGTATAAAGTTCCAGTTAGAAAGTAATTCATGAAGATGTGATGTGCAGCGAGGTGGTTACAAGTAACGATAGTCTAGTGCATATTTGAAAGTCGCTAAGAGAGTACATGTGAAAGTTCCCGACACAAGAAAGAAGACTCGTTAACTATGGTGCCTCACCCCAGGCCACACGTGCTCCCCGGAACCACTCTGTCCACACCCGAGGGGAGCACATGCTGAGGGTCTGGCACACCCCTTTGCCAAGAGCTGAACCCCAAGTGGAAAGGCTGTGCTTTGGAAGAGACAGAAATGCAGAAGGCCACCTTAAAACTTCCACTCATAAATTGCCCTTGATTTTGTCTTTTAGAACGTCTTCTCAAATGTTTAAATGCAGATCACGCGCGGAACCATTTGATATATTTGCAGACTCACCAGAAATTACCATGCAAAACTCCCCTGAATGCCAGGGGAAAATGTTCACACATTTCTTTGTTTTCCCTTTTGGGAGCTATCTAGCCAAATACTTACTGGACAATAATATTAAGTTATTTGAGATGATTCATTTGAAGGTATTGCAGTTTACTGATTAATTAATTGAAGAGAAGTCAGGCTGTGTTACCTTATGGTTTGTTATTAGTCAATCATCCACTACCATGGACCACATTAGCCACGGTTCCTGGGTGTTACTGGAAAAGCCTTGAAATGAGGCTGCTGGGTCCCAGCACGCCAACAGAATACACGGGCACATGCCCAGGTCTGTGTTTTTGGACCTTTTTACGTCAGTGATTCAAGAAATACTTTTCTGGTTCTAAACTCGGATAACCTATTTTTCCCATGTTTTGGTACAAATGGTGGTGGTGGTTGTGGCTATGGATTTCCCGATTGCTTCGGGTTTTAAGCAAATATTTGCCGTGACTTCACATCTTCAGTACATATGTCTGAACTGTGCCAGGAAGTGGGCCACTTTCACTTGTGCCTATAACTAGGCACAAACAGCATTTCTTCTTGAAATAGTGCTATAGCTTACAAAGCAGAAGAACCAGCAACAGTGCAGGAAGGCAAGAGGCAGGATGGCCTAAGGGTACGAGCCCACTGCTGGACACTGTCCTGAAGACGTGAGTCCAGTGGCCACTTCTGGACACTAATCCTGGAGACACGAGCCCACGTGGCCACTGTGGACAGCTGGACGCTGTCTTGAGGTGATTCAGGTCCAAGCACGATCTGTCTGAGCTTCAACGGGCTGTGAAAGGGGCAATTTTGCTAGATTTAGTCAGTCTGTTATCTAAGGACATGGCTACTCGAGCAATCGTGAGACTCCCTATGTCTCCTGGCGTGTGAGGCTCTATCCACCCAGGTCACAAACCCTGCTTTGGTGTCTCCTGTCCCTCCAGTCCTGAGTCCAACCCCCAGACTGCCGACGCTGCTTTTCAACACAGTCCAAACTACCCACCGCTCTCCAACCTTGCCATGACGATCCTGATCCGGCCTGCCGTCCCTAACGCAGCCCAGCAAGACCCTCTGGGTTAGACCGCATCTCCCCTCGCCCCCCACTGGGCTCTTTGCACAGACACCACGGTGGCCTCAAGCCGGTGACCTCAAGGCTTCCCGCTGGACCTGCCCACACTTGCACAACCCATGTCTGCCGCACGTGCTGGTGGCTCCGGCTGCTAGCTGCACCCGTCCCCGAGCTCTAGCCTTGTAGCTCCTGCCATTTTGCTCCTCACAGCTTAGTGAACACTTGGAACAGGAAGGGTTTTTTAATCTATTTAAGCCACTTTCAGGTCAGAGGACGTGGACAGCGCAAGTATTAAGCAAGTGGTGGGACCCTTTCTCTGTCTCTTAATTTCAGCTTTGCGAGGCTGAAGGGTGAGTAGTGCAGGACAGAATCTGAAGCGTTGGCTTCAGTGTGGGAGAGGCAGGCTGGCTCTTGGCCCTGCCGATCTGACGGCAACAATGGTAAACAAAACCCTGCTGGTTTCTTTGCCCTTGCAAATCATGGGTTTCACTGGGATGTATAGTCCGTGGCGAGGAAAGGAAACACAAATGCAACCAGACAGTAACAGAGAAATACTCTCCCTTTCTCTTCTTGGCTTGCTACGACCTTTTCCACGAAACACTTCATGTTTGCATGTCTGTGTCCAGGGAAATGTGGGTGCTGTCATTTGGAGAATATGGAGCGAGGACCGAATAAGGAATATGCCGTTCTTTAAATGCGGTTACTTATGAGGCAACAGCTTAGAAGCTGAAAAGAAGTAACAAATCATTAGAAAGTTTAATGTGTATTTTAAGTTGGCGGTTTTAAAAATCCTTCTTTTTCCATGAGGGAAAGGAATTCATAATTCAAACACAGTTGCCAGGAAGCACTGCTCAAAGCAGCAGAGGCTCTGTGGTTTGGGTGACCTCCGGGGCCACCTTCCTGGGGACCTGGTTGTGCAAGGGGTCAGTGTGATGAAATCATTCTAATAAGGGCCAACACATCATTCCCTCAGAGTGCTACGAAAGAATCAGTCAACAGGAAACGCAAATGAGACAGGAAAATTGGCAGAGAGGAAAATAAGTTAAAGGAAGTGAATGGGCAAAGAATGCATTTAGGAATTAGGATTTAAAGTCAGCAGGGAATTACGTGAATAATTGTCTATGTCCACATATTTGGATTTTAATGTATTGGTTAGTATTCATTCATCACTAACTTCCATCCAAGTAGAATATTTTCATATTGTCTGTTTCTGCCCTTGACTTTGTGGCAACGATGCACGTGTTTCCTCTGCTTGATCCACTCACCCCCCGAATGACAGGTACCATGACCTGGCTGTCGTGAGGGATGCTGCATTGAACACGGGTGTGCGGGTATCTCTTTAAGATGCTGACTTCATTTCCTTCGACTAAACACCCAGAAGTGGGACTGTGAATCATACGGTGGTTTTATTTTTGAGGAACCTCCAGGCTTTTTCCCAGTAGTTTGCATTCCCACCTGTAGGGCCTCCGGCTCCCGTCTCCACCCCGGCCACCAGCTACGTCTTGTAACGTAACGATGGCCATTCTAACAGGTGTGCGGGGTAGCTCAGCGTGGCTTTGATTTACATTTCCCTGATGATCAGTGATGTTGAGCACGCTTTCATATACCTGAGGCCATTTGTGTGTCTTCTTTGGAAAAATGTCTATATAGGCCTTTTGCCCAATTTTTAATTGGGTTATCTATCTATCTATCATCTATTTATTTATTTTGCTATTGATTTAGAGGACTTTCTGGTGTGTTTTGGATATTTACATCTTGTTGGGTATACAGTTTGTGAATATCTTCTCCCATTCCACAGCTTTGCCTTTTTATTTGGCTGATAGTTTCCTTTGCTGTGTAGAAGATCCCACTTGTTTATTTTTGCCATACCTGAAAAACATTTCCAAGACCAAAGCAAAGAGCTTTTCCTATGTCTTCTTCTAGGGGTCTTATAGGTTTAGGTTTAGGTTTAACCCTTTAATACATTTTGCATTGATTTTGCGTGACATAAGACCTAATGTTATTCTTTTGTGTGTGGAAATCCAGTTTTCCCAGCACCATTACTGAAGAATATCCTTTCCCCCTTGTGTGTTTTGGTGGTCAGTTCCTTCTTGAAATATATCCTTTTGTAGTCCTTTGAGGGGTCATTAGTGAGCATTAAATTAAAGGTCTGAAATGTGTGTGCCTTCAATCACCTTAATGATAGCTAACTTGGGCAGAGTTAGAGGATGGCATTTTCTACCCTTCATTAACTTAAGATGTCATCGCAGTGCCTTCTGGCATCTGCTACGGCTGATAAGAATTCCACTGTTCGCCTAACACTCAGTTCTTCATAAATACTCCGTCTTTATTCTCTGGTTCCATTGACAACAGTCGCCTTGTCTCAGATACTCTGAAACGCTCACCGTATTCTTAGATATAGATCTGTTTCGTATAATCCTGCCCAGGACTTTGTGTGACCTTTGCTCACATCCTCACTCTGAGAGGTGCAAACAGTCCCTCCTACAATCTCGGTTCTCTTCTGAAATTCCTGTTTGCTGCATTTACAACCTGCTGCCGTGTCCTCAGAGCTTCTTAACTTCTCTTTGTCTCCCCTCCTGTCTCCGTTTTATATGCTGAGCCAGCTCCTAGAGCTGCCTTCCAAATTAATTTTCTTTTTGGTTGTGTCCAGAATAAGGTTTATACTTTCCATCCAATTCTTATGTAAGTGCGTATATATTTTCCTTCAGAAATGTGTTTCTTGGGGCACCTGGGTGGCTCAGTCGGTTGAGCGTCTGACTTCAGCTCAGGTCACGATCTTGAGGTCCATGAGTTCGAGCCCCGCGTCAGGCTCTGTGCTGACAGCGCGGAGCCTGGAGCCTGCTTCGGATTCTGTGTCTCCCTCTCTCTCTCTCCGACCCTACCCCTCCGTCTCCCCCTCTCTCCCTCTCTCTCTCAAAAATAAATAAACATTAAAAAAAGTTAACATGTTTCTTGTCCTTTAATTTCTTTCTTGTTTAATATTTTTGTCTTTACGGTCACATGTTTATGCCACAGACACCTATCCCTCCAAATCTCTGAATTCTGGTTTTAACTCTCTCTTAGATTGTTGCAGCTTTTCCAGAAATGGAGGGAAACTTCACACCTCCCATTTCATTTGATGTCTGCCATTCTCCTTCTGATCTTTGTGATTACTTTTTATTATGACATTTATTACTTATATAAAATGTAAAATGCATTATGCATATTATTCATTATGAGTTGTTCCCTGGCCAGCCGATGGTTTGTGCTTTTGAAACCACGTCTGGGATACTTTGCCTTTGGCCCTTTACCTTTGACTCTTTGGGTCCGAGCGCTGCACCAGTGGTTCATTATTCTGTACACTTTTTGGCTTTTGATAGAAGACTCGTATTGATAAGGTGAGTTTGGATTCTAGTCCAGTATGTGCTGCAGGTGTAGAAGGTCAAATACTTTTTGATTATATTTCCACCTAACACCTGAAGCTGACAGCTGTGATGTTCCGCCAGGCTGACGGTGTCTCCAGCGTGAATCAGCCCTCTTTGCACACCGGTCTCTGCCGGAGAGCTCAGGCTCAGGTCGGTGTGCGCTCCCCGGCACCAGAGCCCCAGCCCAGCCTGCAGTATTCAAGCTCCAGACCTGGAAACCCCACAGCCTGTTTTGTTAACTTCTCACCGCTGTGACCTGGAAGTCCTCCACCCTTTCTCACATCTGCAAATCTCTCTGTCTCTGATTTGAGACGTATATATTTTTTTTATTTCCTACTATCTTTTGATATATTTCACTCGGAATGCTTATAATTTGAATTGGGAAGAAATGGATGTTTCAGTTATAGTTCAACAGACATAGTGACGGATGAATACTTCGAGACTCACGCTAGAGCATAGTTACAAATATATCTAACGCTGAAATTGTTACAAACGCATGTCTAACTGTGAAAACAGAATGAGATGGAACTGTGGAGTTGTGTAAAGCATTCTGTCACTGTGATTTTAATTTGCATTTCTTCAGTGACCAAGAATGTGTGAATTTTCATGTCCTTACAGGTTATTTGTGTCTCTTTTTAAAAAGCATCTATTCAAGTATTTTCTTTTTTTAATTTTTTTTTTATTTTTTTAATATATGAAATTTATTATCAAATTGGTTTCCATACAACACCCAAAAGATGCCCTCTTCAACACCCATCCCCTACCCTCCCCCCCCTCCCACCCCCCCCCATCAACCCTCAGTTTGTTCTCAGTTTTTAAGATATTCAAGCATTTTCATTGGGTTGTGTTTGATCTGTAATAATTCCGTATATATTATGGATACAAGTACTGTGTCGGTTAGTATCGTGAATATTTTATCTCCAACTATAGTTTGTGTTTCCCTGATGACTCACAATGTTAAGAGCTTTTTAATGTGCTCAGTGGTCATTTGTATGTCTTTTAAAAAAACACCTTATTACTGAAGTATAGTTAATATACAATGTGGTATTAGTTACAGGCGCACCACACGGGGATTGGCTAAGTCTATAGGTTACTCGGTGAGCACCAGGATAAGCGAAGTCCCCGACTGTCACGAAACAGTGTTACAGCGTTATTGGCTGTGTTTTCTATGCTGTGCTTTTCATCCTCAGGACTTACCCACCCTTCAGTTGGAAGTTTGTAGCTCTCAGTCCCCTTCACCTGTTCCTCTCTCCCCTCAGTGCCTCCCTTCTGGCAGCCACCAGCATGTTCTCTGCATTTCGATGTTTGTTTCTGGTTCTGGGGGCTTGTTGTTTGTTTGGTTGACATGTTTGTTCAAGTCTTTTGCTCCTTTTTATTTAAATTGTCTCTTTATTGCTGAATTGCAGACTATTTTTGTCATCTGGAGGCGGTTTTTGTCACATGTACGAATATTTTCCCACTTTTTGTCTTCCCTATTGATTTTCTTAGAGTGTGTTTTGATTTGCTTAAAGTCTTTTAAACATTTCTGAGACTCACGTGAGAAGCTACAACTTTCCCTCAAAACATTGTTTTTATCAGCATCCCACACGTTTTCATATGTTGTGTATTTCTTTTTTTTAAGTTAGATTTTCTAATTTCCTGTGTTTTCTCCTCGATACATGAGTCAGTTGGAGGTGCAGTGTTTAATTTTTATGTTTTAGGTAACTTGTTAATAATATTTAATTTAATTTCTTTCATTGTGTAAAGAACATGCTGTCTATGAATTTAATCACGCCGTCTACTGAGACTTGTTTAATAGGACAGCTTACGGTGCACCTCAGTGAATGTTTCAGGCACAATTGAAAAGAATGTGTTTTCTGCATTTGTTGACTATAATATCCGATAAATATTAATTATGTCAAATTGATGGTATTGTTCAAGTTTTCCGTATCCTTAGAGATTCTTTTGTCTAATTATTCTCCTAATTACTGAAATGTGAGAGATAAAACCTCCAATTCAAGTAGATTGATATATTTATCTTTTTAATTCAATCAAGTTTTGTTTCATGTATTTTGTGATTTTGTATGAGACTCAGACATGCTTATGATTATTTTCTTAACAAATTGACTCATTAGGAAATGTCCTTCTCAGCTCTGGTGATACTTGTTTTTCTTGCAGTCTATGTACCTGCTAGTAATATACCTACTACACATCTCGATAATCAGTACCGGTAAAACATGGATCTTTCCATCCTTTTGTTTGAACGTATCTGTGTCTTTATTCAAAGTGTGCAGGTAGGGTTTGTCTCTCTGTCCATTTCACGGTCTGAGCTTCATAATTATCCTGTTTGGTTTGTGTACATATGATTTCATGATTGATGTGGCTGGGTTTGCTATCAGGCCATTTATTTTCTATGTCCTTCATCTGTCCTTTTTTTCTGTTTCTCCTTCCTTGTCTTCATTTGGTTATTCAATGGTGCTTTTTTTTTTTTTTTTGGCATTTTTTTGTATTTATTCTGTCTCTTATTTTTTTAATATTCCTTCTCTGTGTTATTTATTTTTCTTTTTAGAGGATCCACTAATAATTATAATATGCATACCTAAGTTATCACGTTGCATAAATATTATAACACTTTACATATAATTTTTTTAATGTTTATTCATTTTTGAGAGACAGAGAGAGACAGTGTGAGCAGGGGAGGGGCAGAGAGAGAGAGGGAGACACGGAATCCAAAGCAGGCTCCAGGCTCTGAGCTGTCAGCACAGACCCCGACTCGGGGCTCGAACTCACGAACTGTGAGATCATGACCTGGGCCGAAGGTGGCCCCTTAACTAACTGAGCCACGAAGTCATCCCATAACACTTTACATATAAAAACCTTACCTTACCCACACTCCTCTTTCTGTGCTATTGTTTTTATAGATTTTATTTCTTCATATATCATAATTCCCAGAAGATACTGTTACAATTTTTATTTTAAACATTCAGTTGCTTTTTATAAATACTAGAAAGTATGAAACAGCCATTTCTCCCCACATACTTATTTTTGGCACTCTTCAATCTTTTCTGTAGATTGATTCATTGATTCATTGATTTGAGACAGAGAGAGAGAGAGAGAGCTAGGGAGATAGTTGGAGGGAGAGACAGAGAATCCGAAGCTCACTGTCCACACTGTCAGTGCAGGGCCCTGGGGGGGCTGGATTCCATGAACCATGAGATCATGACCCGAGCAGAGGTCAAGAGTCAGAGGCTCAGCCAACCAAGCCCCCAGGCGCCCTGCCCGTCGATCTGATTTTTATTCCCTCCTTTAGCCTGAAAACCTGCGGGCAGGCATGGGGACGTGGCTGCTGTGGTTTGGGCCTGACCGTAGCACACGCACTCCCTGTCACCTGAAAGGGGCTTGGCGGCTGCCTTTGCTGCAGGGCTGAGGTCTGACGTCTCTACACTCAGTGGCTGCGCTGGAGGGTGGAGGGTAGGAGGGCGGCCCGGCTCCCTCGAGCGGCGGTCTCAGGCTTTGGAACGTGTACTTGGTGCTACAGATGCGGAAGGTCGGACCGCACGTGCATCGGAGGCACAGTCCCCGCAATGAGCGCCGTCCCTGTGTGGGGTGGAAGGTCCTGGGCCCGCAAGGGGGACACCAGCCCCACAGGTCTGAACCCGGGGAGGGGGTCTCAGGCACACAGGGGCCTGGGCCTGACAGATAAACACCCTCCAACGGGCAGCGGTGCGCCTCTAACGAGGGGCCCAGCCGTCCTGCGCTCCATGGGCCGTGTGTGTGAGAGTCATGGGGAGGACGTCCGCTCCTGGTGGCGCCCAGGTCTTCCTCCCAAACCTTCTCACTCCTTGAGCCCAACGTGCCACACAGGACTCAGGGTCTGGACTCCCAGGCCTCAGAGGCCATGTTGAATTTTTATCCTTCTCCTTAAGATCTCGCTTCCCAGCTGGCCAGTCCCCTCTGTAAGGACAGGCTCACTCCCACTGGGATTTCCGGGGAAGGGCCCAGACAGGACAGGCTGGCCGTGACAGACAGCCACGCTCTCCCTCCCTCCCTCCCGTCCTGCCCACGGCCTTCCAGCCCTGGGCCCGCCGTGCCTGAGCCCCTCTGAGGTTATGTGTGCAACAGGTGACAGTGTGACCCAAACCCTGACGATCACAGTGGCAGCCACACCAAACCGAGAGCTCCATTTGCCACATCTATCCGCTTCCCCCCGCGAGCCCTGGCTCATGAAGCCAACCTGGCAGAGCAACTTCTCAATCCTCGTCTCTCTTATCAAAAAAAAGAAAACGCTTCCACCCTGACTCCCTTTTACTGGAGCACACAAGAGGTGATTAATTCAGGTTAGATATTAACAAAATAGTATACATTTTTTACCTTTCCTACCTCCTGTGTTTTCTTCAGCCACTATCCTCCAAAGCCCTCGGAGGTCAGAAGAAGAAGGAAAGAAAGGAGTGAATTGTTAGTTCACACGTGAAATTCTGCTGAGGCCTCACTTTGAATTTCAAAGGAACACAACCCCCACCCCCTCTGAGCTATCCCCACACACGTAATTCTGCTGTTGGCCAAATTGAATTTGGGGATAGGAGCTGAGCTGGGACCAGACAACCTCAGTCTACAAACTAATTCTCAGTCGGTAAGATTTTCATGGGGTTAGACACCTGTGTTCTCCACAGGCAAGCTTTGCTTTTTGTTCTGTACCAAAAACACGGGATCGGGGATTCCCTGAGACACAACGCCTAAGCCATTAGGAGTCTAATTTCAAACTAGATTCTGTGATGTTTTTCACTGTCACAGTCGGCCGGGCTAGAGGGCTGCTTGGTGCTCGCAAATCGTCACCCAAGAGCAGGTCTTGGAGCCAGTGAGCGTGAAGGCATTTCTAAACAGCGTCGCCTCCGGCTCCCACGCTGCCACCTTGGAGGGAACCGAGGGCCCGCCCGGTGCTCAGGTCCAGCCCAGAAGGCTGAATGGCGCCAGTGTCCCGCTAGAGGCAGGGAACCACCGCACCGGGCGGCAGGTGCCGGGCTAAACCAGCAGCCAGTCCCGCAGAGCTGTGCGCGAGGCCTCGGGAGGGGCCACGGCTGAGTGGGAGCGGGAGGCACGCAAGAGCTGGAAGATGGGCAGAGGGCGGCCGTGGTGCGGGGCTGACACGGTGGGGACAGCCGCAGCTGGCACAGACACCAAGTGTGTGCACCACATCCTGGCTGACAGCACCCGGTGAGGGCACCTGGGCACGTAAGGATGCGTTCTGGGCGGAAAGAGCCACTGGGTCACGTGTTCAGGGAAGAAGAGAAATGGGAACTACCTACTCTCTCTGTTGCTGTCACACATTTGTGTGTGTATAAACTGTTCCACGTCAGGGTTTACGCCTGAAGATTTATTCTCCAAGCGCGGAAGGGTTTGAGTCGCCCCGTGTTTGCTGCATTTTGGTAAAGCAAGAAGAGGAAGATCCGCCTCAGCCGCAGCCGCCTGGGTGATTCTTGTTGTTACACAACAGCAGGAATGTGTTTACATTCCCTGATGATTCGTTGACCGGTTGTCTGAGCACCAAGCAGTGCTTACACCGCGGGCATCCCTTGTCCGTATGTCCCTGTTTTCCAGGTGAAGAAGTGGCTGTAAATGTTGTGTAACTGCCCGTATTCTTAGGAAGTGGAAGGTGGGCTCAAAAATGGAAACTGTCAAACCGCAAACCCATGACTGTGACCATGATTATTACTAAAACTCTTGGGGCACCTGGGTGGCTCAGTCGGTTGAGCGTCCGACTTTGGCTCAGGTCACGATCTCTCAGACTGTGAGTTCGAGCCCCACATCAGGCTCTGTGCCGACAGCTCGGAGCCTGGAGCCTGCTTCGGATTCTATGTCTCCCTCTCTCTCTGCCTTCCTCTGCTCACTCTGTCTCTCTCTCTCTCTCAAAAATAAATGAACGTTAAAAAAAAAAAAAAAAGAAGACATAATCCACCTACCATGACCTTCTGTGTCCAAATCTGCCACAGTCCACCCTCTCGGGCACCTGTGACATGCAAACAGACCCACAGGATTAGGAGGGAGATGCTACTGTCCATTAGTAGGTCTGCCTGTGCTGGTCCAGCAGAAACACCAGTCAGAGCATCTCTGTGATCTAACTCCCACCCAAGAGCCAGGAACACGCCTTCCAGTGCCATGAAAACTGCATTCAGAATGTGTGAGAAAACTTACTCAGACCCTCCTGATTCTCATTGGCACTTTTCCCTTTCTGTCCTTGAGAAGCAGAGACATGATGTCAAATTAAAAAGATCGATGAAAGATCAAAGCCAAGTCCTCAGATGAAATCCACACTAATTATTATAAGTGACACAAAGATCGTTGTTTTGACGTACTCGGTCAATGGGAAATGATTTCAGATGCGTGTAATTGAGTTGTTATTGCCTTATCTGTGGTGTTTCCAGATGATTGAGACAACTGAGCACAAGAAGAAACAAGAAGGAGCCTGGTTCCTCTGGTCGCGTTGACGAGGCCACATTGATGACGGGTCATGGGTGTAACGTGGGTCTGCTGGGTCCCCCACGGCACCTTCAAGAACAGGACAGATTGTCTTTTTAAGTTTATTTATTTATTTTGAGGGAGAGAGCGTGCACGCAATTGGGGAAGAGGCAGAGAAAGAGGGAGGGAGAGAGAACCCAAGCAGGCTCTGCACCACCAGCCAGCACCAGCTCAGAGCCCGACGCGGGGCTCAAACCCACGACCCAAGAGATCGTGACCCGAGCTGAAGTTGGTCGTTTCCGACCCCCAGGGCAGCTCTGCCCTGGGGCAGCTCTGCCTTGCAAAGATGGCCTCTTCAGACCGCTCATCACAGAATGAAATCAGTGGTGCCTTGTGAAGGGTAAACTCTCCCAGGGTCACTCGCGAAGGGAAGGCCTGCTGAGCGCCAAGGAGTCCAAGATGAAGGTGAAATCACTGCTGTTCTCACAGAATTTACACAGTTGTCGGGACTCACGTCTTGACAAGTGTCACACAACATAGGACATGGTGGGTGCCCGCGTAAGTGCACGGAGGGCCATGGGAAATTGGGGGGGACTCTCCCTGGGGCCCGGCCAGGACAGAGGGGAGGCAGTGTCTGTGCTGAGTGCTGGGGCCGGGCCGCTGAACAGGGCCCCTCCCGCTCTGTGGGGTCAGCAATGTGCTTCTTCGGCCTTCGTTTCGTTTCCAAGCTGTGGCTAAAGTTAGTCCCCAGCTGGCAGAGACCATCCGAGCCCTACGACTGCGGATGTGTGAGAAAAGTTTCGTGCAATACAGAGTATGTAAAAAGCGCCCAGCAGATGCTAACTTAAAGAAATAGACACCCGAGGGCAGGTGATGTAAAGGGCCACTTAGTGGAAGGTCTTATCTGTGAATCGAGAGTTGGGAAATTTCTCAGTGGGCAGTAGCGAATCGGTGAGAAAAATCGTGACGAAAGATGTCAGGTCATAAAGCCCTTTTTGAGGACTGATGTGGAGCTGTGGTCAGGCGCCCGCAGCGTCTGTTTGCGACGGTCCGGTGGGAAGAGACGGTCTCGGCCGGGCTGGTGGCCGCGGGGACAAAGGAGGACAAGGTCCCGGTGAGCTGAGGGCTGCTGTCTGTGAGTGAGGGAAGGTGGCAGAGACGAGAAAGAGCTGTAGACGGAGGCTGTCACGCTCATGATGGAAACGGCTTTTCCTTCGAGCCCCGGGGACCCCAGGAGACCCAGGTGAAGACGAGACTGCTTCCTTGGCCTCAGGTCCTCACTCCGAGTCTGGGCCAGCCGCAGCCCCTGTCAGCCGCTGGGGATCGCAGCCTGCTCCCAAAGAGTGGGGCCCAAGTGGGGCATCCCGGCAAGTGTCCAGTGACAAATGTCCCCCCTCCGAAGGCATCGGCTGCCCACAACGCATGTACCTCCGCTCAGCACAGCCACCTGGACTGGGTTTTCCTCCAAAACGATGGGCTGTCACCTCCTTACTGGCATCTGCTCAGAGACCTGCACAGTGTCCTCCTGCATAAGGGACACTTGCCTTCTGGAAATCTCTATCACTTGTAGGAGCAGTTACCAGATTCGAAAGCCAAGAAATACTTGGGACCCAAATGTTTACAACAGACAACCGGGTGCATGTGGGGAGGACCCTCCCCTGCTCGGACCCTGTGCCCCCCGCGCCCCCGCCTCCCAGCCGCACAGTCACGAGGAGCAGTCGGCAGGCGCGTTCCTCCTCGCCATGAGCGTTGGTGGAGACGGTGGTCGGCCCAGCCAGCGGCCGTCGGGGCTCCCGTGAGGACACCTCCACAGCCGCCCCGCCACTCGGGTCGCAGCGTCTGTCCGTCCGCCGGCTCTGTCCTCCACCGCAGCCCACGGTGGGGTCTCCGCTCCACCACCTACTCGCAGGATGGCAAATGTGAGCTGGTCTGTTGCTGTTCCTCCCAAACCACCTGCCAGGGCAAAGTCCACACCGCAGGAAGCCCCGTTGGCCGCACCGCCCCGGATCCAGGCGTTTCCCGACCCTCCGTCCCGAGGGCCCCTCACCAGAGTACTCTCCCCACCTCTCCTGACGCAGACACCCCACCTCCTGCCGGATGTGGCTCAGCTGCCCCTTCTCAAAGAGGCCTCCTCCCCTGACTTAAATTACCCTCCTCCAGGCCCTTCTACAACCTCTGTCTGTAATTTCCCCCCTAGCACCTTCCCGCACCCGATACACCAGGTGCTTTCATTGAGTCTCAGTATCTAACATCCCCGAGGGGAGAGATTTACAGCTTTGTGATCCCTCATCCTTAAAACAGGGCCCCGCACGTGGCAGGCTACAGATATCTGCTGCGTGGGTAGGTGACTCCGTGAACCGTTCCGTCTGACGTCAGCACCAGCCCGTTGCAGCTTTTGAGTACTTTTTGGTATCTGGTAAAACATCGCCTACGTTATTTCTTCCTTCCCCTGGAGAACCTCACTATCTTCCACGGGATTGGATCCTCCCGACAAGAGAAAGCATGACTTGTTCTCCCAAAGCAACGTGGATACTGGTGTGAAAGTAGTTAAACACGGAGGCCGTTGGGTCCCGCGCCTGGCAGCCTCTGGGAGCAAACCGAACCCTGAAATGCCCTCCCTACAGGCTCAGAGCGAAGCCCAAGGCTGCAAGCTGTGGCCATCAGTAATGTCCTTCCTTTGCTTCAGCTCCGTGAAGGCTGTGCCAGCACTGTTCCACACCTCCATGCTGCTGTCCCCGGGGCTTTTGCTTAAATAAACTGTTAAGATTTTAATGTGCCTCAGTTTATCTTTTAATACTGGGTTTATGGAAGCTTTGGTAATTTATTGGTAAAATAAGTAAGGTATAGAAAACGTGTAAGATAACAATAGGGCAGAGAGATTTCAAAATTTAGGAGTGTGACCTAGGGGAAGAAGATTCTAGAATTCTAGCACTGTAGCGGATGAGTTGCTTTTTTAACTCACACAAGGGTGCTGGGGAGAATGGAGACGAGCGTGGTGGGGAGGCACAGAAGCAGGTGAGGAAGGGGACTGTTTGGATGGGCCCCTGTTGGAGCGGGTGTCCACCCCCGGCTGGCGCATCACCCACACCCCGCCCAGTGGCCCTGCTCAGGATTTGCAGGGAAGTGTGGAGACTGTGCCATTCTAAGAAGAAATCTGAAACGTTTTGCCAGCTTGGAGTTTAAGTCATTTCTTCCCATCAATTGTTGGGACTTCACAAGACGCAGAGCAATTCAACGGACTAACGACCTTGACCTGATCTTGGTCACAGGATGAGCCCCGAGACCTTCCCAAGGGAACGGGGGCACTCAGATCTGCCTCCAGGTCTCTCGGACTTGGGAGGAGTGTTTGTGGTCAACCCGACCGCCCCAGACTCAAAGTCACGTAGCTGTGTCTGCCACGTTTCCACGGGGCCGGGATAAGAACGGTGGAATGTGTGCAGTCACAGGGAAAATGCAGCTTCTGGCTCACAGCCGACGAGAAGAGAGAGTGCAACCGGGCCTTGGTCAGCAATGGCCGTGTCGTCCTGGGTCAGCAGCAGACACGTCTCGTCTGGTCTTAGCTGGCCGTGATAGAAGCGAATTACTCCTGTGGCGTTTTTCTCCATTTCAGGGACCACGTTTCAAGGGGGAAACGTCCCCTGGAATCTGCACCGGAAGGAAGAGGGCGATGAGCATTCTCAGAGCCTTCCTTACCCTCAGGAGACCCTGGAAGGAGCAGGGCTGCTTGGCCGCCAAGTGAAAGCTGGAAGGGGGGCAGAGGCGGGGGCGCGTTGCAGCTAGAAATTGTGTGCAAATCACAACGGGCATCGGCGGAACGGGATCAAACTGAAGAGCTCAGAGCTGCTCATCGGCGGCAGGACCACGGCGGGCGAGGCCAGGCGGTGTCCACTCCACCCCTGCAAGTCCCCGGGAGTCACGCGGAAGTTGTTCAATTCCGTACCCACTGCGTGCGTGCTGACCGCCTAAGCAGAAGTGTGGCCTGTAAAAAAAATACTTTCGAAAAATCATTAATGCCAACAGAGAAAATATGAAAAAAGATTCCCTTCTAATCATTTCCACGAGGAACCACACACACAGACATGGATGCCTCCATACGCGTGGGTTTTACACAAGCTACCAGTGCACAGCGCATGGGAACACGCTTCCCTAAAGAGAGGCGTTCCCTGCCGCGGACTGCAGGGGTGTGGAGGAGACCGCACGGGGCTGGAAGGTGGTTCTGTGGAATGTTCATGTCTGGTAACGCAGATAATTGTAAATGTAAACGCCTATTTCAATGGCCTTACGACAGCAGCGGGTGCCTGTCTCACTTTTGCTGGGTGCACAGCAGGATCGCAGCTGAGAAACAGGTCTTCCTTCGCTCGCGTATTGGGTCAAACACCCAGGCTGCGGGCTCTCCCCGAGCCCCTCTGCCTCCCGGAGCCGAGCGCGCTGTCCTGGCGCTCTCGGCACGGATCTGCCATATGCTGAGCAATTACGTGATTCACAGGCTTTGGCTACGTCTGGGTGACCCACACGAAGCGGAGGCCAAATGTATTTTCATTCCTTTAGAAATGGAAAACAGGGCTGGCTCAAGACCACGTTCTCTGAGGCTGAAGACAACTGGATACATTTTGAGACCTAGATGCTGTGAATAAATCCATGAACAAAATCAGCATAATTGAAAGCAGATACGGTCCGAGCACCATGGCACTGTCTTACAGGCACCTCAACTTCTCCCCCTTAAGACGGATGCTTTTGCCAAAACGCGTGATGACCAAAGCGTGTCCCAAGTCTTGCCCATTTTAGCAGCTGGTCCTCGCATCAGGCACCTTCCCGGCTCCACTGGACTTCCTTCTGACTCCAGAATCACCTTGCTTACTGCCACCTCCACGCAGATGCAGATTCCTTCTCTGCAGAGTGCCCAACACCTTGGACTTGGCTGGCTTGGGACAGCGTTGCCACGGACACCCAGCTTTTTGGGGGGAACATCCCAGGACTCCGCCCTCCGAGGCTGGCGGCCAGCTTGCACCTCTCATCCAGGGCGCGGAGCCGGTCTGGGGCAGAGCTGGCCTCCTGCAAACATGCTGTGGCCACGCCATCCTAGCACTTTTCCTCCAACAGCAGGAACGCAGAAAATAATTGCCGTGTTTTCTCTGTAACCAAAACAAATAATCTGTTGTTTTCAAAGTAGAGAAGAGCCTGTTCTGCTTAACAGCACTGTGGCACTTTATTTCATTTGGGATTGGTAAAAGAGGTCTGTGCTGGGGCGCCCAGGGGGCTCAGTCGGTTGAATGTCCAACTCTTGACTTTGCCTCAGGCCATGATCTCAGGGTCGTGAGATCGAGCCCGATTTGGGCCCCTCACTGAGCGTGGATCCTGCTTGGGATTCTCTGTCTCCCTCTGCCCCTCTGCCCAGCTCATGCTTGCTCTCTCCATCCCCCCCCCCCCACTCCCGCCCCAACAAAAAGCTCTGTGCTGGAGAGAAAGGGTCCTGGGATCAGCAAGCAGGGATTCGAGTCCCATTCTGCCACCGCTGCCTATGTAACAATGGGCCAGGGAGGATTAGTGCCTGGCCTCTTCCCTGTAAAATGGTAGCAGGAGTGTGAGACCCATAGTCGTTTGAGCTCCTTACGAACAGTACGTGTTCGCATATTTGTAAAGCTTAACATTGTTGTCTTTCAAAAGGTTTTATACAAAACGGTATCATGGAAAAACAAGGCCATTATTTCACACCCAGTCACTAAGAAAATGGACACTTCCAATTTCTGTTCACTATTATCAACTCTGCTCCGGAACTCTGAGCTCCCCGCAACCTGCCTGGCCTCTCCAGTCAGTGGCTGAATGTGAACTCAGCAGGCAAAAGCCATTCCAGACACAACAGACTTCTCCTCGTGCCCAAGAACCATGGTGCGGACCCCTCTGTTCTTTTTATCCTTTGCAAAATTCTGACTAAACCAGAGGGCTCTAACCCATGGCTGGCTGTGGGTCTATATTGAGTTTTATGCCAAACACTGTCTCCTGTGGGCTTTGGTGACACCACACACTCATCAATGTTCTGTGCGGAGGGGAAATGTGGGGGGTGGGAGGAGTGTGCCCAGGGAGGGAGCAGGAGTCTCTGCAGGTCTAGTGTGAGATTAAGCCAGAAACAGTGTGGCCGCATTGGCCATTTCAGGTCAAGCCGAGCCTCAGGACACTCTGGACTCCAGACCTGATCCCCAGGATCGGGCCAAGAACCATCTAATTGACCGGATTGTTTAATGAAGGAGGTCTTCAAGTTACAGCAGTTTGGAGCCTGTTTGTGATTTATTTTGCAAAACACACATCTCTTTCTCTCTGCAGCTCTGGGCCAACAGTCAACAGCTCTAATGTTTTAGGGACTGGACAACATACTCGAGAAAGCATCTCCCCAGCTTCTGAGACACGGGGACAGCCTGACATGCAGGTGGGGCCCAAGTGGACACCCTCTTTCCTTCCAGTTACTCAGCACCGCTGGTTTTGACAGAAAATCTTCTCTTGTTTGTTTTTGGTTGTGGTTTTGTATTATTTATATGTCCGTTTACTAAGGAGTCTCTTGTAAAATAAAAATTCATTTTGGAAGTGCAAAAGAGTGTCTAAGAGTGTCTTGAGGACGGTCCAGAAAGTCAACAAGGCTGGGCTTTCCAGAGCTGGCAGGTCATTTCCTGGGAGCAAAATGGGCGTCATGTGCTGTGTGCAGATTCACAAGTTAGGGCCACAGGAGCGGCCCTGGGAGTCCAGGGTCTGTTCCGTGTGACAGGTAAGAACATCCACAGGTAGTGATAGTGGGTGTGGTCGGGGCTGCCAAGGGGAGGGCTCAGACGTCTCAGTGAGACCTTGAAGGATGGCTAGAGCTCGGCAGGTGCAGAGGGATCTAGGCACTTCAGGACTGGGCTTGCAGGTGGCTGGGAGCACAGTGAGGGAGTCTAGAGGGTGGCTGAAGCATGGTGGGTACTGAGGGGAACTGGGCTCCAGTGTCAGCGTTTCTGTCCTGTGAGGGGACTGAAACGGCCATGTGTTCCTTTTAAGAAGATCACTCTGAGAGCAGAGAGAACAGCTGCTTTTTGCTTGTTTGTTTTATTTTCACATTTTGGTGGGGGGGCTGGCCTAGCCACACGATAGACAGGAGGCTGAGTAGGGGGTCTCAGCAGAAATACAGGCAGAAGCAATGAGCCTCACCATGTCAGTGCCAGGGGCACGGGTGGGGGACGACTTCATCTGTCTCAATAAAAGCTGTCCAAGCATATGACTGGTGACAATAGGGGACGTCATGGGCTTCGCGAATTCACACCTCGCTAAGGTGCAGAGCTTTCCAGAAACATGTGCAGTGCCACCTATGACGTCGGCATCTACCGTGTGCAAATGTCCAGGAAGCTCTGGCGGGAAGGACACGGGCCTCCGCTGGAATGTGTTTTCCATCAGGGTGAAGACGATGTGGGCTTAGTCTTCCCCCCTTGCTGAGCCCCCAAGCTGCCAGCCCTCCCCAACTCAAAGGGAGGGTGGGTTGCATGTGACTGGGTTTGTGAGGACCCCCAGCCCGGCTGGGCACTGGCCCATGCATCCTCCCCATGCCAGCTGGCAGCTCCTGTGTTTCTGCCTTCATTTCTTTGATTTGGCTAATGGCCTACTTTGGGGGGAAAAATGATACGTTAAGAGCCTGAAAGTGATCATTTACTTTTACCTTAAAAAAATTTGAGACACAGTGAAGTTGCTAGTATTTCAAGGTGAATGTTTGATAGGTAGAAATCTGCGGCCCTCTTCTAAGTTCTACATTCCCAAATTAGGGATGTCTATCTCACACATGGAGTCACACTTTCTGTTTCCCAAGTTTTCTCCAGTCAGTAAATTTAAGGTTAAATAATGTGACTTAGAGGTGTGAATATGCTTGCAATTTACTACCAACAGCTCATTAATCACAGTCTACAAAAAGCTCCCAGAGACGTCCAGACTTAACATATCTGGCTAGTCACAGGGAGTGTCCTTCTTACTTTTTTTTTCTTTTCAATTCAAAATCAAAATTTCTTGGAATGAGTGGAGCTTAATTGATTAAGTGATCCAACCAAGAAAAGAGGGCACCTGAGTGCTGAGAGTCCCCCAAGGAGGAAAGTCAGAGTGAGTGAGGAGCTTCCCTGAGGGAGCCAAGAACAGAAGCAACTCGTCATAGTGACCTAAGGACAGAGAGGGACCTGGTGCAAGACTGCTCACCAGCACTGGCACTGAGCCACCTCTGCTCGTCACTCAGCCATGTCCCTGCCACTGTGAGCTCCACAAAACAGCTCATGGGGCCATCTCAACCCTGAGATCCTGGAGCACACCACTGTTGCTATCCCAGTAAATGAAGCGCTGGGAAGAGGCACACAGGGACCACATTAATCAGGACTTGTAGGCCTTCGCTAAGAAGTTTGGACTTTATCCTGCAGACAATGAGAAGCCAGTAGAGAAAGGGAGCCCACAGGCAAATGAGATGTAACAAAACCCTAGATGCAGAATACATGGGTGTGCCAGGAGCCCGAGGAGGGGCTCTTCGAGGGGGCTGTCACAAACTTCCCGACTAGGTGCTGGCATCTGGACTGAAGCAGTGGGGTGGACACGAGAAAGAAGGTCAATCTGAAGCCTATTTCTTAATATGCAACTATTGTTGAATTGCAATTTACATGAACTAAAATGCAGAGATCCTGATTGTACTGCCTTATGAGTGTTGACAGTTGTATTCACCTGTGCAGCAACTATCCAAAACAAGAGAAGGAACTTTTATACCTGCTTGCCCCTTTGCAAGATCACAATAATTCTGGCCTCCTAAGTGAGTTGGGAAATATTCCTCCCTTCTCCATACTGTGAAAATGTTTGTGCAAAGTTGGATGATTGCTATAATTCACCAGTAAGGCTCTATGTCCTTGATTTTTTCTCTTGGGGAAGATTTTTAATTATATATTAAATTAGTATACATATGCTTTCATATTATCCATATCCCATCATATCAGGTTTGGTAAGCTATATTCTTCAAAAAATTTGTCCATTTAATTGAATTTGACAATGTATTTCCATAATGCAATTCATAGCATTCCCACATCTTCCTTTGAATGCACGTAGGGTCTGTAGTGGTGCCCTGTCTTTCATTTCTGATATGGGTAATATGTATTTTCTCCCTTTTTTGAAATTAGTGTTAATAGAGAATTATTAATTTTATGAGACTTTTCAAAAAAATTAACTTGACATTGTTGATTTTCTATATTTTCAATTCCACTGATTTCTTGCTCTTATTGTTACTATATATTTTTTCTAGTTATTGTTCTATTCTATTCTATTTATACTAGTTATTATGCTAGTTTTAAATTGCTCTTCATTTAGTCTCTTAAAGTAGAAGCTTAGCTGATTAACTTTAAACCTTTCAACTCTAATAATGTATATACGTTTCCCTTCATTCACCGTTCTAGCTGAATCCCACATACTTTCATCGATTAGGTTCTTATAATCATTATCTTCCAAATATTTCTAATTTCCTTAAAATTTCCTTTTCATTCATTGTTCATTTAGAAGTAGTCTTCAAATTTCCAAATATTTTCAGATATCTTACTGCTAGTGATTTATAATTTAATTCCATTTTAGTCAGAATATATACTCTTTATGTTTCAATCCTTTAAACTTATTTAAACTTCGTCATGGCTCAACATATTATCTATCTTGAATAACGTTCATTTTCACTTGAAGACATATGTCTTTGGTAGTTGAGTGGAGTGTGCTCTATAAGTGAAAATTAAGTCAAGTTTGTTAATAGTATTATTCAAGCCTTCTATGCTCTTACTGAATTTTTATCTACTTATTCTGTCAATAGCTAAGAACAAGTTGTCAGAATCTTTGAATACAATTGGGGAACTACCAGTACCATCTTTTCATCCTTTAAAAATATATTTTAGTTTTTAGAACAGTTTTAGATTTACAGAAAATTTTCAAAGATAGTACAGGGTGTTTCCATATCTCCTTAACCTTATTTTATTTTATTTTATTTATTAGACAGAGAGTGACAGAGGGAGTGAATGGGGGAGAGGGGCAGAAGATGAGAGAGAGAGAATCCCAAGAAGACCCCAGGCTCAGCAAAGAACCCAACATGGGGCTCAATTCCATGACCCCCAGGATCATGACCTGAGCCAAAATCAAGAGTCAGACGCTCATCCAACTGAGCCACCCAGGTGCCCCAAGTTTCCTTAATTATTAACACCTCACATTAGTGTGGTACATTTGTTATCATAATAAACCAATATTAATACATTCTTATTAACAAAAGCCCATAGTTTATTCAGATTGTCTTAGTTTTTACCCGACGTCCCTTTCCTGTCCCAGGATCCCCATGTGGAACACCTCCTCTGTGTAGTCATCGTGTCTTTTTGGGCTCTTCTTGAATGTGGCAACTTACCAGACTGTCCTGTTTTTTGATGGCATTGCCAATTTGGAGGAGCACTGTGTGGGATGCCCACAGCTGGAGATCATGTGATTTTATTTTCATGATAAGAGGGAGTTTGTGTTGTTGGGAGGGGACCACAAAGGCAGAGCAGCATGTTCAAGGGTGTGTGTGGTCAACCTGACTCATCACCACCGATGCTGGCCTGAGCATCTGCTAGGGGGCACTGTCAGCTCTCTCCCCTGTAAACCCCCTTTCCACCGCATGCTCATTAGAAGGAAGTCACTGTGCACACCCCACACCTAAGTGGGAGGTTATGCTCCCTTCCACTGAGACCATAGCATCTACATAAATTATTTGGAATTCTTCTGCATGGAAGATTTGTCCTCTTTTCCACTATTTATTTCTTCATTCAATCATTTATATCAGTGTGAACTTGTCAATATTTGTTGTACACTTTGAGTTATAATCCAATACTAATTTATTTATTTTCTTGCTCAAATGGTTCCAGCCTCGACCCCTGAACAGATATACACATACCCCCATCAGTGTACTGCTGCTGTTTGTTCGTATCACTGCTTCACTTCTTGGTACTATGGGATAGGGCAGAACCATCTTGTATGCTTCTTGCTCCAGTCCTAGACCAGCCATTTTTTTCAGGGACCCCAAATTTCTTTATTGGATAACAGTGTTTGAAACAAGACCTAGGTACTGGTATAAGTTGCATCTGGGATGAAGATATGATGCTGATTTATTTATATTGAGTGGGAAATATTAATCTGAAGATGAATTGATTATTTGGAGGAGTCATAAATAGCTATAAATATCCAGGGAAGTTGATAGAAATAAAATACATTAATAAAAGAAGAAAAGCACCAAGTTGATGAGACCTGGGGAAAAGGAAAAATAAGGAGGAGGGAAAAGAGCACTTTCCTGAGCTCACAAAATAAGGTAGCATGAGAGGATAGGAGGTTCAGCTGAAGGTGAAAAGATAGGACCCTACTTCTCTCTGGCTAAAGACCTTCTCCTGGGACACCTGGGTGGTGCAGCCAGTTAACTGTCCAACTTCAGTTCAGGTCATGATCTCATGGTTCATGCTGACAGTGCAGAGTCTGTTTGGGATTCTCTCTCTCTCTCTCTCTCTCTGCCCCTGTCCTGTGTGCGTGCTTTCTCTCTCTCTCTCTCTCTCTCTCTCTGCCCCTGTCCTGTGTGCGTGTGTGCGTGCTTTCTCTCTCTCTCTCTCTCTCTCAAAAGAAATAAACAAACTTTATTTAAAAAAATAACAAAACAAAATAAAGACCTTCTTCTCCTTGCACTGTAAGTAATTAATATGCAATTTAACATAAAGAGAAAATCGTATGCAGATGAAGTGGAACATGATGGGGTGGGGGCTAGGCCAGCTCCAGCTCAGGAGTTGGGGGCCAGCTCTGCACCAAAGCACAAAGCCATGACGGGAAAGAGGGAGTTATCTGTAAAGTGGTGGGGCTGCGCTTTCCCACTTGGAAGCTTCTCGGGTGCTGCTGACCAGGTCGACTTGTGAGGGTTGCTGTGGCAGGCATGGTAGGCGATAATGTTCGTGGATCTGCAGATCTTCCAGAGCTGCAAGTGAGCCCCGAGAAGCTGGTGAATGAATCAACAATTGATACTCCCACTTGTTTTTTGCAAAAAGTGTGTAACGAAAAAGAAATTATCTTAACCTTCGTAGGGAATGAAGCATCCAAGGTATTATTAAATCTGTCAGTGGGCACAGACAACTTTGACAGGTGCTTTTTTTTTGCTATTTCAGCTCTTGAGAGAAATAACAGTGCCAGTAACGCCAGATTAGTTAAACTGTAAAATCGTGACACACACACGGTCACACGTAAGCACTGTGCTTTTTATCTTATCTTCACACAAGGTCATAAGACAGCTTAGTAATTTTTAATGTTTCCACTTTGCAAATGAGAAAGATTCAGGTCAAGGAATTAAGAGACAGAGTCACAGAAATAGTTTAATACGGTCAAATCTGGAACCCCAGCTCCCGCCCTCACTGACACTGAGCACGGTTTTATTCTGACACACGATTGAGGACAGGGTGCTTTGCCTCATGCTTTCCAGCAGAAATCCATTGTTTGTTTCCAGTTTCTAGTTTTTCCCATCACACTAGCTCTGGGAGTCATTACAAAATTTAATTTTAAAAGAGACAGTCCTTGTCTCTCGGGTTCTAAGAAACTGACCATAAAAAAACAAAAACAAAAACAAAGCTGGTAGATGAGAAACTTCTGCAATTTTTTTACTTAACTGTACGGCAACAACTTAAGAGTCCTGCACATTGCAGTAACTTAATTTCCATCACTGTTGCTCTCTTACCAAATTAAAAGGTAATTTTTCTGTAAGTTCTTGACATGTGGTTTGTTGTGGACCAGACGCCAGAACCCTTGAGGCTCAGCTCACAGTATCTGCTAACACTTCCCTCTCACACGTGCTGTTCACGTGCCGCAGTCGCACTAACACACGTTAGAAACAGACGTTGCAAGTAGCCCTTCGGATCTTGAGGAGAATGCTGTCGGGCTCGAAGGAGAACGCAGCCACAGGAGGCAAGGACGGAATTCCACGATCTCGCTCCCATGTCCCCCCGAGCCCTGTACCCAAACAAATGTCCTGCACGATGACATTAGCTGGATGAAGAGTCCCAGGAGGTTGGACTCACCTGGTGAGATGCCCGCAGGCGTGAGTCACGTGTTGATGAGACAGAGCAGACGGGCTGTCAGAGCTGCTGAGGGGCAGCGCCCCGGGCCCACCTGGCGGAAATGGGGACAGTCCCACAGTGATCCACAGCCTGCGAAAGGTTCAGGATACATGAGAAGTCCTGTAGAAACACAATGTCAACAATTATCCAGCATGAAATGTTCTCATGACACCGGATTCAACAATCACTCCTCCTTGTTTCCTTGCTGGTCAGAGGCAAAGCCTCCTTCATAGGCGAGGGCCAGCTCCAGAGAGCAAAGCTGTGGCACGTTCCATGTGCCATGGACAGAAATATTGAGAATTCCTCTCTTAGTGAATACAGAGATTTTCCTTAACGAAAATGTGATAAGACATAAGCACCAGCACGAGGACTGAACAAATCTTGAGGAAGGCAAAAAGTATCCCCTTTACAGCAAGGGACACCTCCCCTCCCTGCACATTGTGCCTTGGAGCTCATTCCTGCCCTCTCATCAAGACCTTTGCATTTTTTTCAGTGATAGGTTTTTAAATCCAAGAGGAAAGTGTTTTCCTGTTATCTAAGGGGGCCGTGCCAAGATGAGGCCCACAGAATTCCCTGGGAGGGAGGGCCCAGCTTAGGTAGAAACGCTGCTGTTCCGCGGAGAGAAAGAGGCTCTGTGCAAACCCTGTGAGGAGTTCCATGACTCTCACGGGCTGCAGGCTGAGCCGCTGGGCTGGAAACACTTGGAGCGGCTGGACAGAGCATGTCTCGATATTCGGCTGTGGTACCAGAGAGCTCTGAGCACTGAGGGCATTTGCAAGACAAGGATCAAGAACAGGGAACCAGGAGGCGGGAGCCCAGCCCCTGAAGTTACTTGAAACAATTGCCGGTAATGAGAAACCAAAAATCATATTAGAGATTCCTGAAGTATCCAAGGAGTGGAGGGACAATAATCGGATTTTGGTTTCTGGAGCAGACACACTGGTAAACAGCCAAGGCCTTCAGTACCCACCCTCAGATATCTGCACCCTAGAAATGGAAAGAGAGCAGAAATAGTGAGAGAAACAGGAGTGGAGAGAGCACCTAATTATTCAATCCCTCCCTGATTTAAGGTGATTTATCCTTAGACCAAGTGTATACCAGAAGAAAATTTAAATTATTATAAAAAACAGTTCAGCCACAGCTTCGCATTATTTATATAAAATGTCTAGCATTCATTCAAAAATGTTCATGCATATAAGAAAAGTAAATGAAAACCAAAGTTGGACCCACAGGAGATCCAGGGGTTGGAATGATCAGACACGGCTTTTAAGGTAACTATGGTATCATGTGCCAAATTATACTGAAATGGCAGATTTGGGCAGAAAACTGGAAACTTAAAACAAAATGAAAACCCTAGTGCTGAACAGAGAAAAATGTAAATTAAAATTTCAATGCAGACATTTAACATACTGGCATTATTATTAATTCCTATTGTTAAATAACTATTTACTTCAATAGTTTAGACACAGCTAAAGAGAGACAATTAGTGAACATGAAAACACAGAATAAAGGTGGACAAAAAAATTGAAAATGACAAAAGTTTAATACATATATAAACGGTCAAAGAAAGAGAGGACAAATCAAATGAATAAGAGGAAATGTTTGATAGAACGGCTCAGATTTTTCTAAAACTTATGAGACAGCAAGTCATTGATTCAGGAAGCCCAACAACTTCAAGACAATGCAATCCAGATCCTAGCACAGCATTCCAAAAAAGCGGAAAACTGAACCAAAACCAGAATCTTAAAGTAGACAAGTGATGGGGCACCTGGGTGGCTCAGTCGGTTAAGCCTCTGACTTCGGCTCAGGTCATGATCTCTCAGTCTGTGAGTTCGAGCCCCACGTCGGGCTCTGTGCTGACAGCTCAGAGCCTGGAGCCTGTTTCAGATTCTGTGTCTCCCTCTCTCTGACCCTCCCCCGTTCATGCTCTGTCTCTCTCTGTCTCAAAAAATAAATAAATAAACGTTAAAAAAAAAAAATTTTAAAGTAGACAAGTGAAAACATACACCACCTTCCAAGAAGGGAAAACACGGGGATTGATGGGAACCACGGAAGCAGGAAGTCCATGGGATGACGTCATCGGCGTGCAGCCGGAAGTGGGCGTGCCCTGGGTTCCGCGCCCAGAGATGGTGGCTTCAAGAATGAAAGTGAAATAAAGACTTCCAGGCAACAACAGTCACGGACCCGGGAGGATGTTTCACAGAAGATTCAGGTGAAAATAAATTCCAAGGAGAGTCCTTTAAGCAAAAGGAAAGTAAACCCAGATGGAAGCGCAAAAATACAACACAGAAGGAATAATAATAGAAAAGTGAATCTACAGAAGTGCAGACAAACACTGTGCGTGGTGATGGTGTAGATTTATATCATAATGTATGTTACAGGTTATGTATTTTTAGAAGTATATGATAGCATTGGCAAAAAAGGCCAAGATAGCAGGAAAGTCTGGTAGACAAGTTAAAGTGTTATAAGACCTTTGCATTAGTTGACAGGTATTAAATTGTTAGTTTGTATTAGATTTTAATAACTCAAGAATATGTTTAGTACTATCACCATGGAAATTATTCAGATAACAGTAAAAGGATGTATATTTAACAAGCTAACAGAAGAAAAATACTTTCCAGAGTAAGTTAAGAAAACAGAGGAAAAGGAATATAGAAGGAAAGACAAATGGAAAACAAATAAAAAGATTCAAATCTAAATATATTAAAATTGCATTAGATGTTAGTTACCTAAATTCTCCAATTTAAAGACAAAAGTTTTCAGAGGTGGTAAATAAAATAATCTGATTTTATGCAGATTCGATCCAAATAATCCAATTGTGTGTGGTTTACGAAAGACAAACCTCGACATGATTAAAAAAAAGTTTGAAAGTAAAAATGTGAAAAATACACTCCATGCAAACTAAACCTGGAGGAGCTATACTAATATCAGACAAAGTAGAAAGTAGGGGAGGGTAACCAGAGACAAAGAGCATCAAGTGATAATAAAGGCTCAACCTTCAAGAATAATATACAATTTAAATGTGCATACCTACAATAGTATAATCTCAGGATATGAACAGAATAAGTTTCCAGAATAGCAAAAATAACGGGCACTATTACAAAAAAGGTAACAGGTGTTGGCGCGGGTGTGGAGAAAGGGGAACCCTCGTGCACTGTTGGTGGGAATGAAAACTGGGCCAGCCAGTCTGGAAAACAGTGTGGAGGTTCCTCAAAATGTTACAGACGGAGCGACCGTCTAATCCAGTCATTCTACTTCCAGGTATTTACCCACAGGAAATGCAATCAGTATCACAAAGAGATCTCTGCATTTGTACGTTCACTGCAGTGTCACTCACAGCATCTAAGATAAGGAGACACCCAAACACCCATCAGTGGATAAATGGATTTTAACAATGTGGTCTATATGCTTATACACACACACACACACACACACACATTCAGTGGATATGTATGTGTAAATATCACCGTTAAATGTAAACATATAAATATGTAAATATATAAATATACAGTGGAGTATTACTCAGCCATAAGAAAGAAGGAAATCCTGCCATTTGCCACAACATGGATAATGTACTCAAGAGTAAATTATGCTCAGTGAACCAAGTTAGACACAGAAAAACAGTACTATATGCTTTCACTTATGTGTGAAATCTAATTGAACCTGGGGCTCCTGGGTGGCTCAGTCGATTAATTGTCTGACTTCAGCTCAGGTCACAATCTCACAGCTCATGAGTTCAAGCCCCACATCGGGCTGTGTGCTGACAGCTCAGAGCCTGGAGCCTGCTTCGGATTCTGTGTCTCCCTCTCTCTCGGCCCCTACCCCATTCATTCTCTCTCTCTCTCTCTCTCTCTCTCTCTCTCTCTCAAAAATGAATAAACGTTAAAAGAAAACTTAAAAATTAAAAATAAGTAAATAATAAAAAATAAAAAAGTTGAACTCATCAAACCAGAGAAGAAATGGGTGGTTACCAGGGCTGAAGGTTGGAGAAAATAGGAAGGGCTTGGGCAGAAGAGGCACAACGCATTGGGTTAGTGAGAGAGTAAGTTCTGAGCATCTAATGTACAGCAGGTGCCTCAGTAAATGATACCCTTTTGCACCTGAAGTTCCCTGAAAGAGTAGATCCTGAGCGTTCAGCCCACTGTTGCAACAAGGCAACTGTGTGAGGAGAAGGGTGTGTGAGTAGGTCGCTTGAGGAACCATTCGTGTACCAAACACCACATCATATACTTCGAGTGTACACGATTTTTGTCGGCCATACCTTAATAAAGTTGGGGCAAAGCAAAAAATAAAAATAAAGGCATGGACAAATCCTCAGTTATACTGCTTGGATTTTACATGCATCTCTCCATAACTAATAATAAAGGCAGACAAGAAATCAACAAAAAGGTGAGCGTTGCACATCCTGAGTGAAATCAATGCACATCATCACAGGAACAGAGTAAAGAAAATCATGTCAACTGATGCAGACAAAGTATTTGGCAAATATGGTGTATTCATCACTGATGACACCAGCCAAGAAGATTCACCAAACCAGGAATGAAGAAGCTCAGATGCCGAAAACCCACCGCAAAGTGACAGTGCACGAGAGTGTGTGAGCCTCCCCCCGCCCCCCCGCCCCTCGGAGTTGAAGGAGACCAGAAAGCCTACTACCACCTGATATCTAAGAAGGCAGCGGAATAAAGAGGAATCAGACATTCCGAAGAATTGGAAAGGGGAAAATGCGTCCACCTATATGCATAGATAACCTGACCGTGTGAGTAGGAAGACCTCAGGTCTCATCGCTTCTTTCTTTTTTCTTTTAAATTTTTTTATGCTTATTTGTTTTTGAAAAAGAGAGACAGAGCACAAGCAGGGGTGGGGTGGACAGAGAGGGGGATACGGAATCTGAAGCAGGCTCTGGGCTCCGAGCTGTCAGCGCAGAGCCCGACACGGGACTCGAACTCACGGACCGCTAGATCATGACCTGAGCCAAAGTCGGACACTTAACCGACTGAGCCACCCAGGCGCCCCTTAAAAGATTGTTTGGTTTTTTTAATTTTTTAAACGTTTATTTATTTTTGAGAGAGACAGAGACAGAATGCGAGTGGGTTAAGGGCAGAGAGAGAGGGAGACACAGAATCCGAAGCGGGCTCCAGGCTCCGAGCTGTCAGCACAGAGCCCGACATGTGGCTCAAACCCACAGACCGAGAGATCATGACCTGAGCTGAAGTCGGACACTTAACCGACTGAGCCACCCAAGCACCTTGTGAGTTGTAAGAGTTCTTTATGTATTCTAGATATGAGTCCCTTATCAGATATTTGCAAATATTTTCCCACAATTTGTGTGTTTCCTTTACTTTCTTGATGTGTCCTTTGAAACACAAAAGGTTTTTTTTAATGTTTATTTTTATTTATTTTGAGTTTTTTTTAATGTTTTTTTATTTATTTTTGAGACAGAGAGAGACAGAGCATGAGCAGGGGAGGGGCAGAGGGAGAGGGAGACACAGAATCTGAAGCAGGCTCCGGGCTCCGAGCTGTCAGCACAGAGCCTGACGTGGGACTCGAACTCACAAACCGTGAGATCATGACCTGGGCCGAAGTCGGATGCCCAACTGACTTCGCCACCCAGGCGCCCCCTCATCGCTTATCTCCAACTGAAGTAAGCTCACGACTGCAGTCCTCGCCGACGGAGATGGAGCTCGACTGCAGGTGTCGTCAGCCTTGGGACAAGGCCCACAAGCCGTGTGAGACACAGAGACAAAGCTGGTGCCCGGCCGGGATGGGGGCACGGAGCAGGGGCGGGAGCCAGACCTTTGATGTCCCTTTGATGGGACATCATTCCCTTTGATGGGAATGTGCTGCGGCCTCCTCGAATACTAAAGGCAAGAAATCGTGCTTGGCTTTAAAATTTTCCGGGGCAAAATAATTGTACTTATTACCATGATCATTCAAAAACATAGAATTGAATTGCCGTGAGCAAATACAGTGTACATATTTTAGTCTGAAACAATGGAACTTAGTTTTTATAAATTGTTAGAGACTTCAAAAATTGTATTTCATTCTTTTAACAGTATTATCAAGGGCAGTGACTCACTGCTCAGGCTGGGTCAGAAGCATTCTCTAAAGAAAAGCGGGTTTTTTCCTGCATCTCATTTGCGAGGAGGCCGCCAGCTCTGCCCTCCAGCCCAGACGCCGCCGGACGGAGGACGGGGTCAAGGCAGGCCCGGGAAGGGCAGCGTTGCTCCGGGGAACAGCCCCGGCACCGTGCAGGGCAGAGCAGCGGTGTGCACGCTGGACTGGGCCTGAGGGCCACATCCTGCCTCACGTTATCACATTACAATACGACAGGAAGTTTCCAACTCTTGCTTGAAGTCTGCAGGTGAATCATCTCAATGATTCATCGAGCCTCCTCGCCTGGGTCATTCTGCCCGTTCCTGCAGGAGTCATGCCTCGATATTGATGGAAAGCCTTTCAAGTTCTGACACATCGTGTTTGTTAAGATAAGGTCATTTCCTTTTCCTAACACTTGACCTATGAAGTCTCCGCTCGGGGCTGTCGTGGTCCTCAAGCTGAAACACTAGGACCTTTTCCTGTAGGTGCGGCTCGGGTCCTGGGAGGCAGTGTTTGCCCGTGAAGATACGGAAAGCCCCGGCTTTGCCACGTTCTGGCGCGGTGGTGACAAGGGAGTTAGTGTCCCCACGCCCGCTGCGCTCCGCGATACGATCGTGGCACAGTACCACCGACCTCACCCACGTGTAGGGCTGCCCCGGGGGCCACCCGAGTGTCAGCCCTGCAGGTCTCCGTGGTGAAGACGTGCTCTGTGGTGTAAATGAAGAGCCTTGTGGTGTGATTTGCCCAGTAATAAAAATAAAGCAAATGCTCCGCTGGCCTCGTCTTCGAAAGGAGCCGAGGCTGCCCAGGCCACAGAGAAGACTGCCTGTAGGGAGAGGCTCTCGGGCCGCCGGGAGTTGGGCTCCAGGGGCTAGAACGAGCCACAGCAGCTGGTTAGGGCCAAGTCAGTGTGAACAGATCCAGTGGCTTCTGCTGGCCACCTTCCCGTCTGGGACCTGTTGGTTTATCAGCAGCAGAGCTCTGTCCGGCTGGTTGGAACAGACCCAGGAACGTACTAGAAGGATGCAGTCACAGCCACCAGCAGGGGCACAGCAGGAGCAGGGAGTGCACAGCCCTCTGGCCGGTTCTGCCCTCCCCTGTCGAGCCGCAGACCTCGCTTCTGCTGTTCCCACTGCCTGTCAAGCCCCATACACAGCAGCTCCGAGGTCGAGAGAAGGGCAGGGGACACGGGTGGGCTAACGGTCAGAGCTAGATGCCAGTATTTACAGTTTCCTGATGTAGCATCTGAAATGTGGTCAGCATGGTGTGTGGCCATCCCTGCAGGAGCAGAGATGGAAGACCCTACAAATACTCCCCTTGCTTATTGCCTCGTGATGAACGCGATGTCCAGAAACTCTCTCAGAGGGTTTGACGTGAGGGCCGGGGACACAGTTCTGAGATACGTGAAGGTTACTTTTGTGTCGGCCTCACTGGGGCTTTGAGTCGAACTCTGTTGGGGGTGTGCCTGTGAAGGTGTTTTGGAATAAGATTAACATTTAAATCGGTAGACTGAGCAAAGCAGATTACCCTCCCCTGTGCGGGGGGGCCTCATACAATCAGTTGAAGGCCTGAATAGAACACAAGGCCAGAGAATTCCTCCTGCCCGATGGCCCTGACCTGAGACATCAACTTCTCTCCTGCCTTCAGACTGGGACTAAAACCTACGTTCTTCCTGGATCTCCAGCTGAGCAGCCTTTGGGCCTGAACTACACCCTCGGCCCGCCCCGGCGTGCTGACCGAACCCGCAGATCTGGGGACGTGCCAGGTCCTGATGGTAAGCCTCCCTCTCTCTGTACACATCCAGTCGGCTCTATTTCTCTGGAGCACCTGACGCAGGCGGATGCTGTGACTTGCAGGGAGAGGGGACGGTGAGAACGAGGCGGATCCTGACCCGGGTGCACACGGGGCCTGCAGTTGTGGCCCCACTGCCTGCTGCTGTGCAGAGGTTACGCGCAGCCGCGTGCTCCCGCGTGTCCTCCAGGCTTCGGGGCTTTAGAGGCACCCACACGTGGGCTCCGCGGCAGGTGCCGGGCAGGGGGAAAGGCAGACATGCGCTGAGCTCAGAATAAGCCTCATGTAAACAGGTGTTTATTGTTAAAGGACCCTGGGAGGCTCATGGTTTCCACAAGAGAAGTCTACGTGAAATAACGCTCACATGACACTTGGTGACACAGAGGCCTGGTGCCACTGAGAGAGCTTATCACTTAGTGTGGACAACCGCTATGGAGGTGGCTGTGTCGAGCTGTCGCCGTCCCAGTTTGGAGAGTAGCTCCAACGCCCAGGGGTGCCCACAACCCAGCCCGGCCTGCCACGGCGCGCACACTTTCTGTGTCGGGGCAGGCGTGAGAGGAGGTTTCCAGACGGGCCTGAGCCGTCACTGGGATGATGGGAGCTGGGAGGTGAGTCAGGACCTGCGGACAGACCCGGAGGTTTGGTGAGTCAGCGGGTACTTCCCAGAATGTTGGGCAGAGGGAAAGTCGGGGTCGAGAAAAGCATCTGGTTGTGGTTTGGATCTCCTGGCTCTGAGCCTTCCTGTGAGCCGGCCCTGCAGGAGATCGGTGCCCGAGGCCCTGTGAGGGGCAGCAGCCGGGTGGACGGTCAAGTTGCATAAATGCCAAGACCCACAGCAAATCCCGACGGCTCTGCCTGACCGAGGCCGTGGGAGGCCAAGCGTGCGGGTCGCCCGCTCTCCCCCGTCAAAGAACAAGCGCATTTGCAAACAGCCTGTTTGGAAATGGGGTTGCAGTGCTCGCCAGGTTCCTCCCAGGACAGCGGGGTCCTCCTGAGACCGTGTGGGGGGCAGGGTCACGCACTCCAGGGAGGACATGGGTTGATTCAGTGTCTAACCCAAATGTATTGTCTTGCAAGATAGAGTAACATCTTCCCCCTGAAAAAGTCCTGAGAGCTCCTCGAACCACATTTCGAGGACATCTGAGTGGAGCGTCAGCAGAAGAGATGGGAGGCTGTGTGTAAACAGGTCCCACGGCTGCTTTAACGAAAATGGTGAAGTTTTAAAATGTATTGACTTGCTCTTGTTTGCTGAGAAACGAGCAGATGCACTTTCTTTCTACTGTGGCTGCACTGAGCTCACAAAGGATAAGAAATTGGATCATTTACATGATGCCAAATGACCACATCCTTCCTGGGCCCGGCGACAGCAGCACATGCTTCTGAGTCAGAGTCTGATGTTCTGATCACGCTGAGTCACCTGAGCCGTGAGCACGCTGCCCTCAAGACACAGTGCTCAGTAGACACGGTCCAAAGGGAGAGGAACTGGCCCCGGTTTTCCACAAACGCAACAGCCGCTAACGCCACACTCCTGTCTGCAGCTTGCCGACCGTTGTGGCTTGAATCCCAGGCCCTAGAAGGCTCCAACTTTCTCATGGAGACTAGTTTGACATGGGCTGTTCAGTAAGTTCGATTATCAGTTGGATGACGTAGTATTTCCCCATCACTGTCTCCTGAGGTCACTTAGAAATGACCCCAGCGAGGACAAAGACTGCTTCGATGGTGCTGTGTCCCAGTATGTAGCAAGTGTTTAAGGCTTATTTATGAATAAAGTAATGAGCGAAATGGGAGTGTCAGTGCCTTAATGGAGTCTCAAACTCGCCACTTGATCAAAATTCTCTTCCTAAGTTCTTATTCTAGTTTGGGACTCCATCTTGTGACCAGTTCATCTGCTACAATAATCCTGATTTAGCAAGCTTATCATGATCACATTCTGTCTTTATAAAACCCCACAAAGCAGGCATTATCATTTTACTACGTTTCAGTCGATGAGCTGAGGCTCCAGGAGTATAAATGATTTCAACGCAACCAATATAATTTAGTAGAGCGCAATTTTTCCGTTTGCTCTTAGCACTAGTACATTTAAGATTATGTTTGAATATACTGGTAAAATCACGATGAGATAACACTGCACACCTGTCAGAACGGCCAAAATCCAGGACATGGACAGCACTCGATGCTATCTCATCGCTGGTGGAAACGCAAAGTGGTGCGGCCACCCTGGAAGACACTATGGTGTTTCACACAAAAGTAAACATACTCTTACCAAACTTGCCAGCAGTCGCACTCCTTGGTATCCACCCAAAGAAGTTAAAAACTTCTGTCCACACAAAACCCTACACGCAGATGTTTATAGCAGCTTTATTCATCATTGCCAAAATCTGGAAGCAGCCAAGATGCCCTTCGGTAGGTGGTAGACACATCCAGACAATGGAGTATCATTCAGCACAAAAAAGATGAGCTACCAAGCCATGCAAAGACATAGAAGGAATTGAAATGCCCATTACTAAGTGAAAGAGGTCAATTTGAAAAGACTACATACTATATGGTTCCCACTACACGATATTCAGGAAAAGGCAAAGCTACGGAGACTGTAAGAGGGTCAGGGCAGCCAGTGGGTGGGGAGGAGGAGAAAGATGGGCAGGTGGGATGCAGAGGAGCTCAACGGCAGTGACCATCCTCACTGTGACACTGTAATGGCAGACACACGCCATTGTACATTTGTCCAAACTCATAGAATGCACAAGAGTGACCCCTGATGTAAACTCTGGACTTTGGGCGATTATGATTGCCCATGTAGGTCCACGTAGGTCCATGTGTGTGTTGGGGGGTGGGGGGTGTTGGTAATGGGGAAGGCTGTGCATGTGTCAGGGCTGAAGGTTCACAGGAAATCTCTGTACCTTCCCTTCCATTTTGCCAGGAACCTAAAACTGCTTTAAAAAAAAATAAAATATTTAAAAACTGGGTCGCTGCATGAGAACAGCTTTACTTATGTAGATACACATATACTGCATGTATATGGCACATACGTACATACGCAAAGATAGATAAACCTGCAGGCTAAGAAGCGAGGCCATTTGCTGAACAACAAGAACATTCCAGTATCCCTCATCCACGGCTGCCCAAGCTATACTCCTAACATCTGCTTAGAAAAAGAAAGAATGATCTATAGTTACCTTTTCCCTAAAAAATAAATCACAGTTCTCTTCAACTTTATTCCAGGGACTTGGATAAATGTTTTCAGATGCACAAGTTAACCAAGTCCAGGACCCTTGTTCTCGACTCTGTTGATTCATCATGGTGCCCATCACCCGCAACGCCCAGACTGTATTTCTGTCACTCTCGTCAATGTCACATCTGCTGATGTTGAGCCTCTAAATGGAGCTTCTCACATTGTCCGGACGCCATTTTGTTCATTTGCACATTGTTTGTACACATTGTTCGCATGCAGCTGGCCACATTATTCATGTGAGCCCAGCTGGCAAGGCAAAAATATACCAAAGTTATGTTGATAAGCTATTTATTCCCTGTAACCCTGGCTAGTGAAGAGCTAAAAAGAAATTAAAGCATTACCTGAAGAGTCAACCATGGGCAAGAGGAGAGGTAGAAGCAGGCTGAGTCATTGAGGTCCTGAGGACCCGAGGGTGTTGCAGCCCCAAGGAGGGCTTGTGCGTAAATCACAGAGTCAAGGGTGCGGAACAACCCTCCTTCCTAACTGACCCTCCCGGTGCATGATGCCCAGACAGATGAAATCTGAGAAGGCGCCAACATCCAGTGGAAGGCGGGAACCAGGATTTGTGCCCACTCAGGAACTGCCCTCAGACCCTCTTCCTCCAGAGGCCAGGAGACACGCTACCCTCTGCAAGGGGTCGGCAGAGGCTCTCGGTTTCCCCTACTTGGCTATTCACCTCTTTTGACATCTTTGAAAAATGAACTTTCATGGTTCATACAGATTTTATTGGGGTTTTGTTTGTTTTCCTTTCATTTTCATTCTAGCTCATTTCAGTCACCAGGCACAATGACAATTATGGAATAGTCATCACTGACAAGGGACATTCTCCACCATGGTCTGGCTCACCTCCACAAGGTGCTGCAGAGATCTCATGCTTTCACACCCACAGTGTGGCCTCGGTGATCAGTGTTGATCTCAGGGAGGAATTAAATTATGTGATGTTTATAAGATTTTGCCTCAGGATGAGTGACATAAAGGGTACTATTGAACAAGCAAGTCCCTGCTGCTAATGAAGCTCTTTTCTCCTTTTCTTCCTTCCTTCCTTCCTTCCTTCCTCCCTCCCTCCCTTCCTCCCTTCCTTCCTTCCTTCCTTCCTTCCTTTCTTTCCTCTTTCTTTTCCAATTTTTTATCGTGGAAAAATACACATAACGTAAAATTCACTGTCTTGACCGTTTTTAGGCATATGGTTCAGTTGGTGGGAATGTAAACTGATACGACCATCATGGAAAACAGTATGGAGGTTCCTCAGAAGACTCAGAATAGAACCAGTAGATCCAGCCATTCTACTTGTGGGTTTACATCCAAAGGAAATGAGATCACTGTCCTGTAGAGACATCTGCACCCTCATGCTCACTGAGGCGTTATTCGCAGTAGCCAACACATGACAGCAGCCTACGTGTCTGCCAGGGGATGGACGGATAAACAGCAGTTAGATACAGACATACGTATACAATAAATATATACGATCGTCTGTCATGTATAAATAATATAGTATATACTTGGATATTATTCCTCTGTGTATGTATATATATGCTACTATTGACCCTTAGGAATGAAGGAAACCCTGCTGGGCACAACAGCATAAATGACCCTGGAGGACACGCGCTCAGGGAGATGAGCTGGACACAGACAGACAAATGCTGCCTGAGTCCACGCACATGAGCGCATCTTTCTGAGTTGCTCTTGTTGCGGTAAATGCACCTCCTGTTCGATGGGGACCAGAAAGAATGGCGTGCTGGGTATTTAAACTAAGTGTGCTTCTCCAGGTTTCCATCAAAGACAACCGTGTGTCCAAGTACATTAGCACTCCGAAGCAGTTCTTGTCACCAGAGCTCTGAGACCCCAATTAGGTTTTCTCAAGCTGACCAATTCCCCACCCACCCCCCGAGTCCAGAGATGCCTCCTCCCTGCCCTTCCTTCCCCTGGGGCCACCCCTCCCACCAACGTCCCAGAAAGTGCTTCCGTGTGTCTTGTAGGTGAGTCTAGTGTCTCTTCCCACTTCCATAAAGACAGAGGACCGTGGGGTTAAGATTATTTACTGACTGGCCTTTAACGTAAGACCCAAGGTCTTTAGCCTCTGACCAAACAATCGTCCCTGGATTTTCTGTCAATTATAATTTAAATAGTGACCCTTCCTTGAGGAAATGCTCTCTCCATTCGGAGGGGAGTGTAGATGCCTGTCCAGGCTGTGGGTGTCTCTTGGGAACCTCCACCCTCAGACGAGGTGCCGTGCAGGCTCGGCACCCCTGCAGTCCAGAGACCTGGAGCCACAGCCTCATGGGACGACCGCCAGCGAGCGCCCCTTGCAGGGCGGGACCTGCGTCCTCTCTGACCTTCGGCGTCTTCAGCAAGTTGCGTTCTCACGGCGGGCTGCCCTGGAGAGGGGTCTGTGCAGGGCCGCGGAGTCTTGCTACCGGGCGGTTGAAGACTGACCACCGCGGGCGAGCACGTGGGGGCCTTCTGCCCGTGGAGCTGCCCTGTGTCCCAGCGCCCCGAGCTCTGGGAAGAGGGTCCAGGGCTGGGCTGGCCAACGGCTGACACTGTGCCTGGTCCCCAGACCTTCTCTGCGTGGGGGGCCTGGTTTCTCGGGCAGCTGGGGCCTGGCTCCCTGTAGCTCAGGGCCCTCGGGAGCGTGTGGATCTCAGGAGGCCACAGGCTGTCCCCACGCAGGGCTCGCTGGCTCTAGGGCTCTGACCTGCCGTGCGAGGCGGGCTTCACCCACATGACTTGACCCTCGTATTTACTCTTGAGTTTTCTATTGTTTCCTCTTCTCTTTTTCCAGAAGGGGCTCCGGCTAAGCTCAGTCTCCGTGGCAACGTTTCATTTCCAAACTCCTCCTGGCTGTTCGTCCCCATCCACCTGCGCGGCCGGTCTGCATTCTCTTGTTTTCTTCTTCACTTTTTCTGCAATAGATTCTCTAATTTCAACACATATGTCTTTAAATGTTATAGTCTTATTTTTGTCCTTGTTGCTTTTTCTTTGCCTTGATACATGTTCAAAAATGTAATATGCTAGTTTCTACGAATCTCCGATGTTACCAAAAGTTCACCAAAATGCCCCAAAGTACACCATTCGTCACCTCCCTTTCCAGGGGTTGCCTAACAAATTATCACAGGTTCAGAGGCTTAAAACAACACTGACGTACTATCTGGCAGTTTCTGTGGGTCGAGTATCTGGGTGAAGCCAGGTCTGGTTTCCAAGGGCTGCAATCAGGAAGTTGGCTGGGCGTGTTCCCATGTGGAGGCCACCTGCACAAGAATCCACTCTCGGGCTCACACAGGGGCCGCCAGGTCCGTTCCTTGTGGCTGTGTGACCCAGGGCTCTTGGCTGCTTGCTGTCCGGAAGCTTTCAGAGGTCACCTGGGGTTCCAGGCTGTGTAGGAATCCCTTTTACGGTCCTCACTTCAGGAGCCAACGAGGACACTCTCTGGCTCCAGTCTGCTAAGATGGGTCTCAAAGAATGTCACCTAATCAAGGGAGTAACCTTAATCTCCTTCACCATCTTCTCTTGATTAGAAGTAAGTTCCTGTTTCTGCCTCCACTCAGGCATGCCCCCTGGGAGATGGAGCTTTGGGGGTTCACCCTAGGATCTGTCTGTGGTATTCATCAAAACCTCCATAAACAACATTAAAAATGAAAATTTTGGAGGCTTCTGGATGGCTGAGTCGGTTAAGCATCCAACTCTCGATCTTGGCTCAGGTCATGATCTCGCCATTCATGGGATACAGCCCCATGTTGGGCTCTGTGCTGACGGTGTGGAGTATGCTTAGGATTCTCTCTGTCTCTGTCTCTCTCTCTCTCTCTCTCTCTGCCCCTCCCCTGCTCATGCTCTCTGTTTGAAAGAAAGAAAGAAAGAAAGAAAGAAAGAAAGAAAGAAAGACCATGTGTTAAATGCTTACTACACTTAATGCACAAATTGCTTTTTAAAAAACCAGTAATGAACAGCACAATTACCGATAACACACGCGGTGATATACGGGTGCCATTCTTACGACAGAAAGGTGGGGCAGCAGTGGTGAAGAGGGGCTCCAGCACCAGGGCGCTCACCGGGGCCTCCTGACAGCTGTACCCTGCAGGGAGTCACCTAGTCTCCTCGAGCCACAGTGTGGAAGGGCACAAGAACCCATCACTAAAGAAAGTGAATTAACTTCTGTAGAGCAGGTGGTAAAGGGTGTGGAAACCGCTCAAGTGTGATTGTTGCTGTGGCTGCAAATGTCAAGGAAAGTCTCTGAGAGCTTGAAATCTAGCCATTTTTAAGCCCAGGGATGACCAAAGCCTCCGAAATTTCTGGGATTTCCTGGGGGGATCATGTAGTCATGTCATGTCTGAGCCGGCTCCCTGCTCCTTCTGAGTTAGCTCAGGTTCTGGGAGTCCAGCTGAGGAGCAGAGTTTATTTCTACTTTCCGACACGTCACAAGTGCAGCATTCCTGTGGCGCGGATGCCTCCATCGGGGCGTGCTCCCGGACGACCCCACACCTAGTGACCTTCGTCCCAGCCTCAGAGACAAACACAAATGCATCTCCTTTTCTTAGGCTGCGCGTTTTAACTCCTGTTCTGACCTGGCTCCGGTCAGACCGCGGGTGTCTTCTGTTCCCCGATGACCGTGTGACTCTTGTCAAGGCAGGCACGCTTATCGTCATCGTTCTGTGAATACAGTGACCAGTAGAGGTGTGAGAAAGTGTGGAAATCACTGGATTTCTGGTCTGTGAGAGAGAGCGCTCTATCACTAGATTTCCAAATCTAAAAATTAAAACAATAGTATGATCTTCCTTTTCCAGACAAATTGGCAAAAATAGAAGAGAATGCCAGTCCCGTGGCCAGCCCTGGAGGGAAATGGCTATCATCCTGTCCAAGATGAGGTTTTAGAAGACCGGTCTGAAAATATGTGGCAATACTATTTAAAATAAGTACAACACTTCCAGAAAAGTTTTGTGAGGAAAAAACTTTGAGACGCAAGCAAATATGTGTGTTTCAGGATGATCTTCACAGCAGAGTTTCTGAAATGAAAAGCAAAACAAAGCACCTGTAAACAAAATAACTCTCGATTAGTAGAATAGCTACATAATAAATTATGATAAACCCGCACAGGAAAATGCTGTGGACAGAAAGGTCATAACGCAAGTGCACGTACGTCGATGAGCGCTGTGTGGTTGGAAATACGGATCGCTCTGTCCTACACCTGAAACGATGCAACGCCCTACGTGAACCACACTGACACTAAAGTAATAATAATAGCAGTAATAATAACAATATAAAAAACCGTAATACAGGGTGGCTTGGGAAAATGTGGAAAATATACTACTATTGAGTGGAAAATACAGTTTACAGAAGAGTAAGCACTACTGTACCTTAGTTTTGAAAAATAATGCCTACAAATGGACAAAACTTGGAAGAACACACACCAAAACGTTAACAATTATTCCTGGTGGTGAGATATGGATGGTATCTCTTAATTTTTTGGTCTCTTCATTTTCTACAAGGAACATAAATTGATTTTTTAAGAAGAACAAGTATTTTTCCTTGCAAATATAAACGCCTGCTGTGGCACTAATTATAACCTATTGCATCGATGTTCGTGACACAAGCACAAATATCAACAAAATCTAGTCTTCCCTGCAATGTCAGACTTCTCTCCTATCTTGTATGAGGAATAATAGAAAATACCACTTTGCAGGAGAGTCCCACATAACACTGACTTGCAGCTTCTTTTCACGTCTGAGTTATGTTCAGAATATCGTGTCTCTGCCGTGATCCTGGGGACTTGAGTTCGTTTTCTTGTTCTAATCGGAATTAGCTCGCACCAGTGCCTACCAGCACAGAGTTGGGTGTTTGCGGGAAGAACCTTTCACCGGCTCCGCTCACTCCTGAGGGTTTTCTGCACGGGCTCCACTCGCTGTCTTCCAGTGACCATTTCTGGAGCATTGTCACCTCCAGGACGATGCCAACTGTGGAGCTGTCAATTGAGGACTTTGGACCCGGGAGAAGAAGACAAAGAATCACGCATTGTATAATCGAAATTCACAGACAATTGGAGAGGCCGAAAAAAGGGTAAATCTGTCAGGAGCTGAGACTGGGAGGGCAGGGGGTCCTGAGAAGTCCCCAGAGGCTTGAGGCCAAGCAGGCAGCTGTGGGGAGAGACTCCAGGGCTCGAGAAGAGAGGAGCAGCCACGGGGGACAGGTGCTGGCTTCTGCTCATGCCACTGTCCATCCGTGTCCAACCCACTGTGTGCAGACACTCAGCCTCCCGCCTCGGGGAGGCCACCGTGAGCCGGCGACACTGGCCTGAGGCCAGCCGGAGTCCCACACACAAAAGGCGATGGTGCACACACACACACACTGTCTCTCTCTCTTTTTTTTTTTTTTTTTTTTTTTTTGGTAGAAATGATCTTCCTTCTGTGCCAAGAAAACTAGAGCGTATGTTTCTGGAAATAATCATCACCTCCACTTTTAAGTCTGGACTTTGTCAAACCCGTTACGGTTTGCTTTCATGAGAATATCAGAACTTTTGTATTTGATGAAAAAGGTTAAAAGAGTCACTTTTAAATGGAAGATTTTCAGTCTGCATAATATTTAGAAGTAGAGTTTTCCCTTAAACTCTGGATGGAATTTATAAAGATTATGGATGTATTTTAGGGTTAGAGAATACTCTTCATTCTTCTAAAAGAAGGAACATTCAGAATCCCTCCTCAGGTGGCCTCGGTGTCTGTGGCTCCACGTGTCCACCTGAGGCAGACGAGCCTGCGTCCAACAGCCACAGGTGAACCTCGGAGGCCGGACATCAAGGTTGCGAGGAAAGCGGACGCTCTACCGTAATTGATCCGCCATAGCCAAGTATTGATCCCGAATCTCGGCTTTTGCCCAGAACCCCGCCACCTGCAAGGTTACTCAGGCCTGCTTCTGACACGCAGGTGCTGCCCAGGGACAGAAACATGCTGTAAACGCATTTAATTGGGGGAGAAAGGCTCAGAAAGCTTGCAAGTAACAAACAGTCCTACTCTCCTTTCCGCACCCTCAAGATTTCTCTTGATTTATGTTAAATTTTGCAAAATACTCAGATCTGTAAAAACTGAGTTTTTATTAAACATTTGGCAAAATGTGGATTTCTTGTGAAATTACTTGACAGGTCACCCAGATGAAAGGTTCAACTCTTTTGTGGGCTGTTTTTGTTCTGTTTTGTTTCCTTCTTGGGTATTTGACGACTCATTTGGGGGAACTGACTCTATCTCGTCCTCTCAGAGTTCTCCTGTGGAAAGTTCTTCGCTACCTGGCCCGATGGATCGGGCATGGAGAACCTTGGGGTTTGGGCGTGTTTATGAGAGCAAATGTCTCCAGCTGAGGTACCTGGTAGAAGGGGATGTGGGCTGCGCACACAGTGGAGGGCCCGGCCACGTGGGCTCCATGGCCAGTAGAGCCAGTGGCTGGCCTGGCCCTCAGCATCCTGCGATTTCAGGGTTGGGTGTCACCCTCTGCCCTCCCCGCCATCAGCTTCATATGCGAAGGAACAGCTTCACTCACTCTGTTTCAGGATTTTGAATTCTGTTGTAAGGCAGCTTCCTGTCTCCATTTGTCTCTGAAACGGTGCAGAGGCCCCAGATGAAAAAGTAGGAGGTTAAGGACAAACTAAACTTGGAGCCACCAGGATGCGGTGAGGCCTCAAGCCGCACCAGACCTGCACTGGCCGAGTGACTGACGGGGGACGCAACGAGCTGTCGGCAGGACGGGCTGGATGTCCACGTGGCAAGACACATCCTCCCTCTGCACCCCTACCCGAGGACACAAAGCCACTGGGAGGTCGGCCTCTCAACAGTTCCCACCTGGTGAGGGACACATGTCCACCAGCCTAGTTAGTGTCTAGGGAGTAAGCTCACTGGACTCAGAAGGAATTTGTCTACAATGGGCCTCACATTCACACGGCACCTTCAGAAGGGCGCTGTCTAACCGATGCTTTCTTCCCTTAAAACCTCTGTTCTACTGAAAGGCCAAGGCTCTGGTACTCTGGGAGGAATACTGGATATGAGGCCCACGCATTAAGATGTTAGTGCTTGCTACCTCACCAGTATATAAAGAAACCACGACTCTGTCCTACTTATTGAGAATCTATTTCATTGTTTCCAAGCCCAGCGGCCCAACTTGCACAGTTGGGCATGTGGCCTGGACAGAGTCTGCTCTTTAATAGGTTCAAGGTTGTGCTGATGGAAATGACCTTATGCCCCACAGCCAGTGACTTATCCCTGCCTAAAGCAAAGATTAGAGTCGCGGAGGGGGCACCTGGGTGGCTCAGTCGGTTAAGCATCCTACTCGGGTCACGATCTCGCAGTTCGTGGGTTCGAGCCGCACGTCAGTCTCTGTGCTGACAGCTCAGAGCCTGGAGCCTGCTTCGGATTCTGTGTCTCCCTCTCTCCACCCCTCCCCTGCTCATGCTCTGTCTCTCAAAAATAAATCCAACATTAAAAAAAATTTTGTTTTATTTAGAATTGTCGAAATCGAGCTACTAATGATTCCAAATGGGGAGTTTATGTATTCCTCTCCCTCGAGGCAGGGACACTCTCACATCTGCTAAGTGTTGGAGCCCCTGTGCCCCGGATCCCTGAGATGCAGGGCCCCTCTCCTGCCAGGGAAGTTTGAGCATCATCAATCCAGAGGAAGCCAAAGGTGGGGCCAGTTCTGAGTAACTGCTGAAAGCAGTTAGCCTCTCTTTCTACACTTTCTAATCTGTGTGTTTTCTTTGAAAGACGCCAAGAACGACACAGCTGCATCCTCTTATGGCATTTATGTGCATGGAAATGAGGGGGCTTTCAAAGTTTAATTATGGAACGAACTGCAGACACGTCTAAATAAGGGGAAATGAGTCTTCTAAAAAAGACCTTCGTCAAAAGCTTCTACAAATGCAAAAATCATGTTCTTGAGACATAGGAAGGCTTGGATCTGAGTCAGACAGGCAGCCTGGATGGTGCAGTTGGGACCCCCCAAGGACACAGTTGGGACCCCCCAGAGTGCAGTTGGGACCTCCCGAGGGTACAGCTGGGACCCCCTGAATGTGCAGCTGGGACCCCCAATGACACAGGTGGGACCCCCCAAGGTTCATTTGGGACCCACCAAGTGTGCAGCTGGGATCCCCTGAGGGCATAGTTGAGCCCCCCATGGGCACAGCCGGGACCCCCAAGGACACAGCTGGGACCCCCCAAGGTGCAGTTGAGACCCCTGAGGGTGCAATTGGGACCTCCCCACCGGGTGCTCAGCTGGGACTTTCTGAGGGTGTAGTTAGGATCCCCCCAAGAGCATAGTTTGGAACCCCCAAGGGCACAGTTGGGACCCCCCAAGGCTGTAGTTGGGACCCCCTGAGGGTGTAGTTTGGACCCCCCAAGGGTATAGTTTGGACCCCCAAGGGTGCAGTTGGGGACCCCTTGAGGGCACAGTTGGGGACGTCCTGAGGGCACAGTTGGGACCCCCCCGAGGGTGTAGCTTGGACCCCCTGAGGATGTAGTTTAGACCCCTGAGGGTGCCACTAGGCTCAGCTCCTTTCTTATCGGGGTCCCTAAGTCTGGCAGCTGACTGGAGTTGGGCTTGCACACAGACCAGCAGTGTGGACTTCTGGGTTATCTCCCTTTCCGGTGTGTGGCCTCGTGTGACCCTCCTTCCAGCATGAATGGGAGGAATGAACAATGAAATGGGTTAATGGCACTTGGGAGAGTTGCCATCACTGTGGCGTCAGTGGTTTCTGGTCCCTGGTTTCTCCCAGGGAAATGCTGGGCCCTGTCATGACTTTCCTGGGCCAGAGAGGCCTGGCAGCTTTCCACACATGCCACCCTCTTCGTGACTCCAGGCCCCTCCAGGGGAACACAGTCCCTGGCACCATATCCATGACCTGGGCACATGGTGGGAACACAAGGACGTAAGTTTCACCACAATAAAGGCGAATCAATAGACATGCATTTACCCACCACAGAAGGCAACATCCTAAAATATTCCCTGTGTCTCAACGTCCCACACACAGGTCACCTCTCGCCCTGGAGATCCAACACAGCACCTTGTCCACTGGCCCTCCAGGAGTGTATTCCTCATGACCCTGACGGTGGGCCCGCGGTGCCCCCACCGTTAGCCCCTGCACCCCTCTGAGCCCCCCGGGGCGGGGAAGGTCCTTACCGGCTGTCTATCCCCAGTTTCCAGCCTCCTGTCCAACTGGTATCAGCAAATGTTTGATAAATCCAATGCACACAAACGAGGGGCTGCGTCATGCCAGGCAGCTGCTCAGGACCCCAGGTGGCAAAGCAAACTTGGCCGCCACAGAGGCACAGAGGCGACAGGTGTGAGCAGGTGTGAGGTGGCCTCACTACCTTGACCTTGGGCACAGCAGAGTTCTGAACCATATGCATCAAGACGGGAGAAAGGAGGCTTTCTGCCCTCATGGATTCAGGGCCTCACGACTCCAAAGCAGTGATCCAGCCAGGCCATCCCACGCCAGACGCTGCAGGGGTGAGGGGAACCCACAGAAACACACGGACCTGGGGCGGTTCACGCACCCGAGACCAGCCAGTGGTGAAGCTCAGTGAGAGGACGTTTGCCGTAATCACAATAACCAGTAAGCGTCTCAGACAGAGATCCAGAGAACTTGGGTCCCCATGACTGGAGAGTGAGTATAGCTTTGTCTTACCTGCACATGGAACATTCCTAAATATTGTAATCCTAAGAAAACATAAAATTTTCCAAGACTAGAAAAGAAGAAAAGTCAAAGAAAACCAACATCTGATTTAAAACTTCTGCTAATGGACAATGAATGAGCATAAGAGACAAAAGGTAGGAATGAGTAAAGATTAAAGAAGAAACTGATGAGTTAGGACAAAAGAGCAGAACAATAAATCAGATATATGCCTTTTTAGATCTACAAGCTAACTAAATCAAAAAAGGAGAAAAAATAAATTAGAGATGACAAGAGAAAAATAATCATAAATCAGAAGAAAAGTTTAAAATCCCAGAGCAACACAATGTACAACTTTATGCATATAAAACGTAAAAACTGAAAGAAATTTTAAAATTCATTTTATGAAGTTTTACAAAACTGACCACGGAATCAGAAAGCTTAAACCGATGGCCTTAAATAAAGTTAATAAAGACCTGTCCTACAGAAAGTAAAAAGCCCAGATAGTTTAACCGGGGAATTCTATCAAATTTTATAAATTTGATGATCTTTTTTTTAAATGTTTATTTATTTATCTTGAGAAAGAGACCGCGTGAGCAGGGGAGAGGCAGATAGAGAGGGAGAGCTCCACACTCCACAAGCAGGCTCCACACTGTCAGCTCAGAGCCCAAGGAGGGGCTTAAACTCATGAACAGTGAGATGGTGACCTGAGCCGAGATCAAGAGTCAGACAACCAACTGAGCACCGAGGTGTCCCCATAAGTTTAATTATGTTAATGCCACCTAAATTATATTGGAGCACAGGGGAAAAAGGAAATCTTTCAAATTACCTTTTTTTTATTATTTTTTAAATTTATTTTGAGAGAGAGGGGTTGGGGAACAAGCAGGGAAGGGGCAGAGAGAGAGAGAGAGAGAGAATCCCAAGCAGGCTCTGCACGGTCAGCACAGAGCCAGATGTGGGGCCCGAACTCACGAACCATGAGATCATGACCTGAGCTGAAATCCAGGTCGGACACTTGACCAGATGAACCAGCCAGGTGCCCCCAAATTATCTTTATTAGGAGTAAAGCATTAATTCCAGAAACAATAGATGAAACCACACAACTGCAAGTAACTTCCATTTAGTGATAATGATGCAAAAAAAATTAAATAAATATTTACAAAAGAACCCAACAACACATTAAAAATGTGATGCTTCTTTCACATAATAACGCTGGATAGAGCCGTCCTCACATTATAGCCCGCGGCCCGAGGTCCCTGAGACACTTCCAGGGGATCCCTGAGGCCAACGCTGTTTTGCGTATGATGCTTAATTTTTCCCCAGGGCTGATACTTGCACTGGGGGTACAACTAAAGCAAAAGCAGAGCCAACCACACAGAAAGGTGGGTGCCGTGCTGGGGCCTCAGTACCCATGGAAGCAGCACACGGCAGGCTCCGGCCGAAGCGTGGCACGATCGGTTACGTATCAGAGAGCCCGAGTGTGCGTTCCACATAAACGCGCAACAAAGGTGGACGTTACGCGTTAGGATGGCTGGCCCCCTCCCCTCCACCCAGACACAGCACAACAAAACCAACACCCGGACAGAACTGTGGGCCAAAAGCCCAGTGTCTGTCAGTAACTTCTTTGCCATCATTGCTGCTTGGCACGAACTTGTGTGATTTTACTGGGGTGCTGTTGAGTCAGCACGAGGCAGCACGACGTGGTATGACTAAGTAACCAATACCCATAAGAGGATGGACTAATCCTCTTATTAGATGGATTAATCTCATTTTAATTTTAATTTAATTTTAAATGTTTTGTGATCTAAGCTTCCCTCTCCTTCCTGAGGTCACAGTTTTCACAGGAGAAGAGTTTTGTTTTGGTTTTGGTGACGTACGGTCCTTGAAGGACTCCAGGTTACAAGTGTAATCCTCCAGAAATATGTTGGTCTTTTAAGGGAATTTCTTCTCCAGTTAAACATCAAGGGGGTTAGAGACGAGGACAACCGAGTGGTGGATGAAGTCAGACATTCTCAGCAGGTGGCTGTCTCAGAGAAAAGGCACTTCCGCTGGACGGCCAAAAGGCAGAAAGAGCTGTCTCCTGCAGCCATGCCTTCAGCAAACTTTCTTCTCACCTGGCAATTAGACCAAAAAAGAACAAAATCATGAAAAGTTAACATGCTTAGGGGAACACAGAATTTCAGAAAAAGTGTGCCAACAGGGAAATATTCCAGGGCCCCCGCGGCTTGCCAGGCAGGGTGCTTCGTGCTGTCCGCAAGGTGGACCTGGTCCAGAGAGCTGATCAACGGGATGTTCTCAGGGTGGAGGACGTTTGCCCATGGCGCCCTGGGAGTCGGTTTTAGGGAATCCGAATAGTCTTTTTTTTTTTAAGGTTTTTATTTATTTTTGAGACAGAGACAGAGCATGAGTGGGGGAGGGGCAGAGAGAGAGAGAGAGAGAGAGGGAGACACAGAATCCGAAGCAGGCTCCAGGCTCCCAGCTGTCAGCACAGAGCCTGACGCGGGGCTCGAGCTCATGAGCTGTGAGATCATGACCCGAGCCGAAGTCGGTCGCTCAACCGACTGAGCCACCCAGGCGCCCTGGGAGTCCAAATAGTCTTAATCTCGTTATGAACAATCTGGAGAAGGTGGTGATGAGCCCACTGATGACATTTCAGCAGGGTTGACCAGCAGAGGGGTCTGACCACAGTGAGGGCAGCAAGGACATAAACGGTTCGGGGAAAATGCAAGCAAACCAGTTATTCAGCTGTGAAATGACAAAGAACTTGCAAAAAAAGAAAATAGAAACGCATTCTTAAACAAATAGTTCTAGTTAACTTAAAAATTAATTCTTAATTTATCTTAAAAAGCTCGATCATCATCAAAGATTTAAGCATATTTACAAGGGGAAGCAAAATGTTAGCTCAATTTGTTTTCCATCCTGACCCGGAGAAAACTGAAAACTGTAGTTGGCTATCTTTTCTAAACGGCAGTGGTGTTGAGGCTGGACTGGCCCCCCTGGGGAGGTTCCTAGCCTCTGGGTTGGAACACTAGAAGGCCCCCTGGTTCTTGCTGATGCAGAGCATCCTGTTGGCCAGTCCCCAAGGACAGAGCAGGACGTTGGAGGTGGGCTTTCCCACATGCGCCTTGAGACTGACTGCGTGGCTGTCTGCACTGGTCGACACTGGGGTCCCAGCCTCGTGACTAGTAGGGGCCTATTTTGCTCTCAGTGCTTCCTAATGTGCGTGACAAATTGTATCTGCATCTCAGATCCAGCTGCTGAGGTCAGAGCCTGGGCCCAGGTCAGGTCCCAGCTTTTCCACCTTCTCTGTGTGCGAGCCCGTCATCTCTCCCTCCTGCGTCTTTTCCACCTTTATAAAGAGGACATGACGGTGCCAGCCTGCAGGCCACTGTGGGGATTATCAAACCTAAAAGCCTGCTGTCCACACCCGTGCACCATGAGTTCTGTGCAAATGCTTTCGTTCCAAGAGCGCACGGGCCACACCTCCTCCTCCCTGTCTGCCCAGATTCCTCACTGTCCCCTGGACACCGCCCCTCCCTGCAGACCTGCTGGGCAGCGCCTGACCCCCTAGACCTGAGCCTGCATGTCTGTGCTGCCCACAGAGTGACCATCTGCTCCAACGAGGAAATGACGGGGGCGGCTGGTACCAGGCTAATCATGTCTGCCCCTCGGGTGGCACAGCGCGTCCACAGAGAGCCCGCCTCTTCCCCAGGGGCCGTGTTTGGTGACAGCAACGTGCAGTGCAGCTAACAGAGAAAGGCTTTCCCTGGGCGGGGGGGGTGGGGGGGGAGGGTGGGGGGGCTGGTACAGCACAGAGAAGGCGGTATGAGATGGGTTTGTGATGATAACACTCCTCCTCTTTCCTTTCCAGCAAAGAAATAAGGTAACAATTATTCTGTCACTGATAGCCAAGAGAGTCTTGATTTTTACCCCCTATGGAACCGCTTTTTTCCACGTTAGCAGAACAAAACTTGCGAGAGAATACAGTCTCCCAAGAATCGGTCATTAGGTAGTTTGGAGGTATTTGGGGGAGTTACTAGAAGCATTAGAAGTTTCTGGCCACTCATTAAGGACAGGGGCGAGAATGTCGTAACAGCTAAGCAGAAAAGAGAGAAAAGGACCATCCGTAGATCCACTGGCCACGCGGCTGGGCCGAGAAGCCCGCCGTGAACGAGGTTGGGGGCGCCGTGGGGAGAAGCCTCCTCGGGCAGCCGGACTCCCCCACTCCCCGTGTCGCCGACCACGTTCCCCGGGCAGGGCCGCCGGTCCCCTGGAGCCCACGGGACTGAGCACACAATCCGTTTCCCCGTGTCACCACTGCCCCTGCTCCTACTTCCGTGACAACAAAATATCATCCACTTAAAGCAAACACAGCACCGTGTATCCCCAGCACACGACAGACGCACCGCCGTGTTTCCGGTGTTTCCTCAAACCCTTCGGTACGCAGAGATTTATACTCCCGTGGCGCAAACCAGACGCAGGGAGCAGCCAGTCCCACGCCGTGAAGAGATGACAGACATTTTTTAAGCTGCGGTCACAGTTACGCAGGATTGTGGGACCCTTCCGTCATCCCATCATTCCAAACCGAAGGGCAGACATGGGCACAAGCAAAACCGTCAATGCTGCTTATGCTGACCTTATCTCCGCAAGTCTGCAGGCATGTTGGGGTGTCGCTTCCAGATCTAGTTCATGCTCATTTGCATCATGTAAGGTCTTCAGAGAGGTGTTCAGACTTCGGGGCCCAGAGGGCGACGTGCTGGCCTTCCGTAAAGAAGTGGGGGCCCCTGGCGCTTCAGTGGCTTGGGCGTCTGACTCACGATTTTGGCTGAGGTCATGATTTCACGGTCTGGGGGATCGAGCTCCGCGTTGGGGCTGCTGACGGTGCAGAGCCTGCTTGGGATTCTCTCTCTCCCTTTCTCTCTGCCCCTCCCCTGCTCCTTCTCTCTCTTTCTCTCAAAATAAATGAACTTAAAAAACAAGGAAGTGGCACCCAGTTTGTGCAGCTTCCAGCAGCCACACCCGACTCACGGGAGGCCCTTTGGGGCCCTCGCGGCGACCATGTGGTGGCTGCGAGGGGCTTTGAGGCACGTCTGCACTGAAGCCAACATGAAATCCAAATCTTGATTCCCTTCCGAGGCTGCTCTTTATTCGAGCCGGAGCCACATTTACAAAAGGTCATTGTCTAGTCCTGACTCCACTGCCACTTATTTTTGATGTTTTAGACAAGCACAAACGAGAAGTAAGTTGGAGGAGAAATTATGATTCTTTAACCATGTTTTATAATAAGGTAAGTCTTGGGTTGTATCTGATTCATTTATACGGAAATGAGTCAACTCGTCTATAAAGGTCAGATGATGTTAACTCAATAGAGAAGGTACCATTAAATACAGACAGGCGTATTTCTGATAAGAAAACGTATTTTCAAATTCATGCTAAGTCATAACTTAAAGTTAGAGATCACTGTATCTGGTGCTAATATCGAATATCCTACTGCACCTTGGGCAGTAGGAACCCCTTACACGTGACAAACATGTACAGCGTCATGTGGTAGCATCAGCATCAGGGTGGGCGTCGCCGTCCCTCCACGTAAGAGGAGACCGAGGCCAGACATCTCGCAGAGCTGCTCAGACCTCGCCGCCTTGAACCCACACACGTTCCCGCACATCAACTGCCACCCGGGAATCGGCCGGTCCCGGGAACCCGGGGCTGGCGCTCAACGTGCCTCCCACCAGCCACGCTCATGGGCTCTCGCTGGAGGCTTTGTTGACCGTGTTTCATTTCTTCTCCCAGGAAAACCCCTCGGTCTACGGGGACCCTAAGCGATGAGTCATTCTCACTGTCCCCAGCCGAGCTCCATGCTGCAGACTGGCAGTGGGCCATGTCCTCACCTGGACACAGTTCGGATGTGGTGCCCATAGGACAAGGTGACAAGGGGAGGACCGGGGCCCATGGCTGAGAAGAAAGACCCTGTCCGCGTGCAATGGCAGCTTCTAGCAGTTTCTTTGGCCAAGAGAACTCGGAGTTCGGTTGAGTCAGGTGCGGCTGTAGATAGCAGGAATCCCCAGGGATGGGTGAAGGCTAATCTTCACTGACGACACGGTTACCAGATCACACCTGTCGCGTTTCTCCCCTGCAGGGTCCCCTTGCAGAGACGGCCCCCACTTTCCAGAGAAAGAAGTCAGGTTCTGGAGGCGTGGGGGCCCCACCTCCCACAGACCAGAGGCCAGCGCACCAAGGCTCTGTCACCTCCTCACCTGCATCTGGGTGGATGGGTCAGCACTGAGGACATGCCACCTCTGAGTCCTCAGAAAGGTGTCCAGGCTTCCGGCATTTTCTCCCGCTGGGCTGTAGCAGCAGGGCCACTCGCGCTGTGATTTCCTAGGGCAGAATTACAAGTATTTATGGTCTCCCTGCTGGCCTGGGGGGAACAGTGTAACTCCTGGGATTCAGACAGCAAACCCCCCACCAGTCCGTGACAGTCGGCTTTATTGCTTTATTTTTTTTCATTTCATTTGGTGTCTTTACATATCATCATCACAAATCCCAAATAACCCAGGAAATAGAATTGTGCTTGTACAAAAGCACAGAGAACCCTGGAAATTAAGTTTTCCCAGCACAACTAGAGTATTAATTAAATTTAGTTATTTACCAGCTAAATGCTGAAGGTCTCCTGGTGATTAGGAAGACTAATGGGTTGTCAGAGGACCCTGGTCATCATGCAGCAGTAATGCGATTATAGCTTGAGGTCCCCAGTGTGTCTCCCCTGGAGCGGCAGGAGGAGCTGTCCCTCACCCCTCAGCCCTGAGCTGGGCAGCGTTCCCGAGGTGGCCAGGGCGGCCACCACTGCCAGGCCACCAGCCCACGTGTGCTCAGTGGGACTAGGAGGCACCTTGCACATAGTGTGTCCACATTCTATTCTCGCCTCCCCACTTCCCAGACTCTCCTTCCAGAAACTTCCTCATTTCTTTTTTTTTTTTTTTTTTGAAGAATTTATTTCTAAGTAATCTCTTTACCCAACATGAGGCCTGAACTCACAACCTGGAGATCAAGGGTCGCAGGCCCCACACCTGAGCCAGCCGGGCGCCCCATCTCATTGTGACGCTAGCGTGCACCAGACTTCTCAAAGTAAACGTACTGCTTCCTGCCTGACTCCTCACATCCTGTCAGCATCCCTCTGCCCTCCTGTCTCTGCGGCCACTCAAGACGGAGCCACCACGGAGCCCACCAGAGATGCTGCGGCCCCCGCTGCCCTCCCCCGGGTGCTCACGTACTACCCGAACACGTGGTTTTATCCTGCCGCTCCCAGGTCGGCGTCCTCACCCCTCTGGAACCACCCACCGCCCACCGTGTGCGGCCACACCAGAGCCCTCGTCCTGGGCGCAGGGGTCTCTGCCCCACTACTTCTGCCCAGGGCGCCACATGGGGGGGCTCTCCACACCACGCCATCCCCAGGCAGGTGTCAGCTCGTCAGAAGGGACCGTCTTGACCGTCCCACTGTGAGAGGCCCTCAAGTGTTTCTTGGGCTCAATGACCATTTAACGTCCCTCTTGGGAGAGTCATCGGTGACCTTGTCACACACGTGCTCATTTATTGGCATCTATGTGGCAATGCGGCTTAGTTTAGGAAAAAGGACAAGGAACGTCTCTTCGCCTCTGACTTCTTAGTGTGCGACGCGGGCATCTATCCGTTTAATGCAAAGTTGCCCGAGCAGAAGGCCAGATGCGCAGGTGAGACCCGGAGACAACACTGGACTCCCGCCCGCAGCCTGTGCTCAAGCAGAGCTGAGAGGAAACGGGTAGAGAGTGCTTTATTTTTCTTCATAGCTTTTAGCACCTGACAAATTAGTTATTTATTTTCATCATTTGCTATGATGTTTGTTCACACTCTACCCCCTTCCCCACCGGAAGTGAGGACTTTCCTGGGTTGGGTCATAAATACTTGCTAACTCTTAGAAAACACCGAATATTTGTCAAATGAACAATAAGTTCTACCCTCTTCTGTACTTCCTTTTCTTCAAATGGAACCAAGGCCGCGCTCAGATAAAGCTTTCTAATTCCAGTTGACCAATTGCCGGACTTAAAAGTTTCCAACAAGTCTGCGTTCTATTAAGGGTCCCACCTGGCCACACGCCTCCTGCTCCTGCAATAGGGAGGGAACCAAGGGTGGGGCCACCGCCACCAACTGTGAGTTCACAGGTAGCGGGAGACCGTGTGAGCATATATATGACATACAGTAAGATATAATTATGTATCATATATAGTATATGATTCCCTTTTCATTCTTAGAGGGAATGTGTCATATATTTCTTTATTATGTATTTTAACTTAATATTACATATTAAATGTATAATAGATACAAAACTTTATATATCACATATATTGTATATTATATGACTTCCATATGTGTGTCTTAAGTTCCTTGCTAATACTTGCCAGAGTCAAGACACTAACTTGTGTGTGTGTGTGTGTGTGTGTGTGTGTGTGTGCGTGTGTGTAAAAATGCGTGCACTGCCTTTGTGGTCAGCCCATGTGGGTCCTTATGGGAAAATTGAGCAAGCTATGTGAATCTCTGTAACATGGCGAGAAAAGAGGCCGTCTGTTGAGATCAGATCCTCTAGGAAAAGGCTCTAAGCTGAGCTGCTGCGTGAGGGTTACAGGACGTGCTCCTGGAGAGACCCCGATGGGTGTCTTGAAGCCAGGAGGGGTTTGGAGTGGTCCCCACGGAGGCCGGAGGTCAGGCCTGTGTCCCCATCCGCCGTCACCGCTGAGCTCCCACGTCCACCGCAGAGCCCACATGGGTGGCACACGGCAGCACCCGCCTCATTGCCACTGAGTCACTCAGCCATTGAGCCACGGCGCCCGTGTGCACCTGTCTCTGAGCGCGTGTTCACGTGAGCTACTTGGAAGATGGATCTGTTCGATCTTGATTATTTCACACGAAAAGACAGTTGTTTCACAGATACAATTCTAGGAACTTAACTCCGTATTCTTCAACATGAATTAACTAAGCCTGATCAAGGGTAGAGGGGACTGTGGGCATTTCTTCATAGGTATCTACAAAACTTCGGTGTGGTGCAGCGTGGTACCTCTCAATGCTGATTTTACGTGGATTTAAATCACCTTACTCAGGACAGCATCTAGTGTAATTTCTCAAGCAAATTTCGGGTGAAGTGATCAGATGTAAGTGTAGGAAGCAGGTGTGCTTTTTTACAGATGTGACTAATGCAGACTCTTTGCTTCCTTGAACCAGCTGTTGTTCGCATGACCTGAAGCCAGGCACTTGCAGAGGACTTCAATAAAATATTAAGGGAGAAACAGAATTTCCACTTTGTCCAGCCAAAGTTCTAATTTTGTAGGGAAGGAAACTGAGGCTCACACGGAAAAGTGGCTTCCCAGGGAAAGAGTCCTATAGGACGTCTTCGATTTTAAGCAACATGTGCAGCCTTCCAGTAGAATAACATTGAAACTGTCTCCAAAAGTCTCACAATTGGGAGGATTTGAAATCATATGCGTGAAAGCACTCGATAACTCCGAAATCACTCTGCGTTGGCGAGATGCCCGGTGGGGTTATGGTTTTCCCACTCTGTGAGGGAGGGCAGGCATTGTACATCTCAGAAGCCTTTCTTCTGGTCTTGCTGTGATAAAGAATGTAATTTTTTGGCTTTCAGCCTGAAATGAGGGGAGAGAACAGCCCTGTCAGGCGATTGTCCCGTCTCTGACGCCTGTCACCACTTTGTCGGCTCAGGAACCTTGAGACTCCAACCAGGAAGCTGACTTAGCCAGCGGGTACTGGGAAATTAGTGAAGGAACAGTCACTGTAAGGCACACATTCCCAGGAGGGTTTCCCTCGGTGATATCTCGAGTTTTAAAATCCACCCGTTTGCATCGATTATGCTTTACTGACCCTCTGATAGAAAGTGTTTGTATTGTGCTCAGAAGCAGAATACCAAAGATTATTAAATGAAGCAAATGTTTTTGTGTTTTCTAGATAAGCGTGGAGTGTGGAAACGCTAGGGTTATGAGTGGGTCGCTCATTAAGACAGCAGAGGTCTTACTCTTAAGTCTTAAACTCCTGGTTGAGGAAATCTTGTGACATCTAACACTTCCCGTGGAGGCTGGGAGCATTTAGAAGGTAACCTCCGTCAGCACCAAGGAACAGAAGCCGTGGAGAGACCACACGTGACCCCAGATTTGTCCCACCGTGAGCTCTGAACCCGGAGAGCAGCGTGATGTACCCTGTTCAAGGCATGGTTGTTTGTAAGGTCACCTCACTTGCTCCCAGCAGAGGCTCAGCTGACCTGTTGCAGCGACACCTGGGGTTGTTCTGGTAAAGACAGTCTGCATATACCTTCTTCCTAAAGGGTCGTCTAGTAGGAAACCATATGCGGCACAAGCAACAGTAATGCAGATCAAAGGGTGGCACCCGGTGGCTCAGTCGGTCAAGCGTCCGACTCTTGGTTTCGGCCCAAGTCATGATCTCACGGCTTGTGGGCTCGAGCCCCGCATGGGGCCTGCTTTGGATGCTGTGTCTTCTTCTCTCTGCCCCTCCCTTGCTCTCTCTCTCTCTCTCTCTCTCTGTCTCTCTTAAAAAATAAACATTAAAAATGTCTGACTATATAAATGGTCAATACAGAAAATTTTTAAATAATGAACATATTCCATCATGGTTCTGGAGTGAGAATGTTATGTTCTTCCAAGATTTCAAGAATTAACAGAATCTGTTCTTGGGTGGAGAATTATCCACTCCATTGTAATAACTGACAAAAGCTTGTCAAAGACACCTCACAGAAGGGCTCCACACTCCCATCCCACCGTTCGACGTACATGCAGGAATCCTAAACAGTAAACCATTTTCTATGCCTAAGATTTATTTCCTGAATGAGATGGCTTAATATCAGGAATTTGGGCGTCGTGCTCTATTATGTCATTCGGACAAGTGAGTGGATGCATTTGATTGAGTCCAAATAGAATCAAGTTTACACCCATTCCTAATTAAAAGCTGTCTTAAACAAACTGAAGAAATCATTTAATAGGCAATCCCATTAATAAATATAAACGAGACAGCGATTCCTACACTGTCTTTTATATTATTTAAAGATAGATAGTTATCTTGATCTTTAAACATGATTCTGGGGTGCTCGGATGACTCAGTAGGTTAAGCGTCTGACTTTGGCTCAGGTCATGATCTCATGGTCCCTGGGTTTGAGCCCCACGTTGGGCTCTGTGCTGACAGCTCAGAGCCTGGAGCCTGTTTCGGATTCCAGGTCTCCCTCTCTGCCCCTCCCCTGCTCTCTCTCTCTCTCTCAAAGAATAAATAAACATTAAAAAAATAAAAATGAAATAAAGCATGATTCTGGAAGTTCTATCAATCTAATTAAACATGAAATAGGTGTTTTTTTATAGAACTCTCTTTCAAAATTCTTTCTATGCAGCAGATAGTCAATAGATACGTTAAATGAACAATTGAAAAGATGAAAAAGTGTATCATTTTAAATGAAATTAACTGTGTCCGACAAGTGATCCAGCCTGTGGGAACAGGCGGCTGTGAGGTGGGCAGGAAGGAACCCAGTGGGGGGTGTCAGTCAGCACGGGCCGCTCCTACTGAGACGGTGACGTGACTGCCCAGGAGGCTTGTTGGGACTCCACGGGGACTCCCCTCTGGTCTGTCCAGTTGAGGGGCCTGGAGCCCCCAAAGTCAGAGAAGCCGACGAGTTCCCACCGGGCTGCAACCACAGAGCCTCTCAGAAGGTCGCACACCCCTGCGCAGCTCTTGACCGCCCCTCACCTCCGGGGTCCCCGAGGGCCTGACCCTGGAGCTGCGGTGCATCAGGGATGACAGAGCTGGAGAAGGAGTCTCATCACAGTGCCGTTCCAGGAACAGGCCACGTTCGTCTGCTGGACGGCACGTATCTGCAACGTGGCCATGCTTCCCTCGTGGCATCACTAGACCCCCGCGGAGTTCTCAGGAATACAGAATCGGCAACTCGGGGGAAAGGTGACACCACAGTGCAGTGATAGGGTGTGTAATTCAAATCAACCAACTTTGAAATGGCAAGATATAAATTTATTATTAAAATTTAATTTATGTACAAATTTTAAAATAACTCTGATCTCCCCAGGTTACAAAAACCATGCGATTTCAGTGCTTTTGGACTTTGCGTATTGTGAACATGTCCACATATCAGAAAATATATGTCTATAGACCACTTTGCTAATTACTGCAAAACAGAGTACGATAAGAGTGAACCGTAACTTGATAGCATGACGTTCCTGGAAGAGGAGAAACGTGAAGTTATATACAAAGGGTGTGTTTTAGTGGAATGTTTACCCAGTATTTTATGCATCGAATAAAGTAAAAGATTTTAAAACTTTAATAATTGTGAATGCTTTAGTTTGAGGCTAACTTGAAAATTCAAACTATGCCATATATTGTATCCTTCATTTGTCATAATATTTCATAGGCCTGTTTTTCGTATATATGGTTATCTTGATCATTTTTTATATAGCTACCATACAACTTCTCTGTTCCCCTTAGCAATGAAATTCCCTAAAAAATGCTTACCTCCTGCTGATGCTTTTAACACCCTTTTATGAACTATTTATGACCTGCAGAATTGTTTCAAAGTAATATTGCAATGCCTTTACACCAGCGGCACCGGGTTCACTTGGTGAAAAGCAGATGGGCTTCAACACACCCTCCTCTATTAAAAAAAAGTATTTTCCATAACAGTCAGGAAATAAAACAAGTAATAAATAATAGTGACCAGAAAAGAAAAGCAGCCGGTGAAAATGCCTTTCATAGAATATTGTCTGTATAACTAAGACACCAAATTAACTTTTAATTAATAAATAACATGAGGTGCAAGAGGAAAGAAATAACATACGAAATACTTGGTTGTGAGGAAAGGGTAGATGTGCAGTCCACGCTGGCCTGTCGCGGCGATGAGCAGGTGCACGGCGGGTCCCACTTCCCCAAATGACCCGGTGACGTCTGCTCCGCGGTCACACTGCCCACCCGTGCAGCGATCCAATCCTCCCACAGGGATGAAAAAGCTCATTTCAGTCATTTTAATCTGGATTTTTTTTTTTTTTTTTGCGTGAAGCAACAGATATGTGAGTCCATAGGAAACATCTTAAGTATTAAGATTATTTTGGTCAAGATTATAGCGTCTTATTTCAGAATAAATCCCAGAAATTGTCATGCTGTCTGTCCATGTTGCCGTTTCTTCAGGATCAATTCAGGATGCGTCCAAGTGTCTCCAGCATTGATATACTTCAGCGAACACCCTTCAACAGAAAATAGGTCGAAAATTCCTCAGACAGCCTATAAAACCGCCTAAGTTTTTCACCTCCTCACACATCAGAGACAATGGCTGGGTGACATCACCTGACCCAGTGCTTAGGAGTTGCGCCCACTTTCCGGAGGGTCTGTCTGAGGCACAGACCTGGGCATCTGCCTTCCCTGGACTCTCGCTGCCTCTCGGGGAGGTTCGCACTGACTCAGAACCGAACTTGGGCTTTTCCTCTGTCTTCACTGCTGCTCTGTCCCCACTGCCTGTTAAGAGCCACGTTTAAATGCAGTTACCTTGTAACTCGGGCTGGAGACACAAACCAGCGACCAGAGGATGTGGGGGCCCTGGGCCCAACACAGCCTGGAAGGGGTGTCTGTACCGACTCAGCCGTGGCAGGACGGAAGGTGCACCTGCAAGCTCTCTGAAAGAAGCGGTTACCGCATTCAACGGCTATTAAAGTACAAGTCATACGAGTGTGGAATTTGAAGCTGTGTAATCATTAAGCCAAAGCAATTGTTGAGAACTTAGATCAATGAAATATTTTTACCGGGCACATTCTATTATTACTTGAATTATCTAGAATTGCAGGCTTTAGTGGGGCGCCTGGGTGGCTCAGTCAGCGGAGCATGTGATTCTTGGCTTTAGAAACGCAATGGCTTGTACTGACTTGTATTATCATGGTTTTTTTCTTTTTAAAGGTTTATTTTTAAGTAATCTGTACACCCGACATGGGGCTGGAACCCACGACCCTGAAATCAAGAGCTGCACGCTCCAATGACTTAGACAGCCAGGTACCCCTTATTATTATTTTTTTTTCTTTTTAATGTATATTTATTTTTGAGAGAGAAAGACAGAGCACAAGCTGGAGAGGGGCAGAGAGAGAGGGAGACACAGAATCTGAAGCAGGCTCCAAGCTCCGAGCTGTCAGCACAGAGCCCCACGTGGGTCATGTCCAGCTACAACTGTACAAAATAATATTTATGTTAATAATTAACACCATATTTATCATCAACCCATTCTGGATGCTTTCAACAACAACAAAACATAACTAGCTCTGGTTATTAGGAATGTAATTCCCATGGAATCTTACTCTTCAAATAAAATGCAGTAAAAATCACTTCACGTATAAAGTAGCAAGTCCGAGACTCAGAAGTGGCAAAAAAGTCGTTTGTCTAAAAAAGAGATCCCATATATTGGAACAGCCCTACGTTGAAATTAAGGTGCAGAGAAATACTAGAGAATATGTAGAGAATAAACACAAACTGATGCCAATGTTAAAAATGAAGAAAGCTGTGTATTGTTTCAAAGAAAACTACAGAAAAGAATCCCTGAGTATGAAAGCTGGAGAGCTGATTCAGTTCTATGGCTCACAATGTCTGCATGAGGGTCTTACATCTTTTGTTTTTTTCAGTTAAAGAGTGGAGAACACCTTTACTGCGGAAGACGACGTAACCTACATAGACAAGAAGGCTCACAGATTTAATGGAGAGTAGGTGTCACCTGAGACCTCGGTCTCCTTCCGCAAAGAATTCATACAAGCGAACCTGTTGGCCCAGAGTTTAAAAGTTTGGGAGCCACCAGTGGGTTCAGGATCATTGAAACTGATGCACAAAATCCCCCGTATTTCCTCCAAGTGGGCCGCCTATATTTTAAGGTGCTAGATTTTTCACTTCAAGTGATATATGACCAAAAGTATTGATTTCGTTTTGTTTGCTTGCTTTGCAGGAATATTGAAAGTGTAGGGAATGTCTTCTCTTCATTTTATAGAGAATGTGTGTGTGTGACAAAGAGAGACAGAGACAGAGAAGCAAGAACATTCATTTATTTAAGAGGAAAATGCTTGAAACAAATAACTTTGTTAGGAACAGAATTTGAAACTATAATAATTTGATATCTTGGAATATTGAAGAATTCAATTAAGATAACTTAGTTTCTTTAAGGAACAATACTGCCTAACTGGAAACAAAATATTATGCGTCTCTGCAAAGGATGTAATGCAATATGTTTCCATTCTTCTGTAACGGTCCCTGGCTTTTTCAGCGCTTCTCTTTTACAAATAACGTCTGTCTCCTTGGCATGTGCGTGAGGTTCCTCTGGTGCAGACGCAGGAGGAGCTAACCCCGTGTGCACATCTTCACTGAACTTGAGCTTCTCAGTCGCTGCAGGGGGTTGAGTATTTACACTTCACATCCAGGCCTGAGATCTTGCGTGACTTTAGATGCGCTGTTTCCGGTCTTGCATATTTCCAACCACCTAATGGAGGTAAAATGGCATCTCGCTGGACTTTCATTTTGCACCACCCTGGTCACTGAGGGGGTTTCCCACGTGTTTCAATATACTTACTGATCACTGGGGATTTCTCCTTAAAATAAAAACCTGGAAAATAAGGTTTATTTTTGAAGCTTAATAGTTTTTAGTTATCTCTTGGTTTACAGAAATAATTAATTAACTAATTAATTAATTAAAAAATAAGAAGAAGATCATATGGTTTTTCTGTTTAGTTTGGTAGTGATTTTCATTACATTAATATATTGGTAATATTAAGACCATCTAGTCCTTTCTGGGATCATCCTAAGTTTATCTTGGTATGTTGTTTCGTTTTGGTGTGTGTGTGTGTGTGTGTGTGTGTGTGTGTGTGTGTGTTGTGTCTGTGTTTTGTCACAGGTGATTTGAGTAACAAAATTAACAGTCTTGACCTGACATATAATAATCCACACCCAAGAGTTGGGTATATTCTCCTCAAGCACATGTGGAACATTCAAGAACTGACCATGTACTAGGCCTTAAAACAAGTCGAAATCATTACAAAAAGTCAGTGTAAGACAATACAACTTTCTTGACCACAGCAACATTGTTAGAAATAAAAAGTAAAATATTATTTTGACATATAACAACATACATTTATAAAGTAAATTAAATGCACATATCACTCACAGATGAAAAAATAATAAAGTAAGAACTATGTACAGATGAATAACAAAAATACTTCATATTAAACTTTTTGAGACTGGCAAAATAGAATATAGAAGACAATTTATGGCCATAGGTACTCATAATAGAGATAATTTTTTAAAGGCTGAAAAACAGTCATTTAAGAATATAACTAAATATTTACGTCATTAAGCTAATTAAACGAGTGATTTAAAATCTACTTACAAAAATACTAGGAGGCTCAAAAGTTGTGTATGAATTACATCAATACATTAAAGTAGAGATAATCCCAAACTTTTACAAACCATTTAGAGAATAAATAAGAGGGAATATTTTTTATGCTGAATATATTTTTTTTAACGTTTTTTATTTATTTTTGAGACAAGGAGAGACAGAGCATGAACAGGGGAGGGTCAGAGAGAGGGAGACACAGAATCTGAAACAGGCTCCAAGCTCCGAGCTGTCAGCACAGAGCCCGATGCGGGGCTCGAACTCACGGACCGCGAGATCATGACCTGAGCCGAAGTCGGCCGCTTAACCGACTGAGCCACCCAGGCGCCCCGAGAGAATATTTTTTAAAGGCCCATTTTTTAATTTTTTGATGAGACTCTTAGAAGCGAATTTGACTATCTGTATCTTTTTTGTCTTCAAATGACAACCGTTTGGATCTGATCTTGTGTGCACATATTTTGATGAGAGACATGTGTGCATGTACAACCACTATGTTGTCTCATGGTTTATACTGACCCCGGGTATTCATAGTATTTTGTTTTTTATTCCTCTGGCTGCTTTTGAATTGATTGATTCATTTCCTATATTTCCCTTTATTTTAATTTTTTAATTACAAAGTTATTTATTGGCTTTCTATTTTTTTAGTAGCCATCACTGAAATGTTGACATGTGTCCAAACGCTCTGGAAAGGTAGTAAGTCCTCAAGTGCTGTGTTGGTGGGAAATTGGTAAGTCCATTTAGTAAGTTATATTTGTCTAAGAACTTACTAACTTATTAAAAAGTTGTTAATATTATTTTATTTTGCTTAATCTGTGTTTATATAGTTAGACATCCTTTTTTATTCTTGATCTTGGCATTTCTGAATTGGTTTTTGCAGACCAGGCTCTGTAGAGATTTGTCAATATGAATAGTATTTTTATAGATTATTTTTTGCCTTTAGGCTTCCTGTTATGTGAGGTTTCTTTCACTAATTACCCCTCTTACTGGTATTTTTCTAACTTATTGAGAGGATGATTCAATGCTCAGGCTTCCTTCTTTTCTGATCTATTCATCTAACACTGCAGCTGACCCCCACCTCCCCCTACGCTCCTAGTGGTCCCCACATTCCACAGGTGGCACCACCAGCACTGTGCACGGGAGGCTCCAGGTCTCCAGGTGCCCCACGGTCTGTTCTGGGTGCAACAGCCAGTGATCACATGACCACCCGTTGCCCTGTGCTGCCCCTGCCCGGGACCCCAGCTCCCCTAATGCACTTGGACAGACGGCGCCTCTTGGGGACCAGGGACATCCGTTGCCTCCAAGTTCACCTCAAGCCCGCTGCCTCAGGGCTCTGGCTCTGCCCCGGACCTCCGGACAGGAGCTCCTCCTGGGGGCCTTCTGGCTCGGGCCTTCCTTATTGTCACCGTTCCCGCCGCATCACCGTTCCCGTGTCACCATTCCCGCGTCACCGTTCCCGCCGCGTCTCAAGGAACCTCTGCGGTCACGGTCGCGCTGTTTTCCACAGCCTTGTCACCATCAGAAGCTTCCTGTTTCGTTGTTTCCCCACTGACTCCCTTCCTTGAGCAGATGTGCTCGGAGAGGAGGAAACCTCTTCGTATTCGTCTGTTTCCAGCGCTTACTCGAAAGGTGCTCACAGTGTTTGCTGACTGACCAAGTGCATTAATGCGAAGGAGAGAGCGGTGTGGGTGCAGAGAATGTCGCGTGCTGTCTGCTAGGGACGAGGAGCCCGGGTCCTTGGACCGCGCTGACTCCGGCCACGACGCCCTTCAGAGCGCCATTTCCTACCGTGTGACCCGTGAGCTGACTGTCACCTTTAAAAGGATGTTTACCAGTCACATCCTTTTAAACATTACCAGGATAATACCCCAGAACGGGAAGTGTGCTCCCTCTCACCTGGGGTCTCCAGGGCGCAATTCGGGCCCTGTGTCTGAGCTGCAGGGGTTTCCAGTCATCTGCCCAGAGCCTGAGCTGGGGACATGCCCTGAAGAGGCCACGTGTAGCACTGTGGGCACGTCAAACGCGGGACGGGCCCGGCAGGCTTGGGGTGCCGGGAGGGATGCAAGGCTGCTGGTCTCCAGGATCGGTGAGGGGACCATTTGGCCGGGCACACGGGGCGCGTCTGTGCGGTTACTGATGTGTGTGTGTTTCTACATTTCTTCATTTTCTGCTTCAAAGGCCAATAGTGCACAAGTGAATCTTTCTTGGCCACGATTTCCCACCAACCTCCCTTACTGCCTGACTCAGGCGCCTGGTCCTTGCCTGGCTGATTGCTATTCACATACCTTTGTGAGTCAAGGAAAACTCTCTGGAGAACAGGAGTGAGCAGGGGGGATGGTGGGCGGGGGAGGGGTCCAGAGCAGGGAGCCAAGGCCTGCACCCCCCCCCCACAAGCCCATTCGTCCAAGGCCTGCACCCCCCCACAAGCCCATTCGTCCAAGGCCTGCACCCCCCCACACAAGCCCAATCGTCCAAGGCCTGTGCTCCCCCCACAAGCCCGTTCATCCAAGGCCTGCGCCACTGCCCCCCCCCCCCCCAGCCTGTTTGTCTGCTTCAACACCTGCTGTTAATTTTAAGATCCTGGTATTTTCCTGCTAAATTTGCCTCCCTCATATTTTGCGCTGATATCCTCAAAGTATCTTAATTCTTTTCACTTATTTTAATTCAATTCTGTTGTGTGTGATTTACCTCAAGATCATATTGCCCTGCGTATTCCAAGTTTCGAGGCTTCTGGTCTGTTTCCACTAACAGTTTTAGAACCTACTGAATTATATATCGAGCCACATGCCTGTGTCCCTGTCTGTGTCATGTGAATGAGTCTGTTTTCCGGCAAACGAAGGTGTGAGGTTTGGACCAGCCTTAATTATGGGGCACTGACAGCCTGTAGCCCCAGGGCCTGCGTTCACATCTGGGGCCTGCCAGCAGCACCCCCGCCTTGGGTCCTATTTGGGTGGAAAATACGGGGTGGGAACGTTCATTCGTAAGGTTTACCCTTCAGCAAACATTCCTTACGACAAAAACAAAATACACGTTACACCCTCATTAGGGACAGTAGCAATTGCAAAGTACTGAGATTACCTATTTAAATGTAAATATCATAAAACATTAAAAGTTGATTGTGTGTGTGACTGGCACTGGAAATCTGCTATCTTACAGATCTGTCAGTGACACACTAACAGCTCTATTGTAGGTACAGAGAATTTTTAAAAATCACTTTACATTCATATATTATTTTACAATGACTAAAATTCCTTTTATACCATGAATTAATTTTCTTTATTTTATGAATAAAATGAGCTTTAAAATCCTATTCTTCATTACTATGTGTAGCTTACTATTTAAAATGAGAATTTTAGGGGCACTTGGGTGGCTCAGTCGGTTAAGCGTCCGACTTCGGCTCAGGCCATGATCTCATGGTCTGTGAGTTCGAGCCCCGCGTCAGGTTCTGTGCTGACAGCTCGGAGCCTGGAGCCTGCTTCGGATTCTTTGTCTCCCTGTCTCTCTCTGCCCCTCCCCTGCTCATGCGCTCTCTCTCTCTCTCTCTCTAAAATAAATAAGCATTAAAAAAATTTAAAAAATAAAATGAGTATTTTAGCTGTAGGTGAAATATTAAGGGACTTAGAAATGATTCCTCACTCCTTTGTGTGGCCTTCACTCTGTGTGACTCATCTGTGTTTGTGGGACACCGTGTACATGTGTCATGCGTACAAGTGTATTTAGAAAAAGAACCAAAGAAGATAGTACTTTGTTTATCAGCTGGCACTAGTTGTCAAATCTTCCAACTTTTGGGGTCATTTTTTACAGTTAATGTTACAGCAAGTTACAGCAAGGATCTCACCGGTTTACAGATGAATTGCCTCAGAATGAAGAGTCTGGGAAACTCAGAAATGTAGTCAAAGCGAAACTGACTTGGCAATCCCAGCACACAGGTGCTGCGTGGCCACACTGCCCCCATGACCGCTGGGGGTGTCTCAGTGCCACAACCCCCGTCCTCTAGGTCATGATCTAGAAGCTGAGGAACGGGGGAATGGCCATCCCCAAAGGAGTGGGGACAAGAGATGTTCAGGGACTTCGGGAAATGAGGAATGTGGTACCACAGGCAGACGTCTGGAACCCGGCGTGAATGCCGGTCACCCTGTGCATCTCAGCCCGGAGGCCCCGGGCGGGTCCGGGACCCGGGTTTTCCAGGCTCCCAGGGGAGGCAGGTGCCACCCACAAGGACCACAGTGATGAGGCCTCCAGACCCAGGTACCCACCCTCACATTGATCTACAACAGCTGTGACCCCTCAGAAAATACTCAGGAAACTCCGTGGCGACGTTGCCTCTCTGAGGAGTCTCAGTGCTGACTGAGTCATACCTGAGGTCCCTGCAAACTTGACCTTCATGGGGCCCTGCCACTTGGTAGGGCAAGAAGTGGTGCTAGGAGTCAATCAAATCCAACATCTTCCACTGATGACTGGATATTACGCTCCTGTGTGGGCACGTGGACCCTGGGATCTGGGTTCTCTCCCTTCCCTGTGGGAAGTTACATCCTCTGGGAAGTTCTCCCACCAGGAGCAGGGGAGGGGGTCTGCACTCGGCTGCTAAACCAGGCATGTCCAACGCAAGCCCAGTCTCTTTCCATGAGCGGTCCGTTGGCTGCCATCATTCAGAGACTTCCGAGAGCAGGTGGGACATTAGCTGAGACTGGAGGCCAGGATCATCTTAGATGCACATAAGAGAGGGGATATTATGTGGGAGAAGCTCCATGACCAAAATTTAAAGATGAGAAAGGCCACACCACATAGGTGTCGTTTGGGATGTTGGGGCCAACAAGAGTGGGAAGGTTGGGAATTGGTGAATTTGGGGAAGGAAGGAATAAACAGGAGGAGGAAATACGTGGTCAGACTTGGAGCAGTGGGTTCACGGGGTCACAGGGAAGGGCGAGAGCTGGGGCTCTGAGGACGTAGGTGGGAAGGGAGTGTTCACGGAACAGGGGAAGTTTGGGGCGGCAGAATATCCAGATAGAAAACAGAGGAGGAAGCCAGGAAAGGCTCAAGCCTGGACCACAAGGAAATAAGAATGCGTGCTCTACAGGGTGGTTACAGACAAGGGCAGTGACAGCCTACTTGTGGTCCCCTCTGGGGAGGAGTCGCGGCTGCAACACGAGCCTGGCCGGTTTTATCACAGAGAACCCACTTCCGATGGCACTGCCGAGCGCCTGAGGCCTCGTGCTCGGGCCCCTCATGCTCCAGAGTGACCCTGCTGGCCTCCCCCCTGTTGTCACAGACCTTCTCCCCGTCTTGGGGCTTCAGCTCAGTGTTGCCGGCTGGAGCTGGGGTCCCTTCACCTGCAGACACAAGCCAAGGAGGACTCTGAAACCACCAAATGGGGGAAGATTCGCTGAATGAACCATATCACCAAGTTCAAATACACAAATCTTAGAGCAACCTTTGACAGCCAAAGAAAAGGTAAATTTAAGACAAATTAAAAAACGCTACCGTATATTGTAGGTGGCAAATCTATAGAATGCACCAACAGCCATTTGAAATGTGACTTTGTTAACTTCGAGGGGGACACTTTAGAAACTTTCCAAATCTTCCCGTTGAGGTAGTGACTGTATCCACGTGTTTCTACAGCGTGACCCCTGTGCTCCTGTCACAGTCAAACACTGGCCTGGAACGCGTGCTAAGACCAGTGCTGGCGTAGATGAAGACCCTTGTCAAGCAGTTTGAGAACCTGGTGGGCGGCAGCACTGGATTTGTCCCCAAAACCTGCAGACTCATTGGAGGATGTGTTACAAGGAGAACCTCTGGTGCCCCCTGCTGCTCTGATCTGGCAGCTCTTTGCGGCTCTTGCTTCAGAGATAGAACAAGGTTTGAAGCCTGCTATTCACTATAAAATGGGAAAAAGCTCACGCGCGTGCTGTATAATTTACAAAGTATGCCGCACACATCAACTTGGTTGTTTCTTACACTCACCTGGAGGAAAAACAGGAAACATACAAGTATTGTGGTACCAAATAAGAAGTCAAATCCTGACTTAGTAAGGAGAGACTTCATTCAAGTGTTCTCACAGCAAGAAAGGTCCAACTATGAGAGGAGAAGGGTCCAACCATGAAGAGAGAAGGGTCCAACCACGAGGGGAGAAGGGTCCAACCACAAGGAGGGAAGATCCAACTACAGAGGAGAGAAGGGTCCAACCATGAGGGGAGAAGGTCCAATCATGAGGGGAGAAGGTCCAACCATGAGAGAAGTTCCAACCATGAGGGTAGAAAGTCCAACCATGAGAGAAAGATCCAACCATGAGGGGGAGAAGGTCCAACCATGAGGGGAGACAGGCCAACCATGAGAGAAGGGTCCAACCACGAGGGGGAGAAGATACAACCACGACAGAAGCATCCAACCACAAGGGGAGAAGGTCTAACCATGAGGGGAGATGGGCCAACTGTAAGTATCTCCATCTGGGGCACAAGAGGCCTCCTCCTTTCCGAGGAGGAGTCAACGGGTGTAAACAGGTTAGGAAGAGTGGTCTGGGTGGGGGATGAGCCTGATGGGCAGGAGTCGGGTTTGAAAGAAATGTCTTCCCTGGCAGTAGGTGTTAGAGAAATGGTACTTACCTCCTACTGGAGCAGCCCCACCGACCCTTAGCAATACTGTTCAAGCTATTAGAATGATCAGTACGTGTCACAGAGCAAAAAAGACCCCTATCATTCACCCAGGATTTGCCCTTACTCATTATAAAAGGAGACAGTTCAGGAGATTACATCATGCCGTCTGTCAGAGTTTCCAGGTGCTTCTCCAATCCACCTTTCCTGTGCAGCTCACCGTGCCCCACACGTGACAAGCCCAGCTATCTCTAGGGCATCTCTGCAGTGGCACATCCCAATGGCCTCCGCTTAACTCTGAGATGGCTCTTCCACCACCAAATGTGAGAATATCATGTATCAAGTGTGCATGAGAAGCTTCCAGAAACAAAGGCAAGATCACCCCATTCCCCCTTTGGCTGCATCGTCTGAACCCTCCCATATCAAAACTAGTCATTGCTTCAGGGACCCGGTTCCCTCTTTCCCTTCGCCCTTTCCTCCCCCAACCAGGACAGGGTCAACCTTGAGGTGAGGAATCAGTTCGAGAGGCGCAGGAGGGAGACCACAGGAACTGGTGTATGCGCCAAACAGCATCTTGAGGAGGCCTGGGTGAGGCCACAGAGCATTTGCCCAACTGTTCCTTTATCTCCACAGTTGACACGTGTGTGGGAGGGGTGAAGGAGGGACGACTGCGTGCCCAGCGGCTGCAGAGTTGGGACCGGACCTCAGACATAGCTCAGAATGTGGTCAAAGGCCAACACTGGCCACACCAGGAGACAGAAGCTAAAGCAGGGACATCTTTCCCAAACCTGAGTGATGGAAACACACTTAGAGTAGGGATGTTATCTCAGTTTACCCAAATAAATGGACCGAGTCCATTGAGCTTACTTTGTGCATTATTGGCCTAAAACACTAAAATTTTACTTCATGTGTTCCATCAGTTACTATCACTGCCAAAGACGGGCCTTTCAAACTGGTGCAGTGAAGTCAGAGATTATCATGCAAACGGAATCGTAGTTTGAAAACACATCCTACTCCAGATCTTGGCTTCTGTCACTTTGCACCCAACCCAGCAGACACAGACCCAGATTTGGGGAGTGGAACTGGTACACTTTGCAGAACTCTCTCTGAGAAAAAGAACACGAAGCCGTGGACCAGAAGTACCCACGACATGGCGAGGCTCCCACGCGGGCGAGGGCCCTGAAGCCTCGGCGGCATCGGGTTGTGGGAGAGCGGTCCCTGCTGGCCGGAGAGATGGGGCAGGCCGGCCATAAAGCCCGGAGCCCTTCACTACCACGAGCTGGGTTTCCGCTGAGGAGGTACGAAACTGAGCAGGAGGAGAGCGCTGTGTGCACACAGAGAATTAGCACAGAAGCTTCCCAGGATGGGGGTCCAAACAACTCAGTCACAGGCCGCCGCTCCCATGACTCTGACTTGCAAATTCTACTGGCACAACATCCACATCTCCCAGGATTGCCCTGAGGTCAGCCGGCTGCGAGCACAGCGGTCCCTGCAGCCTGGGGCCTGGGGGCTTGCTTCTGTGCCCACGCCCACACCGCAGAGTCCCCTCCGGCTGCATGAAGCCCAGGGCCCCTGACTCGGTCCTCAGGTGTGCTGGGTTCACTTCCCAGGATTGCTGGCCCTGCCCATGTGCTTTCAGGTGAGTGACAGCGAGCCCAGGAGCGACCCAGGCCCTGGGAAATCCTGCTGCCTTCCTATCACAATGCACCACTCACTTCTGTGGTATGGACAGAGGAAGCCGCGAGAATACCAGAGCTCTGCTCTGCCCCGCAGCTTAACATCAACACAGCAATTTCATATTTGTGTCACTATGACTGACCCCCAAAACCTGCCCTTTGGCCTTTATCTGGATTAAATCTACGCCGCCCTCCCCCGCAATCAGGTCTCACCATTGACGCCTGTGGTTGGGACTGAGCGACAGACTGAGCTTTAAAACAAGGCAGTGTTATCCAGAACCGCACGGCAGTGACCCTGAGAAAACGGGCTGGGCCTCAGGGCCATGGGGTCCACCGCCCTGGATGTGGCTGTGGCACAGTGGGGGCCGTGCACGGCAGCCAAGTGGATCCGCCTGGTTTGCAGGGTTGGGTGGGAGCTCGTTTTTACATGAGTTTTGTACAAAAGCGTGTTTAAATATTTCACTTCCAAACCTGATCTGAGAAAGAGGACTCGGTATCAATACCTCACAGTGAACGTTGGAGTCAGTGGACTTGACTGCATTTTGTTTACAGAGGCTTGTGTTTCCACATCCCGGTTCCCTTGTTGTCAACAGTCAAAACCTAACTCACGTGCGTGTTATTTCAGGCAAGTTACCAAAACTGTGCAGATAGGAATCGATGCAGTTTCGATGGTGAAATTGGCAGAATCAATGAGCTTTTTCCCTCCACCAAACATCTCTTGAAATTCCTCGTACGCTGGCTTTTTCCTCCCCAGGACATACAGTTCAGTTGTCTTCCTTCTCTTCTTCTCCATGTGATGCGGCTTTCTGTAGCAGCTCAGGGAAGGCAGGAAGGGCGCCCTGCGTGTCCCCGCCCCGGCCAGCGTGGTACTCGATACAGTGTCGTGCAGTGTGATCACAAGATGCGTGAATGTAGAGCGGACGAGTCAATCAATGCTAAATATGTGAACAGATATTTAAAATAAAACACATTTACTTTAGATTTCCTATTCTGACACCAAAGTCCAATGGGTGGGACTTCCCCCTAGACCAAGCAATTCTCCAACACCAGCTGGGTGGCCTACAGTTCAACCCGACTCTGACACAACCTACCTGGAGAGAGTCGGGTCCCAAGGGTTCAGAGCCCAGTCCTACAAGACTCCCTCCACCTACCTTCAGACGTCAACGGACCACCTGTCCTTTTGACTGACCAGCTGTAGATTGTATAGCTTAGAGTTGCCATGACTCCCAACTTGGGTTTGGTTAATTTGCCAGCACACGTCACAGAACTTGGAGAAACACGTCACTTACTAGATTAACAATGTTAGAACACCACAGACCCAAAATGGCATCAGTCGGGTTAAGACCCCAAGTCAGTAAACAGGAGCTTAATATCTACTCTAACCGCACTTCTAACCTCTCCCAGAAATGTAAGTCTTAGTGGTCAGACAGCCATTTCCTGATCGGCATCAATGAGGCCGTCCCTCTGTCCACAACACAGGATGGATTCTCCATCCCCACCCACCCACCAAGGAAGTCAAGGTCACACGGGCCTTCTCCATCCCCCCTGAAGGAAGACAAGGTAGCCCAGCTAATGGGGCCCCTGCCCTTCCCCCTCAGGAAAGGTGACCTAATAACTTCCTTGCCCACCCTCCTCCCCATAAGACCTTCCATTTTGTGCAAGTGCTCCCAGCCCCCTGGACCCGCCAGACGGGATGAATTCCTTGACCAAGCCAAGCGGATGCGCACATTTACCAGGCTGAGTTTTGTTTCTTTCCAGCGGGCAGATGCGAAGGACGCAGAGGGCAGGTGTGGAGAAAGGTACTTTCCACGCCCTCAGGGAACAGCTCTCTTCCCAGTGTCCTGTGTTCAGCAACAGCCTGTCCTAGTACAGAAGCTTTATTACATAGGCAGCCCCCTCCCCTCCCCTGAGCTCAGGCGGGTGGGACTCAGATCTGGAGAGGGGTCTTCCTGGCACCCAGCCCCCATCCTTACGTGTGTTGCACTGGTCACTTCATTAACGTAACAAAAGACAGCTTCAACCCGGATATCACTTGGGAAATTCCAATGGTTTTAGGAGTTTTGTGCCACAAACTAGGTGAAAACCAAATATGATTTTCTTGTTATAGATCATATCTCAATATTACACCAGTTTCCTTGCAGTTTTAAACCTAATTACAACTGAGAATTTTTGGCCACTACATATATTTTTTTAATGTACCATATATTTTGACATTCATACCATATATTAACATATGTATGAATATATTGCAAATACGGTCTTGCCAAGAGAGAAAACACAAGTATTTGCACAGATTGTGTGCATTTCGCTGTAAATATCTGAAACACGAGTGCGCACTTCCACGGCGGGCTTTAGGGCTGCATCTGGGGGGGCACCGGCACCTGGCTCCTTGCCCGAGGCCACACCCCTTCATCCAGGTGGGCTCCAGAGCGAATTCTGGCCCCTGAAACACGGGCGGAAATGGCAGGCACCACCTTCAGGCCCATCCCTCATCCTTTCCAGAGCTCTGAGCACTCTTGCTCTCTCCCCGCCTACTGGTGAGTGCGGAAGACTCTAGAAGAGGAGCCAGGAGCAGGGAGCCCCAGGGCCGAGTCTCTGTCAACCTGAGGGGAGGGAGGGGGGCCGAACTCTCAATGTGCTCAGGCAGCAAGACGAGGGCTTAGCCTGTTAGAGCGGCTGGCGTGACCCCCTGGGCCAATCTGAGAGTGAGTGAGCCATCCCATCAGATGGTCCTTATGACAGAGGGATCTGGGTGAATGGCCTGACTTTGCAATTGACTTGTCCAGTGAGGAGGAAGGCTCTAGGTTGTCTTCTCACAGTGGACATGCATGGTGGCAACAATCTGAAGCGCCTCGAAGCCCAACAGTATTTTTCATTTTACTCATAAATTTCAAAAACATTATGGCATTTCTAGTCATGGGGCAGATTTGAGCTACAGCCTATGAGTGTGGGAGATAATTTTGTCCAAAACGTTTTGCAGAGATGGTATTCTAGTTTCTCTTTCTTTTTGCAAAGAAGTAACTTCGTCCTGAGTCATCTCCCTGCACTCACGTTAGTCTCATAAAAAGAGTTAAGTTGGACAAAAGTGAAATTCTCCAGGTTGCCTACCAACTTATCCCTTGGAAATACTAATACATAACTCAGATTTAAGCATTTAGAGCACTTTCTCTATATGAAAAATACAGCCAAATCGAATAAGAAACCTCTGCATTTATACACACAGATTTGCTAACTATAACTGTGGAATTCTTTGCAAATATAGATTTGGCAAAGAGAATTAAAAAAAAAAAGGAATCTGAGTTGACCAGGGGGCCGGGGTACTTCAGCAAATAGGTGGTCACAGATGAGCTAATAGATGTTCTTACTCAAAATTCCAATCCACCCAAGCCTCAGGGGAACCTCCAGAAACCACAGGTGATGCTAGGGTTTTGCTGATTAGGTGGGTTCGGGCCTGTGCAATTCACACTTCCTGGCAACCTTTGCCCACATCAATGAGGTAATATTTTCAAAATGACTCTGAAATGCATCTTTCATGAATTAAGTAGAACACACCTGCAGACGATTGAAGCAACACATACCTTTAGGTGCAATCTTGGGCTCTCAGAAACCACACGGTTGTTACGGCAATCAATACCGTTGTCGTTCCGTTTTCCCGAAATACGGGCTTTGTGCCAAGCACATCTGCCTTGGTGGAAAGAAAATCATTCTTTTCCAACTTTCTTGCCACTCTGTTTGCCGGAACCCTCTTTTGATTTTATAGTTCGGTGCAAACCTCTTAATTTTTTTCTATGCACTTCATGCTTCCATAAAGCTTCCCAGAGAACAAATTGGAAGACTTACTAGAATTCTCCAGCAAATATTTACTGGACGTTAATCCAGGTGCCACGGGGAGGACGTGGAAATGATGACAAGCCATCAGTCTTAAAATAACTCATATTTTTGTTAGTAGTTTATTTTTTGTATGATCTGGTTCCTACTTCATGGAAATTATTATCTGGTTGAGGTAGATGATAAAGCAGCATTTAAAGAGATGGTTAAAACCACAATGACGTGTAGGATCGCTTGTTAAGTGATGTCAACATGACAGGCCCCAAACAAAATGTATGCTCCCTATTATTTTCCGTGATTGTTCCAGCCACTCTGTGGCCAAGCATTACCCATCCCTCCTCCCAACAGAAACTAAGGGTCAGAGAGGTTGAGTATTTTACCAAAGTTCAAAAAACCAAACAGCCAAGAATTAGGTTAAGAATGATTGAAATTTCACTCCAGTGAAAGGACAGGAAGCGTTTTTAAAAATCAGAAACACAGGGGCACTTGAGTGGCTGAGTCGGTTAAGTGTCTGACCTGATTTTGGCTCAGGTCATGATCTCGCGGTTGGCGGGTCCAAGCTCCACATCGGGCTCTGTGCTGATGGCGAGGAGCCTGCTGGGGATTCTCTCTCTCCCTTCCTCTGCCCCCACCCCTCCCTCTCTCTCAGGATAAATAAACTTTTTTTAAAAAGTCCGAAGCAGAGAGCAGCTGGACAGCTGGGGCAGTGAGAGCCAGTTTGGAGTGAAGCATGGGGCTGCCCGAGAAGGTGGGGGAGGAAGGAAAGCCACCTGGCGGAGGTTGTCAGCTCCGAGGCCATGAGAGCCCCTGGAAGACATCCCCCACGACGGCTGTTCAGCAGGTGTCCTTCCTGAGGCCGCCGCGAGGACCCGGGTACGGTTGGAACGAAACCTGTCGCTTGGCTTTCCCAGCCTGTGCCTGGCTCCCGGGCCCTGGGACCTGCTTAGGATCCAAATAGAGGGGACTTGGAGCATCGAAGGTCAGGACCGGCATCTGTGGCTGTCGGGACGGACGGGAGGAAGCTGAGACTCCCAGCAGTGGTCCAGGCTTCCAACCTGAGGCACTTCAGAGTCACAGGACTGAGGACAATGGGCCACTCTGGTCTGTCTGCAGCAATGAAGCAGACGGCTTCCACTCTGACTTGGCCTGATGTGCTACCTTTCTTATGAATGTAAAGGTCTAAGGCCTCCAGTTTCCTTCAACGTGTCCTCCCCAATGCTGTGACATTGGTTTATGTGTCACTCAGGGATAAATGTTTGTGGAGTGCCTGGTGCTGGTGGCCGGCGGTATAGCTTGGAAGGGGAAGGGGCAGACACGGAGGGAAAGCTTGGAAGAAGGGACACGTACCCGGAAATTAGAGATAAATGTGTAGAGATGGGGACACGTTCTTGCAAAGGCATGTGACGATGTGGGGTCTCCACTGACTCACTGAAAGCCCAACGAGGCTGATTCCTGGAGAATAAGCCTAGAAAGACCCCCTGGGCCACCTTCTTCAACTTAGGATCAATTCAAGGGCAGTCAAAGGAGGGACCGCTTTCCTGGAGGGTAGAGGGAAGAGAGAGGTCCCTTGGGGGCAGATGGGACAGAGGGTGGAGAGAAACAGGCCTGCAGGGTTTGGAGGCTAACCCGCTCTGGAAGGGCACAGAGGGCCAGTGTTTAAGCATCACTCTTGTTTTGGGTGTAAGCAGTTGGCTTGGATTTGGGGCCATGGTTTAAGAGTTAAAGCCCTGGGACAGCAGGAACTTTGGAAAAGAGGTCGCGCTGGGTCGTGTGGGGTTGACTGCACAGCCAGCGGATACGGGGTCTTGCGGCTGATGTGATGTGCCTCCTGGTGGCCGGGCCCGGGGACTCGTTCCAGAGCGAATGGCACACGGGCCGAGGGTCTGCATGTTCACAGAAACCAGAGGAGACAACGGGGCCCTGTCCCCGCAGGGCCGCCCCTCGCGCAGACCCACAGCCCTGCGGTGCCGATCACACATCTGCCACCCGCAGTGACAGAAGTGCGACCCTGGATGGTCTGGAAGGTTGACTGAGGCCCAGACCGAGGTGAGCCTGGTCAGGCACCTCCTCCCAACCCTCGATGCAACCACAGAGGGCGGTGGTTCCTCGCCCCCACGTGGCAGAGTCAGAGGAAACCTGGAGCTTTCTCTGTCCCTAACCATTTGGGAGACCGTCCACGTGGAGCAAGTGACCCTGCAGCCTGGGTGTGGCCAGCAGTTGGATCTCCCAGGGCTCTGACGGTGGCCTGAACGAGCAACCGTGCTCGTGACGGATGACAAACTCTGGCCACGAGCTCCCTCGGAAGCTGTGTCTTCTAGCGACCCGTCTGTGGAGACAGACGTGGCTGAGGATGATTTCCCTGCACTGCTTATGCCGAGCGCCCCTGCCACAAGCCTCCACTCCCCGCTTTATGTGGCACCAAACCACGGGAAAGTCGAGTACTCAAAATATCCTGTTTATTGGGTAGATGCAGTGAAATCAGTACCAGTCGTACCCAGAAATCTGGGAAGTGATTTTCTGGAATTGATTCTAAAATATTTGCAACTCAAGGGGGTGGGCGTAGTCAGACATTGCCAATAAAGCAGGGGTCAATTACAGAGCTGTAATAATCTAAATTAATGCCATATGACAGGGCGTTCAGGCCACTCAACATGCAGCAGTTTTTAAAGGAACTTGACAAATTGAACTTAAGAGTCTGTTTTCCTCTTCAGGGAATAGCTGCACAGACGTTGCTTTTCAGAGGCTGGGACAGAAGAGTCCCCAAGCTTCACTGCCTTGGGAGTGGGGAGTGAGGAAAACGGCGACTCTGGAGAGGGCAAGGGACGCCTGATCTACGCTTTCACTCTGACTGCCGGGGGAGGGGCAGATTTCCAAGGCCTCCAGCAACCACTCAGCTCACCTGGTGCGGGAACAGACCCCTCCAGGCGGCCCTCGCCCTCGTAGTGGGAGCTGGCCGCTGAGGCCGGGCTGTCCTGGGGGAGGGGCTCACCTGCCCGGCCGACCCCATCCTGTGGTTCTGCCCTGCCCCAGACACCCCTCTCCGCCACCCTGCTCTCCACAAAGGACCAGGTGATTAGCATTTACAAAAAACCCGAGTTGAACTACATAGCAGATGTTTTTTTTAATTCAGAAAAAACCTTTGGGGCACCCAGCACACGCCCGGCCAGCAGAGCACCACTGGTGAGAGCGGCGTGGGTCTTCGTGCCCCTGAGCTTGAACCCGGGCAGAGTGAGCCCCACAGGACTAGCCTCCAGCACCGAGCGGGCCGGGCCCTCCTTCAGGCCTGATTTCCCATTTCTCCACATGGCTGCTTGCACCGTGGGATTTGCTTCCTATGCATGGAAGGAAGGGTTTTGCAGTCGGCTGGACGGATTTCACGTAAAACAACAAAAACCCCAGTAAGTGAGGAAATGACAGTTGAAGACACACACCTAGTGTCCGAGGGACGGGGACACACACAGTGTCGAAGGGAGGGGGACACATGCACTTAGTGTCCAAGGGACAGGGACACAGACCTAGTGTCTGAAGGACAGGGACACACACCTAGTGTCCGAGGGACGGGGACACAGACCTAGTGTCTGAGGGACGGGAACACACACAGTGTCCAAGGGAGGGGGACACACACACCTAGTGTCCGAGGGACGGGGACACACACAGTGTCGAAGGGAGGGGGACACATGCACTTAGTGTCCAAGGGACAGGGACACAGACTTAGTGTCTAAGGGATGGGGACACACACACCTAGTGTCCGAGGGACGGGGACACGGACCTAGTGTCTGAGGGACAGAGATGGTGTCCGTGAACAACAGATGATCTTGAGGTAGCTGGCCTCCCACTTCAGGACCCAGGAGACGCGTGCTCAGAACAGCCACAAAGCAGGTTAAAAGCCGTTGTCCCGGGGCCCACGTGGCCCCCATCCGATCCGAGTCCAGGGAGCCGTTTCTGCTGGTGACCGGCGGGGCTGGGACGTAAGAGCAACACCAAGGCGGTGACGCTCTGAAGCGAGCGAGGAGGCAGGTGCCCTCGGCGACAAGGTCTGCGACTCGAGTCTGTCGGCAGCGGGGCCGCGGCCTCTCGGCAGGCAGGCCCACCCGTCTGAGCCTCCACGCGGGCGGCGGGTGAGCCCCCCTCCAAGCTGTCATCTTTTATGTGATCTCCTCGGGTTGTGCCGGTTTCCACGTGCGAAGAAATGCTGCACTGAGAGCACGGCAGCACTTGGTGAAGCTTTGTGTTTCCAAACCTGAGTGATATCCAAGCCAAGCTGGTGACCAGCCGGAGCCTCCGCTGTGACCGCTCAGGTCCCTGTGAGCCCAGTTCCTAGGCGCGGGGACCCCGCGATCACTCGCTCACTCGCTTCCCTCTGGTGGGAAGTTTCTCCACCACATCTGCTTCTCTCCAGTTAGGTCCCACCCAGGCCCGCCCCTCCTCCTCCGGCCGGCATCCACCCCAAGGTGGACGGGGCAGCGGGCGGCATCGTGCCCCAGAAAGCGTCGGGGGAGGGGGGCACACGTGACCTTGAGCAGGGGCATGGATGGCTCTGAGCGTCACGCTCCCTCGGCAGCGGGCGCATGGCGTGCGCCCCAGCTCCGGGCATCCCCGTGGACGTGCTCCCTGCCTTCTCTGACCTCCCGGTGCACCTGCTGGGATTTCCAGCTCCACCACAGTGACCTCCCTCCATCGCTCGACTTGAGGCCAGCGGAAAGTGGACGCGTCCCTCAGACACAGGTTTTCCTAGTTGGGAATTACAGGACAGGAAACAGTTAATGCATCATTTGTCTGAAGGGCCCAGGGGTTGCCTGTGAGTGTGCACACCGTGGGCTACCTGACTCGTCGTGGTAGTTTTTCCAAAGTTGTCTTTGGCAGAAATACACTGAAAATGCTAAACTGTGGTGCGCATGAAGCCACTAAAATCAGAAATGTTTTCAAGGAAACGGCCATTTAGTTTTCCCATTAGCAAACCAAATGATATCTGTGATGGCCACTTCAGTGGGAGCAGGCTCGCCGGCGGGCAGGATTCTGACCGGACGCCGAGGCCCACCCAGCACCCACGCCCCGCGTGGCCCCTGCCGCACGGCCCCATCACAGGCAGGACCGGGCTAGCTTAGATTGCAGACTTCGTGGAGGCTCCTAATCAGCAAGCTTGGAGTCAGTCCACAGGGGAGATTACCCTGGGTGGTCCAGACCTACTCAGGGGAGCCCACGTGGGACAAGAGGCAGTCTGTGGGGCCGTGCAGGCCGTGGGGGAGCAGACTCCATGCTGAGGAGACAGCCACATGGCAAGGACTAAATGGAGGTCTATCTCTCAGAGCTGAGGGCTCGGCCCTCCATCCCGGAGACCAGCTCTGCCACGGCCCCGGGGCCCCGGGGCCCCGCAGACACAGCACGGCCTCAGCGGTTATCAGAAAACCAAAACAAAACAATACAACCCAGGAACCACTCGGTGACGGTAACCATAGGGGAGCTGGCAGGAGAGGACTGAGGAAGAGACTGGGGGTCCCAGGGGCCCACAAATGAGCAGGCGATGGTGCAGGAAAGCTGAATCTGCTGAGTGAAGGTGAAGGAGGCCACAGGGAGGAGCCTGGCCCCAGTGACGATGGGCCTGGGACCCAGCGGAAGGTGTGTCTATTCAGGGGGACAGGCGCTCTTCTCTGATCGGGGAAATGGAAAATGACGCGCGTGCAGGTGACCGTGGACGTGGAGGCAGTGATGAGAAGGGTGCGCTGGGCACAGAACCGCTTTCCCCGTTGCGAGGGCTCCCAGCCGAGGCCCCGTCTTCCTCCCGTTGGGCATTCAGTTCAGAGTCTAGTGAGTTCCAACCCTACGTTTATGTCCCTGCTGCGGACCAAGCCACTTGGCCGGCCCAGTTTCTTTTTCCTTTTCTTCTTTGTTTTGCATCTGGTAGGTAACTTAATTGGATACAGTAGAAAATGTTCATCAATGAATATAAACATTATAAATATTAGATGCATTTAAACTTCATAGTCTCCAAGTTATTTTATGAATCCCATTTTACCTTTTATTAAAACTTATAGTTAGAATAATAACAGGCAGAGGCCACTTAAAATCCTGTCATAAGTATCCACGTACCCACCACCCAGCTGAAGAAAGAACGCGTCACACGTGAACACCGCCCCACCGTGGTCTCACCCCTTCGCCTGCACCGGGGAATCAGTAACATCCTGAGCCCGAACTCGCTTTTCCTCCTGATCGCACCAGGCGTGCGTGTGTCCCTGGGATACATAATGTCCCTTTTCACTTGTGTTTTGACTTTCTGCAGATGAAAGTACAGGCATAAGTTTCTCTGTCACTTTTTTCACTCACATTTTGCGTTGGAGATTTAACACTGTTGAAGCTTACAGCTGAATAGTACTACATTTCATAGAATAGAATTCACCCATTTTATGCCGATGGACATTGGTCTCCTTCCAGCAGGGGACGGGAGCCAGGCCGCTAGACACAGCGTCCCCCTCGGGGCACGCCCAGAGAGCCATCCGGTCTGCGCCCCGTCTTCGTCCCTGGTGGGGACGTGTCGAGGTGTCTCCGGGGTGCGGCACACGCACACTCACGGCGGCCGTGGGCGGACGTGCCCCTCGCCCCCTTTGTGGATGTTTCCTGTGGGACGCACGCCAGTCTGCGGAGGGCAGGACGTGCCTAATTGTGCTCGTTTGAATGTCTCTAATTTTAATTACTATTTGGCCAGGGACTTCCACATGCCGATTATAACCACTGAGCTCCCCCAGGAAATGCCTCTCCAAGGGCCGTGTCTGTTTTTCTGACAGGTTGTTTGCCACCTTTTCGTGGGTCCGTGGCAATTCTGCGAACTCTGACCGGGACCGAGTTGCCCATCTCCTCCCGGCCTGTGTTGCCTTTCACATTCTTGGAGGTACCTTTTGATTCATAATATATATGTATTATGAATATATTATATTGTATTATAATTCATAATATTAATGTAGTCAATGTTATAAATTTATCCTTTATTATTAACAGATTTTTTTTATCTTGTGTAGAAAATTTCTTTTTCCACCAAGGTCAAAAAGCTATTCTCTGGTATTTTCTCCAAAACGTTCAGTGTTTCAAGTTTCACACCTGAGTCCTTGAGCCACTAGAGTTCACTTTTAGGTTTCCTGTGAGGTAAGATCTTTTATGGGGCTGAGTTGTGCCCCCAAAATTCTTATGTTGAGTCCTAACCCCCAGTACCTTAGAGTGTGACCCTACTTGGAGACAGGGTCTTTGAAGAGGTGACTAAGTCACGAGGGTGGGCCCTACTTCAATAGGCCAGGTGTCTTTACGTGAAGAGGACATTTGGACAGTGACACAGGGAATTTTGCCTTCGCTGCCCATCCCCCGCCTGCCCCCCTGCCCCAGGCGGGACACAGGTCACCTTATCCAGGGTCCACGGTGGCTCTGCAGGTTTTCCTAAATCTACCTGATTGGACACCATCCCAGCACGAATAATAAATACTTAATATTTGTTCTTAACTCTGTCCCCTTGCTTTATATCGAAATACACTTAGCACAAGTATAGTATAGTAGGAGTGCTAAAAATAATAGAGCCTTGGGGTGCCTGGGTGGCTCAGTTGGTTAAGCATCGACTCTTGATTTCAGCTCAGGTCACAGTCTCACAGTTCGTGAGTTCGAGCCCCGAGTCGGGCTCTGTGCTGAGGGTGCGGAACCTGCTTGGGATCCTCTGTCTCCCTCTCTCTCTGCCCCTCCCCCACTTGCTTGCATTCTCTCTCAAAATAAATAAAAATAAACTTAAATTGAAAAAAATTGAGCCTTTGTTACATATATGCGTGTATTTAGTCTTCTCTTTGTGCCCTCTGAAGCTCGTGGTAGCCTGGACCATCCCGATGGCCCCAAAGGACAGGTGACCGTAGGGGGACAATGTGCTTGGTGAACAAGACAACACAAAGCCAACAGGAGAAGCTTCCGAAGTTACAAACTGTCTTTTGAGGACTGAGAACATGCCAGCCTCCTACATAATAAATAAAGACCATAAAAGTCTTCTTAAAAACAGAGATGTTTTCAACAAAGGGTCTGAAACAAGAAAAAACAAGCTAAACTTTGATGTGCTGCAACAGATAAGCATTATTTTCTCTTGAACTTAGAGTCTGGGTTGCCACTACATTTTAGTTCACATGTGAACTCCAAATTTCTGGCCATCATTATCTCATTATTTCTTAGTTATGGTGACAAAACAACCAAACCAAACTTTTTTTTTTTTTTTTTTGAGTCTTGGGAAAAACCTATAGAAGATCTTTGGTCATTAATCAACGCACCTGTCACTGCCTTGAAACCCTGACTCTGGCGTCTGGAAGACTCCAGGGCTGGGGATCTGCTGCCCCAGGGAGCGTGACTGACACACAACCTTCTGTTTCTCTCATTTGGGGGACCAGGAGATAGAGCTTTTGTGTCCTGGGAGCTTTCCTGTCAGACTCCACTCAATCACGACTCAGTCGTCCTACAAATCACACACTCTGTCCTCCACCATCTCCCCTGATTGACTGTCCTTCCAAATCCACCAGATTCAATTCTATTAGTCTTCTTCTGGCTGATTTTACATCGGAAAATCTTCCAAAGGACTAGAAAAAAATAGTGACATCTGTAGAATGTAAACTATACTTGGAAATGCAAACTTAGACGCTGACCGTGGAAAGAAAAGCACCCATGTGCTCTACTGCGTCTGTAAGTAACGCATGGGGTCTGGGAGTCAAGACCGGGCCATCCTGAGACTGCCCACCTGTGGATGCCCTCTCCTCTCCTTTCCTTCCCTTCTCTCGTTTCCCTGACACCACTCAGCAGCCAACATGAGGCCTCTTCTGAAGTTAGGTCTGTTTTCTGATTCTCTGTTCCTCGTAACATTTTCGCTCAGAACCCCAAGATTTCATCAGAGGGAAGGGGAGGAAGACAACTCAATGGTCGAGTTCTTGGATACAATCCCAATAGTACAGTCTGTGGAAGCAACAATTGATAAGTTGGACTTCGTTAAAATTAAAAACTTCTCTGTGAAAGACACCGTCAAGAGATGAGAAAACAAGCCACAGCCTGGGAGAAACCAATTGTCAAAGACACGTCCGATAGGGGGCTGTCATCCAAAATACACGAGAGTCTTAAAACTAATAACCCAATTTAAAAATGGACAAAGGTTGGAGCACCCGGAGGCTCAGTCAGTGAAGTGTCCGACTCTTGGTTTCGGCTCAGGTCATGATCTCACGGTTCATGGGTTCAAGCCCCACATTGGGCTCCACTCTGACAGGGTGGAGCCCGCTTGGGATTCTCTCTCTCCCTATTTCTCTGCCCCTCCCCTGCTCACTCTTTCTCTCTCAAAATAAACAAACTTAAGAAAAATTTTTAAAAAATAAATAAAAATGGACAAAAGATCTGAACACACACCTCCCCAGAGAAGAGACAAAGGCAGCAGATGCCTCACTCGTCTTCCGCGAAATGCAAGTTAAAACCACATGGGGTCCCACCGCACACCCGTGAGAATGGCCACAATCCGGAACCCCGACAACGGCAGGTGCTGGCGAGGACGTGGGGCAGGAACGCCCACTCATCACAGGTCGCGACGCAGAATGGTGCCGCCCCTTTGGAAGACAGTGTGGAGCCTTCTCACAAAACTGAACACCAGACGGTCCAGCGATCACACTCCTTGGAATTCAGTCAAAGGAGGTGAGAACTTACGTCCACGTGGAAACCTGCACGTGGATGTTTACAGCAGCTTTATTCGTAACTGCTAAGCTCGGAAGTAACCAAGATGCCCTTCAGTAGGTGACGGATAAATAAACTGTGGTCCATCCAGACAACGGAATCTCATTCTGCACTAAAAATACATGAGCTACAAGCCACGAAAAGACAAGGAGGAATCTCAGATGTTACTGAGTGAGGGAAACCAACGCGAAAAGGTTGTGCACTTGATAGTTCCTGCTATACGAAAATCTGGAAAAGGTGAAACTGTATAGACAGGAAACAGATCAGTCGTTGCTGGGAGTTGGGAGATGGAAGTCAGGAGCACGGATGATTTTTAGGGCAGTGGAAAAATACGTATTTAATACATATATAATAATGATGCATGCCATCGTACACTTGTGTGAAGTCCGGCAGTGAACGTGCAAGCAGCTGTGAGAGGAAACAGACCGACACTAAGGCGGGAGGTCTGCGACGTTTGAGGGCTCCAGGGACAGGACAAAGTCCGCAGCTGGCCCTCTAGGACTGGGGCCCCGCTGGACCCATCGTTTATGTGTTGAACCGATGCTGCTTGGTTTGTGATGATGCCCAGATGGGAGCCTACACAGGAGGGTCCAGGGAGCCGGAAGGGGTCCAGGACGAGGCCAGTTCTCCCCACAGGCTTCTCCTCTGTGTCTCCAGAGCAGCATGGGGAACTTGGCCCAGATGTGCCCAGATGTGAAACAAGTGACCAAGATGCTCCCTGAAGCTTCCAACTGAAATTAATCGTTAAAATGCCTTCCTGAGACTGAGCTCTGCAAGGCGAGGGCCAGACCTCCGATCTGCACACCTCTGTGCCTCACATGCCGGCCGTGAGTGACGAGCCACCTGAACATTTCGGCACCCGCCTGGCGTGCTCTTCCTGCAACTTAATCTTTAAAAAGTGTTCCATGTGATTACATTATAATTAAATATGTGTTTATTAATTCAAATGGAGTCCAGGGCCTGGGCAAGCATGCATACTGGTGTGGGCGTCTTTTGTTCTCTGCTGTGTGCGTGTGTGTGTGTGTGTGTGTGTGTGTCTTTGTCCAGTCTGCTTCTGACAAAGTAAAAATTAACTTTACAACATAATTTGGACATGGTCAGCTTAGTTCAAATGAAGACAGGAAATCAAAGCACCATAATTCTTGGTCTGTTCCCTTTGGAGAAGCCTCAGCCTGGCCCCCGCATCCCTGGAGCACTTGGCCTGCTGCCCTGGCGCCCTCTGGCGGCATTAGTGAAAATACACGTTTCCTCACCTGAGAATAAGTTTGCAGACCTGAGGAGAGACGGGTTCCACGTTTTGACATTTTTGTTTCACAGCTTAGGAAACGGGCCGTGCAGAGCACATGGCTGCTGAGGGGGGGCACGTCCCTCGTGCACTTGTTTGCACACACGTCTTTCTCTCCCTGGGCTCCTGGGCTGAGCTGACACTTGGATGCGTCCTGTCCCGGGTGTGAGTCTTAGGACTAGATCGATACCCACTAGCTGCTACTGTCCATGCGCTTTAGGGAAATTTAATGCCTGCCGTATCTTTTGATGCTTGCCGTCATCTTATTAAATGAGTATGGCACGCATTAATACACACTTTATTCGCAAGGGGAAACAAATTCAGAAAAAACTCAGTGATTTGGCCAACACTGCCTCTCTAGCAAGTTGCAAGAGTCAGAAGTCAAACCAACCCCTCCCACTCCAAAGACACTCCCCTTCCAGGCCTCGTCTCCCACAGAATGCTATTTTATGTCCTTGATAGTCTTGTGAGCAAGTCTCTGGGAACATGGGAAGCAGTGTTTAAAACCTTTTTCTGATGCGGGAGGAGTCTTCTAACACGGCAAGACTCGGCGCAGGTGTCTTTACCCAGAGTCCACTGCTAGACGTGCAAATGATTCTCAAAACCACTTCGTTTTCATGAGCAGTTTTACAAGCCACCAGGCGCTAATGCGGGGAATTAATTCCGCAGCCGCGGCACAGCGACTATTCCGGAATCTCAGCTGTGTGTGCAGGTAACTTGCTGTCAACAGGAAGTTACCTCACCGGTAGGATGGGGCGTGGAGAACCCCCAAGGCCTCTGGAAGGCTCTCCCGGAGGGCGAACGTGAGGGCGCCATGAACATGAAATCCAACCGTATCGGTCTTCTCCACCTCTGTTGTCCTCCGTGTCTCCGTTATTCTGCTCAGTGGGCACTCCAGGGAGTAAACATTCCAAGGCTGCTTGTCACAGGCACCCCCACGGCGGGAGGAACACGTGGCCCCTTCCTCACGCCAGAGGTGACCAGCCACAGAAGCAAGTGAAGCAGGGATTCAGGGGGATTCAGGCCGAACACTATGCTGGAAAAAAAAAAAAGACAAATCCCACAAGCATCCACTAAATATATTTCAAAAACGTACATCTTTATAATATTATACCCCAAGTATGTTTTCAGGGATTCTTGGCTAAACTTTTACATGTCAAAATATAAATAGTCTGAATTCACTATTTCCTTAATTGCCACTTTTATATTAAATGCACATAATCTCACAAAACATTGACTTAACATGAATCGGACTGACTACTTTGGTTTAATCCTTCCGACATGAGTAAGCACTTGCAGACCAGAGCGTCAACAGTGGAGGGCTGGTCTTCGTGACTTCACGGGTAATACAAGTTTGTGTAAGTAAGTGAAACAAACCCCCAAAACATTTGGCATTAGCCAAAATCTATGCAAAATAAATAAATAAGTAAAACTGAAAGTAAGTAACTGCTTTGCACCAACTTCCTTCTTGTTTGTCGTCAAGCTCCTTCCAGGATGCGTGGCGGCCTTGTTGGCTTGCAGTGAGGGTGAAGTCCCAGCCCTTCGCAGCTGCGCCAGTCAACACAGAAAACACAAGAATTTCTCACAGTTCTAAACTCTTATAACAAAGGCGAAAATCAAACTTCAAACCGGAAAGACATTTTGCCTTACATGTTATTAATTTTAATAATCAATAATGTTAATTATGTTAAATATGTTAAATATGTTAATAATGTTAATGTTAATAAATATATGAAATTAGAAACAATTTTTAAGAGGAATATCGTAGTATGAATAGATTAGTCTGCCAAAGTGCAAAATGTCAATAAGCATTTGCAAAATGTTAGCCTCTCTGGTAACCAAGGAAATGCACATTAGAACAATGAGATAAATTTGTGTTTATTCACCAGAAGAGTATTCTTTTAATGTTGCCAGCTAGAGTAAACAGGGTCAAGGAAACACGTGCAAACGATGATGGTTTATGCTTCCTGAAGACTGGCTTAGCAATATTTATCAATTACAATAAAACGTTTATATTTTGACTTAATTTCACTTGCAGGCTTTACCCCACATCAATAACTAACATGTAAAAGTACGCCTCGGAAGTCGTAGATATTTGTATTGCTTAAGTTAGGAAAACAATCAGAAAAACTCTGCATCTCCAGTACCAGTAACTGGTTAAGCAGATTGAACTAGTGATCTGGTTACAATACAGTCATTGAAAATGACGTACATATTGAAATATGATCATGATAAAATTGAAAAAATACTTCATAAAAAATTGACCTTAAGGAAAACTGTAGGGGCAGCGAACTGACATTTGACCATCTCCTTCCGTTCCAAATACACCGGAGGTCATTTAAGAACAGCAAAGCAGATGAGGGCAAGCTGGAGTCCCTACATGGAAGGTTCAGGAAGGGCGGACTCACAGCGGTGGGCAGGGCTCGGCCTGGGGAGACACGCCCAGGCTCCCCGAGATGGATACACTCGGCTGTGGACCAGGCCGGATCCGGAGCGCAGGGACCAGCGGTCCCCGGGGGTCCCCGGCAGGAGAGGAGACACACAACACAGGGTGGGCCTGCTGTACGGGCTGCAGGCGGAGGCGGCCGAGTCACCGTCCCTGTCTGGGGACGGCCGTCCCGGGCTCACCGCACAACGCGGGCCCGAATGCCATCCGCGGACCGTTTCTGAACCCGCTCTGGATGCTGGAAGGAGGCGGTGCGGGGGGCGAGGCCGAGGACATGAAACAAACGTAAGCCGTGACCACTGCCAACAGGGCACCGACGTAGGCAGTGTCACCAGATGCAGCGTGAGACGTCCTCGGCTCCAGGAAGCGAGATGCACAGCACAGAGGACACGTGAGGTCAACAAGAGGCGGCGGGGACCCAAGCACCCGAGGCTCGAGGCTCGCTGGCCTTCCCGGGGGCACGGCCTGGCGGGGTAGGGTAGGTGGCTTGGTGTCTATCCCTTAGTCCGCATCCCTAGTCAATAAGGATTCCAAATTAAAATTTTTAAGTGCTTTGACATTCAAATTTTATTTATTTATTCAGACAGAGCAAGTAGGGGAGGGGCAGAGAGAGAGAGAGAGAGAGAGAGAATCCCAAGAAGGCTGCGTAACCTTGAGATCATGACCCGAGCTGAAATCAAGAGTCGGACACTTAACCCACTGAGCCACCCAGGTGCCCCTAAAAGTTTTTAACTTTAAATTTCTTGTAAAGGGTGAGACTATGTCACCATGTCCTTGCCACTTGTCACAATAAATAATGCAGGTTTATATGTCACCTTATTTGATATGTGTGTCTGTGTCTGCGCTGATTTTCTGACAAAAGTGAATGTCTGGGTATGTGAAGCTCAGGGCCTAGTGAGGGACCACGTGGCCACACGAGCAGAGCCAACCTTCTGAGGGTTCCTGCTTCGTCCACAGAAAAGTCAAAGCAAATGTACAATTTCAGGGGGAAAAAACCATACTATATGTTATTAAATATATAGTCGATCAAGTCAATCATATGGTCAGTGTCAACGAAGACACTGAAGGTGTCACAGATTTGGAATACGCAAAATATATTTTTATCATGAATCTCTTTTTCCCCCTCTTCGCTTACAAATATACACGTAAAACGTCTGCTTCACTTAAACAGAGGGGACGATGTCCTCTGGATGGAGCGGGCAGTTTGGCGTGTAGGACCTTCCTTCCCATGACAATGAGAATTAAAACACTTTTTAACAATTGCATTTTAAGGCACAGAATATGAACTTACCAGTTAAAGAAGGTTTGTGTGTGTGTTTGTGAAAATAAAATATAACCGCCCCCCCCCCCGAAATTACATATGCACACACAAATGTACAAAGACAAGGCCCGTGTCATGTTTTCACGCTGATATACATCATTAAAATCAAATTCAGACCATGTTCACGATACCGCACTCTGACATCCAGACGGTCCCACAGCACAGTCCAAATAATTGCAGGGAGTGGAAACGCAGCGCGGCCTCCTTACATCAGCCACGTGAGGCCGGACGTCCGGCTGTGTCCCCTTCCCTCTACGGGCCCGCACAAGCTCAGCCTGCACATCCCTTCTGCCTTGCATGAGCTCACACGGCTACTCCTGGGGACCAGGGCTGGGGCCGGGGCTGTGACGCCTGAGCTGTCCCAGGACCACGACACCACTCAACACCTGATGGGGAGCATCCCACTCACAGGCTGCAAGTGCAATGGACTTGAAATGACGGAACACGGATGCTACTTTGGAACCACTTTTTATGTTCAATACAAAAGAGAACATACCAGGAAGGAACTGGAAAACATGTCATAGTAGAAACTTCACTGGCTCTGTCTAGAAGATCCTATCAACTCCCTTCTAAAACTGTCAGAAATCAGGAAATTGTTTCTCTACCAAGAGTTCACAATTGTCCAGGAAAACGTTATATATTTCAATTTCAAGATTTAATTTAAAAATCTATCAAAGTGTGGGGTGCCTGGCTGGCTCAGTCGGTTGAGCGTCCGACTTCAGCTCAGGTCACGATCTTACTTACGGTTCATGGGTTCAAGCCCTGCATCCAGCTCTGTGCTGACAGCTCGGAGCCTGGAGCCTGCTTCCGATTCAGTGTCTCTCTCTCTCTCTCTCTCTCTCTCTCTCTGCCCCTCCCCAACTTGTGCTCTGTCTCTCAAAAATAAATAAACGTTAAAAAAAATTTTAATAAAAATAAAAACTATCAGAGTGTCACCTTTTGAGCTGCTAAATATAAATGTCAGATAGACTTTTTTTTTTAATTTAAAGAATATGTTTCGCTTAGAGGGAGAAACCTTGTTAAAATTAAGACAACTATTCACAATTTTTTTCAGACAAATCAAGAGCCAGCAGCATTTCCTATACTGGACCCTGCACTTTTAAAAACCTGGATCTCGGGGGCGCCTGGGTGGTGCAGTCGGTTAAGCGTCCGACTTCAGCCAGGTCACGATCTCACGGTCCGTGAGTTCGAGCCCCGCGTCAGGCTCTGGGCTGATGGCTCAGAGCCTGGAGCCTGTTTCCGATTCTGTGTCTCCCTCTCTCTCTGTCCCTCCCCCGTTCATGCTCTGTCTCTCTCTGTCCCAAAAATAAATAAACGTTGAAAAAAAAAAAAAAAAATTTAAAAACCTGGATCTCTACTCACCTGTCGCCCTCCAGCTACGGAAGGACCAAGAGGCCTGAGTGACAGTCTGCAAAGGAGATGCTAAGAGGTAACGGTGCACCTGTTCTAACACAAGTGCTAGCACGTTCCTGAGCACCCACACTTTGAAAAAGTGAAATTTAGGAAGGACTATAATCCTGTCATCACTGTAAAAACCTATTAGCTGGAACAGCTAAACAGTCACTGGATATTTCTACTTCTAATCCCGCGTCCTGAAAACCTTTCCATGGAGCCCTGACTTGAAGGCCTTTGTACCGTTAACTCCTAGAACTCCGGTGAGAACACACAGCAGCCCCGAACTTCCTCTGCCCCGGGGCCAACTGTGTGCCCTTCACAGAAGCCTCGCCTCCTGGGACTTGGCTGCCTGCGCTCACAAGCCTGACTCTTTTCAGGACCTTGCTCCCAGGGTCTCACGTACAGACTGCTCCAGCCCAGGGCTTCTCAATCCTGGCACTGCTAACGTGCCGGGTCAGATCATCCCTAGCTCGGGACCACCCTGGGCTCCAGCCCTCCAGTGACAACCCAGAATGTCACCAACTTTGCCACATCCCCTCCACGGAGAACCAGCTGGGCCGCAGCCTGGGAAGCAGCGCATGCAGGGGGTGATGGTGCCGTTGCACGGACAGCACCGTTTATCATCTGCTTCAAAGTGTGTACGTTGCTTCAACGCTTTACAATGAATACTAACCGTACAGGTGACAACTCGGTGAAGTATGCACAGACACTACTGATTTACACACTTTAACAGTAAGACGCCGACATCCTGGGTTGATCCAGGGCTAACCAACACCCAGATGGAACAGGAGACTAGTGTTTATTTTAAAAACCAGTTTTAAAGTGTGTCCTACAACACGGATGTCACGATAAAAGAACCCTCTGCACAAACGTGAGTGGCCGAGTAAGGACGCCTCCGATGCGCACTTTAACCCTTGACACAACAACAGAGGAAAACAACGTCCATAAGAAAACCAACACAACTGTTCCAGTGTTACTCTTCTTTTCTCTTCCTTCCTCTTCTCTTCTCCTGTAACGTTTTCAGGTCAGTCATTACATTCAAAGTCTTTCGGACCCACATAATCTAAAAACAATGATTTTGAGACACATTTAGAATTGGAAAACACACATCCATCAACAACACTAGAACTCAGAAAGCTGTAACACACATACCACGATGATCATGGCATTGAGCAGCAGCGGTGCTGAAAACACTAGAGAAATGAACATCCCCCGTGAATCGAAATACTGGTATTTTGAAAATGACCTGTTTCAGGAAGAAATTAAAAGTTACTTGGCATAACGGAACAACATCCTTAGCGATACTCCCTAAGGTAAGGCTCCTGGAGAGCCTCTTATGTCGACTAAGGCTCCACCGCCTGCCCCACAACCGAACCCACCCTCAGCCCTTCCCAGCTCGCTCCTACTGGGCCCCATCAGGGAACGTGCAGCGGGCCCGCGGCGAAGAAGGCAGGAGCCCTGGGGCCTGGGGAAGAGGGCGGTGGGGGCAACAGCAATCAACCCTCGGATTTGCCCGGCAAAGTAAACGCTTGTGTGCTCTGGTTAACGCCGAGTTTGACGTCACTTGGGACGTGCTGTGCCTTCCGTGGGCCAGAAGGCGTCACAGGCTGCACGTGCTCCAGAGCTACTCTGAGACGGTGCCAGCCGGCTCTCTGCTCGAACTCTCACCAGCAGGCTGGGTCCCTCAAGCTGCCCCCAGGCAGAGACTGGTTGTATCCTGGGGCTCGTCTGCGGCCATCAGTGATATGCAGGACGACCGTTTATAAAGCACCTAACAACAACCTGTTAGCTCAGTGAGTCACCGAGGAGCCAGCCAGCAGCCCTGGCGTCACGGCCGAGAACAGGGGAGGCAGAGCTTAGAGCTTACACTGTAAGCTTAGAGCTTACATTTTTCCAGAGAAAAATGAAGCCAAGGAGCATGGAGTTGCATGTGGGCTGCAGGAAGGCTCCCAACACTCCAGCAGGGACCCGGGGGAGCCACCAGGGCCCAGCCGTGGCCAGCCTGTGGCCGTGGCTGCCGTGGCTGTGCCGAGGCTGTGCCGAGGCCTAGGTCGAGGAGGGGCTGGCGCCTGGGGAAGCAGGCCACTGCTCGGGAGGCGTGGGGGTGGGCGCCGGAGGTGAGGGACAGAGCCGCGCTCGTGGTTTGTTTTCAAGGTCAAGGACCTCGGGAGGAATCTGCGTGGCGAGTGAGGTCTCTGGCCAAAGTCACTGGGAGGAGAAGCGCCAGTACAGAGTGGAGCACCGTGCCTGGGGTCAGCTCTGGATGGGGGCCGAGTGTGAAGCGCTGCTCTCCTGATGGTCATCAGACCTCCAGCGGCTGGGGCGGCTGCCCTCGGCACAGGAGGAAGGCAGAGAGCGGAAGGAGGGACTTCCTGAGAGAGGAGACTGGCAGCCTGGCGTCCTGGAAACCCGCGAGCAGGTGGTTCAGGGGGAGGGAGGCTGAGGTCAAGTAACCCACGGACTGGCGGTGGGCCAGGCCCCACGCGCCCCACCCTGTCATGAACAACAGCGTTTCCACTACAAGGTGGGGAGCGGGCCCAAGGGGACAGTGACCATCTTCCAAGTCTCATCGTGAAGGGTCCAGACAGGGGAGGCCCAAGGGGCCCTGTTTTACATTGAAAAGTGGGGATTTTCTCAGTACGTCTGGCTGAGGAGATGGGTTCAGAGGGCAGCCAGGAGCAGGTGCTGGGGCCACAGCCATTCCCTGAAGGCACAGCTTCTTCCAGGTCCTCAGGACCCGACGAGCAAGGACGTGTGGGGGCTGGAAAGACAGCAGGTGTAACGCAGGTGGGATGGAACGTGCACGGTCACCTAGGGTGGCTTTCCGCAACCTCCTGGAAAGCGCCAAATGGCACACATGCATGCTTCCCGGGCCAAGAGGCAAGGTCTTCAACCCCTTTTTGCTGAGAGTCTAGTAGTTCTTTTTTTTCTTTCGCATTGAAGAAATGTAAATGTTTTAGCACTTAGAAAAGCAAGACCATTTTTAGCTCACAGGCCACGTAAAACCAGTGGGCAAGATACGGCCTGTGGACCGTTGTTTGAAAGCCACATCTAGACACACGTGTGAGGGTCCCAGATGAAGGCCCTCGGTCTGCACAGCTGTGTCTCACTCACACGTGTGGGTGCCGGTGCTGAGCTGCACCCAGACACAGGGCCTGACACTCAGGCAGGATGATGTGAGAGCCGGAAACGGGGGCAGAGGACAAGCAGAGGGCAGTGACGGCTGGTGATGCCCCGCGGGTCTCCACACCCCGAGGCTGGCAGGAGCCGTGGTGGAGAGGGAGGAGGTGGGGCTCCAGGGAGGCCGCAGGCAAGGGGGTGGAGCTGCGATCACTGGAGGGCGGCCGGGGGTTTATGCCAGGAGGACATCCCGAGGCCTCGAGAGGACACGGCAGGTCCAGGGAGGGCAGAGAGGTCTCAGAGCACATCACCCACGGCCCTGACCACGCATGGACCGAATTCTCTCTAAAATGCCACTTTCTCTACTCTGCAAATAGAGCTACCTCAAACAGCCCCTTGAACTGTCGCCCGCTGTCATGAACCGTACCAACCAATCTTCAAATCCTAAACTGTCTGATAAGCCGTTCCTCTGACCTAAACCTATCGGAGCAGAAGCACTTGGGCCCCGGGGCCTTCAGCGACTCGTTTTCTCTTGCGGCTCCCGGAGTCTTGTGGTCGGCGTGCAATGCTCCCACTGCACAGACCGCTCTGGAGTGCCACTCCCCAGTACGGTCAACACGCACAGGGCGTCGGCCTACCTCCAGTTCATTGCTGCTACTTCGTTGATGTACTCGGCACAATAAACTAGAATCACTGGAAGAGAGAGAAACCACGTGTCAGGATCTGGATGACGATGGATCACCCCTCTTTACAGAACTAAACATGCTGTTGGCAATGGTATATTTAACATAAATGTAAGAGAATAGCAAGAATTTGAAGAGAGATGGACTTCCTATTTTAGAGACAGTGTGAGGTAAGACCGTAACGCTTGCACACTACAGGTAGGACGCCTCCCCTTGACGGAAACACGGGAAGGTCTCAGTGCAGAGCCGCTGAGCCGTGCAGAGACCGGAAGCAGGTCTGCCCCTGCAAACCACGTGCGCACACGTGTGCCTGCGCCCGCGCTCCGACACGACCCGGTCACGGTGACCCAGTCACAGAACGCCCAGAGCTGCGAGACCAGGTGCCTTCCACCGTCACACTGCCACCCCACGGGGACACACGGGACAGCCGGCTAGAGACAGGCCCAGAGGTTCTGGCGGCCGCAGCAGGAATCCCGATGCCCCCCGAGCCTACCTGAGTAGAGACCGCGACCCTCCCGGAGCCCGGGACGCAGAAGCACGCGGCTATTCAACCCCGGACCCGGAGCTCGCTCAGCACCGCGTGCTGCCACCGTTCCTGCGTGAAAACTACACGGCGGGACGCGGCAAACCGCAAAGTCTGATGCTTTCAGTTCTCAGGTAAATTAAAATGGGAAAAACCTTCCCGTCCTTGACCCAAGTCACAAAACGGAAGACACCATGGCTTTAGAACCTCTGGACTCCTCCCTCCGGATTGGACCCAACGAGGCACATCAAGAAAGCCAAGGGAAAAGGAGAAAAGCGGGGGAAAGGCTGAGACACGGAAGGCGGCGGAATGACGCCATCTCTGCCAGCTGACCGGGTAATGAACCTCGGCGGTGCCACCCAGGGGCTGAGTGACTTGGGGGGCAGGGAGCCCCTCGTGTCTCACTTGTAAAAATGCGGCAAATAACACCGCCCCGAATAAAATCAATCTGTGCGGGTCTGAGAGTCAAAGGAATCACCGAAGATGTACACACACGTAGAACACTGTCTGTCTGTTGCCCCCACGTGTGCAAAGTCCTCCCCTCTTCACCCTCAAAAATAAGAAACCCAACACAGTTCTTGAGTTGCCAAGTTTTCCTCGCATGTCCGCTCACGTGATCAGGCCGGCGACTTTCTCCGAGGGACCCGCCCCAGGGCCCGTGCACAAGCTGTCCTCGCGGCAGGGAGTTCACTGCCGCACCCCTGCTGCGTGGCTCCCTCCTGCAGGCCCTGCACACCCCGGTCTACGCGCTGCCCCCGCACCTCGCACGAGGCCCCGTCCCGGAGCTCCGCTGGTTTGCTGCCTCGTCCGGATCACAGGCGGCAGCAACGCACCTCCGTCCGAAACTGCGTCGCGGAGCCGGTGCTGCCCACCACCTCGTGCGGGCCCAGAGGCGCACACGCCCGTGACAGCACGTGACGGCAGGAAGCAGGGCCTCCGCTCATCCCTTGCGCTGCAGGACGACTTCTGCGACGCCAACGCACCGCTTCCCTCTCTCCCTAGGACGCTCTCTTACTGACACGTCCCACCCTGCACCTGGTCACGTCACACGGCAATCTGGGTCACAGAATTCGTGCATTCTACTCACCTAAGCAGAGGAAATGCCCGACCTGTAGTTTATACCTCTGGGCTGAGAGACACGTGAGCAGCAGACACAGCACGTGGAAGACGGCCAGCCCCATGAGCCACGGCTCCGCCCAGTCCGTCTGCTGCAAGACACATCGCTAGAAACTCATCACCGTCAACTCACGTGGGGGCCAGGCGTCGCGTCTCCTGGGTCAGGGAGGCCAGCGGTCCCTCACAGCCAGCGCTCCTGGGGCTGCTGGCCGGGGCGTCCAGGGCCCTTCCCCCACAGGCCTCCCAGAAGCAGGTGTTGGGGAAGGAAGGGGAGGAGGGAGACGGGAACCGACTGCACCGCAGCCACCCGCAGACATTAAAGAGAAATGTCACTGCTTTAATGTCTGAGCACGCAGAACTGGGGCACCACGGATTTCCCCTTCTGTGGCCTGAATAAAATCATGTTTTAAGGCTTCTAAGGATCATCGTCCCATGACAAGCAAGAACAGAGTTCCTGAGACTAGCACTCAAGGCCTTGGGAAATCTGAGCCATCCCAATTTGCTAGATTTCCTCCGACCTTTCTGCCAGGCCGCCAAATAGCACTGACATGTCGGGTCTCCTCAATCGGAGGGTGGGCATGTCCGCACCCCCAGATGCTCGTATCCGCCCCCCCCCCAACCATGCTCGGATTTACCCTTCGTCTAGATCTCCCCTGCAAGCTCACCCCCAAGCCCTGCCCTTAGCCCCGCCCCCAGCAAACCAGGCCGGGAACTGCATCAGGACACTGCAGAGCCCTCAGGACTAAGTGTCCCCTGCCGCTTCTGCACGCCCCGAAGGGTAAACTGCCCACAAGCTACCCGTCCCCATCAATGTGCGGAGGGGGCAAAGGGAAGGGAGCGAGGGGGGGCGTCCAGAACAGCGCAAGAGCAGCACCTGGAGCTCCCACTGCGCTGGGGGAGCGGTCCCCCCACCACCTCTACCCGCGGTGCATCCACACCTAGAACCCAGAGCCGCCCAAGAGTCCCCGCCAGGTCCGCCCCGAAACGTCCCGCCCACCACCAGGCCCCGCCCAGGATCGGTCCGCCCACCACCAGGCCCCGCCCCCGCCCCATCCAGTGTCGTCGGCGTCCGTGGCGGATGCGAACAAACCCGGACTGCCCCCCACCCCCCCCACCAACCATCACCCAAGCTGGCGACCAAGAAGGCAGCGAGTTACCGTGATCACGGCGGGAATGCTGACGGGGAAAGAGCTGACCGAGAAGGCGGACGGCATCGTCCCCGGAAAGGCCCACCCTCACCACCACCGTCTCCCGTCCCCACCCCAGTCGGTTACCACAGGGAACGCCTCCGGCGTCCCCTCTCGCGGGATTTCCACTTGTCGCGAAATCTGCTCGGACCCAGCTATCTCGCGATATCTCCCGTGCCCGGTGCCAGGTTCACATCTCGCGGTTTTCTATGGCTTTAAATCTAATGTTGAAATTGTAACTAGGTTCCCAGAGTGTTTTCCCAAAAGGGCCGAGAGGCGAGAGGGGACGAGAGCGTCTTTAGTTCTCAGACCTTCAACCCAGTGGCGCTCTCGAGAACCGGGGGGCGAGTGGGCGTCTCTGCCTGCTTCCGACGCCGGCCCCGAGGGACCGAGGGGGGACGGTGTCCGCGCTCCCGGGGGACCGAGGGGGACGGTGTCCGGGGGACCGAGGGGGGGGCAGTGCCCGCGCTCCCGGGGGACCATGGGGACGGTGTCAGCGCTCCCGGGGGACCGAGGGGAGAGTATCCGCGCTTCCGGGGGACCGAGGGGGACGGTGTCCGGGGGACCGAGGGGGGGGGCAGTGCCCGCGCTCCCGGGGGACCATGGGGACGGTGTCAGCGCTCCCGGGGGACCGAGGGGAGAGTATCCGCGCTTCCGGGGGACCGAGGGGGACGGTGTCCGGGGGACCGAGGGGGGGGGCAGTGCCCGCGCTCCCGGGGGACCATGGAGACGGTGTCAGCGCTCCCGGGGGACCGAGGGGAGAGTATCCGCGCTTCCGGGAAACCGAGGGGGACAGGGTCTGGGAGGGACCCACTTTTTCTGGCAGATAACCTTGTGCGTGCGCACACATCACCTGGGCCCATATGTACGTGGGGTCTGAGTACACCTGGGGGTGCCGAACGTTCCACCTTTCTAACAGCACAGGGATGCTGCCTGTGGGCGACCGCAGTTGAGAAGGCCCTGGGGACGCCCTGCCTACCCTCCGCTTACAGGTGCATTCGGGTCGCTGTTCGTTAACCGGGGGGTCCAGAGCCCTGCGCCTCAGGGACGGACTCGGGACCCGCGGTTAATAGGTGAGCGCGGGCGGGCACGCGGTAGCAGGAGCGGGTGAGGCAGGGTGTGTGTGCGGCCGCCCGCGGACCTACCCGGAAGGCGACCGTGTGCCCGCAGGGCCGGGACTGCCACGTGCGGAGACAGCGCCCACCGTCTGGGTGGAGTGGAGCGAGGACGCGCAGTGCGCAGGGACCCCGCCTCTGGGGCTCGTGCGGGAGCAAGGCGGCGCCAAAGGACGCGAGGAGATGGCTTCCCGGCAGGTGCATTCCTGAGCGGCGGAATCAAACCGACACTGAACCCAGAGGGCCGCGCTCCGGTTTAAGCCGGGCTGCTGCAGCGTCCGAAACGGCGTCCCGTGACCCCGCAGGTCCCGCGGGTCCCGGCCGCAAGGGTCTCGGGGTCTGCACGCTCCCGCGCCCTCCTCCCCACGCTTTCCACTCCGCCCAGAGACCTCGAAGAACACCTGCTAGGCCAAGTCCCACCTGCTTTGAACGCTCTGTGCTCCTGCTTCTTAGGTGTTCTCCCTGCTCCCCGCTCCGCTGCCGCTGCGCTCCCTTTTCAGACACTTTCTAACCTTTGCCCGGAATCGTCAGGGGGCACTCAGCTTACCCTGCACCGAGTCAAAATCCCACTCGCATCGTGATCCTGGAGGTGGGATCCCTAACAGTGTGTTCAACACAGAGCTGCCGTTCCGGTTCTGGGACTACATCTTCCCAGGAGGTGACCCTGTGTGCCCTCCGCCCCGCCCCTCCTTCCCCGGAGTTACTGCGGGCCGGGCTGGAACAGACCCCTGCGGGGACCCGGTCGAATCGCATTTTAATCAGGCGCCAGCAGGTGGCAGCACGCCGCCTTGCCTCGGTCCTGCTGGCGGAGCCTGAACACCTTTTCCGTGTTTCCAACAAAATCAATTTTCGAGTGTTCACAGTTGTTGAACTGAGAGGCTTTACTCTACACCTTTAATTTTAGACGGAGAAATAGTTTGGTTTTTTTTCCCGAGCATTATGGGGTAGCCGAATCTGTTCTTATCGATTCTTCTCTCATAGAATGCAGGTGTAAAATTGCAGTCATTTAACGACAGGCTTCCGAGAACTCCATAATTATGGACAACGAAAGCCTTATGGATTAAATCCAGCAAATTTTATATCTCACCTTCACTTGACATTTTCAGTATTCCACTGATGCGTCCCTACCTCAGTGCTCGGGAAGTGGTGACCACATGGGTCACAACCACACCAAACTGTGCTACTTGGTTTGACGCGTTTCTGTCCTTCTCACTGACTGAGCCGCTCCAGGGCCTGGTCCTGTCTTATCTGTCTGATTGTTTGACACCCTCAGCACATCTGATACCTAGTAGGTTGTCCGTGAAAATGTCTGTGACCAGAGCGCCAAACACATCTGTAGCGACAGCTCATTCAGTCGTTGGAGATGACGATCTTCTGGAATCTGTGTTTGTGTGCAGACCCTCGGGACTACGCATGCAAGTGCACTCCCGGGAGGGCTTCTTGTGTCCGCAGACAAGGAGGGAAGAGCTGAGGAAACAAATTAAGGCACTGTCTTCTCTTGGGAAAATTGAATCCATAATGACACATTATTAGTTGAAGACGTCCCCTCCCACCCCCACCTTATTCCTGAGCCAGCAGGTACTAAAGCAGCAGTTTTCCAGAACATGTTTGGGAAGCCTCATTGTACAGCATATGGAAGGGACTGTGTTCCTCGAGCCCCATGAGGTTTCTATAGAATTTCTTCAAATTTTATCTTGGCTAGTAGTAAACACACAAGTGCAATGTTATGTTTGGGGATTTTCCCTCTGTATTTTTGATTGTATATTGTCGACCCAAAACAGATAAGATCACTGAACCATGGTTAAAAATTAGGCCACACTAACATGGTATTTGGGTATTTGATGTGCTCTCTAACAGGTCGTCTGTAAGAAGCCAGAGCCAGATGACCAGGCTCTGCTGATGTCCTGGGATGAGGCCCATGGTGACACAGACGTTAGTCTAAACCTCCCTCTTGGCTTTTCTGATGTGTGTGCCTGATGCCTCTTGATTGCAAATCTGTCACATGCCATCAGTGGCTGGCTCTGGGTTTATGGAAAGTGTGGAGGCATTTCCCACAATGGTTTCTGGCACATAGTGGACACTCAGGGGACGTTTGTCTAGTCATTCATAGCCTGGCCATTGGCTAATGGGGCAGGCCCTGGACCAGATGGTGGACCACCACCAGGCCAAAAGGCGGTCCACGCCATGGGAGACACGTGCTGTGATGGTGCCGAAGGAAACTGCCTGCAGGAAGCGTCACCAGGCGGGGGCACGTGCAGGGCTGACCTCTGAAGATTGAGTGGAGACCCCTCTGGTAAGCTGGGTAGAAGGAAAAGAACATTGCTGGCAGAGGAAACCATGTGTTCAGACACAGGCAAGGATGAAATTTGTTAACGAATATAAGGAACTGTGAGTTCTTGCTCTGGGTTGAAGTGAAAGGCGTCTCGTGGAGAATATTAGGGAATTTGAACATTAACCAGGTAATGTGAGTGTGTGTGCTCTGTGGAGACTGGCCTGACTCTTACAGGCCAGTATTTCTCATTCAAGGCCCACTGTTCTCCATGTGCAGGGACAGATTCTCAAACTGTTTCTCAGTAAGGCTATAAATGCCACATCTGTATTTAGATGGCAGTGTTTAAAATCACTGTGTCCATTTACACGTCTGTGTCTCATCCACTCTGCATTTCCTGAACGTCCACTTTATACCACAATTTACTTCTAGAATCCCAAAGACGCCCCCACCCTCGTTTCTGGAAATGATGAGCGTGTTCCGTCACACAGAGGAGGGGAGTGCAGGTGGCACATGGGATTACAGTCACTGCACAGCTGCCTTCATGTAGGGAGCGAGGCAACCGGCCATGGCTAGTGTGCGGGGGGAGAAGAGCCCGGCACGCAGGTGCCTCCGGAGGCTGGAAGGCAGCAGAATCATCTCCCCGGGAGACTCCGAGCGGAACCAGCCCTGCCAACACTTTGATTTCAACCCAGTGAGACCGGTTTCAGAGTTTTGACTCCCAAAAATGTAAGATGCATTTGTTAAGCCGCTAAGTTTGGGGCAGTTTGTTAGAGCAGCAACAGAAAATACGTAAGGCAGGGGGTCCAATGGGCGGCGGTCGGTAACCACTCATGTTTTTCAGAAACCTCAGTACGCATGTGGTCTCTCCCAGGTGAATGTCCTCCGCGCTCGATGCACGACGTCCCCACCCTCCAGCTGTCACTCCATGAGTTCCTGGGCACAGTACGCACACCTTCCTGTGCTTCTTACATCCTTTCCACCCTTTAAATGCAACCTCTGGGATCCTATTAGCTGGGACTTTCTTGATTGTAGGTTGTGGAAATCTCCTCTCCCTCTGGCAGAGCAACGTTCTCTGGACCTAGAGCAGGAAGCATGGCCCTGAGCCTTGGCCGCAGACCCTCCTGTCTACATTCATGTTCCCCGTTGCTTGACATCGTTATGAAAGCAGTGGCCAAATCATAGAATGACTTTTTTAAATTAGGAGGGGCAAAAGCATCTTTTGATTTTTACTTCTGTCAACTAGCTGTTTCTCCAGCTTTTAAGATGATAAACTAGGGGCACCCGGGGGGCTCAGTCGCTTAGGCATCTGACACCTGATTTCGGCTCAGGTCATGATCTCGGGGTTCATGAGACTGAGCCCTGTGTCGGGCTCTGCACTGACAGCTGGGAGCCTGCTTGGGATTCTCTCCCTCCCTCTCTCTGCCCCTTCCCCACTCACGCTCTCACTCTAAAACACAAAACAAAACTGGGGACACGTCGAAGACTCAGTGAGAAGAGAGATCAGCTGGGACAGCAAGTGGGAGAGTTGATGGCTCGCAGGCTGGTTGTGGGGGGCGGGGAGGCCTGAGGACAGAGGGTGCTCTTTGCAGGGTCAAGGTGGGAGTGACCCAGCGCAGCGTTCACAGGTTCACAGGTTCACACCACTGCCTGATTCTTTATCCTTTTCCCTTTTGTTTTGTTAAACACCTAGAGTGAGATATGGGCTGGTAGGCTGGGTGTACATTCAGCGTGATTCTCCTGACAGGAGCCCGCCCCCCAGGGTCCCCCTCCTGGTGCTGGTCCTGCTGGAGGTGCCATCGCCACACTTGCTGTGTCTTAACTTGCGTTTCCCAGATAACTAGTAAGTGAATTCTTGTTCATATGCTTATTGGCAATTTATATATCTTCTTTGGTAAAGTTTCTATTTAAATATTTTCTCCATTTTTTACTGGGTTGTTTTTTTCTTTTTATTATTAGGTATAAGATTAAAAAAATATGTTTTGCACACTAGTTGTTTATTAGATCTATGTTTTGTGAATGTTTTCTCCTGATCAGGAGCTTGTCTATTCATAGTCTTACAGAATCTTCAATGAACAAATATTTTCAATTTTGGCAAAGTTACTTTATCATTTTTTAACATGTTCATTGCTTTCTGTGGCCTAAGAAACGTTTGCCTACCTCATATCACAAAGATCCTGTATTTTCACATAAAACTTTAAATGTCGATGAGCCATCTCAAATTAACTTTTGTGAAATGGGTGAATGAGGAAGGGTCAAGTTCATGTTTTCCTTGATATGCAATTATTCCAGAACTAGTTACTAAAAAATGCTTTCTTTCCCCCATTTGATTGCCTTTCCACCTTGGTCCAACATCAGCCAGCCCTGGGGGGTGCCTACCGCTGGGCTCTGTCCTGTGCGGGCCCCCTGCCCCCACACACACACAGTCTCTACTACTGAACTTTATCTGAGGCTCAACCTTATCTACATGCATCGTAAACACTGGGAGAAAGTGAAATAAAGTACAGTAGAATGCATCAGATGTATCTACAAAACCTACAGGAAATGTCTTTGAAACTTGCCCAGCATTTGCCATTTCCAAAGCTCTTCACCCATTTTTGTGCTGCATTATTTTCTCTGAGGCTAAAGAATTTCCTTTAGCATTTCATGCCATATGGGTCTGTTGCTACTTCCTTAGTTTCCTTGTCTGGGGATGCTTTCATTTGGTCTTCGTTTGAAGGCTATTTTTGTGGCACATTGATTTTTGCACGTGACCTTGTCTTTCCGTGAGCGCTCTGGAGCAGCCCTGCTGTCTTCCGCCCGTAGCTTCTCACCGGAGCCAGCTGTCCTTCCGCGTGCAGGTTTTCTGTGGCTACTGTGCCATACTCCTGTTTTGAGGATTTTCTCTTGGTTTCACCAGATGGACGATGATGTGCCTAAGATTCATTTTATCTGTATTTGTATTTCTTTTGGCTCAATAAACTTAATTCTCTGAGTTATGTCTGTTTTTAACCAAATATTTACACTTTTCAGACACCATTCCCACCAATATCCCTGTCCTATTCTTTGTCTCTTCTCTCCGAGATGACAGACGAATGTATATGCTAGACGTCCCAGGATTACAGAGGTATGCTTAGTTTGCAGGCTGTACAAAATGGGGTATATGAGAGCTGGCCCCGGGCTTGATGAGCCCTGATCTCCATGGTGAAATGTAAACACAGCACTTAACTCAAACTACAACAGAGGAGTCCTTCTGTCTTCTCCAGTGTGTAGGGCACGTTTCCTGTTTCTTTGATTTTGGGGTAGTTTTGTAGGACCTATTGGACATTGTGCATAACATAGATATGGGTTCTGTTATTTCTTCCAAAGATTAGTGACTTAAACAAATAAAGGCATTAAATCAGTTTGACAAACTGCTGTTGAAGACTATGAGTCTGGAGTTCTCTCTCGTCCAGCAAGAGAGCAGATGCAAAATTGAATACAAGAGAGGCTAATGTCTGGGAGAAGATAAGAGCCTGAACAGGGGTTTCGTCTCTGGATTTATGGAGCGCACTAGATGCTACCCACGTGCTGAATGTGAAGAAAACAAGATCTTACACACGTGAACGTGGAGAAAACAATCAGACAGTAATCATTAACCTATGTGTGTAAGAAGCAAAGCAGGGGCAAGAGGAGTTTGTGATCAAAGCATACTGGCACCAGAGGGAAAGTAATTTCCTGCAGGTGATCCAACAAGTTACTCATGATCCCAGTACAATGTCTCGCTTGCTAACCTCAGGCGCTTTCACCCCGTGGTGGCGGCTTTCTGCCCCATGGTTTTCTAACCCATTTATGTAAGTATAAAGAATTCTTGAACCTATTTCCCCACAAGCTGCAAACCCTTTTGTGCAGAAGCTGAATTCTTAGTTGGGTTCATCATCCTTAGACGGGCTGCTTGCAGCATGCTTTGTGCAGAGCTCAGGCACCAGCCAGAACCCGGGGCACAGTACATGCACTGAATTTGGGGTGCCCGCCTCTGCATCCCTCCTTCCTTGTGGGCAGCCATCACTCCGTGGATGTGTCCTCTGTGTCTTCAGGCAGGGAAGACTGAGGATTCCCTGCCAGCAGGGAAGGCCTTACCCTAAAACCAAAGTCCCTACGAGAAACCTGCTTCTTCCCCCATGCACTGCCATTCTCTCCCACAGTCTGTGTGTCCCATCGTCCTCCAGGCCTTCAGGAGGTCACTTCTGCAGAAGTGCTATCCTGACACCACTTTTTTTTTTAATGTTCATTTATTTTTGAGACAATGCAAGAGACAGAGTGCAAGCAGGGGAGGGGCAGACAGAGGGAGACACGGAATCCAAAGCGGGCTCCAGGCTCTGAGCTGTCAGCCCAGAGCCGTGATGTGGGGCTCGAACTCACGAACCGTGAGATCGTGACCTGAGCGGAAGTCGGACGCTTAACTGAGCCACTCAGGTGCCCCTATCCTGACACCACTTTTAAGTGGTGCTCCTATAGAGGCCGAGGCGAGGCCACTCCGATGGGCCACTTTGGCACGAAGCCTACTTGGAGTTAAAGGCAATCAAAACCCAGCAGATTCAGGAAAAGCTCTTCCCCTGCCCCTCAACTGCCTGCCCTACAGGAAGAGAGCTATTAACAGGCTCCTCTTCACCCAGGAAACCCACCTGCGTAATGGGCACCTTTATTCCCAAGCATCTCCTGTCACCTTCCTGCTAATGTCCTTCCTCCTCTTTGTGTCCCAGCACCTCTCCCTCCCCTGAGCTCACGGAAGCTTCCGGTTGCCTCACTGTCTTTGGAATTTCACATCAGGGTGGGTTCCCGTTATGTTTGGCATTAACTTTGATTTTCTCCTGTTGACCTACCTCATGTATTTGACTGTCACCCAGCTCACAGAGCCTTGAAGGGGACGGGAGTTCCTGCCCCTGACACCCCAGCCCCGTTCTGTGCTATGTGTTTGCTACCTTGTCCATTTTGCAGTGAGCCAGCAGACTCCAGGGAGGAGAGTGACTGCCAGTCAGGATTTACACAGGATTCTCCAGTGTAAACTATCTTAGATGTTTTCCCCGTCAGACCAAACCTAATTTCCTCCCTCTTCTAGATCGAGAATTCTTCGTGTTAGGAGATGATTTTTCTCTCCAGAAAGTAATAAACCATTGACTCGATACCTGATTCCCTTGCTCAGACGGAGCCTTCTAGTCTCTGAATTCATGTCTCAGCAAACTCTTCCAGAACACTCTTTCACCTGCTTGCAATGGTGTTTTGGGCTGTCTGGTCACCTTCTTCTCGGCCGTGGTGGGGCTACCGGGATGGGCACAGAGGGTTCCGTCAGTAAAGAGCTGCTTGGGAACAGGAGTTGGCCCGCCACCTTGTGGCCACTTTCCTTCTGTGGCACCGGATGTTCACACGCAGATTTGCTCTCCTGACCCGTCGAGGTGGGTTGGAAAAGTCCCGGGCTTCCAAGGCAACGCTCCTGCTCGCCGTGGGGACTACAGTAGGGTTGTGGAAGCAGGGATCTCAGCCCCCGCCCCACACCAGCCCGGCACCCTGGCCCCACAAGGGGACCTCCAGCAGGGGCATCCCCGTGTTGCCATGGCGACATGCCCCAGGGCCTGAGCAGCACTGCCTCCATGCTGTGGGCGTTCCCCTAGTGGTCCAGCAGGGTGACAGCTGTGCACTTCCCGTGCTGCTCAGGATCTTGTGGGATCATCACCAACTTGTTTCTAAGATTCTAGACAACTACAACAGAGCTTTGCATGTAGTTGTCAAACCGGATTTCCACCTCCAGTCATCAGACACATTGACAGGCCCCGGAGACATCCCGTAGAGAATCATTCACCTCTTCACGCAGGGGGTCTGCTCTTGCCCTGGTACCAAAGAAAGAGACAAAAGCCCGTCAAAAGGCTGCTTATGACTCTAAGCAAGAATCAGCAGGTGATTCCTTCTGAGCCTGGGGTTGGGGGGGGGCGGGGAGCCTCTGGGAGGGGCTGACTGGGAGACTGCCGAGGTCGGCCTGCACACAGAGCAGGTGCACACGGGACGCCTACTCGGTGGTGTGAAACCACAACCTGATGCAAGGTGATGAGTTTACATCGGGGTCTCCTGTGGCATTTGGACTGAGAGTTTATGATGGTTGCCCTCGCGTGGAACATCTGGTCCTTCCCTGAGGGTCGTCAGGTGGTTTTCTGGGTAACATTCAGCACGTGGCATGAGTTAGCTCGGCTGCCGTGGTGATAGTACAGACGTGGGGATTGAACGACCCAAGTTTATCGTCTCACAGTGTTGGAGGCTGGAGTCCAAGGTCAAGGTTTTGGGGCTGGTTCCTCTGAGGCTTCTCTCCTGGGCCTTTGCTCACCTGGTCTGCCCTCTGTGGTGTCAGGGCTCAAACCTCTTCTTATGAGGACACCAGTTGTGTGGATTAGATCTCACCCTGATGAGCTCATTTTACCTTAGTTAAAGACCATGTCTTCAAATATCATCACGTTTGAGGCTCTGGGGGTTGGGACCCACCATATGGATCTGTGGAAACACAGCTCAGCCCGTAACGGCCACCACGGGGCGTTCGACACAGGGCCAAGGACACGCTTCCCTGTCCAGTCCTTTCTAATTGTAAGCATCTGGAATAGTGGAAAGAAAATGGATTTAAATCAGAGAAAACTGGATTTTAGTATGATTTGTTTTCCCTACTAGCTGCATGGCCTTGGGATTGTTAGTTTTTAGTTGCCCGAGTCTTCGTTTGTGAGTGAATGTGGAGAACGGTGTCTTTCGCTGATTGTTTTGAGGGTTTGTGATCACTGCCTTGAAGGTCCTGCCTCCGGCCCAGTGTGAGGCCTTCTTTCTGCCTGACAAATAAGTGAATGCCGGGAGGACAGTGGTCCCCCAGTTACTGCAATGCCTCTTCCCACCTGTCTCCTCAATGCCAGGAGCCACCTACCTGGGTGGCCAACGTGTAAAAGAGGGTACAGGACCTGTCCTTTGATATGGATTCTGGACCATGCTTAAGAATAGCCTTTCTGGGGGCTCCTGGGTGGCTCAGTCGGTTAAGCGTCCGACTTCAGCTCAGGACACGATCTCACGGTCCGTGAGTTGGAGCTCCGCGTTGGGCTCTGGGCTGATGGCTCAGAGCCTGGAGCCTGCTTCCGATTCTGTGTCTCCCTCTCTCTCTGCCCCTCCCCCATTCATGCTCTGTCTCTCTCTGTCTCAAAAATAAATAAACGTTAAAAAAAAAATTAAAAAAAAAAAAAAGAATAGCCTTTCTGTGGGGCACCTGAGGGGCTCAGTCAGTTGAGCGTCCGACTTCGGCTCAGGTCAGGATCTCACGGCTCGTGGGTCCAAGCCCCGCATTGGGCCCTGTGCTCGGAGAATGGAGCCTGCTTCCGATTCTGTGTCTCCCTCTCTCTCTGCTCCTCCCACACTCACGCTGTCTCTTTCTCTCAAAAATAAATACACATTGAAAAAAAAAAAAAAAACAGCCTTTCTCACTTATTGCTTATTACCCACAATGCATCTTGAAGATTTCCAATTTAAAGTTGGGTGTGATTTTAAGAAATTTGCAAAACAAAGGCAGGATATTTCTAAGTTATGTATTTATTGATTAATTTTCGCTTTTTCATCAGTCCCAACAGACTCACATTTACCAGCCTTCCCAAAGCAATCCGCTTACATCATGAACCCTCATATTCAGTTCAGTTAAGTAATATAAGTACAATAACGAGCGAAACCTTATGAACTTGGTTGGGGGTAAACACGGCTTACTTTTCATAAGACTTTAACTGCCTGTGGGGAACACACACACGGGCTTTGAGTGTCCAGAACCCTGTGGGCCACAGCAAAATACAACAGAGGATTTGGAAAGGTCCACTAATTCGGGGAGTTAAATGAAGTATGACAACAGTGACCACTTTTAGAAGAACTATTCCTGCAAAAACTTAGAAGGTGTGGGGAAAAAATAAAGAAAAAAACAGACATAAAAAGGTTTGGGAGTGCCCTGAATACCTTGATTTCATTTCTTAGTTTTGCATCTCACACAGCAGAGCCACTCTTAAAGTTTATCCTTCTTAGCAGATGTTATTTAAAATACAAGAATGCAGGGGCACCTGGGTGGCTCAGTTGAGCGTCTGACTCGTTTTCAGCTCAGGTCCCAGGGTCGTGGGATCGAGCCCCACGTCAGGCTCTGTGCTAAATGTGGAGCCTGCTTGGGATTCGCTCTCTCTCCCTCTGTCCCCTTCCCCCAGTTGCACGTGCACTCTCTCTAAAAAATAAAAAGTCAAAAAATATGTAACATACAGTAATACAGACAATTTTATAGCTTTATGGAACCTAGAGACCAAATCAGTTCAGTGACTCATTTTACAAATAACTTGTGCTATGTCCCATGCAGAGGGCATGGGGGTCCATTTAAAGCTTCCCCTTCGGAAACTCCAAGGCATCAGAGGACGCCATGTGCGAGTTTCTATTTTATTTTATTCTCAAGTCTGTATTTTTTTACATAGGACCAATGAACCTAGGCAAAGAAGCAAACACACAAACTCAAAGCGTGACCGCCACGGGGCGTTATTTGGAATGTATCCGTCACCTTTGCGGTTTGGTTTTCCTGCAGACACGAGCCTTGGGTCTCTATGTGTCAGGGTCGGCTCCCCCGAGCAGGACACAGCGTCAGTGTGAGAGGGTTCCTTCAGCCCTGTTGTCCCTGCCACCTCCCGCTGGGCCGCTGCTTCCCATTTGCAAGCTGCACTACGGGTTCTCCTTTCTCCAGAGATCCTTCCCTCTTTCCTGCGCAGCCTGCGGTGGGGACAAGCAGCTTTGCCCACGGTTGCTTTAGGTCTGGATTCGGGCCACAGGATACACGGAAGGCTGATGGAGCCACGCCACCGCCTGCTCCGAAAACAAGCCTCCAGGGCTTCACTCGTAGGTGATGGTGGGAAGAAGAGAGAGAAAGGGGAGACGGAAGATTTCTGAAACATTTACACACAGCTTGATCTGCGGCATTCGAATTAACCTAAGTCCGCATGAAGAGAAACACACTCTTTCCTTTCGCACAGTTATGAAATATTCACCAGGACGAGATTTTCTACTCCTCTGTGAGTCTCCAAACATTCTTCCCCCTGAATCGTTGTCCTTATTTTTGGAGCGAGTCCTGAAAGACATTCTCAGAAGGAAGAAAGGAACAAAATTTCAAGACACTCCTTTGTTAATAGAGTTTAATCCAAGAAAGAGGAAAGAGAAGTGATGCGTTAAAGGTGAGACCCCGTGTGTCCACACCGTGACAGAAGGCAGCAGCGGTCTCGGGGAGAAAGTCCGGCAGTTCCGGCCCAGTCACCCTGGGCACTGGCATCCGTGTCTGCCCCCCGAGCCCTGTGCCGCTGTCCTCTGGTTTTCTGTCCCTGCTCTGCCCTGGCCGCTGCTCATGGAAACTTCTGGCGCCAGTGGGAGACTGGAGGCCCCTCAGTCTTTCAGATGGCCCGATCCAGGCGTGGTCGTCTTAACTCTCTTCAATTATTGTGTTAAAATCACATAATTACCTAGAAACATGACACTTCTGTTATCACAGATTTTGTCATTACAGCTGCTGAGTATCAACAGATCCTAAGGAATATCATAAAAAGACAAATGTATTATCGAACCTAGAACCTAAATCAACGGTGAACAGAAGACAAGGTTTGTTTTCACTCATCAACCCCCTCCACACAGAAACCCGCACGTAATTCTGCACGGCGGTGTGTTTTCCTTTGACAGCAGCTTGAATTTGATTATATGGAGGCAGAAAAGATTAACAACACATTTAGACAGAAAGAATCGGTCGGTTAATCAGAAGGCCAATGGCAGACACCTTTCTCTTTTTGTGACCCACAGGGTTTGTGCAGGTGACACCCATGGGGGCCTCCGCAGGCCCAGGAAGCTCTGGAAATCGCTCACACGTCTCTTTCTCAGTCTGTTTACATACGGTTTCTCTGCAGAAAAAGTCTACATCTTTAGCTAAAGGGCCCGTGGCACCCAGAGATTGAGAAGATGGGCTCCGTTTCCTGGTTCCTGGAGCTTAAATGTCAAATATTATTGCCTCCATCTTTCGCTCGGATTTGCTGTTACGATGCATCTTTCCAGATAGTGGACGTGGGAACCTTTCCTGTGGGCACACCGCCAGCCCCTCACTTGTGAAAACAACTGAAATGTGTTGATTTCCGAAGAATTTACAGGCTTTTCTATTCGGTGGATGCCATGCGGGGATGTGTAAATGAGGAGTGAAATGAAAAGCTTCAGCCCGCTGGGCAAAGAGGGCACTGTGTCTTGTGGTTAGAACTTGGCTGTGACACTCGGCTCTGCAGAAAGAACTCACCAGCCCGGCGGCCATCCCTTTCCCTGGGAGAGAAGATCACTCCTACACTATACCTGGAGGTAAGAAACTGTAGCTAATGCGGGGAGAGCAACCCAAAGTAACCTGGAGATGTTCCAGTCGTAGCCGTCCGTCCACACGGTGGGGAAACAGCACAATCGAACGTGGAAAACGGAGACGGTAAGGCAGCAGGAGTGCAGACTGAACAAGTAGATACTAATTTATTTCTTTAAATAAAAACTTTAAAAACGTATTATTCCAGGGGCGCCTGGGTGGCTCGGTTGGTTAAGCGTCCGACCCTTGATCTCTGCTCCAGTCGCGATCTCATGGTTCGTGAGTTTGAGCCCCGCGTCGGGCTCTGTGCTGACAGCCCGGAGCCTGCTTGGGATCCTCTGTCCCTCACCCTGTGCTCCTCCCCTCACTTGCACACTTTCTCTCTCCCTCTCTCAAAAATAAAAAACTTTAAATAAAAAAATTAAAAATATATTATTCCGATTTAGAATTTTAACAAGACTATTACCTTTCTTATTTGCCTTTCATTTTGATATTTGAATATACTTTGAACTTCATTTCCATTATTTTTCTATTAAGATTTCCTTATGAAACCCTCCATGATCATCTTAAAATCTTGTGGTGAGTATTCAGTACTTTCTTTAGCTTAAAAGTCAAAAGACTTGCTGCTTGTCAGCAAGCAGGAGGAGGCTGGAGAGGAGAAGGCGGAGAAGTACGTCGGATGCGCAGAGAACACTGACTTCATCCAGAAGAAAAATCTACAGGTAGGTGTTTTTAGGGCTTCTGCCTTTTCCTTAACTGTGACTAAATGACACCGGGTTGAAACCTAATGTGCTCCAGGGTAAGTCCTGGCTGTGGGAAACCCCTTAACAAGACCTAAACGTTGTCACTGGTTGCTCAGTTTGGTGCTGTCTTGGTGGTTGGATCAGATCCACCAGTGGATTGATGCGTTTCTTCCGAATGTGCTCCGTCCTGGGCTTACAGGTGTCCTGTCTCACTGGGACGACGCTAAAATGACAGCTGTTAAAATATAGGGGCGCCTGGGTGGCGCAGTCGGTTGGGCGTCCGACTTCAGCCAGGTCACGATCTCGTGGTCTGTGAGTTCGAGCCCCGCGTCGGGCTCTGGGCTGATGGCTCGGAGCCTGGAGCCTGTTTCCGATTCTGTGTCTCCCTCTCTCTCTGCCCCTCCCCCGTTCATGCTCTGTCTCTCTCTGTCCCAAAAATAAATAAAAAAAAAACGTTGAAAAAAAATTAAAAAAATATATATATATATAAATAAAATAAAACCAGTGCACAAAATGAAACCGTTCAAAAATCTGCTCCACGCTGCGTGAGGTAGCTCGATGTTTTAAGCAACATTTTCGCTAAATGAACATTGGTTTGGGGGCGCCTGGGTGGCTCAGTCGGTTGGGTGTCCGACGTTGGCTCAGGTCATGATCTCACGGTTCGTGGGTTCAAGCCCTGCGTCGGGTTCTGTGCTGACAGCTCGGAGCCTGCAGCCTGCTTCGGATTCTGTGTCTCCCTCTCTCTCTGCCCCTCCTCCACTTGCGCTCTGTCTCCCTCTGTCTCAAAAATGAATAAACATTAAAAAAAATTTTTTAATAAATTTAAAAATAAACATTGGTTTGGTGTGTCTTTTCCGCTAGCCTACACAGAGTCTGTTTTTACTTTGTTTTTTACTTTGTTTTTACTTTGTTTCCTATCATGTGATATTTTACCTATGGGATGAGTGTGAACGTGTGTTGTAATTACGTTTACTGAGAACCTAAAACTGAACTTCAGGGACGTGAGAAAGGTAAGAACTTCTCTTTCTCTTGATTTAAAAATTGCGCTGTCCCCTATAACTTAGGAGAGCATATTTTTATCTCCTTTAACCTCCATAAATGTATACTAAATTCGATTTCATCATTTTCAGAGTCCAGCCCATCCGAATAATGTCTCCCCCACACGGCTGGAAAGAGTTTTCATTAAGCAGGAACCTTCAGCCGTGTCATGGGGGCGCTGACCGCAGCAGCAACTGTGAATCACGACCCCCCTCAGCCCGCACTTCTCCACTCGTTTCTGGGGAGGACCAGGCTGCTTTTCCCCTGTAATCCGCTACGCCCTCCTCCCTAATGGAACCCACATTGTTTACGAGGGAGGAGGATTTCTTATTTTATCTCATTACACTTGCTTCTCACCCAGAGTACCGATGAACTGGGGCTCGTCTATCTACTTTGAATTCACCGTGGCATAAAAAAGCACGTTCGGTTAGAATTCTGAGTGGTACCAGCTCAGGTGTTCTCTCCTGCCAGGACCTGTTTCCCGGCAAAGTTCCCACGTTTTCACTTGGGAGAGTCAATCACAGAAAGTCTCCTCCACAGCTGTGTAAGGATGCTCCTCGTCTCGCGGCACCGACAGAGCCAAGAGCTTGGGCCATCAGTGCCCTCTGCCCGCGGGCCAGCCTCCCGCTGGACAGAATCATCCCCTCTCTAGCTGTAGGAGTTACTTGTCGGTGAAATAAGCCAAAAAATAAACGGTAAGAGTATTTGAGGTAAAGAAATAAATGTGTCTCTACTTATAAATGACATATGCTTATGTAAGAAATATTCCATAAACTATTAGATTCAGCAGGTTGGTTAGACAGACTCTCTGTACACAATGTCGATACACAGAAACCTTTCCTACTTACCAGCAATTGACTAACAGAAAGTACATTTTTTACGTGATACCATTTACTATAGCATCAAAAATCACCAAATACCTAGGAAGCACGTGTCAATATGTGTAAGGCCTCTACACCAAAATGATTAAAACATTATTGAGAGGAGTGAACAGAGGCCTAGCTACCTGGATGGATATACTACTTTCTTGGATCGGAGGAAGCGATGTACTGAGAATGAGAATTCTCCCTAAATCCGAGCAGATGCTTTTGTTTGGCGACAAGACACTCGATAACCTAAAACGCACCTGGAAACAGAAGGGCCATGAGTAGCAGAAAGTCTACGCTACCCGATACCAAGATTTGCTGGGAAGAGAGCCCAGCAGAGCGGAGCAGCCCAGGGCCGTGCGAGGCAGACAGGTCATGGCGGTCCAGCCCCAGGAAGAAGGACACTTGCTCAGACACACAAGCGACGTGCTACAACAATGGGAGAGGCAAGTCTTTTCAGCAAATGGTGCTGGGTCGACTGGGAATACTTAGTGAGAAACTCAAATCTAGAGGCACCATAAATCTAAACAGGGGAACAACACAGCTTCTGGAAGATACCGTGCAGATATTCTCCTTTGTTACTCGGGTAGCAAAACAGTCTTTAAACGGGATTTTAAAAAGCTCTGCTTATAAGGAAAAAAGAACTTCTATTTACCAAAGACCCCATTAAGAGTTTTTAAAAAGTAAGCCACAGAGGAGCAGAAAATATTTGCAATACATATAACTACCAAGGAATCATTGCACCGGTAATAATACTAATATATATACATCAGTAAGGAAAAGACTATCAAAAATAAAAAAGAAAAATACGTGAGTGGGAAGTTTATGACGGGAATCTCCAAATGACCAATAAATATATGAAAAGTTGCTAAATGCCGCTACCCTTCAGGAAAATGAAAATGCAAACCAAAATGACAGAAACGACCCGCACAGTGAGAAGACAACCCATGACGTGAGACAGAATTTTTGCAAACCATGCATTTGCTAAGTGGTCGATCTCCAGAATATGTAAGGAACACCCACAGCAAAAGATTGACTGATTGACAAATGGCCAAAAGACTTGAATAGACATTTCTCCAAAGAGGCAGATATGTGGCCAAGAAATATATTAAAAGATGCTCAACATCATTGATCATCAGGGTGTTGAAAACCAAAAGCACAATGAGATGTCACCTCACACGTATTAGGGTGGCTATTACGAACGTGTTGGCAGGAAGTGGTGAAATGAGAGCCCCACGCACTGCCGAGGGGGATGTAAAGGTGGCCAGGGCTGCGAAAACAGTATGAAGCTTCCTCAAGAATGGAAGTGACGACCACACAATCCAGCAATCCCACCTCTGGGAATTTCTCAAGAACTGAGGTCAGGGTCTCAAAGACGAAGGGGCACCTCCACCCCCATTTCAGAGCAGTATTACTCACAACAGCCGAGACTCAGAAGCAACCTAGGTGTTCGTCGATGGCTGGATAGACAAAGGAAACGCAGTGCACACACACAATGGGATATAATCCAGCTTTAAAAAAGAAAGAAATCCTGCCATTTCTTCTGACATGGATGAAAGGTGAAGTCCTGGGGCGCCTGGGTGGCTCAGTCGGTTAAGCATCTGACTTCGGCTCAGGTCATGATCTCACGCTCTGTGAGTTCCAGCCCCGCATTGGGCTCTGTGCTGACAGCTCAGAGCCTGGAGCCTGCTTCGGATTCTGTGTCTCCCTCTCTCTCTGGCCCTCCCCCATTCATGTTCTGTCTCTCTCTGTCTCAAAAATAAATAAACGTTAAAAAAAAAAAAAAAGAAAGAAAGGTGAAGTCCTACCTAATGAACAACCCCATCCTGGAAGGATAAACGTGGCACGATTCCACTCGACAAGCTGTTCAAGGAGCCAGACCCACAGGGGCAGGGAGCAGGAGGGCAGTTGCCCTCACACATCGTCTTCTTTGGTTTTGACGGTCTTTTCCTCATTGCTGCCATGTGTTTATACAATAACCTAATATGTGGCAAAAAGTCCCAACTGCTATACACAACACGTATGAATATCAGAAGCATATTGTTGCACCAAAGAAACCACACACACACACACACACACACACACACACACACATATCCACCTCAAGAAAGGTGCATGTAACCTGGTATGAAGGGGCACGCGGCTTCCACCTCTGGGCTGGGGGCACATGGAACACTTAGGTGTCCTGATCTGGGCAGGAAGTCGTGGGGGCATTCACTCCGGGACACCGACACAAATTATGACTTATTTGTCCCTTTACTCAGGTGTGATATACTTTGACGTGACTGAGTCAGGACGGACAAACTTCGCCTAAACATACCAGTGAGGAAAACAAGCTGTATCAGCCCGATTTGGACAGTCCACGCCATGGAAAGCTGTCCTCACACCTCTGCTGTCCCCAAGGACCCTGCAGAGTACCATCCACCCGCGCTGTCCCACAGGACTGAGGTTGTCACAGTACAAGCATCGGTGCGCCCGGCCCCTGCGCCTGACCTGCCACAGGGACGGTGCCCACCCACCTCTACCCCCTCCATCAGCAGTCAGAACCCGTGTTCTGTGTGGAAAATGAATTTTCTTACAAATTACTTTGTCATTGTTGTTTTTTTTTAATTAATTTATTTATTTTTGAGAGAGCCAGAGAGAGAGAGAGAGCACAAAGGAGGAGGGCAGAGAAAGACGGAGAGAGAGAATCCCAAGCAGGCTCCTCACTATCAGTGCAGAGCCCGACGGGGGGCTCAACTTCATGAACCGTGAAATCACGACCTGAGCCAAAACCAAGGGTCGGACGCTTACCTGACTGAGCCACCCAGGAGCCCCGTGTCATTATTGATTTTAAATAGATCTTTCGTGCAAGTGAGTTTGCTACTTTTTCCGTACAAATGTCGAAGGCAGGGGAGCTGGGGGGCAAGTGCTTTCTAAGTCAGTCATACTCTGGGGTTCTTCTGGCCACGCAGCAAAGAAAGTGTGAAGTGAACTCATTCTCTCCGCGGGCCAGCTGAGCAATCTGGACACGGATGAAGGCGGTCTAGATACTGAGGTGGAAAACACCATGTTTCATGTGGGAGGGATTCAGCCCCTGAAATATTGTTTACCAAATCGCCAGCTGAATCTTATCGCAGGAAAGCAGATTTTGTTTTCAAACACTTTTGAGAGGTGCCTAAAATTCAACACGTGTGCCGAGCCTTCGAATGCTTTGAAGGAGTTTATCTGCTGAAGCGCTAAATGGCATTGGACTTAAAAAGGCCTCTCTTCCCAATTCTCAGGCAGGCTGTCGGCCTCTGTGAAACCCCGCTGGCTCTTTCTTCGCTTTCTGTCCTCGGCGGGCGGGCGGGCGCAGGGCCCCCTCCGCGGGCACAGGGCCCCACCGACGCCCCTGCCTTGAACTCCCTGGACAACCCCGGTCCAGACTCTTTTCAGCTGGTTTTCCAATAACTACGTGTTCGGTGTTGTCGCACTGATTTGGTAAGTTGACAAGGGGCACTTTAAAAGGCTAGTTTCACATGATTTCTAACCACAAAACCAACACAAAATAAAGTTTCTAAAATGCTGATAAAGACACATGATCTAAGTCTATTCCATGCCCGACACCCCCCAAAATAATCATCAATCAGGGTTAATATGTGAGTGTACATACATTCAGTAAATAATGAATACACACAGGTGAAGGCACCTTCCACAGGCCTGATACACCTGCCTGCCACAGTCTCCTTGTTTGTGGGTCACAGAACATCCAGTTATAGACAAAGTGGGGGAGGAATCACATGCTGCACAGGATTTAGACTCATTTTTCCCCGGGCTCGTGAGCTTACAGTGTCCTGGACAGAAGCCAGGATTCCTGAGGACGTGCTTCCTCATCAGGGGCTTACACGGAGTGTCTGTGAGCGTTAGGTAAACGTGCACACGCACAGCACACACACAGCATGCACACACAGCACACACACAAGCACACGCTGTGGACTGAGCATTGAGCTGAGCCCCTGAGCTGCTTCGGGCTCTCTTTGCAGGGAGAAACCTGCAGCCTCCCCAGCCTGAGTCTAGCAGGGGAGCAGGCATCGTTGAGCCCATGTGGGAGCAGGTGCACAGCCGCTGTGGTGGCCGGGCCGAAACAATGGGCGGGACTATCCCAGTGTGAATTTGAAGCTCTGGGCTTTGAGCCGAAATAGCCACTTCTCAGCACGGCCAGTGCCCGGCCCAGCATCACCTCTTCTGAGCAAAGCACAGACGCCAACGCCCAGGTGGGATCTTTGCGGAGGGTTTGAGGGAAAGACCCTGCGGGAGCCCCTCTGCCACGAACCAGCCCCTCCTCATTAGGAAAGCTTCAGAAGAGGACAGAAAGCTCGAGGCTGGCAGAGGGTTGCTCTGTGCCCACCTGTGACATAGTGACCGTGCTGTCACTCCCGACACTTCCTTCTGACCCGTTCTGCCCAGACCCTGCCTTATGTCCCTAGAGTCAGGATCCCTGTTCCTGGAGGGTTTTCCACAGGACCCTGTGCGTGTCATTACCACTAGAGGGTTTTGGGTTTTTTTATTTTAGAGAGGGACAGACAGAGACAGAGAGAGAGCACGTGCCCATGAGTGAGGGAGGGGCAGAGAGAGAGAGAATCCCAAGCAGGCTCCTGCTGTCAGTGCAGAGCCCGATGTGGGGCTCAAACCCAGATCATGACCTGAGCCAAAGTCGGACGCTCAACTGACTGAGCCGCCCAGGCGCCCCTGTGTCGTCATGTTTAGTGTTTGACTCTGATTTGCCAGATGCAGTTGTAAAGATGGACGAATCCTGGCACCTGCCGCCCAGAGGAGGGCGTGATCATAGTGCAGGAAGTAAGGCCTGCTGATAGCTACCGGGTTCAGCAGCGACACTTACCCCCTCAGGGGACAGGACACCTCCTGACAATTCACCCCGTCACACTTGGGCAGGAGTTTTCTCCTCAGTTTGCTAATAAAACATCACACAGGAAGGCGAAGATGAGCCAGCACTCCGCCGACAGCCGCACGGCATCTCCATCTGCTAGCGCCCTGTTCCGTCCGCTCCGCACGGCAGCTGAGACGGTCCTGTGTTTCCGCGGCACCCCCAAGCGTCGCCGCCCTGTGGCCAGAGCTTTCTCCGGGAGAAGCCTATTTCGCGAGGGGACACACCGCGTGAAGCCAGGCCTGACTGCCATTTCCACAAAGAAGTTGTCTTAGGCACGGACACCAGGCAGGCATCTCAGCGGGGCGGACAGACAGGGCTCTCTCTCACTTCGTGTCTAAATGAAAAGTTTGTTTTTGTAAATCAATCTTCTCTCAAAGAATACAAGCTAGGGGCGCCCGGGTGGCTCAGTCGGTTGAGCGTCTGACTCTTGGTTTTGGCTCAGGTCATGATCTCAGGGTCGTGAGTTCACGCCCCGCGTCGGGCTCTGGGCTGACATCATGGAGCCTGCTTGGGATTCTCTATCCCTCCCTCTCTGCCCCTTCCCACTTGCTCTATCTCTCAAAAGTAAAAAAATAAACTTCAAAAAAAAGAGTTTAAAAAACACAAGCTAAACAGTAACAAAACGTACACATTTCTCACACGAATACAATCACTTCGAGGCCTGATATCATGAGAATGAACCCATAGTTAACAGCCCATTTTATAAAATTGCAGTGACCACACTGCCAGGGTCTGTCCCCATGGGGACAAAATGCCTCACTAGCTATGGTACAGGAGGTGATCAGGGTTCTTTTTATCAGAACTGACATCTGAATGAAGAAAGTTGAAACAGCCCTATTGGTTTTTCATATAATTCCTATTTCAATAAGGAAAACACAGAGGAAAATGAAGGTTAAAGCAGTTCAGTACACGTGGAGTGCAGGATATTAATGTCAACGGTGGTGACTTCTGAAGACTGAAGGGTGCTTTGGTGACGACGACACAGTGTTAACGTCTCATGCTCTCTATGGATTGTGTCCTGTTACAAACAGGACTCACAGGTGTAACTTCCTTCCACACATACGGAAATAAGTCTGATTAAACACAAACAAACCTTAACCTGAGTGGGTTTTTGATGGTTAAAATATGACCTCATTAATGCTCCCTCATAAAAATACATAATCGGCCTTCACTTGTTTGGTTTATAAGATCATAGTATGTCATTAGAGCATTTAGTAGATCGTGTATCTCATTAGTAATTCTGGAAGAAGTATTTTTTATTTTATAATTTTCTTTAACATTTATTCCTTTTTGAGAGACAGAGGGAGACAGAGCCTGAGCAGGGGAGGGGCAGAGAGAGAGGGAGACACAGAAGCGGAAGCAGGCTCCGGGCTCTGAGCTGTCAGCACAGAGCCTGACGCGGGGCTCAAACCCATGAACCATGAGATCATGACCTGAGCTGAAGTCAGATGCTTAACCGACTGAACCACACAGGCACCCTTGTAATTTTAATTAAATTGTATTTTACTACAAACTTATTTTGCTATATTAAGGCTATATAATACCACAAATTGTTTGGATTGGAAGAAATCTAAAACATCAAAAATAGCAAAACAAAACAACATGCAACTATTGTCACCTAAAGCAGTGAATCCTCCGCAACGTTAACTTAAAACATGGGAACAGAGAAGACAAAAGTCCGTAAGAACAATGAGATCAGTGACACCGTTACAGATTCCACAGACACTTAAACCAACGAGAGGATCCTACGAGAAAGTGGTGATGACTCTGAACACGTAGGTGTAAATCCACTGACGACAGAAACTGAAACAACGAAACCAAAACCGTGCGTAAGACCGTGCGTGCCGCGGGAATCTAACGTCATCTGAATACGCACGCAACGGCTCTGGCCCCGATGACTTCGCTGACAAGTAATTCCACGCTTAAAGAGGGAATGCTGCCGGCATCACGCGGGATTCCGGAGGATCCGAGCTGGTCCGTGAGTCCCGCCCTGTGACTGGACCCACTCGTGTTCCTACACGGGCAACAGAAACACTGAGAAGATAACGTTTAGAAAATACTACTTGCGACACCACAAAAGCCTCAGATAACTGGAAATGAGCCCAAGTAAGAGACGGAAGTCTCCTACCCCGGGAACTGCAAATTACTGCGGACCGAGCAAGGAGTCGGAGACTCGTAGCTGACACCGGAGCGTCTCCCAAATTACCTGCGGGCTCGCGGCCCTGCGCCCGACGCTGGGCGTTTTGTGGGTGATCTGAGCAGCTGGGCCGTTCTAGCTGAGCAGTCGAGGAATGTCAGTGAATATTCCGTGAGTGTGAATAGAACCATGACACCCTCCGAAGGACCTGCTGGGAGGACCACAGGACACGGCCGTGGTGACACTGGGAGGACCACGGGACCGGGCCGCTGTCACAGTCACAGTGAAGGTTTATCAAGTGAAAAGGCAAAGGTGAAAATCCGCGAAGGGAACAGGTGTCTGGGAGGTCCCAGGGACACCTGGTGGGAGCTTTCCTGTGACCTTGGCCAGTGGGGCCTCGGGGTCATGTTGCGTTCTCCCCCCGCCATTAAGGGGGACTGTTAGGGGGCCGGATGCCTGGGGTGCAGCACCCAGCTGACGAAACTCAGCCACTCAGAGCCCCCCACCCCCCAGCAAAAGCTCATTCCTCATAAATCAGGCTATTAACATAAAGGACAGAGTGTCCCAGGGCCCCGGGCTACAGACGCGCTCACAGCAGACAGGACGCCCCAGGGGCCTGGCCCCTAGCTCCCCAGAGCCCGCTGAGGGCAGGTCCTGAACACAGGCCTGTCCTGGGAATGCGCAGGGTAGGAGGAGCCCAGGCCTGCAAAACTGGGGAGGAGGAAAGTGGCACCCCTACTTTAAATCTTTCACAAGTACAGTCTGAAAATGACTAAACCTCTACGTGTAAAAACAAAATATAACTGTTAAAATTCTATCAAAAATAGAACATTTAAAAATGTTTTAAGTATTATGACTTCCCTGAATATGAAATAAAACCCAGTATAAGTCATTAATAACTATAACACACATCACCTAAAAACATTAAAAATCCTGTGATAAAGGCAAAAATGAAGACATATTGACAGTCTAATAGAAAATATTCTTGGGGCGCCTGGGAGGCTCCTTGGTTAAGCGTCTGACTTTTGATTTCGGCTCACGTCTTGATCTCACAGTCTGTGACCCGAAGCCCCGAGCAGGACCCTATGCGGACAGCGCGGAATCCGCTTGGGATTCTTGCTCTCTGCCCCTCCCCCACTCATTCTCAATCTCTCTCTCTCTCTCTCTCTCTCTCTCTCTCTCAAAAATAAATAGAAGACATTTAAAAACATTTTTTAAGAAGAAACTATTCTTAAAACATATGATGGGAAAACGATGGATTTTTGTTGGTAATACTCACAAATAAATGAATGAAAAACCAGCGTAAGCAGTGTGTGGCAGGTGAAATCATGCCCCCCAGAGATGCGTCTCCCCCAATCTCAGGCACCGTGAGTATGCTGGCTCACGTGACGGGAGGGGTTACAGACATGGCCCTGAGATGGGAGAGCACCCAGGGTGCCGGGGGACCCAGCGCGAGCACCCGAGTCCTCACCGGCTCCGAGGACACCCGGTGACAGAGGGGGAGGGAGGCAGTGTAGACAGGGCCACCGCCGAGGAACGCAGGCAGCCTCCAGAAGCTGGGTGAGCCCTCACCTAAGCCCGTGATAGGAGATGGGCGTCCTCTCTGCCACCACAGACTCCCGCGTTCTGCCCACACCCCGTGTGGTTCCCGGAGCCCCCACGGGGCAGCTCAGCTTCTGGCCTGGACAGCCGCGGGGACATCACTTCGTCGGGTGAGACAGCGCAGTCTGGTCACTGTTTGGCAACAACAGGAAACGAACTTTCCAACACACGCCGAAAAGTATAAGAATTCACAGAAGAAACAAAAACAAACTTCTGCGAAAGTTACTCAGTTTTGCCAGGACGTCTGCGGTCCCCGGTTAAGCCGGTGTGAACTACTCTTTTCTCCACACCGGTTAGAGGAAGGCAGAATTTTGCTAATACTCGGCTTCCACCACCTGGAAGGCGTCAGAAGCTCGGGCACCGTAACGGGCGAGGTCCCCGTGGCAGTTCCCACGCCGGGCCTTCCACGCACACCCTCAGGGCCGCTCCTCTACATTCACCAGCAACTGCGCGCCCCCCCTGCTGCAGATCCGCACACGGAGATGTCTCGTTCGGGATCGTTGGGAGCGCGTTCTGGGGAGGCAACCGGCGTGAGCCACTGCCTCGACCGTCTGGCAACGTAAAACGAGGGACACGGCGGTCGGGCCGCGCAGCGAGCGCTCGGGCCGCCCCAGACCGCCTCCCGTGCGGTAGAAGGAAAGCGAGGAAACGCGCAGAAGCCACAGGCCAAAGAGACGCGTGACGCGTTAACCATGCACGGATTTGCACACGCGGCGCTGCTTCCGTGGACTTTCTCGGGAGTTCCGGGTGAGGCGAGAAAAGGCGTGGGAAGGGTCTGCCTCCTCGGAACGAGTTCCCGGAAGCCACGTGTGTCCAGGCGCCGAGGCACCTGCCCCTCCGGGCCGCTGGCCTCGCTCTCATTAACCGCCAGGAGCGGAGTGTGACGCGCCAGCTGGACAGCTGCACCGGGCTGGCGTTTTCTCCCCTGAAAAACTGTTTACCTTCCAAGAGAAAAGTAGGCGATGATAAATATTGAAATTATTGACGTGTTACACTTTTTGTTCTGGGAAGAGAGATTATATAGTTCTGTAGTAACTTTTCAGGGGTAGTGAGCTCAAGCAATTTAGTACATCTGAGATGTTATGTAATCGTCACATTCATTATGCATCGGCTGATGTTAGAGTTGTTCTTCTAACGAATATTGTATTCTGTGACTTTTAATCAACCAAGATAAGGAAAAAGAAATCTCAGTGAAAACTGCTAGTTTTCATTTAAGAAATAAAAGAAACATTCTTCATTTTAAAGGACATCCATCTCGGGGCGTTTGGGTGGCTAGTCAGTTAAGTACCTGACTCTTGATTTCAGCTCAGTTCATATCCTCACGGTTCGTGAGATCGAGCCCCGTGTTGGGCTCTGCACTCACAGCACAGAGCCTGCTTGGGATTCTGTCTGTCTCTCTCTGCCCCTCTCCTACCCACACATGCTCTCCCTCTCTCTATCTCTCAATATAAATAAATGAACATATAGAAAAATAAAGGACACACATTTTGGTAATTTAAAAACACATACTTCTTGTGAGTACTCTTTGAGAAATATTTTATTTTTATGACGCCTGTGGGATGCTGTGCTTTTCCAGCAACACCCGGAACAGTGTGAATTATGCTGCTCTGAACCGTGTGTCTGTCTGTCCCCCGCACGCTTCTTCCCTCTCCTGGAACATTGTGCTTCATAAATATTTCCTTATGTTGCTGCTGAGTTCCAAGCAAACGCACTGAGCATAAGAAATGTAACAACATATTTCAGTTCATACAAGTGTTGTGGCCTTACCTTCCTGTTCACTTTGTTCCCGGGAGGTCTTGCTCAGAATTTGCCGCATCCTAAGCCAATGGCACTCACTGGGTGTATATTCTGATGACCTCACTTCAGTTTCAAATCTTTCGTGAATTCTTTACTGGACTTTTCCCGTGTGAGAGGCTGTAATCTGTCTCTGCCTCGAGTTCAGGCGGGGGGCCCGGGACGAATTTCCTCCGAACCCCTGACATCCGCATCCTGCCTGCTCTCTGAGCTCTTCGGTTCAGCCATCTGCACTTTTCCCTCTTACGACAGACACGGATTGTACCCAAACCCTCCACTTCCAAGGCCTCACTACTGTGAAGTGTAAGCTTTAAAGAGAAGTGTGGGTCCCCTGGGGAGGGAGTGTTTTCTAAGGTCAGGGGCGGGTGGGGGGGAACCCTTGTAGCTCACAGGAATTTGGGAGAAATGGTCAGAAAGCATTGCTTCCAGAACACGGCACGAGCTTCTCTGATCCTTCTCTAGAAGCATCAGAAGAACAGAATGCAGCCAAGTAACTCCGCCTCTCCGAACAAAGTTGCGGAACGTTTCAGGAGTCAAAACTATTCAGGACCCGGCAAGGGTAACGTTTACAGTTCTGGCATCAGTAACAATCGCCAGGCGTGCAAAGAGGTGGAAGAATCCAGTGTATGTGACAACGAAACCAACGAATAGAAACAGATTTGGGAACATCACCTATTATAGAATTAGTAGGTGGGTTGAAAACCAGTTACGAGACTTTGTTTACTAAGGCAAAAGAAAGTAGGAACATGTCGCGAAGAGAACTGGACTGTATTTTTTAAACCAAATCGAATTTCTAGAGATGGAAACTAAAATATCTGACATGTGCGTTAATGGATTGGACATCGCGGAAGAAAGGGTCCAGAAACTTTAAGGTTCAGCGAATGAACCTAGACGAAGGAAAACACAGAGAAGAAACTACTGAAAAAATTAAAATGAATTGAAAGAAGGCAGTGCCAGTGAGCCATGACGTGATCCGAGTCCCAGAAGCAGGGACCAGGGGAAGGAGAAAACATTTGGCAAACACAGGTGTCCGCCTCCTGGGGGATTTTTAGCCCCTGCCACAGGGACCAGTGAGGCAGGATGGCTCTCGGGGCCCAGCCAGGTGTGACCGGCCCCCCTCACCTGCCTCACCGGAACCTACGCTCGCCCTGAATCAGAGCACCCGGATTTTGAGGCTGCGGACCGTGGTTTACTTTCCGTTGGCGATTGTTTGGGTGGCCCGAGCACGAGTGGGTTTTCCGCCGAGCGAGAGAACTTGCACGTTCACTCGGCGTCCAGTCCTTCGGGACCCAGCTCGAGGCTCCCGGTGGCCCACCTGCGCCCTCCCTGAGCGGAAGAGGGTCTCAGATGGGAATCTGAAACCTGGAACCGAGCCCTGCCCCCCGAGGACCGCCCCGCCCGCCGGAGGTCGGCGGACAGGCCCACGTGTGCAGCTCGCAGCCTGTGTGCCCATCCTGTTAATTTTCTGGTCTCATGTAATTTGACAGGGATTTAATAGGAAATACATTCCGTCAGTGGAGGCCAGACACTGTGGTGATGAGACGTTTCTCCCACTGACCCTTGATATTTTTAGATACTCTGTCAACACCATTAAATGAGTTGCTTCCTTAATGTAATTTTCATGCAATACCTGTGGGTTCGTGGGTCTGAGATGAGTGTTTACAGAAAGTGACAGATCATTAGTCCGGCAACCCCTGCAGGTGGGACTTCGGCGCCGTCCAGGGGGGATCCCCAGGTTCCTCGGCTTGTGCAGCCGATGTGTTAGCCGTGAGGCCTGTAACCTGCTGGAAAGGACAAGTGTTCATGCCAGAAACTACAAATATGCCTCTCAATTTGCCTCTTTCATGAGTAACATTTAAACGTAGACCCCAAACTAGTGCTCTGTGCACATAATGGTGATTTCTCTTCACAAGTGACTGGAACTGGCTTGTTATTCTATGTACAGAATAGAGTACTTTTTATTAAGACTTTTTAAGGGTTTAGGTTCACAGCAAACTTGAGGGGGATGCAGAGAAATTTCCCACATATCCCAGCCCCCCAGTCCCCCTCCTATGACGCACACCCTCCCCCCTACACCTCCCGCCTCCTCCCACACAACCCTCCCCCACCACAGACACCCTCCCCTCCCCAGACGGTGCCTTTGTTACACCCGATGAGCCCACAGACGAGCATCCAAGCCCCCGGTTCACATCGGGGTCAGTCTTGGGGGCACACGTTCTATGGTTTGGGACAAACGTATAAGGACACGAATCCCCCACACGGTACCTGACAGAGCAGTTTCACTGCCCTAAGAGTCCTGTGCTCCGACCATCATCTCTCCCCCGACGCCAGGCAACCACCAGTCTCGGTACCATCCCCGTAGTTCTTTTCCAGAACGTCCTGTGGTTGGACTCACAGAGTGTGTAGACTTTCAGACCCGCTTCCTTCACTTAATCATCTGCATGGAAGGTTCATCCGCGTCTTTTCACGGCTTGATGGCTCATCTCCTTGTAGCGCAGAGTAACCCTCCACTGTCCGCGTCGACCACAGCTTATTCATTTATTCACCCACCGAAGGGCATCCGTGTTTGGGCATTTGGGAACAACACCACTATAAACTTGGGGCGGGGGGGCGGGTTGTGTGGACGTGTTTCAATTCCTTTTGTGAATACCAAGGACTACTTGTTAAGAGTGTGCTTTGCTTCGTAAGAGACCCCCACGGTGGCCCCCGCAGCGGCCCCCACAGTGGCCCCCGCAGCGGCCCCCGCGGTGGCCCCCACAGCGACCTCCACAGTGGCCTCCACAGTGGCCCCCGCAGTGGCCCCCACAGTGGCCCCCGCAGTGGCCCCCGCAGTGGCCCCCACAGTGTCCCCCGCAGTGGCCCCCGCAGTGGCCCCCGCAGTGGCCCCCGCAGTGGCCCCCGCAGTGGCCCCCGCAGTGGCCTCCACAGTGGCCCCCGCAGTGACCTCCACAGTGGCCCCCGCAGTGGCCTCCACAGTGTCCCCCACAGTGACCTCCACAGTGGCCCCCGCAGTGGCCCTCGCAGTGGCCCTCACAGTGGCCCCCGCAGTGGCCTCCACTGTGCATTCCCGCCAGCAGTGACCCTGACTTCCTGCTGCTCTGCATCCTGGCCGGCGTTGCATGCTGTCAGAGTTCCGATTTGGCCATTCCGGTCGGTGCCCGGTGCTGTCTCACAGTTGTTTCGATTTGTGTGTCCCTGGTGGTATATGTGTGCCATTTCACCTGCTGACTTCCCTCTGTATAACCTCTCTGGGGAGGTGTCTCTTAGGGTTTGGCCCATTTTTTAATTGGGCTGTTTCCTTAGTATTGAGCTTTAAGAGTTCTTTACATATGTGTATATAAGTTTATTTCTTTATTGAGAGAGACAGAGAGCGAGCGAGATCATGAGTTGGGGAGGGGTGACAGAGGGAGAGATTCCCCCTCAGTCTCCGTGCTGCCAGCTCAGAGCCCGACATGGGGCTCGGCCTCACAAACCTTAAGATCATGACCTGAGCCAAAATGAAGAGTCAGATGCTTAACAGACTGAGACACCCAGGCACCCCAGGTTCTTTGTATATTTTGAGTTTTGAATAACAGTCCTTTCTCAGATGTGTCTTTTGCAAATATCTTCTCCCAGTCTGTGCCTTGTCCTTTCTCTCTCTCTCTCTCTCTCTGACATTGTCTTTCTGAGAGAAGAAATTTTTTATTTTAATGCAGTCCAGCTTATTGGTCCTTCCTTTCACGGATCCCGTCTTTGGTGTTGGATCTAAAGGTTGTCACCATCCCCAAGGCCACCTGGGTGTTCCCCAATATCGTCTTCCAGAAGTTTTACATTTTGCATTTTACGAAGACGGTCTTTGCTTCATTGTCAACGATCAGTGACTATACTTATGGGATCTCCATTCACTCTACTGATCTAGCTGTCTGTTCTTTGACCAATGTCACATGGTTTTGATTGCTACGGCTTTCTATTACGTCCTGAAATCAGGTGGTATCAGTTCCTGCATAAAGGAGGATGTCACATAATGATTTTAAAAAGTTTAATTTCACCAAGAAGGCATAAAAACCCCAAATGTTTATGCACCTAGTAAAAGAATTTCCTTATTTAAACAAAACCTAGTAGAACAGAGAGGAGAAATAAACACATTTACAGTTATTCATGGAGATTTCAAGACCCCACTGTCAGTAACTGGAAATCAGCAAGGACCCATGAGCCCTGAGAACACCAGCAACCGGTCAGCCCCCTGACGCCACAGGAACACCACCGTCCGTAGCAGAACCTAACCCCTTGTCCAGTGGACACGGAACGCGCACAAAAGTGGACATAGTGTTGTAGGCTCTGGAATCGACATTAACAATTTTGTAAAGATAGAAACGATTTAAAGCGTGTTCTTTACCCACAGCAGAACAAACAGATATCACCTAACCGCCCACTTTGGAAATTAAACAATAATACCAACTGAGAAACGTGACACATCAAAGCTTCCTGGGGTTTATCTTCTCTTATTTTAGCTCTTTCAAACAAAAATGAGACGGGAGTGTTTTTGCACCCACGCTGCAGCGTTATTACAGCAGTCCACATGCAGCTTAGCGCTGGGTTGAACTGTCCCCTTTGTGAGACTTAACCGGGTATTTTAGGGGCACTGGAAGTTGGAGTTCTCCCGGTGCGTTCGTGGCTCGGTGCCTGTGCTAGAAATAACTTTTATTTGAAGTAGAGTATTTGCCCCAGGATGAGGGCACCTTCGGCGGCTCCCCCCGGACTCCCCGACCACCTGCCCGCCCTCTGCCATCCAGAGAAAGCAGCTGTTCTGATGTCTGGTCACCTCCGCTTAGTTCTGCCTGGTTTTGAACTTCGTAAGGACCGCCTGCCAGTGAAAGTCTACTTGGATAGGAGCCGGGCAAGTTATTTTAACAGAGAGAATTTAAAACAGAAGTGTTCTCCAGCACGGGAGAACTGGGGAGGAAAGGAAGGAAGCACAGGGCTCGGGGGAGGAGAGAGCTGCTCCGTGAGTGGGACAAGTACTCATGTCACGTCGTCATGCCCTCACCGCCCTCCTACCACATGGAATAGCTCCGCCATCAAAGTGTCCCCACATCAGCCCCCTTTTAGCCAAAGCTTACTGTCCACCAACCCCAGCAATAATGTTCTGGATTATCTTACAAGCAAAAAAACAAAAAAACAAAAAAAAACCTTATGAAGTAAAAATGTTCTTCCACATGGTTGTATACACATGCATGTATCGTGTAGATTTTATTTCATGTAGAAAGAAGCATACGTTCTCATTCTGAAATGCTATAATATAGAAGGTAATCAATTAGCCAGTGGTAGTCGTGTTCAAAATTTGCCTAGCACTATGCACAATTTCGCTTGTGTAGACACACATATTTGCCGAGTTAGGTGAAATGGGATTCCACTCCATGTAATAGGCCACCAGCTCTATTTCTTAACCTCTAACTTATCACTTCCGGTAGGCACTTGGAAGGAGAAGTTTTAATAACCGCATGACATACACATAACAACTGGTACAACCTCCCTGCAGTGTGGCTGTGATGCTAACAACAGGATGTATGGACACTAACGTCGTATGTGTGTGTAAATAACTCCCCACTGAGGATCATTTCCTGGGGGCGGAACGTGTACGTGCTTGAGGGAAAACACACTGGGCTGCTCTCCGCTCCCACGTAAACACGTCCAGAAGATCTCGTTCCCCTCATCTGGGCCAACCCTTGGGGTGGCCTGTGCGCGTGTGTGCGTGTGTGAGATTATGTGTGTGAACGTCCCATATTCGCCCATTTGTTGTAAAATTGTCAGCTTTTAATTTTAATGTCTATTATTGCCAGTGGGCTGAACATTTTCTTCTAATATTTGAATTTTTGGAAACATGGCCTTAGTTTTTCTTTTGTGTTCATTCCTTCCCCTCAATAGGTTCCAATCTGATGGTTGCATGTATTTCTTTTAGTTTCGTTTTCTTGCCAGCAGTGGTCAGAGATCACATACTCTTGGATAAATTCTTGGCACATCCGTAGCCACCGGGAAATAGTAAAGAAAAGCCATCCGTAACATGATGGGTTTTAACTTTCATTTGTCACTTAGGGGTGAGAACATCCCAAGCTTTTAAATTGTATAGTTGTGTCCTCAGATATTTCCTCCCTTATTTGCACACTGTTTACTAATTACTACTTCTTGGAAATTGTGGGATATTACTGAAGGCTCATCATTTCCACAAACACATCCTTGATTAGCAAGTGCCGATGGTGTAATTCTCAAGGTAGAGAAACTTTGACCTCCCTGCAGGCTACTCAGATTCTCAAAGACTGTGAACTGGGAGCCCGTGAGGTCTGTTTCCACATGGCAAGGCGGGGTTCAGCTTTTGGCCCAAAGGCATTTTAGTTTTACATTCTTAGGTCAAGAACGTTTCTCGGCATGAACTCACCTGAAAGCTAAAATGATTGTTCTCTGGATCCCTCCAGATCTTAGAAGTCAGATGTAGGTGAGTTCTGCTGTCTGAGGTAAAAACCGGGGTCCCCAGGTGTAGACACTGGATGGTAACAATGGGCAAAGCAGGGGCTCTGTGCTCATTTGACAATCAATCCTCTCCTCAACCGTTTTCCTCCAGGAGTGGTGCGTCATTGCAAATCATTTCCGTTCACGACTTATCAGTCAGGGCAAACACAGAAACTCATTGCTTAATTTCTGTGATAATAAACTAGCAACCCCCAAATCCGTTGTTTTCTTCACGCAGTAACAATTTGTTGGGCGGGGCTTGGTGTGACGGCTCCGTTCTCCACTAGGTGGCACTGCGTAGCGGACTGGGGTGGATCAGTGCGAGTGCAGGTGCGCGTGGGAGAGTGGGCGTGGCTTCGCCCAGCCCCCTCATCGCCGACCCCCCCCCCGACCCCCCGGAGCTCTGTGCGCTCACAGACCTGCGGTCGAGCACCCCTCGCTTGTCTCAGGCCTCCGTCCACTCCCCGCCTCTACCCTGTCCGTGTCCCAGCCGGCTGCCTGCCGGGCCGCACCTCCCTCCCTGGTTTTATCCCAGATGCGCTGTGTTTCAAAAGCCCGCACTTCAGAGGCCCCCTGGCGCGGACTCCAGCCGACTCTCTGGGGAGGACGTTGCTGAGCGGTGGTCCCACGTTGCCCCAGAAAACGTTCGTGTCACCGCACGAGGGCAGAGGTTCAGAGATTAAGGCAAACCACAACACAGCCGGTGCCACCCCACTCTGGCGTCTTTGTCCCCAAACCAGCAAACGGGGCTGCTCTCCAGGATCCGCTGGGACCTTTGCCCGGGGGGAGGCCGCATGGCCTCTACCAAACGCCCTCCAAGCGGGGGAACCGCTTCTCCCCACGTGGCACACGGACCCCCGAGACCCCGCTGCCTGCTCCTGGGGATTGGCCCTACTTCCTGGCCGGAGCCCCGCCGGGCACCGAGCTCTGGAACGTCGGACTCTGCGCTCCGCTGTTTACAGAATCCTGGCGGCATGGAAACCCCCTCCTTCCTCCCCATCAGTGGTTTTGGGGGGCAGATCCCTCGTCAGTCCCTGCGACTGTTTCCACTCTTTCTCTCTCCTCCTCTCCAGCTACTTCCGGGGGAGTGCTTTCCTTGCACTGCCCGACTGAGCCAGAGCCGGTCCGAGGGACAGCTGGCTCCCATCAGGGCCCACTGGTTTCTTCTCAGCATTGCCACGAGCCGTTAAGAGTTTGTGTGACCTGCTGTGTTGTTCGGTCGCCTTCCCCAGAGGGGGCTGGACCTTCCTGGGTGGAGAGGCCTCCGGCCCGGCCCCCACGCAAGTCACTAGACGCATTGATTCATCACGTGCAATCACACAGGTCCTGACATATGACTTTTGGTGGAAGCCGTGAGGAGGAGGTGACGGAAACCCAGCTGTCCTCACACCCAAGCTGAGACCAGCCCATCCTCCTTCCTAACCTCGACTCCACTCAACCACCGTCAGAGGAGGTTTGGGGTGAAAAGCAGCTTCGTCTGCATTGTGCACAGCGCGTACTTTTGGGCGCTTGCAACCAGCTTTGGCGTCAAGATTTATGCAGTAAGGAGCCATATTTCTTAACTTGATTTAGGTTTAATTTTTAAGCAGCTTCCATGATTATGAGAATGTTGAATAATGTTTTATTTTAAATAATAATTAGGGCTTCCTCATACAGGAACTTTTAAAAACTGTTTGAAGGGGCTTCAAAGCCTTCTTAAGTTTAGGCTGTCTCAGAAATAGAGATAATTTTCATAATTTTGTTTTAAAAAGTATGGACCAGTCATTTTTCTGGGCGTCTCAGGGAAGCAATTTTCTTGAAAAGGTTACAGGATCTTTTTTCCTTCTATCATATTTCTCTTCAAAAAGTATTCAGTTTGAAAGAATAGATAAATATTTTATGTGTGCTTTTAAAATCTTCTGTTTTTAACATTGAGAACTGAGATATTTTGGAGGCTCCCGGGTGGCTCAGTCGGTTAAGTGTCTGACCTCAACTCGGGTCATGATCTCTCAGCTTGTGGATTCAAGCCCCGTTTGGGGCTCTGTGCTGACAGCTCAGAGTCTGGATCCTGCTTCGGATTCTGTGTCTCCCTCTCTCTCTGCCCCTCCCCCCTCTCAAAAATAAATACACATTAAAAAAAAAAGAACTATTTTGTTTGCATTGTAGGTAGCACCTGCTGGAGACCTACATATATGGTTTATTTTAAAATCACAGTTTTAAATAAGCTAGTTTGGGGATTATGGTGCTGGTATGGTTCGTTGGTCCACAGTTCGGTGGAAACCCTTAGTGTGTCTGAGGGAATAGGCAATGACACACTTCTGATGGCTTTTCCATTCCCTCAGGGCTGTGCCGCCTCCCCGGGGTTTCCTGGGTCCTTTAGATAAGTCAGCAACTAAGGGTGGAGAAAACCAAACTAAGAGACATAGGAAAACCCACCTGACTCCAAGATTTAAGTTAATTATGTGCTGGTTTTATTACTAACCGACTCCCAGCTCCAGTGTCAGCAAATACCCTCAGCACGATGTAGCCGTGTGACCCACTGCACCCGACACCTGCTGTTTTCGGGTGATCGTCCCACCCCCGAGGCCCTGGGCCCTTCCTTCCTCACCCGTCCACGTCCTGCAAGCAAACGTTGGCTCGTCACGCGCGATCCTGCAGACTCGCCAATGAGCATTAAGATCCCATCGGAAACTACAAAACGGTGTGTGACAGAAGGCGAGTGGTCTGGCCCAAATCTGAAGGGACCTCACGGCCCCTGTGACTCCGGGAGAAGCCGGGGGCAAGTATGTACACGGTGGGTGGCCGAGGGCCCATTTAAGGGAGGAGGAGGCTCTGAGTCCCCAGGTGCAGGACGCAGTGTGAGCGGCCCACGTGGGAGCGGGATGAGCGGATTCGGCTTCAGAGGGGTGCGAGGCGGGGTTACGAGGGGACAGGCATCTGAGAGGCACGGGCTGGGGGGGACGGAGCCCCCGTTCGTCAGGACACGGCTGTGTATTGGAAGACATTTAAAGCAAAACATATTCTTCACGTATATTTTTTCTGTTTTAAAAAATGTTTTAATTCTTTCATTTTAGAGACAGCGTGGGAGAGGGACAGAGAGAGAGAGAGAGAAAGAGAGAGAGAATCTCAAGCAGGCTCCATACTGTCAGCGCAGAGCCTGACGTGGGGCTCGATCCCACAGCCCCGGGAGCCCACGTCGAGTCAGACGCCACCCAGGAGCCCCGACGTTTATTTTTTTCTGATAAAAAGTCACACGTGCTTATTGTATTATACAATATTTAGAAAATGTAGGAAAATATAAGACATCGATCACCTTCAATAGCACCATCTAGATAGAACAACAATTAAGCTTTGTCCTTATGTGCACGTGCACATGTGTGGATGTGTGCACAAGCGTGTGTGTTTAGGGTCATAGTACTGTGGCTTCTGTTTTATATACTTTCCACAAAGCATTATAGCTTGAATACTTTCTCCTGTGACCGACGATCTCAAATAAGATGTTCCATCAAACAAACTTATTATAATTTAGTGATTCTCCTATTGTTGGAAAATAGCAAAAGGCTTTACCCAAATAATTGTATAAGGTAAACATGGGGAGTAGAGTGGCTGATTCTGCTTTGTTCTCATACAAACCAGGAACTGTAATTATTTTAAAATAAGTACAATTAAAAATAAGTCACCAAATGAGTTACTTGACCAAACTTAACCAATAAACCTGATAAAAATGAGTAATCTGTGCCCTGATTAGATAAGACCATTTAAAGTTAATTTGTTGCTGCAGGAAAGCAAACTTATGGCAGTTTTGCCGTTTCTGATTCAAATTCTGGGATTCCATCCCTTTGTACCGGAGGAAATCGTAACATCCTAGAAGACAAGGAATATGATTCAAGAAGGCTGAATTTTAAAGACTATCACCGTTTGCAATCAGTGGAGGGAATTTCTGCCACGTTGTAAAACGATCGCGTGCAGTGGGTACACTTGCGTTTGCTGGCTTTGTTTTGTCGGTCTGTTTACTGTCCGAAACCTCCCAAGCCTCCTGAAACGTCTCCGAGCTGAGACCCCGATCCCCCGGTGCCACCACCACACATACCTGGTGTCACAGAACCAGCTGCATCCCGGCTGCTCGGGAGACCAGACCCGGGCGCAGACACAGGGACCGTGGACAGTTTGACCGTGGTGACGTGACCCTCTGATGTGGCCCAGGTACGGGCTCGGGCTCTGAGCGTGAGCGGGGTGTCTGCGTCCTTCGCTGGCATTAAGGATTGGACGGGGAGCTGTTGGAAGTGATCTTAGCACAGACGGGCTTGAACGCGAAGTCGCCTCGGAAGAGAACAGACTTTTAAAACCATGGAAAGAGACCGTGTCCTGGGAATACCATTTTTGCCTGAGGATTGACTAAGTCTGAGACAACCCTCCAATGAGAGATGTCCAAAAACTGCCTTTTTCCTTAATTCAACTTGAGCTGTTGTTTTTTTTTAACTTGCAACCAAGTGTCCAAATGGATTATATGCCTTCAATATAAATTCTCTCCACTGAAGAACTTGACTGGACAAGTTTGGCCACGCGGCCCCTCTGATTTCAGATGAACAACTTCCCGACCCTGTGGGTCACTTCTGGTGGTGCCCGGATTGCCACGTTCGGCCGCACTCACAATGGGACTCAGTTCTGATTAACAGTAGTGATGTTACAAGAACGGAAGACTGAGAAGGGAGCCGAGCAGGGAATGTGCCAGAGTCACGGGAGTCAGGCACGCCCCCTGTCTCCATGGTGACGAATCTGGGAGGGGATGTGCAGGGCAGTGTGGGTGCGAGGCTGCAGAGCCCGGTCAGAGGCCCCTGCACTCAGGGACGACGTTGTCCCCTACAGAGACAACGGCTCTTACGCCAGGGCTCTCGGGCCACAAGGCGACCCTGCGTCCCCAGACGGGCAGTGGTCCTGCAGGTGCCGATAACATAACATCCGAATCGCCCACCCACTGGACTGAGAGGCAAGGACATCAGCACTGACCCCGCCTTTCTCGGCCCTTCGCACTGGGACCCCTCCCGGTTCGGTACACTAGTGAGGGTGGGCCACACGGCCATGTTTTCATCCCACCAGCCGAACGGAGGTGCTGTGAGGCTCCAGCGTCGTGGACTCAGCCACGAGCCCTGGCCACCTCGTGTCCACTCGCCTGCCACCTTCCCCATCGTGCAGGGTCGGCTGTGTCCGAACAGGTGGGTGCCTGTCTTCATCCTCCAGCACACGAGCACCTTTCTAGAACGGGATCTGTGGTGGAGCACAGAGCGGGAGGGAGGGGGAGCTCCTGCAGGCACCCGGGAGGCCCCACCGTGTCATGTTGTGCCTGGAGGGCCAGCTGCCCTCAGAGCCTTGGGGACAGGGGCACCAGCAGTGTCTTTCCTGTGTCCTTGACCTTTAAGAGAACAACTTTTTAACGTGTCAAAGTTCAATGCGGGGCAAGGAAGAAGGGGAAGAAAGTTAGAGCTCGAAAGCGAAGCAGAGACCCGAGTGTTCCGGGTTAGTGGCGCCCAGAGAGCACAAGCTAACCGGGAAAGGTGCCTCGGAATGCGTCACCATCGAGCAAAACGTGGTCTGGTGTCACGGGCAGTGGGGGGTGGGTCACGGGAAGGGAGTGAGTGGTGATTTCAGAAACAAGGCATGATTGGAGGGGCGTGTTCTCGAGAGGGGAAGAAAGCAGTGCTCGGGGGGTGGATTCTGGGACGGCGTGAGCTTCCCAGAGAATTGCTGCGGTCACCAGTGTGATTTATGTTCTCTTCCCGTGTCCCCGTCTCCCACGTCATCCTTCAGGTTCGCCTGCCGGTGTGCTGACCCCATCAGGGTGATTGAGCGCCACGGCTCCTGTCACACCTCAGATCCGTGTGGTCGTTTCCAAATCACCCTCTAGGACTTAGTGGGTTACAACTGACGGGATTGCAAAGCGACGGTAAATCGTCACGAGGATAATGCAATCCTTCAGCAGGCCTTTCTTTTTGATGGGACTAATTTCTCAGCGTTCTTCCTACACAGAATTTGCACGGATTCCTGCTTGGAAAATATGATTTAGTAAATCTTCGTATTTTCCCAGAGTTTAAAACCACGTCCCCTCAGAAGCCTGCACACAGACGTTCACAGCACCTCTTCCATCATCGACAAAACTTGTTAATGACCAGGACGCCCTTCAGCAGGTGGTGATGGATGACCCGGGTCCGTGCAGACAACAGGGTCTCGTTCTGCACTGAAACAAAGAACCACAAGCCACGAAAAGACGCGGGAACGTTACAGAAGTGGGAGGAGGGAACCTGGAAGGAGGACACCGGGCAGTGACTCTCCTCGCAAGGGGCTGGTCACCGCCTCTGACCAAACATCCAGTGTGGTTTTCCACTGCCACCAGCTGTCCAGCCTGGTGCCTCAGGAACTGTCTACACGGCGCCAGAGGCATGAGAAGAATTAAGTCTTAAGGCGCATCTGCCGTTCTTAATATCCAGCTCACTCTGTCATGTCGATACGATCTTTTACATAAGTGACTTAGAAAAAAAAACCCACTATCTGAAGTCGTATTCATTTGTGGTCATTTGTCCGAAAATTGTCACTTCTGCGTTGAACCAGGTCGGTCTGTATCCGCCTCCTGATGAAGACTGATTTTTTTGCAACTCAGCATGTGTGCCTAGGGGGTCATCCAAGAGTTACCAGAGTGGCTCTCTGTTCCCAGACGGTAGATGAGTGTGTACAAAGGCATCTTAAAGCCATGTTCTGGGGCGCCTGGTTGGCTCAGTCGGTTAAGCCTCCGACTTCCGCTCAGGTCGTGATCTCACGGTCCGTGAGTTCAAGCCCCGTGTCGGGCTCTGTGCTGACAGCTCAGAGCCTGGAGCCTGTTTCAGATTCTGTCTCCCTCTCTGTCTGCCCCTCCCCTGCTTGTGCTCTCTTTCTGTCTCTCCCCAAAATAAACAAATATTAAAAAAAAAATTTAAAAAGAGGGTGACGGGCACCTGGGTGGCTCAGTCGGTTAAGCATCCAACTTCGGCTCAGGTCATGATCTCATGGTTTGTGGGTTCGAGCCCCTCATCGGCTCTGTACTGACAGCTCAGAGCCTGGGGCCTGCTTCGGATTCTGTGTCCACCTCTCTCTCTGCCCCTCCCCTGCTCATGCTCTGTCTCTCTCTGTCTCAAAAATAAATAAAAAGATTTAAAAAGCTATGTTCTTAAAATAATTAAGGGAATGAAATCAGCAGTGAGGTTGCAGCCCTCAGCCATTCCAGAATGACTTTTAGCAGGCTCCCCAAATGCCAGCATAGCCTTAGGAAAGAGCCTTCACTCGGCACGGCCATGGCTAATAAAATGCACCTTATTCTGTCTGTCCACGTCCGATGGCTAAAACCAGGCATCTCAAAACCAATGACCAAATACAAATAATGTGTTCAACCTGAAGACAGGGATTTTGAGAAGGAAAACATTAGCGGGCGCGTAACTCCTTCTGCCTCTGACATGCCAAAGGAGAAGGTGGAGTAGGAAACTGCGGCCTCCACACCTCGGGCCTCGTCCTCCAGTCCCCTGAGCAGCGGCCGCACGGGCTCTGGTTCCCAGCGACACTCCCGCGACGGGATGGGCCGCTTGCGTCCGCCTCACAAACCGTAACCTGCGGGAGCTTCACACGCGTCATTCTATTTGGTTTCTCGCTGTTTTCCAGGGAAGAACTTAAGGCAGCGCTTGTTACCTCTCGTTGCACGAGGGGGCAAGGCAGGAGGATTCGCTCACAGACGGGTGAGATCCCAAGTGGTGACCTGTGTCCAAGCGCCACGTCTACCCGTTTCCTTACATGGGCCCGTCGCTGCCACTAATCGGCCCACGGCAGTAAGAACTACGACAGGAAGCACTTCAGCGTAGAGAGTGAGGTCGTGGGTCCTCACCACCCAGCTGACCGAGTCCCCAGGCCGACTCTCCTTCCGCGCGTGACTCGGCCAAGTTACTACAATTTCATAGCCCGTGGGCAGGGCCACGAGCCGACGAAAAGCACGTCAGGAGCAAGTTGCTATAAAAAGTGAGGGAAACGACCTCGCGCGGCCTTGGTGGGGTGCCCGGCATACACCGAGCACGGAGGTGCGTTAACCCCGGTGCTGCTCGGACGTGGACAGACAGACGCCTGGGCGCGCGGTGGAGACGGCAGCCGCCTGCGGCGTCCCGTGGGTGTACCGCAGGGGGTCAGGCCTGGGGAGGGACCACGGGGGGTCAGGTCCCAGAGCAGGGGGAGGGGTCAGACCTCGGGGGGCCGGTCTGCCTGGGGGAGGGGCGGAGAGGCACACGGAAGCCTCGATGAGAACTGGAGGGAGACAGCAGGCGCGGGTCAGTGCTTTGTGGGCCACGGGCGTTGGCCACGGGCTCACGTGAACCCGCTGTTTACCAGACACACATCTTCTCTCACCCACAAAGTGAATGAGGGCAGAACAGGTGGTTTTGTCAGCGTTGTCTTTCTGAGGGGAGGAGTCGAGGCTCAGGTAGCCCATTGTCCCCCAGGACCACGGCCCCCCCGCTCTTGGGGACACGGGCCGGGCTGAGAAAGTGCAAGAGAGTCACCACCATGGGGACGGGCAGGTGAAGCCATGGTGGGGAGTCTGGGCTTTCGGGGAAGAAACCACACCACACAGAGTCTGAGTTACAAAGGAAAAAAACGAAACAAAAAACTAAAGCCAGGATCCAGAACCCATGATGTAAATGCGTCAGTGGCAGGGCCGTTGAGGGATGAGACTAGGACTATCCTGCACCTCAGAAACGGATTGATCTGAGTTTTAAAAGGCGAGTTAGTTCCTGAAATGAGGGTTGCGGAGGCCTCGTGACACCAGGTGGAGCACAGCAGGGGTAAGAGTGACAAAGCCCTCGTCCCCTATTCCTGCCTTTGAGGAGCAAGATAAAAGCACCAACAGAGATCACAGCTCCCCAGATTCGGGGGCACAGGTCTTGCAACGTTAGCTCTGGTTTAACTGGAGACACGTGGTCTATTCCCAGCCTGAGATCCGGGATCCTGCCCTCGCCAGGCCAGTGCCCCGTGGCCCCCACACCCCATGTGACCCCACGTGTCACTTCGGCCGCCACCTGCAGAGTCTGGGCAGAGCCGGGCCGAGGATTGCTGTCAGATGTTCAAAAGATAGTTGCAGTTTTGTTCAGAGACCACTTGTGTGTGTGTGTGTGTGTGTGTGTGCATAATGTGACGTGTATGTCACACACAAGTGACAAATGAGGAATTGTCAGCTGTAAGCAACTCCTGCAGATGCTGAGGGCTCATTGGGCCCCACAGAAAGCGTTGCTTGCTTTTTGTTGAGCCCTCTTGTCCTCACCTGCCTAGGGTTTAGATTAACCATGATTTGACAAATGAGATTGAACTCAATCTGCTAATTCTTTGCCCAATAAACTATATTTAATTCTTTTTGTTTATTTACTCTTGAAAGACAGAGCATGAGTGGGGGAGGGGCAGAGAGAGAGGGAGACACGGAATCCAAAGCAGCTCCAGGCTCCGAGCCATCAGCACAGAGCCCAACGCGGGGCTCAAACTCAGGAACCGTGAGATCACGACCTGAGCCGACGTCAGACGCCCAACTGACCGAGCCCCCCAGGCATCCCTGATAAATCATATTTAAATCTGACGTGTGACCTACCGAAAAACCATTTCTCATTCTCATACAAACCACATTCACGAAACTGAAGCCTCTTTTAACTCTGGCACCAGATGTACTGGGACTTTACCCACTGGTCTTTGCCGATCGGAGGAGAGATTTCAAAAAGTGGACATTATTTCCTCAATTTTTCATGATATTTCAAAATCACAGCTAAAGATACGACTCACTTGTAAGACTGATGTGCATTATTGAGACTTTCCCCCACAACTTCAGGGGGCCAGGACCGTCAACAAGGCAATTAGTCAGGCCCTGAGTTACAGCAGGAGCTGATTTCCACCCCCCGGGTCTGCTGGTATAGACGCCGATGTCTCAGCAGGAGGAGATGTGTGGCCAGCTCGCCGAATGCTGGTCCCCGCAGAGGTGCCCGCTGCGGACAACCTCGGAATGTGGGTACTAGGAAGGTGTAGTGACGAATGAGGAAGGGAGGATTTGGGAAAGAATATTTACTATCTTTGCTTTCAGTGTAAGTTCTATAATTTAATTTCTTAAATATCTGCATTTAACAAGCAGCTAGCAGGAAACCTGGGCGTTTACTGTCGGCCCCTGTGAGCGGGTGTCCACGGCCCAAGGGTTCTCAAAACTCCCTTGTAAAATGGTGTTGGGGGTGGAACTTAAAAAACACACTTTAATATACTAAACTGAATCAATTTATAGATAAAATGCCACTCCCTTATAGAAAAAAGGTACAAAGTAAATAAAAAAACAACGAATGACAGCCAGATACGATCATAGTTTACATGTAGTGTGGAGCGTTCTGGCGCTTTTCCCAGCACGAAAGCGGGCACAAATGTGTTCCTAATGAAAGGCGTTTCTGCTTCTGGAACCCTGTCCTGCCGCCACGTTTAGGGTTCCGCTGGCTCCTCCTGTCACCGTCTGGTCTCGTGAGGGCTGTGGCAGCGGAGATGTGGGCGTGTGCTGCAGCGGGGACCGGACGGCCCTGCCCTCGCTCGAGTGTCGCTGGACCAGAGCTGGGGATGTGCCACGTGTGGCCCGGGGTGGCGGGGGCTCCCGGAGGCCGGCCGAACGGTGTTGCGCCCGCACCTGTCAGCTTGCAGCTGTAATTACAGTAAAGTAATTACTTTAATTACCAAGTACAACATGGCTCATTGCGGCTCGCAGAGCCAGTGGAGGTGGGGAAAAGGCCCACGGGCAGCGGGTCCCTGGCAAGAGCATGGTAGTGGGGGTGCGGCCTGTGGCAGGGCCCCAGGCGTGGCTCCAGCCACCCCCCCCCCCCCCCGACACACACACGATGCCAGAGAGGAGACATCAGTGCTCCAGCAGGGGTCACAGGACACCAAACACGTGACCTTCGTGGCCTTGGTGGCCTTGGTGGGTAGAGTGAGGCCCACGGTTGGGGTGCTGGTGGCCATCGCCCCAGCAAGGACACAGGTCGCAGGCGCCTGTGGGAGGGAGGTGTGTCAGCCGCAGACCTTACAGCCCCCCCGGCCCTGCCCACAGCCACGTGTCCAGGATCAAAGAGCACTCTGCTTCTCAACGTTCGGTACATTTTTTTCTAAATTAGAGTCAACTCCAAAGTCCTACCGGAGGTTAGTAACTGTGAGTCCATGATGTAAAATCTCCGATTATACTGTGGCTGATTATTCAGGTTGCAACGAAGCAGTAATTAAAATTTACAGTCACTGGGCTGAGTCCCTGTGACGATCAGGGCTGAGTAACCCCGCGGGGCCTGATTTCAGGACCTCAGGGTCTGAGTGACACATTTCTATCGGAATATTTTGAACGTTCATCCAAGGATACAAACTGTATTGGCTCTTCATAATTGCTTTTTGATTATTACAGCACTCTGACAATCAGCCAGCTTCTAACCTGCCTCATTGCAGAAGCCAATATTTGAATGGGTCCCCACCCCAGGTCCTCAGCCTCCCACAGACGTGTTGTGGGGCCACGGGCATTTGGGTGCAGAGGCTGAGACCATGAGCATCCTGCACCCCCCCACACGGAACCAGGCCGGAGGCCCCCCCCACGGGACCGGGCGGGAGGCCCCCACCCCAGCCCCCCGACCAGGCAGGAGGCCCCACCCCGGGACCAGGCAGGAGGCCCCACCCCACCTCCCCCCACCCCCACCCCCCCCTCCGGGACCAGGCGGAAGGCCCCACTCCCCCACCCCGCCTGGGACCAGGTGGCAGGCCCCACCCCCCCACAAGGGACCAGGGGGGAGGGCCCCCCCCCCACGGGACCAGGGACAGGGGCCTTGCATGTGGGGCAGAGACGGCCGTCAGGACTCCTGCTTCGTCATCACGCCGATGGCATCACCAAAGTCATCCAGCAGGCAGAGGCCTCCGGATCATTGGGGAAGGAAGCTGTGCCCTTAGCCCCCCACCCCCCGGGTGGATGACACAGCCAGGAGACAGGGGACATGAGCATTTAAGATGCTGTGAACGTTTTATTCTTGTTATATGAATGTTCGCCTCTGATTGCAAGGGTTTTTTTTCAGTGATTGGATGTTTTGGCTTGGCTTTGAAGAAAAAAGGACTTTTCAAAGGCAAAGAAATAGGGGGAAAGTGTTTTCAGGGTGAGTAAAGTAAGGAAAACAGGTGTTCAGCCTGCCTTTCCTCCCCTCCTCCCCTTCCATGGCCGACAGCCTCTGCTCCTCACTCCCGCGTCACCCTGGCTGCCTCCTTCTATCCCCCAAGCACTGGGGCGCATTTCCACCTCGGGGCCTTTGCACCTGCTAGCCCTCTTCCCCGGCCTACAGGCAGACGTCTCTTCATGTCCCCACCAGACAGCAAGAGGTCGTGGCCTCCAGGAGACCTTCTCTGAGCAGCCTTGTCCATCTGCGATGGCAGCCTCCTGCCCACAAAGCTCTGGTGCTCCAGCCGGGACGGAAGGGCTCCGAAAACACCAGGTGGGCGTGTCCGGGAGCAAGCCTCAGGAGAAAGGCTACGGAGTCACAACCAGCGGCAGGAATACGCTACTCCTGCTTCGGGGGCATGACCTGAAATTAAGTGCTGCTGCCACATGAGCCTGGTGCGTGGGGAGATCAGGAGGAGGCGTCCCACTCATCCCCCACTAAGAAGGGTCCCTGGACAGCAGCCTCCCCGTCACAGGTCCAGGCACAGTGCCTGCTTCCCCAAGTCCCAGCCTCAGCTCCCTGCCAGCCCCTGAATTATTCAGACCAGCCAACCACGTCCTCCTGCACGACCAGAGCCCCCAGCCCCCTGTTGCCACACAGCCCGCCTCCCCCAGCCCTGCTCTGCTCCCCACCACCCGGGGCCCTGTGGCACCTGCCGGGCTGAGAGGAAACACGACCTGTCCAGTGGACCCGACACGTCCAGGGTCAGGGACCTGTGGTCAGTCATCCTGTCGCCCCGGGTGGAAATCCCTTCTCTCCCAGCGGGTGAGGATGAGCGGAGAGAAACGGACTTTCCGTGGAAAGACCCAGCAATCTCTTGGTGTATCAAGGGCACTTCGCCTCTCTCTGTGGTGCGTTATCTGTTCAAACCCGGGCAGACACGATGATTATCTATGCCATCTTCGCACAGTTATTTCCTGAGACTCTACCAGGAGCCTTTCCGGCATCCCTCGTGCCCAGAAAAACAGAAGGAAAAAAGCACCCTGCCTTCTGGAGCCCACATTCTGGAAGGAAGCGTGTGTCTGTCGGGTAGATGCATGGTGGCCGGTGACTGATAGGTGAGGGGACGGTGGCCTGGAGATGTGAGGCCTTGCGTGTCTGGTGGGGAAATCCAAGCCACGAGCTGCCAGGTGAGGTGGGGGCCCCGGAGGTCTGCTCTGGTAACACATCCTTCCTTTTGTAATTATCGTCCATAGCTCTGGACTGACGCAGATTACCCTACGTACGTAACACACATACTTTCCGTATAACCTGTTAGTTTTATTGGGTTTTGTTGCTTTCCCTACATTCTGAGCTGAAGGATGTGTTTTTATCTGGTATTTTCCACTACTACCTGAGACACATGCATCATGGGTGAGTGTGTGCAGAGGGAGGGAAACAGAGATGCAGGATTGGCCGCTGCGATCTGGACAATCCTCTCCGAGGTGGGGCCTGGGAACCCAACGGCCTTCGCAGTTATCTCTCGAGAATATTTCTGTGTTCAAAGAAAAGCCTCGCCTGCAAACTTAAAACTTGAGATTGGGTCCGTTTAGTGGGTCTGAGCACGTCTCCCCCTCAAACCTAAAGCCTTCTGCTGTCATTTGCTCAGAGCGAAGTCCTCTGGTGTGGCCGGCCGCTTCTGGCCCAGAGCCGCCCGCAGCTGCCCCTCCGGCCGCACCTGTCTCAGCCCCTCACCGGCCCTGCCAGCGCCTCGACCCACACGACCGGCCCCACAGAGCTGGCGGGGCTTCCCCCAAGGCACCACCAGGACGTGGGCACAACTTCCCTTCCAAGTGCTCGAGCCTCCTCCTCGACCCTCCCCTTCGTCTCTCCCGCTTGTCTCTCCTCCCGGATTCGTGAAGGGCCGTTTCTCCGTGTTGTACACCAGAGACACCCAAACACGCCTGTTTGTGTAAATGACGGGCGAGCGATGAGCACTGAATACACGGTGTCGGTCCCCGGGAGGGTTCTCCGCACAGAACACCTGCCCCCGTTCGGCATCGTTCCTGAGTGCAGGCGACAAGCCCGGGTCTGACTCACCAGCAAGCGGGACTCTCGCCCGGGACACTCAGTCGGCTGAAGCCCCGTGGACTCCGGGCCAGCTGGTGGGATCACCGTCCGGCCCCGAGAGGCAGACGTGCCCTCCCTGCAGGTGAGCCCGGGCTCTGTAAATACTGCCGCCCAGAGGCCCTCCGACGTGGACGTCAGCACCTGGGCTTCGTGGGGTACGAGTTACCCAATCATTCGCCTTTGAAGTGAATCCGTTTGATTGACTATTTAATGGACTCAGACTGAAAACAAAATATCCATGAAAATCGTGGGTCTGCTATGTAAATACTTAATTTAATGGTGAGTCAACACTCGTTTATGTTTCTGGAACCGTGGGGAAGTTGACTGAAACAGGATCATGTCTGAACTTGAGAGTGTGTCTGAGGGGGCGGGGCCCCGCAGCTGGTTTCCTCTCTCTTGGCCAGGGCGGCTCGCGGCTGACTCTTCAGGCCCAGAGACGAGCGCTTCACAGTTAGTGTAGGTTCCTCAGTTCCCTTTCCTGAAGCTAAGCCAGTTAACGATTCCACCAAGATGAGAGGGGACAGAACATGTTCCCCGCATTCTGTTTAACCAGTAATTCACCAACTACGAGGAGAGATTCCAGTTCATAATTTCAGGCCTTGTTTTCATGTTTATAACGAAGTCAAGCATTCTTCGGGGCATGTGCGTTTCAATTTTCAGAGAATTGATCATGTTTTTTGGCCATTTTTCATCTGGATTATCAGTCTTTTCATTATCGAATTGTGTATTTCCTGGTTTGTCCATTTTCCTTGAGGCATGGGACACTTAGGACACTAATCAAATCATGAATTTTTAATTCTCCCCTTTTCAGTCACATCTAGAGCCATTTCCCATTCTAATATCACAGGACAATGTTCCCAGGCTTTTTTCTGGTGCTTATGTGGGCTTCGTTTTTACACTTAAATCTTTGATCTAAAAAGAATTTATCATGGTATAAATTGTGACATGGTGACTATATTTTTTTACTAGAAGTACAACCTCGTGTTTTACTACAGTTTATAGAGTTTTTATCATCTGATGCCGTCCCTGCAGTTTGAAATCCAGCTGGGACCCACTCGGGACCACGGCCCCTCTTCCTCTCCCTCCTGTTGATAATTTTTTGTCATTCACATACTCAAAGCATGAAGTCAAGGGAAGCACGCCTAAAGGGAAACCAATTTATTTTGCTATTTATTGATTCTTATAAATTATTTGGATGGGTGGAATTGTTTTTAAATTTTAGTCAAAAAATAAAAATGAAAATGAAAAGTGTTGTGGTCTCTAGATAGGATTTCCTGCGGGAACAGTCTCTGTTCCTCGAGGAAATGCTGATTCACTTTCTGGGAAGGAAAGGGGAGGATGGACCCTGGGGAATTTTGTTTCACCAGAAGAAAGCCCACAAGGACTAGCACTTGTATTTCAAAAGTACTGAGCATGTGTTCCAGAAGATTCCTAGCAGCACTGTCTGTTATGACCAGAAATAGGAAACTACACAACATCCCCTTAAGAGTAAAATGGATAAATGGCCATTTATTCTCACGATGGATCAGGATGGGTCCAGTGGAAGAACAGAAACGGCGCATAGACGTGCGACGGTCGCATGGATGAGGACACGGCACATGGACGTGTGAAGGTCGTGTGGATGAGGACACGGCACGTGGACGTGTGAAGGTCGCATGGATGGGGACAGCACAGATGTAGTGCCCACTGTCCTCTGCTGTTCCATGCTGGACGACCACTGCTGGGCTCAGCATTTGTCGGGAGAGGGAAGGAGGGAGGTGAATCTCCCTGGTTCTCATTGCTGACCCAAGAGCCTCCTCAATTTGTAAAATCTCAGTAAGACAGAAACTTACAACACATACACCCTTCTGTAAGTTTTTTTTCACTTATTAGAAGTTTCTTGAAAAGTACTCAGGATACAACATAAATAGGCTTCCCCTGGGAAAGAATGGGACAGTTTTAGCATCAAGAGTGATAATAACATCAAGGGGCTGGAACACATCTATTATATAACGTTCCATGAATTATTAATGATTCTGAACAAGTAAAATCAAAGGAATCCGTGATCACTTTTGAGAAATACTAGAGAAATAAACCATAACTTTGGAAATGGAAGGAAAGGGAAAGAGTAAGTCTCTTATACTGCCTTTTATATAAATTGTGTGCTTCAGAGCAACCAGATAGTTGATAAAAGGAGGTTTATCTTCATGGAAATGTTTTCGCTAATTAGTAAGAAAACAATGGTAATATCAAAATATCACAAACTTGCTACCCATAACGAATTACTGGACCGAGGTAGTGATTATCAACCCTGGTTCACGGGGAGAGAGGTACAAGTGATACGTACAAGTACCTATGTATTTCTTGGCGGTGGTCTTGCCAAAAACATGCAGCATGGATTTGGTCCAGCATCTTATTAACCCGTCAATTTACAGGAACAGATGAAAATACTTAAAATGTAAACGTTAGGAATGCAATCAATGCCAGCTGATAGGACATCTATAAAACAAATGACCCAGTTTCTTGAACAAATAAATTATAAAGAAAAAAAGAAATGAAGGAGGAATATTTAGACTAGTAGAGTCTTAAGAGATATATTAGCCAATAATAATTTGTGGATTTGTTTGGATTCTATTTCAAATATACAAAGTGCCTTAAAATGTATTTTAAATGTGTTAGAGCAATGATAGAATTGTGAAGAATGGGGGTATTGAGACATTATTGTTGATTAATTTCAAGTTTCATGTTGTCGGCATGTTCTGAAAACATTTACAAGTCTTCCAGAGAAACATGGAAATATTTAGAGCTGTGTACAGAAATACCCCTTAGCAACATTAGCACAATTGCATAAGGAAAGAGTACAAAGATTTCATTGCAGCCTCATTGGTTACAGTGAAAAGAACAATCAAAATACTCAGATGGTAAGAAATGGACAATTCATTCGTGCAGAGAGGGAGCTGGGGAAGGTCATCTGTGCCGGGAGCTGACACACGGTAGCCAGGTGACCTAAGACTTAGAGTTCATTACGTTCCCACATAGCCTCCTCCACGTATGTATCTATCATTTCCATAACAATAAGTTACATTAAAATGTAAGGATAAAACAAAATATTGTTTACAGACAACGGAGGATTATGAGCTTTAAACCCACATCTAAAAAAAAATTCCAAAAGACCATTTCAACTTGAAAGAAATCCGACACCACCACCTAAGTGAGTACAGAGGTTAACAAGGTTAACAACAAAGTAAGATGTTGCTGAGTTTCATTAGGCTTTTGTTAAAAACCATAATAAGTTTGTTTTTAAAAGGTGGAATAAAGGAATAATTATATACATATATATTAAATAAAATATTGGCAAATCATACATACAAGTCTCTACAAAGAGACATAAATCCATCCTGAATAAGCAACATTTATCCCACAAATGCAGAACGTATGCAAGAAACGAACAACCTATTACGTAATTCATCGCCTTGACAAACTGAAGGGTTAAAAATAAAATTATCCCAATGGAATCAAGACGAAAGGGCAAAAGCACACATGTGATAAAGATTCAATCGGTCATAATGAAAACCCCGCCCCCGCCAGGGGTGACCACCTCCTCCCCAGATTGACGATGTCAAGCGGGTGTCCGGCCAAGTGCCCCCCACGAGGCCTCGGCACCAGACATTCCACTGCAGCCCACACGTGCTTTCGTTACAGATTCAATTTTCAGGCTACACCGATTTTACTCTGTTGTCCTTCAGTCGGGTAAACAAGGTCTTTAACGAGCTTATCTCACTAGATGGCTGTTATCATGCCCCCGTGTTATAACTTCAGTGTCTCCGGGACCTCTGCATGCTCCTGCGTGATGGCTGGCTTCGGCAATCCGGGTTTCTTAATCAATTTACCTCGAGGCTCCTTGATTTACCGATCCTTCCGGCACACATGATGGCTCATCCCTGTGCCTCAGTTTCCCATTCCACTTACTACTGTTGCTATCTTGATTATTTTCCGACGTGTGCACTGACTTTATTTATCTTCTTCCTAGATCACTGGGTCACTGACTTCCTACTTCTATTCCTGTCTAAAACTGGCATTCGAAGTGACAGTTTCCTCTAAATACAGTTCCAATTGTCTCCCCTCGAATCTGGTAATTTTCTGTTTCATCACGACTCGTAATTGTCTAATTTCTCTTATGATTTCTTTTAACCAATGGGTTGCTTAGGAACCTGTCAATTTCCAAACACTTGGAAATTTATAGATGACTTTTTGTCTTTAGTCTATTAGTTCTGTTTTGGTCACTCTGCATGATTTCAACACTGAAATTTACTGAGACTTTTAAAAAACAACTCAGCTAATGACCTGGCCCAGTGAAGGTTCCCCTTGACATGAAAGCATCTGTCTCTAAAGTTTGGGGCACAGTTTGTACAATGTCAACTAGAACAAGCTGACTGTTCAGATTACTTCAATCTGTATTAAGCTTGGTCTGTGTGTTAAAATCGCCAGGGTTACCACAGTGCTGTCTCTTCCTTCCCTTGGCCCAGCAACGTTGACTCTGTACACTGTGGAGCTCTGTGATTTAAATCATGTGCCCCTGGGGCGCCTGGGTGGCTCAGTCGGTTAAGCATCCGACTTCGGCTCAGTCATGATCTCGCGGTTTGTGGGTTCGAGCCCCATGTCGGTCTCTGCTGACAGCTCGGAGCCTGGAGCCTGCTTTGGATTCTGTGTCTCCCTCTCTCTCTGCCCCTAACCCACTCGCATCCTGTCTCTGTCTCTCTCAAAAATAAATAAATGTTTAAAAAATTTAAAAAAAAAACAACAACAATCTTTTAAGGGGTGCCTGGGTGGCTCAGTCGGTTAAGCGTCCGACTCCAGCTCAGGTCATGATCTCGTGGTTTGTGGGTTCGAGCCCCATGTCGGTCTCTGTGCTTACAGCTCGGAGCCTGGAGCCTGCTTCGGATTCTGTGTCTCCCTCTCTCTCTCTGCCTCTCCCCTGCTCATGCTCTGTCTCCATCTCAAATATAAGTAAAAACATTTAAAAAAAATTAAATCATGTGCCCCTGAGGCTGTTGCGGTCGTGGTGAACACGCTGTGTGACCAGCACGCGCGGCTCCCGTCTGGGATGCGCGGCCTTCGCTTCTGATTGACCGTCGGGCAGCCACCCCGGGTTTCCTATTCCTGGAGTCTCGACGGACAGCTGGCACTTGTCCCCATGCAGCTGTGACCGCTGGCCCCCAGTCTGACTGCACCTGCTTCACAGTTAGGACAGTTAGCCCACTCGCCCTGGACACAGGGCCCTTTGTGACCTGTCCTCTCTTCTCGTTCCTTCCATTTCTTTTCCTGCTTTATTTCAACTTAAGTGAGAAAATGTTGATCATCCGTAATGTCTGTGGGCTGCTGGTCTGCTGGCCGGTTCCCCTGAGAATCACAACAACCGCCTGCGTGTCTCCGGGCCAGCCTGGTGTGACCCCCACTTCTCTGTGAGGTGGCCTCACGATGCTGCACATCACGTACATCCTCTCCTTCCCCGCTGGCCACCGGCCTCAATTTCAAGTTTGTTATGAAACAAACACACCATATTTTGTTGTCATTTTTGTCTTGAATAGTCAATTCAGGTTCGAAGAATTTAAGAGAAGAAAGGAAAATCAGTGTTTTCACTTATTCCCACATTTGCTGTCTGCCGTGTTCATTGTGACTTCTGTGCACCCTTCTGGTTTCCTTCTGCCGGAACCCTGTTCAGCCCGTAGCCCTTCCTCAGCGTTTCTGACGCAGGACCCGCCAGGGGCGAGTTTGTTCAGCTTTAACTCGTGATACCATGTCCTAACTTACGCTTCATCTTCAAAAGATAATTTTGCTAGACATATTTTTAATTTGGCAGTCTTTTTTTCCAGGGACATTTTCTTCGGGACTCTGTGACCCCGTGATGTCACTGTCCCCTGTACGGAAAGGTCCGTTTCTTCCTCTGGCTGCTTTTTTAATCTTTGGTTGTCAGCATTGTCACTCACATGGGAGGAGGGGGCACTTTCTTTGTGATTATCCTGCAGTTTGCTGTGCTTTCTGGCTCTGTGGATTGCTGTTTCAGATAAATTTGGGTCATTTTCTGCCAATGATCCAATATATATATATTTTTTTTCAAATATATCTCTGTCCTTTTTAAAATACGGTTTCCTTCCAAATTTACCCATACGTTTGAGGTTTTTACACTGTTCCTTCCACGAGGGATCTAGGCCTTGCTCCTTTTTTTTTTTTTTTTTTTCATTTTCTTTCCGTTTGAATGATGTGAACTCACATGCTGTGATTTTTCCTAATTCTTCCTTCCCTTGCTCAGTCTGCTTTACTTCCCACCAGTGAGGTTTTCATATCAGTTACTTATTTTTCCCTTCTAGAAATTCAGTGTGATTCCTTTTCGGTCTCCAGAAACCATGGAGATTCCCGGTCTGCCCCAGGTGCTCGGAAAGCAGGGGCATGGGTGTGGGAGGGGGTGGGCGCTGGTCCAGGTGGAGGGGGTGGGGGGCTTCAGACCAGGGGCGTCACCACAGCTCAGGGGCGGACGGGCCTCCACTCGCCCGCAGCTGGGCACAGAGGTGCTCACTCTCTGTTACCCGGAAAACGTGGAGGGAGGGAGTGGAGGTTTGTGGACCATACGTAGGTTCTCGGGAATTTGAATTTTCGGCCACGTGGAAGCGAACTGGAGGGGAGAAAAGCGATTGCAGCAGGGGCCGGGGTCTCGTGTGGTGCCCCAACCCCCCTCCCAGCCAGAGCTGAGCCCACAGAGCTGAGAGCCAGCCTGACGGCAGGGGCCACCAGGTCATTGCTGAATCTGGATTTGAGATTTAGGGGAAAAGTAAAAATCAGGAATCACTCGGTTTTCCTGTCTAAGCTACTTGGTGAACAGATGGGCTATTTGATTCATTTCCATTTTTATCTCTCTTGTCTCGTTAAATTGATTATAGACAGTCTTTTGCTCTGTGTAGCCATTTCCCTGTGCCTCACACACCCAAGGTTGCAAAACACTGGTCTTACGGCAACATAATCTCCAAATCCCTTTCCTGACGTCACCACAAAGGGAGAATAGTTAGCTTTTCACTGGAAAGATCACTCACTCCTAAACCAGATCCTCAAGCTTTTATTTACCACACATTATTAAAATCAAGTTACTATAGGGGCACCTGGGTGGCTCAGTCGGTTGAGCGTCCGACTTCGGCTCAGGTCATGATCTGGTGGTTGTGGGTTTGAGCCCCACGTCGGGCTCTGTGCTGACAGCTCAGAGCCTGGAGCCTGCTGATTCTGCGTCTCCCTCCCTCTCTGCCCCTCCCCACTCACAATCTCTGTCTCTTTCTCTCTCAAAAATAAATAAACATAAAAAAAATTCCTTTGTAAGTTGACCCACTATGCAGTAAGCACCCACCTGGACCGTGTTTATCTCAAATGCCCTTTTATATGCAGTGTCCAGTGAAATGTTTGCTATGAAAGACACAACTAGGTGATTTGCGTGGACACCCCCTCCATAATATAGAGTTTTCTGTAAGTAATAGTGTAAACCCTCTTTCCCTGATTAAGAAACTTCTGCTTTATTCCCCCATCATTCACAGCTTCCATCATGAGTGCTCAAAGGCTGCTTTGCATTTTGAGATGATGATATGTCATTATGTCAATACAGTGATCGTGTCTGATTGACTTTTCAGAGGTGAAAGGCCCTTCGTGTCCTTGGAATTTTGTATCTCTAGAACAGACATTTCATTTACCTATTTATCTTTTCTGGTGGGTTTGACTTGCGTATTTTAGGAAAATTCCAGCTATGTTCATAAAATTCCAGTCTATCAGGGACAGCCCGTGCTGCAGACACAGCCAATCAGCAGTAGCCCTTCTGAGTCCACCCTACTCCGGGGACCACACACCCATCACTGGTCCTCTGAACGCCCCCAGGTCCCACCAGCTTCCCCTTCCTGGCAGGACACTCTGCCCTTCTGAACTGTGATGTCACAGTGAGGCTCTTCAGTCCTCCTGGTGGCGGTGGTATGTATTTTTACCTGTGTGCATTTGAACCCCCAAGATGCAAATACACAGATATACATTCCACAGTGACTTTCATGAACAAAGGGCGTTTGTTAAGGAAGAACAGGTCTTGGAGAGTTTTACAGTAAGCAGTTTGTTCAACACCAAGGAAATTGGGGAAAGTTACGTACAAACCACGCGTATCAGCAGCTGAGCGTAAGAGAAGCATGGTTTCCTCCACTAGCATCGGAGAAAGTGATCAAATAACTGTCTGATTATGAGGAATTCAAGCAAAGAGGTAAAACAGCTGCAGGGGATTTCAGCGCCCTTCCAAACTGCCATCACACGTCTTCAAGCTCAAACGACTGAACCCATTGCCACCTGTCAGTATTCTGCCTCCAAAGTCACAATACGCAGAGCATTTTCCTTTGTGCCGTGTTTTTCTCATGAAAACGGCTTGTTTAGAAGGCAGATGAGCCTTCAGAAACAATAGCAGATTTTTCCCAAAGAGTCTCGTTGATGAGTTAGGAGTTAACGACAAGAGACGTATCGTTTTTGACGGAAATGTCGCAGGTGTTGTCGCGAAGGTGCAAACAAGTTTCTCGAAAGGGAAGCAGAGCCCGGAGGCTGGTTCCCGCCCCGCGGCTCAGTCAGTACCTGGCGGCCTCGCCGTGGACTCGCCAGTAACGGCCTGGACCCGGTTCTCTCAGCACGTCCGCTGGGGAGACGGGCAAATCACTGAGTGGTGTGGTAGCCGGCTGGGACTTGGAGCCCTTCAGCTCCCCTGCGCTGTGAGCGTCCTCGGCTCATTTGAGGCCACGAAACTATAATTGTGAGGACTCGGCTCCAGAAATTCTGGCTGGCTTTTTAAATAACCTTGTGAGTGAAACAGACTCACTTTGCTCACACTTCCTGTTACTGCTTTAGCAACGGGACTGTGCAAGGTGGACAGAGAGCGGTGTCGCGAGGCCCCGCCGCCGAAAGCCCCTGGTTGGAGAAGAGCCGGCGGAAAGGCACTCCACGCGATCGAGGACGTCTGAAATGTGCCGTGACCGGCGAGCGGGAAAAGCACGTCCGCCTTCAAGCGCTGGCCACGCGGTCTTTCAGAGCGCATCTCCTCCCGTGACGACTTCGGCTCCTTTACACGGTGTTAGCGGGTGCTCCCTGGGCGGGCCTCCGTGGAATCGACAGGTGCGCTGTTGGACAAGGAGGGGACCTAGCTCGATGGCGGCTCCCTCGTCTGCAGGGGACATCGTTTTTATAAGTCACCGGTCACAGTGGGGACATAATTCTGGAAACAGAAAGAGCCCTGGAAGACGGGCTTGCGTTCCCACATGGACTTGGCAGGCTGTTCTCAGAGTCGTTACGGCTGCCGGCTCGGCATGTCTTCTCAGAAGTGACGTTCGGGGGACAGACAACAAAAAATGGTGCCGGTGACCCCTGTAGCAGCTGTTCCAATGCAATGGACACAAACAGTAACTGTAGGAATTTTACAAGCAGATTCTGCAAGTAAGAAAATATGAAGGAAAACCAAATTATCGGGGCAATTATAACTAAAGAAAGAGATATAAAATCTATATACTTATCATTTATTATAGATGAACAGCATACACTGTTATCTCAACATATATTTGCACAGACAATTAGAAATGCGCCAGAGCTAGGGGCACCTGGGTGGCTCAGTCGGTTGAGCGTCCGACTTCGGCTCAGGTCATGATCTCATGGCTTGTGAGTTCGAGCCCTGCGTTGGGCTCTGGGCTGATAGCTCAGAGCCTGAAGCCTGTTTCTGTGTCTCCCTCTCTCTGCCCCTCCCCTGTTCACACTCTGTCTCTGTCTCTCTCAAAAATAGATAAACATTTAAAAAAATTAAAAGTAAATTGAGTTGTGTTAGTTGATAGCATTGTTCAATTTTCCATATCCCCACTGGACTTTTTTCTAGTTGTTCTCTCAATTACTAAGAAAGAAGTGTAGGGGCACCTGGGTGGCTCAGTCTTAAGGTTAAGCGTCCAACTTCGGCTCAGGTCATGATCTCACAGTTCGTGAGTTCGAGCCCTGCGTCGGGCTCTGTGCTGACAGCTTAGAGCCTGGAGCCTGCTTCACATTCTATGTCTCCCTCTTTCTCTGCTCCTCCCTTGCTCATGCTCTGTCTCTCTCTCCTTCAAAAATAAATAAAAACATTAAAAAAATTAAAAAAAAAAAAAAATGCACCAGAGCTAAGTGCCCATGCCCCGTTTCATCTGCTGAATCTGACAACTCCATCTGTACAGTTTCTTTTTTTTCTCTTAGTCATCTGATCCTGTGACTTTGAAAGACTTGTAATTTTTTGATGAAATGATAATACTGTGTGGCGTGACTCCATGTGACCAGGACGGGGGGGGGGGGGTGGGTTGTTGGGGGTGCTGGTCACAGTGGGAGACCGACAGGTGCACGTCACCCAGGTGAGGTCACAGCAGCAGCACAAGTCTGGCTGGCAGCACAGACCCATGACATGGCTGAAGGGACGCCTCCCTCCGGGGCCTCCCACAAAACCTGCCGTCCTCAAGGAACCATGCGGACAAGAAAAGTCCTAACTGGGGACATTATATCAAATTCCCCGAAAGTTCTCAGAAATGTCAAGGTGAGGGGCGCCTGGGTGGCTCAGTCGGTTAAGCGTCCGACTTCGGCTCAGGTCATGACCTCGCGGTTCGTGAGTTCAAGCCCCGCGTCGGGCTCTGTGCTGACGGCTCAGAGCCTGGAGCCCGCTTCGGATTCTGTGTCTCCCTCTCTCTCTCTGACCCTCCCCCGTTCATGCTCTCTCTCTGTCTCAAAAAATAAATAAATGTTTAAAAACAAAAAAAAGAAATGTCAAGGTGAGGAAAAGGAAGAGGTCTGAGAGGCTGTCACACCCAGAACATCCCAGGAGACAGCACAAGCAGGAGCAAGGCGCCATCCTCAACCAAACAGGACTTCAGGTAACAACTAAAGAAATCCGAATAAAATATGGATTTTAGCCCACAATAATCACCAATACTGGTTCATGAGCTGTCATGCATGCACAACATTTATGTAAGATGCTGTCGGATCTGGGTGTTGGATACACAGACCTCACTAGACTGTCTGAAATTTTTCTGTAAATGTAAAACTATTCTAAAATTTCAAAAAGTTTATCTTCGAAAGTACTTTATATTTTTTTTAATGTTTATTTATTTTTGAGACAGACAGAGACAGAATGTGAGTGGGTTAGGGGCAGAGAGGGAGGGAGACACCGAATCGGAAGCAGGCCCCAGGCTCTGAGCTGTTAGTACAGAGCCTGACACGGGCTCGAACCCACGAACCGTGAGATCATGACCTGAGCCGAAGTTAGACGCTCGACTGACTGAGCCACCCGGGCGCCCCCGTTTTTATTTTTTTTAATGTTCAAAAGTACTTTATCATAGATAAAAGACTTTACGAATATAAAATACCATACAGCCTATTATGAATCAATATGGACTTTGTGATCTTTTATTGTTTGTTTTTTTCTACAAAATTGCAACTGAATTAGTGGTAAGCTTTCTGAAAGTCTGTCTTTTTAATGTACTGGTTGAATTTCATTTTACCGTTCTTTCCTGTCTCCAGAGGCTGACAAGAAAAAACAAAGATGAATTAAAACTTTGGTAGATCTGTAATTTTCCATATATCATCAAGCAATGAAAACATCAGCAAAAATTGAAGATTGTAATTTAGCCTAACTTTATCACTAACGCACGAGCAATGCATTTAAGCAATTTAAATTACTAGCTAAGTGTTACACAATAAAGCTGTTGCTTTTTTTCTGAGTCAAGTATATACATTTTATAACGGACCCGTAGCTTCCAATCTTCACAGCAGATAACCATCAAATCTTTGTGGAACTGGCCCGTTCTTTCCCTCTGCAACGCGCCCTCCACCCCCATCTCTCAGCCCTGCCGTGGACTCGTCAGATGGTGGGGGTTACGATTTTCCGTGATCCTTGCTCTTTTATTTTATCACTGGGTCAACATTTATTAGATTTCATGATTTAAAATAATTTCTGTCTCATAGGAGCAAGCTAATAGGTCAACAAAGAGAAGGAATTTTCCAGAAAGTCTAAGTGGAACATACTGGGGTGCACCTGTGTTTACACCTGCAGGTGCCCATTGCACAGGATGCTTCTGCTTTCTAGTAGCTTCTGCCTCCAGCAGCTCCCTCGGTTTAGAAGGAGTGTCAGGAGTCTGCTCTGGCGAGTTTGGTCAACAAGCTTGACAAGTGACAAACCACGTCCCTGTGTGCGTGTGGCCTCATAAGGACATGGTCCTACTGGAGAAGAGGCCACCCCAGCAGCCCCGTTCTAACAGAATCGTCTCTGTAAAGGCCCCCAATGCTTCCTGGGGTCAGGACTTGGCGTGTACATCGTGAGGGGACACAGTTCAGACCATAACACTCTGACTCTCAAAATAACGCCAAGAACACGTTTTCTGAAAGTGCCTCATCACAATAGCCTTCTGAATACAGGTATCTTACGTGCGAAGTATAGTTCTCCCCAAATTGGAACCTGCAAGAATCCTTCCAAGAGGCCTACTCCTTCATTTCTGGCAACGCCCAGGGGCGATGCTCACATCTCGTGAAAAACGCACACAAGTCTGGTCCTCTTTGGAGAAACTGTAACCAAACGAAAGCCCTTCTCTGTGAATCCAGCGTCCTTACTGGGGGCACTTCATTCTTACAGACGCTCCTGCCGGGGACCCGCACCGTCCGCACCGCTGGAGCCCAGACGGCACTCTGACGGCTGCTTCGCTCGTCCTGGGGCCTGGTTCTCCCCTCCATCCAGTCCTGAGTGTCAGCCTCTAGCTTCTCCGTGTGTGTGGCTTCGGCTTCGTAAGCGCACGGCCGCCCAGGGGTGGAGGGACTTGGCCGCGTCGGCCCCGCTCACACTTCCTCACGAGCTTGCTCATCTGCAGTAAACCCGGACCACAGCCGCGTCCCGGGTCTCGCGCTGGGGCAAGCGCACTCAAGCCGACTCTCGCTGAGAACACAACAGAAGTCAGTGGTTTCCCCACGACGGGGGAGCCGCGGCCGGGCCCCCCTGACACCGAGCCCCTGGCCTCACGTCGTACCTTCCGGCAGCGCTGACGTGTCCCGAATTCTCCGGGCGGCCTGACTGCTCTGCTCGGCCCGGGGATGGACCCCCAGGCGTCTCCCCCCCACACACTGTGACAGCGTCACCCTGCCCGCCAACCCGCCGCAGGTCTCCCAGGACAGGATGGTCTTGTGAGCTGGCCCGCCTGGGACACAGCGCCACACCCACGGCTAGCGGTTTCCACCGCCGAACGTCCGTGTTTCCCCATCTGTTCCAGGAGATACACCAATCTTACTAGTTATGAGGACCCCCTCTTTAATTAAATCCCACAGAAGGGGCACAATGATGTGACCCTGTGATTCCAAGACTCACATCAGCTACACAGTTTAATCGCTTTAATCAGGAGAGATAACGTTCAGTGATTGGTTTGCAATCAGTCATAGCTGGTTATATGGGGTGATGTAAAATGCATTCGAGACTCAAATCCTCCCCCAACTAATTCCAGACCCTCACATCATCGTCTTACATTACACACGTGCCCATGTGTGCCGGGCTTACGTCCTCGGGTCTCTGTTCAGTCACGGGATCAACACAAGCACAGGATGTGTTCACTCGGCCAAGAGACGTATCGCAAGGTTTCACGAGCGGCCGTTAACGTGCACACACGAGAGAAAGTCACAGCCCCTGCAGACCCTCTCCCGCCCCCGGTCTCCTCCGCTCGACCTCAGCCCACAGCCTCGTGCTTCTGGGTCACACAGGCGGGAACTGCAGGGGCACCTGCTCCTTCCCTGGCCGGTCACGGTGGCGTCACACCTTCTCTGGCAGGTGTCCTTGGGTCAGACCCCTGCTGCTGCTCTCCTCTCCCAGCCGCTGCCAGAACCCCAGAGACGATGCAGGTCACATACACCCCTGCCAGGCAGCTCTCTTACCTTCGTTGATGATTTCTAAGTTTTGATTAACTGTCTTCAGCAAAGCTTCATTAATTTGTAACGAATTCTTACTCAGCGGCCTCAGGAATAAAACTGATAAAATCAGAGAAGCTCTGATTGAAGCTGGGCCAGTGGGAGGAGAATCAGGGCCAGCGTTAGTGACCCCTCCCCCCCCGCCGCCCCAGAGCAACACAGACCTTCAGGGAATTTCAGGGAATTTAAGAATCGAAGTAAAGAAAAGCTGGAAGAGGCATCACTGCACAATCCCGGCTTTGTCAAGAAAAAGACGAACATCCAGGAAAACTCAGGTGAACGCCCGATGGAGCCAAAGTCCACAGGCTGAGGCACACCTGAAGGGACACCTGACGGACACATACGTGATTCCCTCTAAGTGTCCTCCGTGGGGCCCAGGCAGCGGGACTGGAGTCTCTCGGCGGCCGTGGGGACAGCGGGGCCCCTCCTTCCGTCCACCTGCCAGGGCCTGGAGTGGGGCAAGCGGACAGCGCAGGTGCACGCTGGAGGACGGGGCGGCGCGAGGCTCAGGAACGACCGTGTGGCGGGTCTGGGACAGCAGTGACCGCGGGAGCTCTGGCCCTGACACGAGCCTGACCGCAGCCCCCGGTGTGAGCTCGGGCTTTGGAACCGGCCGGGAAAAACAACACAGGGAAACCAAAGGACGGTGGGTGTTTGGTTCTAACCGCACCTGACTCTCCGTTTCTGAGGTCCTCAGAGCCCAGGTGCCGGCTGGAGGCCCACGGCAGGGAGGCTGCCCGCACCCGGGTCTCCTGGCACCTCCACCCGGGTCCCCCCACACCCAGGTCTCCCCTTCCCCGATGGAACTGTCGTAAAAATATGTACGTTTTACTTATCTTGGAAAAAAAAAGAGAAAATCTGGCCTCTTCCGTGAACGCTTGTGGGGTGTGGGCTGTCCCTGTTCCTACAACCCACGCAGGAGTCCAGGGGTCAGCTGCGCCCCCTGTATTACCGCCTGCTCTGTCCGCCTGTCCCAGAGGGCAGCACTTTTGATTCTGATCCAGAGGAGGGGGTTCAGACGTTCAACGCCAGGGACAGAGACTTTATTACCTGACGGGCTGCTGGGCACCTTCTTGTGGGAGAGACGATGGTAGGAGGGAAGAGAGACAGAGACGGGGAGAGACACGCAGAGACGGGGAGAGACAGAGAGAGACATGGAGACAGAGTGATAAAGACGGAGGCACAGAGGCAGAGAGCCCCTGGTGGCTGCCGAACATGGGAAGGGGAGCCCGGACGAGGGAGCCGTCCCCTCACTGCTTGAGCACCTGATGTGCGCTGACTGCGGGGTGGGCACGGCCCTCACCGCACTCAAGTCTCCCGGGGGCCCAGGAGACTTGTGTTGCTATTTTGTTTTCCCCACAGGGAGCGAGGGCTAAGGGGACACCCGACCCCCTGTCACGCGTGTCCGTGCTGCCGGCGATGCCTCGGTCCAGGCTCCCGCTGCGGGGTCTGGACCAGGGCCCCCAGATACATTTTGGAGACGTCACCATTTTAATCAAGTAAAATCGATCAGTTCCTAACCTACAAGAACATACGTTGCCAAAATTTTGCCACACCTGTGAAATTTCCGTTTTTATTTAGAGCCAGAGTTTGGCTCCAAGGTATTTTATGTACCGTGACTAGCATTTGATTTGAGAGGCCGCGTGGACGGAGGGCTAACCGCTCTATGCTCCTCACAGCTGGTTACTGGGGTACCTCGCTCACAACCCCACGAGGGGTCACCCCCACGAAAGTAAAATGGGGGTGAGCCCTCTTCTCAAAGTAAAATCAGCACCGAAGGAAACTGGTTTTGTGTAATTTTAACTTGTAGACACTTCATACCGTATGTTGCGAGTTTAATGAAAACCTTAGGAAAGATGCTTTTGACTCCATTTTAACAGCAACCAACCTCTTGCTCATCAAAACAGGAAAAAGACGCTATGGAAGAAGTGCCAATAAACGAGATCGACAAAACTCAGAGCAGTTATGGTGCTGAGGTGAAAACAGGCCCCACAAATGCATATGAGTCTCATCACCAGTTAGACCTGTTTCCATACTAACAACTCAGTGTATCACCCACCAGACACCTGACTTTGCTGGATGCCCACCCAGACACCTGACCTTGCCAGATGCCCGCAGGATGTGTTATGACACCAAACTTGCTGTGAGAAGTTCCCCATGACAGGGTCTGGGGACCCTGCCGACCCCGAACGTACAAGGACGTCAATAGCCTGTGTTTCTATCCAATCACCTACAACGTTGTTTTTTTTTTTTAAGTTTTTTTTTAACGTTTATTTATTTTTGAGACAGGGGGAGACAGAGCATGAACAGGGGAGGGTCAGAGAGAGAGGGAGACACAGAATCTGAAACAGGCTCCAGGCTCTGAGCTGTCAGCACAGAGCCTGACGCGGGGCTCGAACTCATGGACCGCGAGATCATGACCCGAGCCGAAGTCGGCCGCTTAACCGACTGAGCCACCCAGGCGCCCCCAACGTTTTTTATTTCATGTTTCAATGCTCAGCAAACAGACATGTCAATAAAATGTACGAGTGATTCTGGTGAAAGAACTTGAAAAACACACTGTTAGAGGCAAGGAGACTTTACTGTGGCGATTTGGAGTAGATGACCCACATCTGCACTGTTCTCTGTCCTTCCAGAAACATCCCTGACTTTGCTCACATGCGTTACAGGCCTGTTACCCACTAACCATTTGGCTGAGTGTCTCCGATCTCGACGCAATCTCAGGTTCTCACCCTCAGGTGCCCAGGACCTACGTGCCTGACCCCGGAAGATCCTCACGGCCTGAGCTGGTGAGTACTGTGGCAGCCAGGTGCCCCGTCTTACAGGTGGCACAGGGACGGGGGAGAAGGAGTCGGGAAGTCGGGAAGGTGTCCGGAGGGGGCAGTACTAACTGCAGAATGAGAAGAAGGATGGGGCCAGGCTGGAGGCACGGAGAGGGGCCCTGATACCGTGGTTACTGATGTGGGGATCATTCCAGGCCTGCCAGACCCAGGCGGGAAGCGGCCAGGGGAGGGGCAGTGGGGTGGGATCGCTGGCCCTTATCCCTGGGCCTCAAGCCCTTAGCAGCTTCCTCATCCGTCCCCCGATGCACCCACACAGAACCTCCCTCATCCTTAAAACGCCCTCCTTCAACTCAGTCAGGTCCCACCTGGGACGCTCTTCGTCTGCAGGAACATACCTGAACACCGAGAGCATCCGTTCCAGATGCTGCCTCCGTTAAAGGTTAACTACGTCACCCTTGGACCTTGGAGACTTCTCACAAAGGCATTTCAGTTCCAGCAGTGGAGGAAGGAAGGGTATTTCTTTCCATCTGTGCCAGAGTTACAACCACACGGATTTCCTTGTTTGTGTGTGGGGTCTTTCATCAATACGGCCAGCCTTCACGGACACTCCCAAATGACATTACAGAAAAACATTTCATCAAAGAAAAAATAGTTACAAATATGGCTGTAAACCAGCTTTTAAGAAAACCACTCCATGACCAGGTAAATGGCTCACAAATGTCCTTCTTTATGTGGGCACGTAAACTGATTTTTCCCAATTGCATTCTAAGAGGTAGAATTTTTTTTTTCAAGCACAAAGCATTCTTGTGTAAAGAGGCTCCCAAGCTAATCCTGACTAAGGGCCCCGGTACCCTCACAATCAAAGAGAAGGTACATATAATTTAACCTGAGCACATGTCTCCTATGATCTATTTACTCACCAGATTAAACGTTTCAGGTATTTCTTCACAGTCTCTGCTTCACCTCGGATTCAGAGTCACACACGTGTAGAGGTCGACAGAAACACAAGTCCAGGCTGCCGGACGGGGACCGTTTCCAGCTGCTTAATTGTGGAGAAGCCCCCATAGTTCCAGAAGGAGCCTCGGTGGTCACTGGTGCTAATTAGCTAGAACCTTCTTTCGGTTCTCCGTGTTAGAAGGAAGCCAGCTCAACATCCTGGGGTCAGCACCCCCCGCTAAGTGCTTTATCTGTTCGCGGCAATCTGCTTTCCCGGATGAACCGACAGCTCCTTGCTCACAGGCGCTCGGGGACGGAGCTCGGCTGGGAGCCTGGGGGGCGGCCACGGTGAGAACTAATTCGCTGGGGAAAAGAGAAAAGGGTACGTGAAAAACCCAAGTTCAAATGTGGAATGTCTAGAAATCAGTTTGTTCTGAAAATGGCCCAAACGAGCTAGTTAATGCCCAGCCGGTCGGATTCCACCGAGGACCATGTCTGAAGTTTTCCGAGTCTGTATTGATCATAACACACGACCGTCTTCTGAAAACCACGAGGACTGAGCGATGCCGGGCGCAAGCCAGGCCTCACTCACCATCACGAGCTGCCCCTTGGCCCCGTCGGCCCTGCTCCCACTTACCGAGCCGGCACTGTGCACGTGCCTCCGGGTGCTGCGGGGGGACGTGTGGGCAGCCGCGAGCTCCGGACCACCCCGAGCATCCTGGGGCTGAGCCGGGGGCGCGAGGCTCATCCGCTCCAGCCGCCGCCTCCGACACGGCCATCGGGGAAACCACCTCATCCTTGGAAGCACGGCCCTTCCGTTTAAAGTGACCGGAGTGGCTTCTGTTGCCCGCGGACACCGGCTGCTTCTGTTTCCACACTCTGCCTGTCACTGACACACTCCCACCGTTCTGCTGGGTGACAGGAAGCACTAAGGCGGCCACACCACCCGCGTGGCCATCGGTCTCTGTGAGGCTGAGCTCATCCGCGAAGTAGGACAACATGTTCACTTAGCCACAAAACACGGTTCCCTGCGCCAATGTCGTAACAGCTCTCCTCCTTCACCAGAATCCCAATCCCAGCGTTTTAATCCCAGATCCCTGGGAATTCTGAACGGGAAAGAGGAGGAGGGGGAAAGGCCACAACAAACAACCAGCTTGTCTGTGCTCCGGTGGCCGTGCTCTCGGTGTCGGCGGATCCGGGGGACGAGCAGGCGGGCAGAGAGCACAGTCCGCGGTCTTCTGTGCCCTGTCCTCGCCCCCTGCAGGCTGCACCGGATGCAGCTCTGGAAGGTGGGCAGGTGCCTTTGCGCGGCCGCCTGGACCGACGCGGGGGGCATCTCCGACTCACGCGCACCCTCAGTTTACCCTCTGCCCTTCGCTCCCCGTCAACTCCTCCTACTTTCCAGAGAAGGACCTGCCAGGCCGAGGGCAGAGCCCCCCGGGGCTTCCTCAAGCCTGGGCCCGTCTGAACAGCCGGCAACGGCCCTCAGAGCGTCTCTGCTCGCGCCGAGTCCTGTGGATGCTGTGCTGAGCCGACCCTGACCGCCTGGCTTCCTCACTCGGACGGTGACAAGTACGACCAGGCTCCAAAACGGAGCAGGGCGCAGGGTGTGACCACGTCCAGCACTGGCTGCCAGTACAGTCATCCCCCTGCAGAAACAGCCACTCCCTGTGTCGTTCCCGAGCAGGAAACTCTGCATGCGGGAGACGGTTCTTTTACTCTTGGTATCTTGGCCCGTGGGGGTGACTGAGACTTTGCCTTCGTAGCTCGAATACCCAAGTGATGCCTTCTGCCTTTTAAAGTTGTACTTAGGGGCACCTGGGGGGCTCAGTCGGTTGAGCGTCTGACTTCAGCTCAGGTCACGATCTTGAGGTCCGTGAGTTCAAGCCTCGCGTCGGGCTCTGTGCTGACTGCTTCGGATTCTGTCTCCCTCTCTGCCTCTCCCCTGCTCACACTCTGTCTCTTTCTGTCTCTCAAAAATAAATAAAAATGTTAAAAAAAAATAAAGTTATATTTTATTTGGTTATTTATAAGACAAGATACTTCCATTTTAATTATAATTGCTTTATGGATTAATTATCACAACGATTATATGAATATTTAATACAACTTTATGGTGTTTTCCCACAGTATCTTGAAAATTAGCTACTATGTATCAATGTTAATAATTCATATTCATAAATGCAGTTTGACTTTCATTAGCAAAATGTGTAAGCATATTACTGGAAATATGAGCACTGAGAATTAGTCAAAAGAATTCTTTACTCATACAAAAACCACAAACAGCTTAAATGTCTGAAAATTTCTTAGATAAAATCTCTCTCCATGTTGATATTTTAAATTTTAGTAATTTTTAAAGAAATCATGGTTTCTATTTCTCATCTACAAATATGGTCCCGATTTCTAAGCTCACGTGCCCCAGGATTCTGTATGCTTTTCAGACACAGATTTCTGTGTAATGAGATGCCCCTATGCATTGGGGTTTGAAGGACTTAATTTTGGTGTTGATTTTCCATTAATGTTTCAGCTTGTACCTCACGATGATTTCAACACCAACAGGTACAAATTTTCATTGTCATGAGCCTTCTAAGTGTTACTTCCCCTGATGACGACAGAGATACTGGGGAGTCTCCGTTCTGTGCGCATGAACTTCTAAACCTGGGCACAGGTTCGTACCCGGAGCGTGTCCATCAGGAGAGCCTGCCTGACCGCTGGGTTGTGCTGGGTCCTGGGGTCGCTCCTTGGTTGCAAACTGAGTTTGCTGCCATCGGGGGGCACTCAGGACCCACGCACTGGCCCGGGTCCCCTCTCCTCGTCCCTGAACAGCCGACCCATGGCCTCCGATGGCAGAGGCCACACCTGGGAGACCCTTCCTGGTCTAGTCTCTTTATTAACAGCTGGTTTTATTCAACCGCCCTTCATTCACCACGCAGCTCCCCCAAGACGGGCATCTGTGCTGCTGGCCACTGTATACATGGCCTGGGATACAGTAGGAGCTCAAGCAACAGTGAGTGGCTTTTTTCAACTTCCACCGAGCATCTAGTGGTCATGGCCCAGCCTGGCCCAGTCCCGCCCTCCTCCCTGACCTGGGGCCGATGCACACACTGTGCCCTGAAACTGGCAAAGACGCCCCACCCCTGCCCCCAACCCTGGGCAGAGGGGCGGGCCGCTTCTCACGGAGACAGAAACATGCCAACGGCTGACATATGGCCACCTTCAGGTCAGCCCTTGGAAAGTGGCGGCTGACTCAGGCTGGGATGCTGGCATCTCCCTCCCAGCACAGCTGAAGGGCCGTGAAGCTGGCCCCCCACCCCAGGTCCCCCACCCAGGGACCCCCCAGGGCCCCACCCCAGCCCCACCCGGAGACCACCCCAGGCAGGTGTCACCCCACGGCGGGTGTCACCGGCCTCTCTGTGACGGCTGCCTGACTGTCCCAAGGCGGGTGTTTCACCGGCTAGTCTCTGAGATGCCTCTGGAGGAGCTCCATCCAGTGAGAAGGTTTCGGGCCGTGTTTACTGACTTGAATTTCCTCTGTGTGTGGATCAGACTCCACCCTGCGAATTGGCCCTTGAGGACACGAGCTCCCAGACGTAGGTGGGGGTATGTGTCTCCCCAGGGACTCCAGCCCGACACCTCCGGGGAACCCGTGCCGTGCAGATTTCAGGCTGACCCGGCGAGCGGTGTCCCCCTGGGCTCGGCCCTGGTGCAGGGGCGAGGCACAGAGGGCCGCCGAGCCCACGTGTGCACACCAGGTGTTATAGCCCTGTGACCTTGGGTGTCCCTGTCCTTCCCCGGCCTCAGGCTCCTCATCTGCAAAATGGGAGATTTCACTAGCTGAGTCCCCAGCGGTAACGCTGTCCTGTAGCTCAGGCGCTGAGTCGCACCGGGCGGGACAGCAAACACTGCGACTCCTCGTAAGGCAGGTGAGGCTGGGATCAGCCTTCCAAGGCAGAGGAAAATCCGCGGGAGCAGGTGCCAGGACAGACCGCGTGCAGCAGAGTGTAGACGCTTGGGCGAGACTGAAACGCGTGGAGAAGGAAACGTCAGCAGGCACGCGGAGTCCGGAGGGCGCACACGCTGCCTTGTGTAACCCCACGGTCATCCCACAGGAAGCACGCGGTGTTCCCTCACGGCGACCCGGACCTGTACGCCCTCCGCCTTCTGGAGACCACGCAGCAAGAGGGCGCAGGGGGAGGCTTGCAGGGGTGCCCGGGGCACTGTGGGAACTTCACACGTTTTCACGTCCAGCCCAGTGATGGTTTTGGGTTCACGAGCCACATTCTGTGCCAGCTGTTACAGTTCGTACACTTTTGGGAGGGACAGAGGAACCGAGCACTCAGCACCCCCCACGGTGCCTGCAGGCGGGAGCCCCGGTCCCGGGGAGCCCTGCGTGGCCCGGCGCCTCCAAGAGGCAGCGTTCTGGGTCCCACGGCAGGAGCCGGAGGGACTCCAGGGCACCCGTCACCCCAACCCTTCACTCCTCACCCCTGCGAGTGTGGTGCCTGTCACTCCTCACCCTGCAAGTGGGGACCCCTTCTCCCCTCACCCCTGCAAGCACAGAACCCCTCACCCCTCACCCCTGCAAGTGGGGAGCGCTTTGCCCCTCACCCCTGCAAGCACAGAGCCTGTCATTCCTCACCCCTACAAGTGCAGCACCCTTCACCCTCACCCCTGGGAGCAGGGCCCTTCACCCCTCACCCCTGCAAGTGCAGCGCCCGTCACTCCTCGCCCATGTGAGTACAGCACCTGTCACCCCTCATCCCTGCGAGCCCAGTGCCTGTCACAACTCACCCCTATGAGTACAGAGCCCATCACGCCTCACCCCTGCGAGTGCAGCACCCTTCACTCCTCACTCCTGCGAATGCAGTGCACGTCACTCCTCGCCCCTGTGAGCAGAGAGCCTGTCAGGCCTCACCCCTGCGAGTGCAGCGCCCTTCATCCCTCACCCCTGCAAGCGCAGCGCATGTCACGCCTCACCCCTGTGAGTGCAGTGTCCGTCACTCCTCCCCTGTGAGTGTGGTGCCCTTCACCCCTCTGAGTGCAGTGCCCATCACCCCTCACCCCTGCGAGTGCAGCTCATGTCACTCCTCACCCCTGTGAGCGCGGTGCCCTCACGCCTGGTTTCTGTCGGAAGAACTCATCTCTGCTGAATTTTGGATTCCCCTGAGACCGGCGCACTCCTCACCCAGGGTGAGGGGACATAGGACTCTCCTACTGAGGAGTGGTTGTCACACCCGCTGGTCTGAAAAGATTTCGCGCCGACGCCCCCCGGAGTGCCCCCGCCGCACCCCTCCCACCTAGGGCTCACCTGGCCCCAGGGAAGCCCACCGGGCTGACGGAAGGACGTGACCTTCCCAGGCCTCCTATCAGACCCCTTCAATACAGTCCTGCTGCAGGACCTTGCTGCCTCTTCCTGGAAGTAAATAACTCTGAGAGCAGCATAAAGTGTACATTTTACCAAACACAGTCGCATTTCACAGGAAAATGAAGACCCACAAACCCGACACTCAGGGGCCAGCAGGAGCGCGGGCAGGACCATCCACACCTCCTGACCAATCTCAGCGGCCGGGGGGGAGGCTTCCTGGGCTCGGGCCTCTGCCTCCCCCCACTCCCTGCCGTCCACACCCCACACACCTGGGCGCGAGGGTCTCTGCACAGTTGACGGTGCCCCCGTCGGGCTCCTGAACCAGCCAGGGTCGGCACCAGAGGCTCAGGCAATGCCAGAGGCCACACTCCAGCCGGCTCGGGAGTCCTGGCCGGACGACGGGACTTCCCAAGCGCCACGTCCACCGTGCCCACGTCCAGTGGCTCATCCAGCGGCCCTCCCGGTTCTGGAGGCCGCGGGTCTGGTCTCCCCTGAAGCCTCTCCACTTGGCTTGTGGGCAACCGCCCTCACCCTTGCCTGGCGACCGACCCCTTGCCTGTGTCCAGACGTCTCCCCTGAGGACACCAGTCAGATGGGACCAGGGTCCAGCCTGATGACCTCGCTTAACCTCAGTCACCTCTTTAAAGGCCCCATCTCCAAACGCAGCCATATTCTGAGGTGCTGGGGACGTCAGAAACCGAAGTTAGAGGACACCATTCGGCCCATAACAGGGTCATCAGACGAGTCCCTGCGCGAGGACTTTACACGAGAATCCGCCTCCAGCCGCCAGCGGCTGTGCAGCAGAACAGCTCCCTCTCTCCCCCTGCAGCCCCCTCGCTGCACCAGGTCTGTCTGTCCCTCACGGCTCAGCTTAGCCTCCCCCAGAAACTGCCTACGGCAGACGCTGCCTGGGGATCTGCAATTTCCACCGTTTCCCACGGGTAGCACGTCCTATCACAGCCTTAACTCATCGTGAGCCACTCGCTGACTTTTCTTCCCTCTTAGCTCTCCGCTGTCAGGCCCCGTGAAAATGGGGACTCTGCACATCTAGTCCATCAGTGCAGCCCCCACATCCCGGTTCTGGGGGACAAGTGTCAACCGTCAGAGGACCAGGGCCACGGGGCAAGCACACCCCGAGATCAGAGGGGGACAGCAGCTGAGGGCTACTCACCGGCCGCAGAAACCACGAGGGGTAGGAACAGTACCAGTGATGCGGATGGGCCACTGCACTGGGCCAAGCTCTCGTGGCCTTGTGGCTCCAAAAGGGTTGGGACGGGGGACAGGACACGGAGCGGCCCCCCAGACCGTGTCTACAGCATCCCAGGGGACAGAGCTTACCCGAGGAGACACGGAAACCTCTCCCTCCCTGGGGAGAAGCAAAGGGGGTAAAATGTCCATGGGGGACAGCAATAGAAGGGGGACGCTGTGGCTGGCGGGGGAATGGGGGCTGGGGTCTCCTGGAGGGGCACAGAAACACCCTCCAACACGCAGCCCGCGGGAAGGCAGGGTCAGTCAGAAGGTTACAGACCAGCCCCTCAGCGTGGGGACAGAGGGTCAGTCGGAGGTGGCAGGACGCAGAGTGTGGGGAGCAAAGCACAGGCCCCGGGGCTGAGATGACAGAGCTCCAGCCACACAGCACAACGCCCTGAGCCCACGGCCCTGCTCCACGCATGTGACGTCCAACAAGAACGAATCAGGCGAGCCGAAGGGCAGGAGAAGCCACACTCCAAAGACACACAGCGATCATGAGAACCAGAGCCAGAGGACACAGTCGGAGTGACCGTACGAGGCACGGGGTGCAAGCGTGACACACGCGTGAGGGTCTCTAGTGGGAAAAAGGGACAGGCTGCGATGCCAAGGGGGTCGTCATCAGGCAGATGAGTGCCATGTGTATACACACGGGGACGGGGGGGAGAGGGAGGGACACCAGGGCTCAAAACACGGTGACACAAAAGAAGTACCTTCGGTGCCCTCAGGAGCTGACTTGACACATCCCAGGAAAGAATCGGGGAGCCCGACGGGAGGTCAATAGGAACTTTCCAGATGCAGAAGAATGAAGAGGACAGAGGCCCAGACACCCAGGGACACGCGTGCGGTTGGAGCAGGAGGAGAGAATGGGGCAAAATGAGTCTCTGAAGTAAGACACCAAACCACCCGACGAGACACGGGAAGTGCAGAGAACAAACACCACCACATCCCGGCGCCCGGTCCCCCCAGCATCACGGGCCCACGACCCTCATCGTCCCGTATCCCGGCGCCCGGTCCCCGCAGCATCACGGGCCCACGACCCGCATCTGGAAAGCCAAGCTTGTGTGCAGGGGCCAATCTGTGGAGTTCACGGAAGATGAACACAGCTTGCCTGATATCCTAGGCTCCAAGACCTGACGACAAAGGCACAGGAAAGGATTAGAATCTGCCTGTTATTATTTGTATTAGTTCTCTTTATTTGTAGCAATCATTCACTCATTTAAACCTCAAAAACATCATCGTCTTTGTGGACATGAATTTTACATCTGCTTGATGCTGAAGGCTGGGGGCAGGAAGCCAGGTGCCCAAGGTCACAGGCAGGTGCGCGGGGCCTGGGCCGACATGGACTGATGCTGATGAGGAGAGCCACAGGCCCCGACGGCCGTCAAGGCTGTGCTCTCCCCTTGTGCAGAAAGGCAAAAGAGCATTCTGAAACACTGAAATAAATGGAAAACTGAGAATCAAAAGTTTAGCAAAATTAATTTAGGTGATTATTAGAGTTCTGCAGATCAGTACAATAAAACAGTAACAGCGTTCCTTGTGATTTTGATTAAAAACACACTCGTGAGTCTTTAGGCCGGGATCACCCGAAGGTTTCCTCCACATCTGAGCAACGCCTTGCCTTTATCTCAAGAGCAAAGCGCATCCTGGCAGAGACACCCTGATTTGAAGGCATCGTGGAACCAAGGTCATTTCTAGGGGACGTCATCTGAAATGCGTTAAGTTCCTTTAAACAGAAGACTTGCCCTTTATATGCTAATTATTTCAGTTCAAAGAACAAGCCCGCTGTTTAAAGGACAAGCAATGTTTGAGGAGATGTATATTAGAGACTTCGTGACTGAAACAGGCCCCCGGCTTGCGGGACGCTCGGCCCCCGCTGGCCGGGAGGAAATGACATTGGCTTCTGCTTCCTCCGTAATCATACCTGACACACTAATTTTTCTGTAGCAAATAGAAATGGGCAATGTTTACGCGACATAAACGATTCTGAAATATGTACTCCCAATGTCACTTTCCCCTCTTGGAGTTTAATTCATGAAAAACTTTTGACCTCCTAATTTATAACTCAGAAGTGGAGTCAACGCCTTTACTGAAATTCAGCTCACGGTACCTTTATTAATTATAGATTTTAATGTGGCTTTAACATCTTGTGTCTCAACTTATTAGAAAAATATCTCCACTTTAGGAGACTATTTCTATGGATGAACTTGGGTGTTCTGCAGCTAATTAGAAAGTGGAAGACATGGGACCACGCTGCCTGGTCCTACGGGAACCCCACAGCTGCAGTTTTCCTTTGATTTTAGAAGCTGCCTTCATGCTGAATGTTTCAGATGAGAACTGTTCTGCTTTCGTGATGTGACTCTTTTTCCTTCAAGTTTTTAAAAATTCCAGTATAGGCACCTGGGGGTTCAGTTGGTTAAGCATCTGACTTCGGTTCAGATCATGATCTCACAGTTCATGAGTTCAAGCCTTGTGTCGGGCTCTGTGCTGACAGCTCAGACCCTGGAGTCTGCATTGGATTCTGTGTCTCCCTCTCTCTCTGCCCCTCCCCTGCTCATGCTTTGTCTCTCTCTCTCTCTCTCAAAACATGAATAACCATTTAAAAAAATTTTTAATCCCAGCATAGCTAACATGCAGTGTCGAATTGGTTTTGGACGCACAATACGCTGACCCAACAGTTCTACATGTGACTCGGGGCTCATCATCCTTATTCCCCCCACCTCCCAAACCCCTCCCCACTGGTAACCATCACTTTGTTCTCTATAGTGAAGAATCTATTTTTTGGTTTCTCTTTTTGTTGTTCATTTGCTTTTGTTTCTTAAATTCCACCTATGAGTGACATCATAGGGTGTTTTGGATCTGGCCCCTGAGGCAAGGGAAACAAAAGCAAAATTAAACTATTGGGATGTCATCCAAAGAAAAATCTTCCGCACAGAGAAGGAAACAATCAACAAAACAACAAGGCAAAGTACTGAATACGAGAGCATAATGTGGTTCTCAGCTTCCAAGAGTTTATTACACACACACACCCACACCCACCCACCCACCCCCACACACACACACCTTTTACTGAAAACATATGACATCTCCCTTGAGGCTAGCTTGCAGCCCCAGCTGACCCCTAGCCGTTACACACAGAAACAGAAACTCCTGTTCCCATGACCCGGAGGCTCAGCCCAGGTGGGTCCCCACACGGCGCGCTCAGCACAGCGGGTGCAACCGTGCTCTGGGTACACGCACGACGGGGGCTCTCACACTGAGCCCGCTTTGCTGGCAGCAGCTGCTTTGGATCCGGCCCTTCTCCGACTCTGCGGCCAGTGTGCTTCCCACCACGGTGAAGAGTGGCTGACACTTGGTCCTTCCTGCCTCGCTCTCGGGAAGTGCTGTGTCCACCGATGCCCAGGGCGTGTGAGCACCTCCACCCCCTCAATGCTGGTAGCACATGAGCATCACCGTCCCTTCAGGAGACGCTGGATGGGCCCAGGAGCCCCGATTCAGGGTCTGTGGTCAGCCTCAGGAACCCATAGGAATCATCTCAGGTCACCAAAGCAGCCACATCACAGACAGCTCTAGAAAGTAGAGCGGGAGCGAATTCTGGAACTTACAATCCGTGAAAAGCTGTGTGGTGTGCAAGGATGTGAGCATGAGATTCAGGCTGGGTTTGAGAATCATCATCCACTGGCTGCGTGACCTTGGCATTTAGATTTGAACTTTCTGAGCCTTGACTTTTTCATTGAAAACAGATGTAAAGTCCACATAAAAGGCTTAGCGCACGGTGAGCTCTGAATAGTCATTTGGGAGACTGTTTGGTCAAATGTCGCATCGGCACCGAGTTCCTGAAAATGGCAGTTTGTATCAGAAAACGTACAAAACCGTATTTTTTAAAGGTTTGAGCAGTCCCTGCTTTCAGAGAAAGACACTGATTTCTTTTCATTCTCAGTTAATACTTCATTTTCATTTGAAAGAATTCTAACGCCATACAGGCCTGCAGATTAATGAGACGGTTGTACATCCGTGTGGGTTGAATAGTGAGTTCTCATTACACATTGAATATCGAGATCCCACTTCTCTACCAAATCAAAGCAGCACTTCCAAAAATACTTCTGAGTGATAATGTTATTATCACTGGTTTTTATTTCCATTTTTGCCGTGATTAGTTATCCTCGCGTTCTCTTTATTTTTAATATTCTAGCCACATCTTATAAGCAAAGGAATCTTAAGATGTGTTGGCTAACTTGTGGGCTTTGCTCTAAATGCCTGGGTTCAATCCCACCTCTTGAAGTTACTGAGTTGGTTTGGGCAAAGCACCTGGTCTTTCTGGGTTTGCTCTCACATCTCCTCATCAAGCTACAAAACGCTCAGAGTCTTGTCTAGCACAAAGCCATCACTCAAAAATGTTAGCCACAATTACAGGGACTAAAGGAAAACAAAAGTAATTTAGCAGTGGGTACTGAAGAGGGCACCTGTTGGGATGAGCACTGGGTGTTGTATGGAAACCGATTTGACAATAAATTTCATATTAAAAAAAAGAAGAATGTGACACAGGAAGGAAGGTCAGGGAAGAACTGTTTGTGGCTGCGAGTAAATTCATACAGCATTTATCCAACTCCCAACCACACAGAATGAAACACCATTATCAGGATTTAAATTTGGAAAAACTCACATGGCTTGACTTTCAGGGAGCTACAACTTATCATTTACAAATGCCCGGATTGGTACTGTAGAGATAGTAATGAATTCCAGCCAACAGTGCTTTCTGCATTCTCAACAACATTAAATACAAGGCGATGTTTCGGAGGACAGATAAAATACAAAATGACAATACCATGGATTAGACAGCAACAGAGAAGGCTGGCTTGAAGAGACAACAGTGGAATCGCAGAAGTAAAATGGGTAAAAACAAGTGATGAGCATGAGGCATACAGCCGAAAGCAAAATCAATACTGAAGACTGAAAGTACCGTTAGACTAAAACCCTTCAAATGATACCACTTTTATCATCATTATAACCAGTTTTTAAAGAAAGATTTTAAAATGAAAGGAGGTTTATAACAAATAGCATATGAGCAGCTATTCATAAGACAATACAAGGCTACTTTAGCCTAAAAAGGCCACGCCTGGACAATGCCTGTCCACGAGAACTGAAACCACGGAAGCCACATAATGTCCACCAAGGGGGGACGGATAAAGAGCACGTGGTGTGTGTGCACACGGGCGTAACTTCTCCTGTACAGTGAAGGCAACCCTGCCATGGGCAACAGCACGGATGAAGCTGGAGGGCGTCACGCTGGTGAAATGGGCCGAGAAGGGCACATCTTGCGTGATTACACTTACACGGGTCCCTGGAGTCCTCAGACCTGCAGAAGCAGGGAGCGGAATGGTGGGCGCCGGGAAGTGGGGAGGGCGGGGGAGATGTGGTTCGGAGGGCGTGAACCTTCAGTTCTGCAAGATTCGTAAGTTCTAGAGGTGTGCTGTGCGATGGTGTGCCTGCAGTGACTACCCACTGGCTACCTAAGCAGTCATGAGTGAGTACTTACTGTATACATAAACATTCGTTAGAGAGTACGTACTGGGTACTTACCCATTCGTTAGGAAGGGGGTGCCTGGGTGGCTCAGTTGTGGAAGCATCAGACTCTTGATTTCAGCTCAGGTGATAATCTCATGGTCATGAGTTTGAGCCCCGTGTAGGGCTCTGTGCTGAGAGGGAGGAGCCTGCTTGGGATTTTCTCTCCCTTCCTCTCCCTGTGCCCCTCCCCCACTTATGCGGTCTCTGTCTCTTTCAAACTAGATAAACTTTAAAAAAAGCCATTGTATTTATTTTCAACGGTAACAATTAGAATATTCACAGAGGGGCGCCTGGGTGGCTCAGTCGGTTGAGCTTCCGACTTCGGCTCAGGTCATGATCTCGCAGTCCATGAGTTCGAGCCCCGCATCGGGCTCTGTGCTGACAGCTCGGAGCCTGGAGCCTGCTTTGGATTCTGTGTCTCCCTCTCTCTGCCCCTCCTCCACTCGCACTCTGTCTCTCTCTGTCTCAGAAATAAATAAACATTAAAAAAATAATAATAATAAAAAAAGAATATTCATGAAAAAAAGATTCCACTTATACTAGAATAAAATACTCAGTTATCAAATGATGATATTAATATAAGATGTACAAAAACTTTAGAGAGAAAAGAGTTTAAAGTTCTCAAAGACAAAAACCCTGAATATATGGGGATGTACACAATGGGTATAGATGAGAAGACATAACACAGTCCATATATCAATGGTCCCTAAATTAATCTAATGATATGATGCGTTTTCCATCAAAATTCCAACAAGATGCTGAAAGAATGCTTCAACTGAATTTAATATCTGTGTGGAGGTATGGTGGCTGGAGGCCAAAGCTTCGGGAGACCAAGAGTCAGCGGAAGATTCCCTACAAACAGCAGGAATTATAAGTGGCCTATCAACTTACACAATATGTCATGGATAAGAAAAGGAACAGGTGGCCAGCAAAAGGACACAGATGACCCATACACTAACAATAGTGTATGGACGTATGACAGAGTTGTCACACAGAACAAGGGGATAAAATGAGCTATTTAGGGGGGGGCCTGGCGGCTCAGTCAGTTAAGCGTCGGACTCTTGATTTCGGCTCAGGTCATGATCTCACAGTCGTGGGTTCAAGCCACATCTCACAGTCTGTGCTGTCAGCACAGAGCCTGCTTGGGATTCTCTCTCTCTCTCTCTCTCTCTCTCTCTCTCTCTCTCTCTCTGTCCCTCCCCCTCTCTCAAAATAAATACCTTAAAAAATGAGCTATTTAAAAATAAATTCCATAAAAAAGAAGATACCACCAAAGTAGACATTAAGAGAGAATACTTACAACATACATCAAAGTATCACCAGCTTGTGCTGAAACCCCACTTGCACAGCATGTTCGTTGGCCGGGCAGCAGACCAGGGGCATAAAAAACAGAATTTATTTTCTCACAGTTTGGAGGCTGAAACTCCAAGATCCAGGTAGGACTGGTTCCTTCTGAAGCCTCCTTCTTTGGCTTGTGGACGACTGTCTTCATTCGCATGGAGACATGTCTGTCTGTGCCCCAGTCTCCTTTCCTTATAGTGACCCCAGTCATGTTGATTGGGCCCCCAAACAGCCTGATTTAACTCACTTGCCTCTTTGAAGACCCTGTCTCCATTCTGAGGTACTGGGGGGCCCACTTCTACATGTGATTTTCACGGGGACAAAGTTCAGCTCATAATAATAGCAACAAGAAAGAGTCGACTAATTGAACCATGGACAACGCACAGAACACGGTAATTTGTAATAAGGAAACGCACAGTTAATCCTCTGGAAAGGTGGTCAGCCTCGCTAACGTTTTGCATGAAACAGAACTCAAAAGAACCATGTGATGTTATTTCACGGGCCTAGGATTTGCCCACATGAACAGGTGTAAAGATGTGCACAAACGGGCACTTTTGCACGCCGAGGCAGATGCACAAATCGGTCAACGTGGTTTGGTCAACGTGCGGGAAGAACCTTGCAGAGGCGCTGACTCCACGAACCCACGTGTGTGATCCCCGCAGAGATCGTCACACGCAGACGCTACTGAGGCAGGACGCCATACTGTTTGTGATGGAGAAACACTGGAGTCCACACAAATGCCCATCGGTAGAGCAAACACCACAACCCCTTCAGTGCCCACTGTGGGCGCGGGGACTGGTGCCAGGTACACAGCGGTTGGGAACAATAAGCGCTTTCCCACCCACGTAAAACTTACCGTCTGGCCAAGGTAAATATTCAGAAATTCTAGTCTGTCACTCCCCGGACAGACTGAGGTGCTGTCCTTCCCGCACCCACAAGGAGAGAAGGACCAGCCATGAGTGAGCCCAAGAAGCACCCCCATGAGTGTTCACCACACCCCCTCCCGGGCCGATGTGCTCAGGACTCAGCTCCTCACACACCTGTCCCATCGTGGCACGTGAGCACACACCTGGAGATCACGGGCCATAATGTCTTAACCCCGTAACCTCAGTGCCCACCGCGGGACTGGGAACCCGGGGTCCCACACGCTGGACAGGATGAGCAGGAAAACATCTACTCGTCAGCCGAGGCTGGAGGTTTGGGGCGAGGTGACCCAAGAATTCCAGTGAGAGGCGAAACAGGGAAAGCAACGGTGTGCTTCTTAAAGCAGGTGTGCAGTGCTGGCTTTGGTGACAGAGCAGTAGGAATGACTCCAGTGCACAGAGCGCATCGTTCAAGGTGCCCGGGACATGGGCGCTTGGAACACCTGAAGGAACAACTTCCAACAGACTCAAACACGACTCTAAAGGCTGTGTTTAATGTGACAAAGTGCTTCTAAAACACACTTGGATTAACTGCAGAATGACTCTAATAATTCTGTTTCTGCATTACATTTTCAGCTGATCTTTGTTCACTTGTCTAAAAATACCTTCCTCTGAAATCCACCTGTCATCTTCAGAATCTTCACATAAAACTTTTGAAGTGATAATGACAGTACGTGTTCTTATCAAAACCTTGAGCGAAAATGTAAGCCAAAAATATTTCACATTGTTTTTCCAATGAAACCATATTTAGATACAAATTTGTTACTTGTGCAACAAATATTTCTAGGATCCATTGTAAAAATATTTTTAATACTGAATTTTCTTTTTTAAGACAATCCAAGTCAAGATAGAACATTTATTTTCCCACACCTCTATTCACATATGTAGCCTACACACTTCATTTAGAGCATAAACTATATATTACACACACATCAATAACTGTGTCGCCCTCTCTTCTTGACCTTTAAGGTCATGAGCCAGTGAAAGAAGTCATTACAAACGGCAGATGGGCAGTCTGTTGCTGCACTGAATCCAGTGAGGACAATATACACTGAAGGCTCGGAGGAACCCTGACAACCTGTACACACCCAACGCTGTGTGACACGAGTTACCCACTGGCTGCAGGGAGTTCTGGAAGGCAGCCTGAGAAATTTATGTGATGAGAGAAAAACACAACAGGGAGCTGCCCCCTGTTATACATGTGCCATTTTTAGAAACTTCAATCCTCCTAGTAGAAATATCTGGAGTTTTAAGGCTGCAACCACACACTGTGTTTTGTCTTAGCCCACTCAGGTGCACGACAAACTACCACACCCCCGGTCAGATACAGACTAGACATTCACGTCTCAGTGCTGGAGGCTGGGGGGCCCGGGTTGGGACACCCCTGCTGGGTGAGGATCCTTCCCCAGAGTCCTCACCATGTCTGCATGGGAGGGGCGGTGAGAGGGCTCCCGGGAGGGTGGAGCCTCCTGACCTGATCCCATGGCCCCACCTCCAACCACCAGCACCCAGGGCACTAGGATTTCAACACACGGATTTGGGGGATGCGAACATTCAGACCGTAATACGTTTCAACGACAAACTTTGATAGTGGAGAAAAACGCAGCAAACAAATGAAAACCCACCCAACACCCCACGCACATACATGCACACACACGTGCACACACGTGCAGGCATATACGTGCATTCAGCACACATACACGTGCATGCACATGCACACACGTGCCCACAAAGCACACGTATGTACACTCACACCTGTGCACACACGTGTGTACATACATGCACACGTGTGCACACACATTTTATTGAGGCCAAGGCTGTGCTGTAAGTTTCCTTAAAACTTAGATAAGAAATCACCTGCATTATTGTTTCTCCCTCCCCTTCCTCAAAAAAAATAGAGAAAAACTTACTACCTTTCATCCCTGATGAACACGCCAGGATGGGGCATTCCATTCGGGCAGGCATGTGGCTTTATCTCCAAGAACCATCTGTGTTTAGAGTAAAATAGGTGACAAATGAAAATCTTAGGATCTATGATGTATGTATTTTTATAAATGGAAAGACCAGATTGTTCGTTGGTTTATTCATTCTATTTAAAAGATTTGTCTAAAAACGTCTTTATGAAAAGAAACTAAAACATCAGGGCTTTTTTTCTCATTTGAAAAGTAGCAGACACACACCTCTGCTACCAGCTACATGGAGTGACTGGGCCAAGCTTCATCTTGGGACATAAACATCCAGAAAATGGGACGGAATATTTGAAATCGGTGTCCTCGGGTGCCAGAAGTCAGGCAGCAGAGGGCTGGCCCCAGACAGAGAGAAGGAATGATGTCACGCTGGGCCCCTGCGGTGGCTGTGGGAGCAAATCCTCGGGGTAGGATGTTGGATTAAGAAAACTTTAGGAAAAGTAAGACAGTAATCATCAAAGTTGAGTTTTGGTAAGGTGACGTCCCCCTCAGACGCTACCACGGGCTCAAGAATGAAGTCTTGTCATTCATGGACGCGGATGGTGTAGTCACTGTGTGACTGACCCGTGTCTACCCTGCACGAGGACGGGAGCCCGGGGGCCGCGAGGCTGCAGAAGGGAGGGGGTTTCACCGCAGAAATCACGGCAGCTCTGCCCTCTCGCACCCAGTGTGGCCACCCGGAGGCAGAACTCTTCTTCCCGGTGAATTTCACGTGAAAACAGAAGAGGAGCTCTGGGTCTGCTGTCGAGACTTAGTGTGGAACTTGCCTGGCTCGCCCCCCCCACCCCCCAACCCTCCCAAAAACGCTTTCTTGCCAGGACGTCGGACGGCGTCTGATGGTCATCTGCTGAGGCTCTGGGCAGGGTAAGCGTTAGGGGTCCTTCCTCGCTGCTTAGGTCTCCGTGGCCCAGTCGGGGCCCAGTGTGAACGTGCGTGTCCGCGGTGCCGGCGGCGCCTCCCCGCCCCCGCCCCAAAGGACCTCTGTGCCTGTTCTGTGTTCTGGGAGTTTTTATCACTTACCCAGCCCTTCCTCTGCCTGCCAAGGGGCAGAAACTTGCTTTTGGAGTCAGAGGCCGGCGAGCAGGGGGCCTCATCCCGGGCCGCTGACCGGGTGGCACGTGGTGGCGCATGACCCCGGGATGGGCGGGGTGCCGCAGCTGGGCTGAGGGCGTCTGCCTTAGACAAGAGCAGACCAGGTTTCCCTTTGTGGGGGAGGGAGAAAAGGACACCGGTGCGCTTCTGGTGGGCGGCGGTGAGGCCACCGAGTCAGCAAACCCGTGTCACCTCTCCCCGTGCACGGAGTGGCCAGGCCACCGAGCAGGCCAGCCATGCGGCGCACAGAGGGTGACGCGGCTTCCACGGCCGGAGGCCACCGCGCGGGGCGGGCTTGCCCTTACAGCAGCTGACGTCACTTCCTGATGCCGTGGCACCGCCCACCCGCTGACCGCAGACGTCACCTTCCCGACGCTGCAGTGCCGTCTACCCGCTGACCACTGACGTCCCCTCCCGGATGCTGTAGCACCGCCCACCCATCCGGCTGACCGCTGACGTCACCTTCCCGACGCTGTAGCACCGCCTGCCTGCTGACCGCCGACGTCACCTTCCCGGGGCCAGGGCGCCACCCACCGCTGACCAATGACGTTACCTTCCCGAGGCCCACCCGCTGACAGCTGAAGTCACCTTCCCGACCCTGTAGCGCTGCCTACCCGCTGACCGCTGAGGTCACCATCCTGAGGCCACGGCACCACCCACCCGCTGACCGCTGACATCACCTTCCTGAGGCCACGGCGCCACCCACCCAATGACCACTGACGTCACCTTCCTGAGGCCACGGCGCCACCCACCCAATGACCGCTGAGGTCACCTTCCTGAGGCCACGGCGCCACCCACCCGCTGACCGCTGACGTCACCTTCCTGAGGCCACGGCGCCACCCACCCACTGACCGCTGACGTCATCTTCCCGACGCTGTAGCACCACCCACCCGGCTGACCACAAGCCTTCTGCCGCCCCCTCACCCCTCGTGCGTGCAGCACGGTTTGGGTATATTCACACTCAGGTAACACATTTGGGTATATTCACACTCAGGTACCTAACACACGAGCTGCCGTGCACGGAGCTCTAGCACAGGGCAAGCGCTCACTAATTGCAAGGATCGTATTTCTTGATGAAATTCTAATCTGCTTGCACCCCTTCTCCATTAGCTCGCTGGCTTGCTCTGTGTCGATGGCCCGTCCCGTGTTCCTGAAAACCCCTGCTGGGTGACGTCCTCTTCTGTCGTCCTTGTTTGCAGGGTAGTAAGCCTTTCCAAAGTGTTGTCTGGACGGGGGGGTAATAACACTGTTCTACCTCCTCTGGACAAACATGAAATATTCGGTCATCTGAAAATACCTTCCAAGTTGTCCCGTAACAGGATTCCACGGCATCTTTGCACAAGGGAAAATGGGAAAGAAATAAAGGATTACTCAGTAGACACTGCCAAGTGGCTTTCTTTTAAACCTAATGATGAGAGGGGTTTTTTTAATTTTGTAAGGAATATAATGATTTGGTAAAAAGGTCTTTTACAACTTACAATGAAAATACGGTGAACATTTATTCTGTTAGTATTTTCACAAAACATTAGAAGTCCTCACTGTCACTGAAGTGTGCCCTATGAGTATGGATTTCAGGAGTTTGGGCATAAAATTCCTCAGTTTTTCTCTTAGAGCTTAGAGTTTAACTTGTTCTAAGAAATACTCACACAATGCTGAAGTGCATAGATTTCAACAATCGCGGAATTATTTTCCCTGAAACCACCCAGAACGTTATTGTAACAATTCTTCATGAAAAACCAGTATGATTAACCTTTCAATTTATCTCTAACTATGGAGGATGCATATTTCAAAACAGGCTCTGGACCTTCTTTTGTCCTGTGAAACTAGCAGTATTTCATGGAAAATACGCGATGCAATCAGTGGATGTCTACTTTGGGCCATGATTTCTACTTATGAAAAAATATAGTGAATTCAATATGGTTCTTGAAAGCATTTTGAAAAGTTCTTTTTTCCTGGAAAAAAAAATCTCATAAATATGAGTAATCTCTCTTTCCATTAGTACAGCATGACATTTATCTTTGTAGGTATAAAAACATGAATCAGCTGGCAACATATTTCTCAGGCAAGACTGCAGCCGTTTTATTAGCGGGTCATTAACTGGAACTGTGGAGAGAGCTGAGTCATCACGGACCGTGACAGGAGCCGGAACCTGCATTCTTGTCGCGCAGTGCAGCACGAGGTCCTCATCATATATGTAGTTACCTACTTGTTCCGCTTTCATCGAAACAGCGACTGGTAAGTGTCCTTCTTAGCATTGGGGATGAGGGTGTTTAGGTTACTTAGGCAAAGTGAAAAAACATGGCAATGGTTTTGTTATCTGTGAAGGAAAATATCTTCTGACATTCAAAACTAGTCTTTGTGGGGGTGAGGGATCTTCTGGGGCTTGGTGCTTGTAGATCCTTTTCCTGCAAATGAACTTCAGATATATTTTAAAAGACCCTTCAACCAAAAGCCACATATGCACGCTGGTGCCTGTCAGAGAAATGAGGCAAAGAAAGCCCGATTCGTACCTCAAGAGTCGCAGTCCTTATGGGGAAACAAAATGTTCACACGCTAAGTATTACAGGACAAGATATATAATAAAGGCGGTGGTTCTGCTCAGCCCTGCAAAGTGGAGTCATGTATGTTTCCCTGACATTTTTACTGACCATGGAGAAATTGTGCCTCCTACAGGTACAACCCGAAGTCCCTGACAGATGATTGAGAGATGACAGACAGATGATCGATAGAGGATAGACAGATGAGAGATGACAGATGATAGATGATTGACAGGTGAGAGATGACAGATAGATGATAGATAACAGATGATCGAGGGCCGATTAGGTGGCTGGATGGATGCAGACAGACGTGGACACTGAGACACTAGTACAGGCACCTGGCGGGAAGTTCAACCAGTTCTGTGTCTTTTGTCGCCTCACAACTGACGGGCACAGTGACTGGGATTTAAGCCCAGGCCTCCCAACTTGGAATCCCATTGCCAGTCTTACTCCTGCTGGGCAAGCTCTGGGACTAGGGTCTTCCTCCCTCCCGCCTCCCTCCTCCCCACACCCTCGCAGCCCCCATGTCCCCTCAGATTCGGGCTCCCTCCCTCCTAACTTTGCTCCTCCTACACCTCCTCCTTCCCCTCTTCCTTTTCCCTCCCTCCTGCCTCCTCCCCCTGCACCCCTGATTTTCAAAGCTGACATCACTTCGCCAGGAGATCCATGCAAAGGAATCTGAGGACACAACCACATCCTTGCACGCCCAACGCGGTCGGCCCTGGGCTCTCTGTTTTCCAAGTCCGGACTCCAGCGTCAGACCCCAGGCCCCCTTCTGGGCCGTGCCACATCCGGTCCAGGTGGCGTGTCTGCCCTGTGGGTGGCGCCGGGGACAGGGAGCAGCAGAGGCACATCTGTTCCTCTGCCTCGAAGCCTCATTTTCACCCCCTACGACTTCACCTCCGCAGCCCTGGACGGCTACAGAGTCCAGCTCAGACACCCAGCCTCGGTTTCACAGGCGACCCACAGACAAGTGTGCGGTGTTTGGGGCCACAAGTCGGTGTATGGGATCAGCGCGCCCTCCTCCTGTGCTGGCTGAAGTTCAGGAGCTCCCTGTATAAGTGCCCTTGAAGAAAGCCCCACGAGGACAAAGAAGGATAACGTGCTTCCGCAACACCGCGAGCAGGGCCTGTGCTGGGGCATTGATCCCCCCGAGACGGTCAGCCGAGCGCAAACGAAGCCGTCGGCCCTGCGCCTCTGCAACCAGGCCGGTCCACACCCGGAGAGGCGTTGGCTGTTTTTCCAGCACAAGATTCATGTCGCCTTCGGGCACCCCCCCAACGAAACGTCCACGAGGGCCCGACACCAGGCATGGAACCCGCGTCTTCACTACCTCTCAGCGACACTTCTCGCACCGGGACTGAGGCTGCTTGGGGTTCGCGGGGCCAGCGAACTGGGAGCAGGACTCCCGCTTGTGCTTTCCGAGAGGCTGGAGCCAGACCTGGGCGGGCACGCGGCAGGGCTGGGCCTCCAGGAGCTGCTTCCCCTGAACACAGCCTTCCTCGCCCGCCTCCTCCTCCCCCTCCCCCTCCCCCTCCCCTTACCCCTCCCCCTCCCCTTCCTCCCCCCCCCCTCCTCCCCCTCTTCCGTCGGTCCCCGCTGAGCACACCCGCAACAGGCCGCAGTGAGAGCGGTCCCGACCCCACAGTCACGTGGCAGAGAAGCGCTCCTTTTGCAAATTACCCGGAATGGAGCAAATGCGAGGTCACGCAGGGCCCACCTCCTGACGCCACCATCTTAATTAGCTCTTGCAGACCCGACGCCTGGGGAACAGGTGTTAGGACTTCCACGCAAGAGTCCGGGAGACGCTCGGCACGTCACAAGGGCCGGCCGTGAGTTGAGATTTGACGGAAGGAGGCCTTGGATGGGACCCATGTGGGCTTTCAGAAAGAGCAGGAGGTAGTTTCACGGAACGTCCCTGAGAATGGTCAGTGCGTGCCCGTCACACGCCCGCAGCAGAGGGGCCGGGAGAGGCCTGGCCTCACGGAAGCTGCGTCCGGGTCGGGGCCTAGGAGGACGTAAGGGGGGTGGTGGCGTGAGGCCGCCCGGCCTCTGGGGAGGATGCCGGGGGGCCCCCCCGGAGGCAGGCGAAGGAGCAGGGACCCGCCGTCATTGCGGAGACGAGCCGGCAACCGCCCCCGGAGGGACCGGGTCCAGCTCCGCGCGCCTGGGGCCAGGGCCGGCCCGGCCAGGACAGAGAGGCCTCCGGGAGCCGAGGGCAGGGCCCACCGGAGCCTGGCTCCAGACGCTGCCCTCGATGCACGTTTCCCCGGGCGCAGCCTGCCAGCTCGGAGCGGATGGCCGGCCTGGGTCTGCCGGGGCAGAAGGGCCACTTCCTGCAGGGAGACTCGCCCGAGCCACCTGCACATGCCACCTAGAACGCGGGCCTCTGCGAATCCAGGATGGCTGGATTTTGATGAGGATGAACTCCGCACTTCCCCCTACTTTCAGAAGTGGAAAACGTATGGGCCTCTCAGAAATACCTCCTGTAGGTTAGGTTATTGGTCACGTTCAGGTATATCTGTGATCTTTAACATCCGTGTGGGTGTGGCGTGGCCACAAACGAGGTGTCCTCACTGTGGCCTCACCATCCCCCACCCAGGGGATTCCAGTCCTCTTCCTATCCAAGGCACAAAGCCCAAATCTTTAGCTGTTCCTCCCTTCTGTCAAGAAAAATGACGTCTAGATTCTAAGTTGTCTGACTGCGCACGCTTTCCCCTCGGTCCCTCGGTTCCTCGGTCCCTCAGTCCCAGAGGAGCAGGGCACTGGCTCAGGCTCCCGGGTGCCACCGGCCCTCCCCCTCCTCTCTGTGGGTCTGGTCCTGGCTTCACTTCGAGACCTCTCCCAACCCCAGGCTCAAACCCCAAGCTTTAACGCATCCTTTATTTTCTTTTATTTTCTGTAACGTTTACAATATTTATCACACTCTGGTAAATGAGTATTTGTAGTTATCATAATTATAATTATTATATAGTCATTGGGTTATATAGTTATTATAGTTGTTGAGGGAAGTGTCATCCTAACATAAACCCCACGTTCAAGAGTTACCGTGTCTCACTTTTCCAACAGATCACCTGTGGACATCACTTCCCCTGGTAACTGGTCCCGGGCGCTGGCAGTAGGGACTCCAACCTTTGGACTCAGTGAAGGAGCCTCAGAGAACGATGTGGTTCTCCTGTGGATCCTTGGTTCTGGAAATGAAGTGCCTCGGGACTCAGTTTATTTGTGGAATGAAGCATTCAACTAAATGAAGGTAAAAATAGGGAACCCTACAAGCTTTCTGCATATAAGATACAAGAACAGTTTTTTTCAGTGCACCTGTGCCTGGCACATTTTCCTAGGGACACCCCAGTCCTCCTGTTTGCCTCCAGGGTCGTTGGTCACTCTGTGTGACATTCAGCTGGTCCCCAGGTAGTTCTCCCAGATGTTACACATGCAGCTGGTCTCAGTTCCTGTGTTTCCACGTGACATTTTCATATTATTTGAAGACTCTTGACTTGGACCGAGTTAGCATAAACCTCACCGGGTTTACTGTTGTGACACATGCACTTGTGTGTTGCTGGGCCATGTGTTTCCCTGTATAACCCGCCTGGTTTTTCACAGCCAGAGATGGGTGTAGTTAAAGCGCTCCAAATCACAGACCTCCAAGAATTGATGTACCTTTTTGATACATCTCCCTCCTGACAGGTCTACTTTTTTTCCACCTGGGCCAAATGGTAATGTAGTTTGGCTGATTTTCATGTGCTTGGACAGCTCTCCCCGGAGATCCCCATGCAGCTTGGACGACTGTCCCCAGAGACCCCAGTGCAGCCCGGACAGCTGTCCCCGGAAGCCCCAGTGCAGAATTAGGGTTTTCCTTGGAGAGTCTTGCTAATCCTGTTCACTCACTTTCATGAACAGTTTTATGTTAGGACATGAACAGTACGTTTATCCAGTTTTCGGGAAACACAAAGCCAAGAAGCCTAGTCTATGTCAAGTGATAGTCCTGGCTCATGACCACTGCAGAGATGAGATCAAGGGGGCAAAACGGATGAAATGAAATAACAGAAATGTCAAACCTACATTTGCATTGGAAACACACACGTAGAGAGTGAGGAAGAGTGGGTTAGATCATATTTCAGCTAAAGGATTTTTGGGATTTTAATTGGGATCAATACAATAAGTGACACTGTAGCCAGAAATGGATAGTACCAGGTCCCCTCCATCGACTCACATGTGGAAATGGAAAAGTCGGGAGATCCTGGCACCCAACACTGATCAGTGAAGCTTTCAGCAAAATAGCTAAATAGAGACACAGATAAAAACACTCTGAAGAGCACTCAGCACAGAGCGTTGGGCAACCATCTCAGGCATCAGCTAGAAATTATAGCATTTTTGATATTTCACATCCTTGTTATGAATACTTTATCATGGGAGGTGGAAATGCTGTGTGTCTCGAAATAATGTGAAGCGATCAGATGAACTAGGTTTTCGTCGATGACTGGCCGCTCCCCAAGGCGGGATGGGCTTACAGATGGCAGTTACAAGTGGTGTCATGGGGCAAGGAAAACCGTCTCCGCCAGGAGCAGGAGGCTGTTGGGTCCCACACACCTGGAGGCTCACATTCCTGGCTGAACCAACAGCTGGAAGAGAAGTTAGGGAAGAAATCCTACAACTTTTAGGGCTTCTTGTAAAAGAGATTCAGTGATTATTTGATTCAATAACCTTGTATGTATTTTAGTAACTTTGTACTTTGGGACAACATTCAGAGCTTTGAGAGCTAGCTGCCTGTAAAAACGGAGATAAAACAGACCAGGAGCCAGGCAACGGTCCTCAATAAGTTTCATCAGGACCCAGAGGTATAAATGCTTGGAAATGGCAAGTTTGTAAATATTTGGCTCAAATAATCTTTTTAGATCATGTTTAGTAAGTCTTGATGTGTTTCAGTTGTGTTATGTCTGAAGATGTATTTCTTCTGTAGCTTCTACGGCCAGGGCGAGTCCAGCGCTATTTTCTTTGAGAAAGCAAACACAACTGCATCATCCCTTTGTCTCTGATGTTCTAAATGTTTCTTTAGAGCCTTTTCTTGGAGGATGGTCAGTGCCTACCACGTGAAAATGTCCGGTGTTCTCGAGTGTGTAAGCATCCATCTGTGTGTGGGTTCTGCTTAGTAGATTGCTTCCGTTAAAAGATTTGCCTGATAAGCTCTTAAGTCGTAAGCATGCCGGTGTCTTCTGCTTCTAGTCAGTTGATTTAAGTGAATCTTAATCAAGATCCTCAAATCTCGTTCAGTAAAACGAATGGACCCACAAAGCTAGTATCTGGCCGTCACCTACAAGTTCGGAGTGGATGTACGTCTGCACACCCGTGCGTATTAATCTAACCTGTGGGAGGAGGAGGTCCGTGGTCCAGAGAGCCTGATTTAACTCCGGTAATTTCCCCCACGTAGCGTCTTGGTGTGAAGGGCTGCAGGAAACACACCATGATTTTTATACTTTAGGAGGAAAGGTGGCTTTCACAACGTGTCAGAATCTTTCAGTGCAACAAACGGAGTCTGTGCACTCAGAAAACCTGTTTTGGATTTCTGATCCTTAGAAGGGGTTACTCTTGAAACACTGGAGTAACCGTGGCCTCTAGCAGGTGCTTTAACAACCGAAGTCTGAAAGTTCGGCAGCAGACTGTGGGGTACGTCCTGGCTCCCAGGGGACTGGTTGCCCCAGGGAAGACCAAAAGCATCGCCTGGGACGCTGGGGGGCCGGCGCTAGGACCGCCCCTCTGACGCTGCTGCTGGCTTGGGGGCTGTCTCCAGACCTCCTGTGATTATCTTCTCAGACTGTGATCCCGAGTCTCGGTCACCAGAAACCGTTGGAAACATCAAGAAGCCATGAATGAGGACTGGCTCAATCACGGACTGGCTGCCTCATTCCCTCCAATTCTGCTTGCAGACCCAAGAATGTGTTTCCGTTCCTACTGCATTATAAAGAAGCAGGAGAAAACTAGTTTCCTGTCCTGCACACGTTAATGTTCTTTAGGTCGTTTTCAAGGATGACGCCGTGTCTTCATTAAGCTACTGGCAGAGAGACTGACCAAAAGCACCTTGGTTTGCATCTCAGTAGATGAAAACATGCCTGCAGGTGGAGATTTGTGTAGGCCGACCACGTGCAGACTCACCGCTTATGTCACCTGTCCCCCAAAGGCCCAGGAGCGCCCAGACTTCCCTTCGTCCTCAAGTTTGCCACTTGGTAAGGCTGTGTCTTCAACACCATCACCCAGACAAAGATTTCTTGTACCCGCCTACACTCTCCTGCAGCATCACAGACCCATCATTATGACCTGGCATGTGCCAGCCAGCGCTCACTGGACGATGACACCCCTGTGCCCTGCCTCACGGCCCACAGGCCCTTGGGGACAGAGAGCAGGCAGTGCCGACCGAGGATAAGACAGACAAGGTCTACGCGGTGAAGTGCTGCTTTCCTTAAGAGAAAGGAAGAAACAGAAATGAAAGTCGCTCGTGTGTTCAGAGGTCCCCTGAGAAGCCAGGACCAGAATACCTACAGCCACATGTGAGTCAGATGCACCCCTACAGACACAGTGTCAGCCGCCCAGTGACCCAGTCTTACCTCCCCCCAAGGGCTCCACCGAGTGACCCATGTCGGGACTTCTCAGGGACCAAGGGGTCCATGATCCCTCTGATGAGGCAGGACGGTGCCTGGTCCCCGGCCATTCACAACATGGAGACACAGCCATGGCCCCCACTCTGCACATCTCCTGCAGATCCTGACATCCCGCTGTCCTTTGGATTCTGTAGCCCTGCCTCAGTCCCTCCGGCACTGCCCTCCCGTGCTCCGGGTCCCCAAAGCTTCCATGCAAAGTTCTGTGGCTTCCATGGGATGTTCCCTGGGGCCACACAGCCCCGGCACCTTCTCCGTGCACAGGCACGGTGCCCTGCGGGAGCCCTAGCAACGCCCCACAACGCACGCCTTTCGTCCGGTTTCTCTTACACAACTGACTTTAATAGCCAGCAGAGAAGACTCTTCGGCAAGCACTGAAACCCGACCGATGTGCACTGTCTACGTGGGGTCTCAGGATGTGTGTGGCACGAAAGCCAACAATGAGGGTAACACACCGCCAGTGTTTCGGTGTGGGAATCAGAGCCGTTGCAAAAGTTGCAACGCTTGTCGCTGAGATTTTCAAACAGATTTTCTCCTTTTCAGATTAATTAAATAATGTATCTCCTTTAAAGGACTTGCTACCATATTTGTCTTTTGTCGGTTTAGACAGAGGACCACGGCAGAGGACGTACACGCGGTCACGTTAAGGAAACAGCAACTTCGGGCGCCGGCTTCCTAAAGCGGGACGCGTTTTGTACCTGGCTCGGAAACTCCTCTCTGGAGGAGGCCTTCTCCATCTCCGTCTTCATGAGGTGTTCTAAAGGTTTTCTTCCAAACTTTCCATGTTTTTTAGTTCCCTTTATATCTCTGTCTCTTGTTGTTTACCGTAAGCTTACTTGACACGCTTGTATGATTTTATAGTAACCGTTCAAACTGTGCTTTATGTACACGAGCGAATGTACCTTGTATGACATTTAGGATGCTTGGCGTCAGGTCCTGACTCGGCACCGTGTTGTCTGCAAACAACAGCTCCCGGCCAGTTCCAGCCGTGGCCGTGTCTGCACGGCCTTCAAGTTGAGAACGATTCATCCTCATCGCCTTCTGACGCCTCACCACTGACCCCACACACAGACACCCACATTTATGGCCACAGTTTCTGCTGGAGTCCGGGATTAGGCGCTCGGGATCTCGCAGGCTTCTCCCAGGGGGTCGGCCGGGCTGCGTCCTCATCCGCGGGCTCACCGGGGGGACCATGTCCAAGTGACGCAGGTGTAGGTGGAATCCAGTCTTGCTGCTGGGAACCACGGGCCCTCGGTCTCTGGCTGTCTGCGTCCCGAACACGCCGAGACCTCCACAGGCAGGTCATGTCATGGGTATTTCTTCATGGCCAAGGCAAGAGGGAGAGACCCTGCGGAGGTGTCCTGTAACATGGAGTGCTCACTGGAGCGATCGATGGCTTGTCACCTCTGCCGTATCCTCCAGGTTGGAAGCAAGCCACAAGTCCCACCCACGATGGGCCATGGGGTTCCTCCAAGGACATCAACACGGGAGGCAGGACCATCACGGGCACTTTATAGTTTCCTGGATGCACCTTCTTACTCTTTCAAAGGTGGTAAACATTTTTAATTCAATCGAAAAGGATAATGTGACAGATACTTCATATATGGCCCATAAAGCCCACAATATTAGTATTTGGCATTTTACAGAAACTATTTGCACACCCCAGACTTCATGGGCTATGCTGGGTGTGCAAACACAGTGTAGTGAACGTGCCTTGGTGTCCCCATGTCAGTTATGAGGAAGAGGAAGAGAAGACAGGAAGTCAGAAGCTTTGTTCTTTGTGTTGTGTTGTCCATATCATCAGACTGTGTTAACATACACAACAGCTGTGTGTGAAGCCAAAGCTGAAGAAAAAAAGACATATGATCCCCGTACTTTGTGATGACATTCACTTTCCCTTTCCTTTGTCACCTGAGGCTCTCCCCCTGCCAACCTTCCCTTGTCCCGACCCATAGGCTCTCCACCTGCTGAACTTTTTTTTTTTTAATGTTTATTTATTTTGGGGACAGAGAGACAGAGCGTGAACAGGGGAGGGGCAGAGAGAGGGAGACACAGAATCTGAAACAGGCTGCAGGCTCTGAGCTGTCAGAACAGAGTCCGATGCGGGGCTCGAACCCGCGAACCGTGAGATCATGACCTGAGCCGAAGTCGGATGCCCAACCAACTGAGCCATTCAGGCGCCCCCTGCCGAACTTCTGTTGCTGGTTCACTGCACGCCTTTGCCCTCGACAGCCAACTCAAGATTGAATTTCAAGTCGTTGAGATTTTCCTTCTGGAAACTTCCCTCCCAGTCCCCAAAGCCCGAGTGACAAGTTCTTCCCACAGCCTCTAATGGTTGTGAAACGTGTCCTTACTTTTCCCTGTCCCTTTCTGTGCTGAATACACCAACAATGAGCAAGAATTGTGTCTTTATTGTTTATTGCTGTGTCTACAACTCACATCAGAGAATGTGAATATGTGTGCATGCATGTGCACATGTGTAAGTGTGTGAGAGTGTTGCACATGTGATAGTGTGTGCAAGTGTGTGTGACTAGTCACGTGTGTGTGTGCATGTGCGTGTGTATGTGTGCATGCATGTGAGTGTGTGTATGTGTGAGTGTGCATATGTGTAGGCATGTGTGTGAAGGTGTGTACGCAGGTTAAGTGTGAGGCTATGTGTGAATGGGTGTATATGAGTGTGTGCACATGTGATGTTGTGTGCAAGCGTGTGTGAGACTGAGTGGGTGTGTTCATGTGAGTGTGCATATGTGAGTGTGTAGGCATTTGTGTGAATTGTGTGTGTTTGCACATCTGTGACTCACATATGTGTGAGACCGTGAGTGTGGTCCTCCATGTGAGTGTGTGATGTGCACATGTGAGTGTGCGTGCATGTGTGTGTGTATGTATGTGTGAATGTACAGGGAGGGGTGTGACTGTGTGCAGGTATGTGTGAGACTTGCGTGTGTGGTCCTGTATGTGTGTGTGCACGTGTGTATGTGCACATGTGTGCAGGCACGTGTGAGAGCATGTGCATGTGGTGTGCGTGCAAGTACACAGAGCCAACCGCATGCAATGTGACTGGACAACGGTGCCCCAACACGTCATCATCTGTTTTGTCTCCAACCTCGCCCTGATCTTCCCCTGCGTCCCCAGCCCTGTCCCGAGCCCTTCGCGGGGAAACCGGAATTGTTGACCACGTCCTGTGCCTGCACCGCATCTGCCCAGAGAACTCAGAAACTCTGGGAGAACGTTTCCCTACCCTCCCACCTCCAAAAAGGTCCTGTTTCCTCTGCCCGTCTGCCCGTGACAACCTCGTTACCTTCCCACAACAACTTTGTGGCTCTTGGGTCTGCAGCAAGACTTAGGCGTAAACCCTGAAGTCGATAAGCAAAGGGATTATCGGTAGAAACTTTCTTGAAGCTAGCAAAGTACTGGGGGCCAAGAAAACTAAAACTCAGAATTAGAAGTGACCTCATGAAGGTAACACGTGGGAACAAGAAGAAACAGCAGCAAAATGTCCCATGTTAGATGACTTTTCTCCAAGACCTCAGGACCCTTCGGGAGAATCTCCCTGGAGCCACATGGGAAGGAAATTGTCACGAGGGTCTCTATCACGGCGTGTTCCGTCCTGCCGGTGTCCACACAGTTCCGGCTGCCAGGCTGGTTGTTTTGAAAATCCCTGGGCTGTGCAGCCCCCGGGGGCTTCGGTCTGGGAGCCCCAGGGAGGAAGGCAGCCTCCACGGGGAGGTGCTGATACAGACGGCACAGGTCTGAGGAACCGATGCACTCCGAGTGTCAGAGCAGCTGTTTTCTGGGGGGGAAACGACACAACAAGACGGAAACGAAAGAAATTCTTCACAATAAATAAAACTGATTTTAGCTCTGTTACACACAATGGAGAAGTCACACCAGAAAAGACTTATTGAAAGTTCCTCCTGGCGCCTACATTTGATAGTTGGTGTGTAAACCCCTTGGGAGCTGTATTTTTGGCTCGCAAGTTTCGTAAGATGTGGTGGCAAAGAAACTGCAGTTCTGTCGAGGGCGAACTTGTTCAAAGTGACTTAAGCAAATCCACTTGAAAATGTAGTCAGACCTCTAGAGACAGCTCTCCAAAAATAAGTCACTTTCTGATTTCTCCGGACTTGAGTAAGCAAAGTCACCTTCCCAGAATGTCGGAGTTTGCTTCAGGCATCCACCCAGCAGATACTCGCAGGGCACCTACTGTGCGCTCTTCGTGAGTATTCACGCTACTGATAATGAAAACACAGACGTTTTTCCTTCAGGTTCTGTGTAGAATAGGTCGTGTGTGTATGAGTAACAATCAAACCAGGTACAAAAGCATAAATAGATTCAGAGGAGGTGGGATCCACTAAAAAGAAGGCAGATAAAAAATCTCTTTCTGGATACAATGCCCCAAACAAGGAATTGAAAGTATGAACTGAATTTCACCTACAACTATTTTCTAGGAAGAAGCAAATGTTCAAAGGGGTGTCTCTGGAGTGGGGGGTCTTTGTATAATACTCTTTAAAATCGCTAAGGGGGCAGGAACATCAAAAGTAGCTGTATTAGGGTTCTCCAGAGAAACATACTGATTTAGATATCTGGATAATATTATAATAAAATATGATAGGACATGATATAACATAGCATTATAACACAATAACATTGACATGATATGAGAAATACAATCCATAAGCTCTACTCTAAGGAATGTGACCATGGGATTGAGAGACTGACAAACCCCAAATTCTGCAGGCTGGAGCCCCAGGAAGAACCAACGTTTTGGGCGTGAAGGAAGGAAAAATCCCACATCTCAGCATGACTCAGGCACAACGAGTTCCCTCTTACCTGGGGGAGCTTCAGCCTTTTTGTTCTACTCAGACCTTCAAGTGGTTGGATGAGGCCCACCCACACTGGGGAGGACGGTCTGCTTCACTCAGTTAACTCCTGTAAATGTTAATCTCATCCAAAAACATGCTCAAAAATATCCAGGATAATGCTTCACCAAATATCTGGGCACCTCATCACGGTGTGCATTGTGATGGGGGTCCCCATCAAGTCAATACATAAAATTAGCCATCACAGTGTTCAACACCATAAAACGAGGTAAAATCTCCTGACACATCCCAAAATGGAAATGTTGTATAGCAAGGGATTTAACCTTATAATTACACAGACCAATGTTTAAATATATTTGAGCTGGGAAAGCATGACAGACAGCATGCTTCAATGCCCAATAGCACACTGGCAAGATAAAATATATATTACATTTAAGGTAAGGTATCTTCACACATGCAGGAGGGGTAATATGTGAGAAGATTTGCACCAATGGTTAGAGCACCGTAATGGAATTTTGGTTAACATTTTTCTATAGTTCTGAATATCTGGATTTTCTTTTTCTTTTTTTCCAATACCTTGACTTATTTATAAACTGAAAGTAAGGGGTGAGTTTATCATTGCCCATAATGGAAAGATTTTTTATAATGACTAGAATAAGTTAGAAGTGAATTCAAAGCAGTCTTCTGAAAGTGACTGATTAAGACCCTCCTGAACCGTGATCAATTCTGCTTAGTGGAGGCAGGGGCCGGCAGCTTTCAGAGCGATCCACGTGGCACCCAGGGTTGGTGACAACAGAGGACAGGTGACGTTTCCAGGAGTGCTAACTTGCTGGTGACCTCTAAGCAAAGCTGGAAAGAGCAAAGAGCCGGGACAACAGGAGATTAACTGTGTCCCGAGGAACCTTTCTACCAAACTGCCTTCATCATCACTTCTCCTGTGTTTAGCTCCATATGCAGCCCTAGTAAGCCTTCCTGTATTAAGGGCTTATGTCGGAGGAAGTGTATTCCAAACACCTACTGAGCATCCAAATGTTTTGAAAAGATACCCTAATGTGAGTTTGCAAGGGCAGAGAATTTTCTTCAAGGCACCAAAACACTGCAAATAATCCATTGCTCACTTCTGTGACGCTGCCCTCAACTCCATCTGGTAAAGATAAATCATCCTAATAAAACAGCACCGTGGCTACATCCTGCAAGTGAAATCAATCTTTCTTCCACTGGAGCCACACCACCTAAAACAGTTCCCAGCACACAGCGATCACTTGAAAGTAGGTGATGGAATAGTACAAGTCTTTGTTAGTTCCGCACTTTTAAAAACATTGTAGGACGTTCATTTCAATTCTCACAAATAAATAAGATGTAACAACTTCCCTTATAATAGTACTACAGAGAAAGAAACCCCATCTGTTTACTTATTTAACAAATACCATGATTTTTTTCTGTGCTAATTAAGAAGTCCAGAGAGTTGAATTTATGGGGTACAAGATCCCAAAGGCGTCGTTTCCTGCGGAAAGCAACGCATAAATGAGCTATCGCGGCACAGCCAAAAGCTGTCACTCGGCTCTCCGAAACTGCATCCTTGGCTTTCTGCGCATGCCCCGGGGACCTGAGGGAGGGTTCTGTGATGAGTTATAACAGGTGTGGCTCCGCCCGAGAGGATGTCTGATGACATCTTGATCTCTCCCACCTGACACGCACCTGTCACATGTGACGGTCCTACCCCACTGCCCAGGACAACAGCGGATTAACCCTCAGCCACCACATCCAGGTGCCCTGTCCCTCCGGCCCCTTCCCCGCCACCTGCTCCCAGGAAAACACTGGCTAGGAAGATAGGGAATCGGAGGCCCTATCTGAGTTAAACCTGAGATCTCAATAAACAGAGATTTATAACTCAGTGTTTGCTGGTGAATTGCTCTGATCTCCCACCCCTGAGGCCTCGTGTTGTTACCATACTTTCTCTGTTTTCTGTTTGCCTTTCTACCTATGTCTGAAAGCTACTGGAAATATGTAATGAGATAATATATACAAAATGGTTTTTTGTGTGTGTATTCATAAGTTTGATGTTTTCCAAAAGTACAGATTTGATGTTTGTATTTTTTTGACATTTGCCTTAAAGTGAAAAATTCACACTGAGCCCTCTGTGTAAGTGTTGATAATTTTCAAATAAAGTCATATAAAGCATTTGTAGTAGAGTCATAACTTCTGTGTCCATGAAGTTAGGTTGACATTTCAATACAGCCAGGTAAATTCCACATCAGTTGGCTAAAATTTGCAAGGCTCTTTTCCGCTTGGTAATGTCGTAATTGACTCTATGTTCTATAACAGCAAAATATTAACAAACCAATCTCTTTGAAACAGTTTACTTATTTCCATAAAAAGGGAAGTTTAAGAAACTCATTGTAACAACTGATACCACTCAGAAAATATTCTGCTGAAATGAAATATCTGATGTTGAAATATTACAATTAAAACATAAAGACCATTCTTGTTAAACGAGAAAGGTCAAAATGCTTATGTTCACATCAGTAAAAAAAATAACATTAGAACATAAGGCAAATGAACAAAGCGTTAAGAAAACTTCCTACTCTGTAGAATTAATTAGCCTCACTGAAGTACACTTGAAGATATTAAGTGTAAAATGGAGACATTTCCTTAACTTGGCCCATGGTTAGCAAAGGACACATAATGTAAACTTCCTACAAATGACAAAAAAACCTATTTCTCACATCTAAAATGCTAATCTGAGGAACAATAGTTAAACAAGCATAGGATTTCAGCTTTTTCTATTGCTACTAAATGAAATAAACTAAATCAACATTCAATAATCCTTTCCTAAATAAATAAATAAATGATAAATAAATGAAATCGATTCCCAAATTGGGAAGGTCAACTGTTACCAAAAAGTCTGAATATTGTGGCGGTTCTGGGTATTCGACTCCAAAGTCAATCATCTGGAAAACTGTAACCAACCATCAGACTGGAAAACCTGTCCCAGCGATGGAAAATTCTGCCCACCTGTGTTCTAATCAAGAAGGTCGTTGACACTGCAGAGTAGACCAGGTCTAGCGCCCCCACTTGTGCCCTGCGGGTCCCCTATTCCCAAGGTTAGCTTCTGCTCTGGTGACCGGCAGATGGGTGTCTGTGGCACCGTGAGGGGATAGCTAATTGGGCACGGAGCCCTAAAGCCAGGCGTCACCTGGATGTTTGTTCATGACGGTCCCCCATGCTCCTCTTGAGGATGTGGTAGGACGACACGGTGTCCACAGCCGGAGAGAGGCTGACGCGTCGTCACCAGCAGGCTGCGGGTGCTCCAGGGACTTCCTGGGGTCCACCTCTAACCAGCAGGGGCTTCGTGAGATCAAGTAAGTCAGGACAATCCTCAAAACAGGGTGATGCTTGCAAAGTCAGAGGAGCTCTTTCGTTTGCTCCTAAACTCCGGCTTCCTCTGTCCAAAGCATCGAGCCCCGTTCCCGGGTCAGTGGGGCTTGTCTCCCTGCCCCTGCCTCTGAGACTGGGAGCCACACGGACGGAAACCAGACCAAACTCTACCAAGAAATGGTTAAGATTTTTCTATCCAATGATAAAACAGGCAAAAAGAAATTAGACCTCCTTCCCAGGACCCTTGCCCAGCAAGAGAGCACCAGTTTCTGGCCATCTCATTGGCAAAGAATTTCTGTGTGAATAAATCAGAATTTCATCGAAAAATGCATGGCGAGAAGAGGCACAAAAATTGGAATAAAAAGTAACAAATCCATCAGATTCTCTAGAGCGAGGCTTAAGAATGTGACATTGGACATTTACCTTATCAAAGTTTTTTCAAGAGATATGAATTTTAATAAACGTGTACCTAGTGTGCATGTAAAAGGGTATGAGTATCACGAAACCAGGTTTGAGGATCAAAAGTGACGATTCTGGGTTCACAGGAATACTACTCCCGACTATGACGATTCTTGGAGAGTAGCCAAGCGACGACAGAGCGTTCTAGAGCAGGAGAGAGGGAGACGTCGGTCTGTGGGGGCCAGACCCCGGAATTTACAGGCACGTGTGCACGGAGGGCGCGCCCCTGCCCTCCGCCCCGTCTGCACACGCTGCCCGCCCTGTGCACGTGTTGCCTTCAGACTTCCAGGTTATGATCCGCAGATTTATCGTCGTACCTTTTCCCGAGGAAAGATGGCGGCTCCTGCTCCGGACGCACCTGCAGCCCACGCCTGGGGGGTGGGATGCGTCACGCGGGCTGGTGAGCCAGGGAGTGAGCGTGAGCCCAGCGTCTTCACGATGCACTGGTGGGCCCAGGATGAGAGGGCTTAGGGGCAGGACTGTGGCCGAAAGCCACGGTGTCCGCCAATCGATTATTGAGAACACGTTAGGTTTGAAATGGAATTTCTTACAAAATTCTTTTTTCATAAATGTTTACAAAATAGGAATAAAATATTTTTGATAGTGAACGCACATCCAACTAGTCCTTAACCCCCTAAACTGAGGATGTTGAAATTCCATGACCACATAAAAGTATTTTCTGGGGATGAAATAATTTTAAATTAAAAGAGGGAAAGAAAGGGGCACGTGGGGGGCTCAATCGGTTGAGAGTCCGACTTCAGCTCGGGTCATGATCTCGCCGTTTGTGGGTTCGAGCCCTGTGTCGGGTTCTGTGCTGACAGCTCAAAGCCTGGAGCCGGCTTCAGATTCTGTGTCTCCCTCTCTGTCTGCCCCTCCCCTGCCCATGGTCTATCTCTCTCTCTCTCTCTCTCAAAAATAAATGTTAAAAAAATTTTTTTAAATAAATAAATAAAAGGCGGAAAGATTAATAAACTGTATTTTCATCATTAGTGTCTAAATTATTTTTAATCTCTCTCCCTGATAGATTGTACAATTCAAGACAATTAAGTTGTCCTGTTTAACATTTTTGGACACCCTTTAAGATACAAGATCATAAATTTAGTATTTGGGAACTACATCCACCAAATTTAATACTTCTCTTCCTTGTGCTCCCTCGAGGTACTGAACTGAGTACGCGCCCATCTCCCCGTACACGGCACCTGACTACGACTCTATTCAACACCCCAGCTGATGTTTATGGGGCACTCGCTCTGAGCCCAGGGAGAATGAAGCAGTTTTCACGTTATCTCACTGATTGTCAAAATGGCCTTAGGAGGCAAAGAAAACCGCCCTCACGTTACTTGTGGGGAAGCAGGACCCACGTGGCAGGCGACATCCTTCAGGCCACACACAGGTCCCTGCTGAGCCCTGATCTAGCGCCTACACGGCTGCCTCCCTGAAGACTGCGGGTCCTTCAGAGGCAGGGGTGGGGGCGGGCACCTGCGCATCCCAGCGGGACCCACGGTCATGGCCCTCTGGAAGTCCACGGAGCAGCTGTGGCAGCACGTGGCTGCAGGGCACAGGGGGTGGGGAGCATCTGGTTCAGAGGGTCCCAGCACCTGGAACCCCTCTCCTGACTCTCCACCCGCGTTTCTTCATCTGTGGTGAGATGGGCTAAATGTGAAGCATCTGGAACACGCGCATACATGCACACACACATGCACATACCTGCACACACGTGTATGGGTGTACGCATACCTACACACATGCGCACACACCCCTCACATGTGCACACAATGCACACGTGCTCATATGTACACATAAGTGCACACACGTGCACACATACCCTCACCTGTGCACGCAATGCACATGTGCCCATATGTGCACGCATGTCATGCACATGCATGCACACGTGTGCACACACCCTCACATGTGCACACATGTGCACATGATGCACACGCCCTCACACATGCATGCACATGTGTGCACACACGTTCCTGCGTGCACGCACATGCACACACGCACAAGGACAGAACACCCCTCACGAACCCCTGGGAAGGCTGCCACCTGTTCTCAGAGCATGAAGCAGGGGCCCTGAGGGGGTGTGGTCATCAAGAGGTGGGAGGCTCAGCTCCACCACCAGCTGCGTCCGGATCTCTCTCCAGTGGAGTCGCAGGACCGTTCGGCTGCGCGTGAGGTGAAGGGCCTTCTCGGGGACTTGGCAGGTGGCTCTTCTGCCTTGTGCCTGCGGTGGGGGGTGGGGGGCGGGCAGGCCTAATACCTGGGGGTTTGCTTCCGGCAGCGCAGAGCAGGAGGTCGCAGGCTCTGGGCACGCAGGCCTCGAGGGTGGACGGTGGACGTGCCCGGGGACAGCTCGGCCACGTGGATGGGGCACATGTGGCTGACCTGCGACTCTCGGGGCGTCACACCATTCCTTGCCCGCGCCGTGGCTCACAGCCACGTTCACGCCACACCCCACACTCAAAGAGAACACGTCCCGCCTTTGCTATTAAGTCAATGTTTGCAGTAAGGCAGGTTTGGGTGGATCCCTTCCTATAGTTAAGGTAGAACCTTTCTATTCTTGGTTTGCTGAGAATTTTTATCGTGAATGGACATTCACTGTATCCAAGGCTTTTTTTAATCGAATAAGGTGATCATTTGATTATTTCTTTTAATGTGTTAATGTGGCAAATTTAATCGATTAGTTTTTTAATGTTAAACCAACTCTTTGTTCCTGAAATAAACTTTGCTTGGCTATAATACTCCGTGTTTGATATGTATCACTGATTATGGTTGCTGATATGTTTACCGGCTTTGCCGAGATAATTCACTTGCCGTAAAACTCACCCATTTACAGTGTATGGTTGAGTGGGGTTTCTGGAACATTCACAGCTATGGAACAATAACCACAGTGTGACCCTACAACGATTCCGTCCCCTGCAAGGATGCTAGTATCTTCACACACGAGCCCCTGGTGGGTTTGCCTGTTCTAGACACCTCAAATAAGTGAAATCCCACCATTTTTGTCCTTTTCTGGCTGGTTTCAAGGTCCATCCACATTGTAGCAAGTATGAGGGCCTCACTCCTTTTGTGTCTGACAATATTTCGTCGTACAGGTGATTGTATGGACACGCCGGCTGTTCCCACCTTTGGTCTCCCGTGGACGTGTGGCTGTGGACCTGTGCACAGGTCTGCGTGGGGGCCCGAAGCAGCTCTCCTGCACGAAAGAGGCTGGAGGGCCCGACCCGCCCTCGTCCACAGCACGGGTGCGGGTGCCCCGCAGCCTAAGCCATGGTCATCGCTCCATACCGGCCTTTGGCAACACAGAGCTGAATAAAATGTCACCTCCGGATTTCCTCCAGCCGCAGAGACCTCCCCGGAGAGCCCTTCCGCCCCAGAAGGCTGACCGGCTAGAAGGGACACCGGCCTCTTCCCAAAGGCAGGGCTGTGCAGAGCTGGCAGCAGGCACAGCTAGGGTGTCTCTGTCCTCCAGTCCTCGCCAGAGGTGCTCCTGCATAAGAGCCAATCTGACGCGAGCGTCCTGGTCCGTCTCGGGAAACCGGAGCTCTGCACCACCCTGCCAGAATCTGCTGCCACTGCCTCCGGCTTCTGGCTGGGGTCCGTCTTCCGATAAAAAATGGGTGGGGGAGTGTTCCCTCCTTTTCTATTTTCTGGTTGAATTTTTGCAAGATTCAGTGGTAAACTTCTTTGGGTTTAGAATGCTCTTCGCGGGAAGCATTCACTTACAAGATTCGGCAGGCTTAGCAGTTCCGGAACATCCATGCTCCACACCTACCCCGCTTAGAAAGACGCATCGTTCAGGGATTTCTCCATATCACCGAGTTTTTTGTGTATTAATATCTGCTCACCTTACGTTCATGTCTTGTAATTTAGTGTAACCTTTGTAACTATGCAGATGAGGGAAACACAAAGCTGAAGCTATTACAGCCGTCGAGAGCACAGACATCACAGCTTCTGCACGGGCCCGAGGGGGTCCGTGTTAGCCCAGGTTCCCCGGAGACCTCGAGTCAATGGGGTATGTGTCCACCCACAATGTGATAGCATCCCCAATCGTCCCTCCACACGCTGAGACAGAGGGAGACGGACCTAGGGCTGCAAGGCTGGAATCTGCAGGGCAGGCCAGCACCTCACTCATCAGGCAGAATTTCTTCTTTGAGAAACCTGGTTTTGCTCTGGAGTCCTCCGCTAATCGGGCGAGGCCCCCACACCGTGGAGGGAACGCCGCTGTACTCCGAGGCTGCCGACCACACCTACAAGAGACCTGCACGGTGACACTCCGGGTGCGCCTGGACAGCCGAGTGGACCCTGAAGCTGACCATCACAGCCCCGTTCCCGGCTTTCAGCCAGGAGTGCTGCTGTCCTGTGTGGCCAAGTCCTCGGCAGAGAGTGGGGACTTGACTCACGACGGCACCTGTCCAGCAGAGAGGACAGAGAACTGGGTCAGTTCATCTTTTCCTGTGTCTGACTGCACGTGACTGTGTCATCTCCGCTCGGAAGGAGCAGCCCTCTGGCATGAGGACCTGTTTGCCATGGTTCTGTGTGGCTTTGGTCTGCGTTTGAGCAACTAAATCTACAAGTTCTCTGTGAGTCTGTGCGCACAGTAGTTGGAAAAACGCCTTACCTGTCACTGTGGGACAGTAAATATCTTCCTGCCCCGGAGTGTACTAATAAATTAGATTATGGGGCCCTCGTAACCAAGGAACTCTTCTCTGGCTGGTTTGTAGTCTAATAGGTGTTTATATAAAACTAATATTCCTTGAATTCCAAGAAAACTGAAGAGAACTACCACCTAACATTGGAAGTACACTAGAATTTTATGAAAAAAAAGAAAGAAAGAACTTTTCTAGAGGAACCGCTAGCACAAAAACATTTTTGTTCCCCATAAGAAAGCAAATTCAGGGGCGCCTGGGTGGCTCAGTCGGTTAAGTGTCCGACTTCAGCTCAGGTCACGATCTCGCGGTCCGCGAGTTCGAGCCCCGCGTCGGGCTCTGGGCTGATGGCTCAGAGCCTGGAGCCTGCTTCCGATTCTGTGTCTCCCTCTCTCTCTGCCCCTCCCCCGTTCATGCTCTGTCTCTCTCTGTCTCAAAAGTAAATAAACGTTAAAAAAAAAAACTTAAAAATTAAAAAAAAAAAAAAGAAAGCAAATTCAAAGAAACCACAGATAATCCTTTGACAAAACAATCTAGTTGGATAATTCTGATTTACAAACTCAATGTCTGATACAGTTTTTCATTTAAGCTTTTATAAGGTCTCTGTTTTGTCATGACAAGTCTAGTTAATTTCAACTTCCTAAATTTCCTCTACTACTTACTGTTTGGATAAACTAACGATGTGTTTGTATCATCTTTAAGATTGTAAAGTATGTATAATTATACCTTCAACTAAATGTAGTTGTGGTTCTGACCGAGGAACCTCTTCACCGTGACAGTAGTTACGTATCATGTGCGACCTTACAAATAGTTGCTAAGGTCTTTAAACTAAGACCTTGGAATAATAGAACTTAGCTTTCTCCTGTTTTTAAAGTGGCTATATCTTTGGGTCATGTTAATGAATGCATCCGCTTTTATACATTATGTAGGAATTTTAAAATGTGCTTCCCCAAAAAGAGTCAGATTACGTAGCTTTGCTCATCTGCAAAATGCTTCTGGAAGGTGAGGTTCTCAGTTCCTATCTCTTGCTTTCCTCTGTGAAGTAGGAATTAACTTACCTGGTTAGAAGTTTCCATGGTTATGGGTGGTTGAGACCATCCCAGCAGCAATGGTGATGGGTATACGGATGAAATATCCATTTAATGAAGGGAAAAAAGAGACTCATTTTCCTGAAGGCTGCTGGTTAATCCTGTATGTGAATGAAGAGAGCTTGTGAATGGACATTTTATTTGCTTTGGGTTCTATGTCTGCAAATAATGAATTAGCACAATGTGTTAATATCTTGGCAAGTTTGGCTCCATTTTGATGGATTCATTCATCAGAGTTTTAATTTTTTTTTTTAACATTTATTTATTTTTGAGACAGAGAGAGACAGAGCATGAACGGGGGAGGGTCAGAGAGAGAGGGAGACACAGAATCTGAAACGGGCTCCAGGCTCTGAGCAGTCAGCACAGAGCCTGATGCGGGGGCTCAAACTCATGGACCGCGAGATCGTGACCTGAGCCGAAGTCGGACGCTTAACCGACTGAGCCACCCAGGCGCCCCTCATTCATCAGAGTTTTAAAAAGGATCTTGGGAATCCATTACAGCCAACTGCTACCTTAATGCAAAACTGACTTTACCTCTGTAAGAATGACAATCTAGCCTTAGAATTTTCAGCCTGTTTTAATAGCAAGTAGTAACAGGTGGCGGCTTGCCTTCCGTGTAATCCACCGATGGCAGATATTCTGTTTCTTGCCACAATAATGTTCTGTTCCGTGTGTTCACTCTCTCATTTCTTTCATTATTGAAAAATTTGGAAATGGTTTCTCACTTGTGAGGGAGCAAATGTTTTTCAAAATGTCATGGCTTCTGTGTTCTGTTTGAGTCTGTATCGTCACCGATTAACAGGCCATTCACTGTCCAGAGACACCGAGGATTGTATCTTCATCATATTTCTTACTATTTTTTTGATTTTCAACATTACAAACCCAATCTCACCCCCTCCCCCCCCCCCCCCCCCCACACACCAGAAGAAATGTTCAGGGTGACTTTTATGCTCAGACTTCTTCTGCGATGTCCCCCATGGCCAAGGAAGTGCCTCTGAGATGAGCCTCACCTTACAAAGAGATGACCGCAAGGCCGCCCTGTTTCCCTGGGATACCGCACACGCTGCTCGCGGACCACAGGTGTGAGCCTGTGGGGAGAGGCGTCCGTCCGGAGAAGCCCGACCACCAGGTGACTTCTGTCCGGTAAGTGGATGCAGGCAGGTCTCAGAGATGAGCTGTTGGGGAAGACGCTGGCCATTTCCAGTGTCCTTGCCGCGTGCAGGGTGTCCTCACCTCAGGGGGGAACCGAGCGTCCAGACCTAATGAAACGACTGTGTGTTTAATGGGAAAAGAGGGTGTGACTTTCTTCTGTCCCAGTGTGGGAGTCATCGCAATATATTAACTACGTGTCCCATCATCATCAACAGCTGGGTTTGCGTTTGCTCCGCTCTCCCCAAAAGCTAGAAATTAGGTTTCTGTTAAGAAGGCAGCCTTGTGTCCTCCAAGGGAGAGCCTGACGCTGAGCTCTGACCCACCACGGACCCTCAAGGACGGGCTGGAGGGCCGATCAGACAACTGCCGGGTAGTACCCTGTTCCCAGAACTGCCTTTGGTTTGGTAACAAACGGCTCCATGAAACAGGTGACCCGAGAGCCAGCACAGTGAGAATTAATTGTCTCACTGATTACGGCCATGTGTTTTGTCATAGAACAAGGTCTGTGTTGCTTTCCTCTCTATTTCCAGACAGGTTTGTATGGATGTCCCTGAAGCTCTCTCTCTGTTCCTTTGTTCCTCCCCAGAACAGAGGGCTACTGTCTAACTTAGTAACCAAGCGCTTACCATGGAAATAAAATATTCAAGAGCTAATATTTTTACGGAATAGTTTTACTTTCAATGGCAAAGTAATCGCTTTCATGGGTTCAAAAATAAATGATGCACTTTTTTTTTTTTTTTGCCCCAATCAGTTGTGCAAATCACGTCATAATGGAGTACTGTTTTGGAGACTAAATCTCATTTGACCAAGATTGGAAAGTCCATCATTAAGAAGCAAGGATGTCCTTTGTCAGTGGAACCAGTGCCTACAAAGCCTTTCTAGGAGCTGACCTTGTGTGATCCCGTGGTTTGGGGTCCTGGCTCTAAGAGCGTAAGGAATGTGTCTCCCAGGCAAATCAGGAACTCTGTCAGGTTGAACAACCTCAGGGAGAGACGCACCTAAATTTCTAGGAAGCAGGCAAAACTGGGAGAGATGGTTTTCTTGAATTTGGTTTCCCACCCTTAGAATAACAGACAAAGAAAAACAGCAAAACAGTCTCTGAAATCCTGGAGGGTGTTGAAAACATAATCCTACATCCCTCACAAACAAAAGAAGTTTAGCCTCTGGCGCAAACACTGGGTAGCGACTTACTGGTGGTGATGAACGAGCTCTCAGGCTTATCCTAGCTCGTTCACGTTTCTTGCGGACCAGTGTAAACAAACCACACCCAGACACAAGGAAACCAGGGTCCCTGGGGTCGCGCACAGTCTGGGGAGGGTACCCAGCGTGGCAAGAGGAACACTCGAGGCCGACCAGGAGGTCAGAGGGTTATTGTCTGTCTCCAGTGTCACGCTGGGTGTCGCCGGGCAGACTCCCAGGGTTACCTGGTTGGTGTTTCAGGGATGGGCCCGTTCCCTGACTTTCCACATATTAACACACATTAACTTACAGAAAAATGAGGGTGCGGAGACCCCTGTCCCATAGCAAAGGAGGTGTATTTGTCCAGTGAGCGGTCAGTCACCTCTGCAGGCACAGGAGTCCTCGGAGGTCACAGCCCCTCCGGTCTGTGCGACATCACTCTGTTGGAGGTTGTGTTTGCAACGCTAAGCCAGCATTCTTTACGTGAGCCGACGTAAGTACCTTGTTCTAACTCACGATGAACCAGCCTCATCTTCCTGCTTATTACCTCGTGAAGGCATCAGTCGAAGTCTATGGCATGTGCTCCTTTAAAAAATACTCAAATTTATGAGAATTGCCCATGCTCGTTACCATCATTTGCTGATCTTGCCATTTCTGTATGTACAGCTGTCCGCGGCTTCCAGAGTATTCTGTCACATGGGTGGTGGCCAGGACTCTGCTCACTGCTGATCAACGAGTCACGGAAGAACAGGTTAAAAGCGGGGACCAGCGTGGGACCAGTGTCTGCCAACGTGTGCCGGTGTCTACAAGCCGCAGGAGGAGGTTCTCCGAGACAGATTCCTCACCACAAATATGCTTAATACGGTGTTAACTTGGGCTGCGGAAATCACCACCATGAGGCATGTGACGGGTTGTGTTCAACATAAAAGACACGCGGAAGTCCTGACCCCTAGCGCCTACGCAGGTGACCTTATTTGGAAATCGGGTCGATGAAAATAAAACACGTAGAGATGAGGTCATCCCAGGGTAATAAGAGCCCGAATCCAACACTCCTGGGTCCTCATACGGAGGCCGGGAGGGGTGATGTGTCCACAGCCCAGGAGACCACAGCTGGTCAGCTCCCGAGCCACAAGGCTGTACCCCCATGGCCCTGGGGGAGCCCCCCCCCAACACTGTGAGTTTCTGGTCAGACCCTTCTGGTCTGAGCTGTGAGGCAATAAAGGTTCATTGTTTTAAGCCACTCAGTGTTCTGACGGCCTGAGGCAAGAAATTAACAGATACCCCTGAAAGTAACCAGTAACATCAGGTACCTTTTAATCAACGCTTGACTTCCCAGAGTTCGGATGTTTTCTGCTTTCTTCAAAAGGTAAACTACAGGGGTGCCTGTGTGGCTCAGTCAGTTAAGCATCTGACCTCAGCTCAGGTCACGATCTCACTGTTCGTGAGTTTGAGCCCCATGTCAGGCTCTGTGCTGACAGCTCAGAGCCTGGAGCCCGCTTCGGATTCTGTGTCTCCCTCTGTCTGCTCCTCCCGCTGCTTGCACTCTGTCTCTTGCATTGTCTCAAAAATAAATAAACATTAAAGAAAACAAAAAGTTAAGCTGCAAACACCTTGAAAGAGATTTGATGCTGGGCTCATTCTCAAGGAAAATTTCTAGTAGACAGCTTCTAGTTTTTATTTTTAGTGTAGACCATGTCTCCAGGGGTCACTTCTTCATTTCTTACATTTGCGACCTCTGTTCAAGGAAGGACACCCCTGCCCAGGCCCCTCTTGTCACGCAGGGACATGACCTTGCCAGCAGTGGCTCAGTGGAGGGACTGCGAATTATATCACGGAGAATTAGCTCCTTCCACGAAGCTGCTACGGAAGAAAGCCATTCCCACTACGTTTTCCCTATTCACATATGAAAAAAAAGGAGTGGGGCGCCTGAGGGCTCAGCTGGTTAAGCAACCAATCTCGGGTCATGATCTCATGAGCCCAGTCTCTGTGCTGACTGCTGACAGCTCAGAGCCTGGAGCCTGCTTCAGATTCTGTGTCTCTCTCTCTCTCTCTCTCTCTCTCTGCCCCTCCCCAGCTCGTGCTCTGTCTCTGTCTCTCTCAAAATAAATAAATCAATTAAAAGAAATAAAAATAAAGGAAGTTCAGGGCAGTTTTCTCCTGTCCTATCTGGATGGTGCAGGGAAGACATAACCCTTGTCCTTATTACATTGATCTGGTCTGTAGGCCAGGAGGGTGTTGAGGTGGGCGCCAGCGATGGGGGCTGGCCCCCCACTGGGGACGTGCACAGGAAGCAGGGAGAGACAGCCGAGTTCGCATCCCTGAGACCGTGCCACGTCTGGGGCTCCAGCCTGAACCCACTACTGTGCAAGGCCACCCCACGGCCTTTCCTCATGAAACCAACCAAGCATGGGCCTTTGATTTCTTCAGAGGCCCCTGACCCTGAGCGAGTCTTTCTTTCGACCTGCTGCCCTAAGGCCTGCCAGCCTCCCTGCAGAGCCCCAGGGGCACCAGGTCCCCCTCCACCCCCTCACTTCCCCAACACCTGCAGCCACAGTGCTTTTTCCATGTTTGGGCCTTGACCCCAGGGGACACAGAGCCCAGCTGAGGGTGAAGCAAGCTGCCATGAATTTCCCAAGAAAATGCTCTCCTCCTACGTTTATGTTCATTTCAGCACTTTCCCTGGAGGTGTCACTAAACGGGCAGAAGTCAGAGCAGAAAGGGCTCTGAAGAAAGTGTGTCCCTTTCTCCTGCTGTGTAACCACCTCCAGATGTGGGCCGTCCCCTCCCAAACTTGCTCCCTCCACGATCGTGCCGTCCAGCTGGCAAGAGCCGGTCACACGTCACAGGTGCAGCTGTGTCCCTCACAATCCAAATGGTGACCTTCTAGCCCCAAACCCTCAAGATGTGACCTTATCTGGACACAGGGTTGTTGCAAATGTAATTAGTTAAGTTAACCTGAGGCCATTAGGACGGGCCCTAATCCAGTACAATCCTCGGCAGACCGAGCAGGATAGCGCCATCTGGAATTAGGCAGAAGTCTGGGGGTGCTTCTCCAGGCCGAGGCAGCAAGGACTGCCCGCCACCTGCCAGAGGTGGGGGACAGTCTCCCTCACATCTAAGGGCCCGGCCCGGCCGGCTCCTGGATCTCAGACTTCCAGCCCCAGAATGGGGAGAGGATATTCTATTGTTTAAGCCCCCAAATCGGCGGTACTTAGGGCTGAGCCGGCAAGCACACAAGTGGAGCTTACCCAGAATCAGGGAGCATGTGTTGGACGGGAGTGGGGAGCTGGGGGCACGCAGTGGGGCGCAGAGAGGCCGTGATATGGGCAAACACAGTTGCAGCAAATGCACACGAAGGGACAGCGTGTCTCTTGATTCTCTTGACTACAACTCAGACAACTTGAAAACACCAGGAAAACCTTTCTGAAATGTGATTTAATTTTCACATAGAGTCATAAATTTTTTTTAATGTTTATTTTTGAGAGAGACAGAGTGTGAGTGGGGGAGGGGCAGAGAGAGAGGGAGACGCAGAATCCGAAGCAGGCTCCAGGCTTCGAGCTGTCAGCACAGAGCCCGACGCGGGGCTCGAACCCACGAACCGTGAGATCATGACCTGAGCCGAAGTTGGATGCTCAACCGACTGAGGCGCCCAGGTGCCCCTCATTTTCACATAGAGTCTTGAAAGTGCTCTTACCCAGATTCATTTTCAGAAATATTGATGTAATAATTCAAAATTAAGGCAGAGATTTACACAAAATTATTCATTTCAATGTTATCATCAGTCTTCATGAAACTTAAAATTATGGAGTTTAAATTGGGTAAATAATAATTTTACACACCTAAAAGTATCTTCCCACAATATATTATTTACAAAGAAGAAAGTGGCTGTAATGTAGACAACCCCAATGGATGCCAACGTGATCGGTGATCGGTGATCAGTGTTATAACTTCACCAGGAGTGAGACCAGGTCCTCCAGAGACATTTGCTGCCACTGACTCTTGGCTCATCCGGGAAGTTTCAGCTTACCCACCCAGTCTCAGCTGGATAGAGCCTCCAGAGGACTGTCCCTGGGCTAATAGACCTTCGGGAAGATGGGTCTTTTGGGCCAACAGTCCTTTGGGAGGACCTGTCCTTTGGGCCAGTAGGAGGGCCAGTCTGTCTCAGGGTGCAGCACAGAGCTTCCGGCTCCTGGCAGACCCTGGAAAAGAAGTTGGTTCCCATGGCTCAGTGATTGTCAATGGCCTGGCTGGTCTCAGTGCCAGCTGACTAGTTCAGCATCCCTGGAGTGCTCAGGAGTGAGGGCCCCCCAGTACCAGGACCACCCAGGACAGAGCACTTGTGTTCCCCGAGTTTGAAGTCCCGATGGGAAGGCAAAGCTGTGTGCTTGTGGGTGTGTGCCTGCGTGTGAGTGCCTTCAGTTTGCACTAACACGAAGTCGTTTTTCTTTTAATTTTTAAATGTTTATTTTTAAATTTATTTTGAAAATTTTAATGTTTTTTATTTGTTTTTTGAGAGACAACATGAGCTGGGAAGGGGCAGAGAGAGGGAGACACACAGAATCTGAAGCAGGCTCCAGGCTCTGAGCTGTCAGCACAGAGCCTGACCTGGGGTTCGAATCCATGAACCATGAGATCATGACCTGAGCCGAAGTTGGAAGCTTAACCAACTGAGCCACCCAGGCGCCTCCAAAATTGCTCTTAAAAACTTTTTTTTTTAACATTTATTCATTTTGAGAGACAGAGAGAGACAGAGCATGAGCATGGGAGGGGAAGAGAGAGGCAGACACAGAATCGGAAGCAGGCTCCAGGCTCCAAGCTGTCAGCACAGAGCCCGACGTGGGGCTCGAACTCACGGACCGTGAGATCATGACCTGAGCTGAAGTCGGACGCTCAACCGACTGAGCCACCCAGGCGCCCCTAGACACATACATTTTTACATAAATCGTCTTAATTTCTGCTTTTCATAAAGTGCATTATGCACTGTTCACATCTTATGACTTTATTTTCTTCTCTTAACATACTGCAGACCTGTCTAATGCACATGAGTGGAGACCAACCTCAGAGTAACAGCTGCATAAGCGGTATGCACGGGCTGCATTTATTTCACCTCTCTTTATGCACAAAGGTGGTAACTTCTTTTATTAATGAAGCTTAATAGATGTGTGCCCACGAGTGTTTTAATCACGAACTGTGATAAATTCTTAGGTACAGCATGGCTGAGTCAAAAAGCTTACAGATTAACCTCTTCAGCGCCTCACGTGGGGAACCACTGCCTTCCAAAACTGTCTTCTGTACGTCTCCCTTTCTTGACTCTGCTTTCCAAAGACTCAAGGACCCTGCTTTTCTCTTCAAAGAGGAACGAGGAGATCCCGTTCAGATATGGCTTAGGGTCCAAAGAACTGAAAATATATTTTTAGCTTTGCCTAGATTACTCCTGAATGGCTACTGGGTGGTTTCTTACATCTTCCAGGGAAGGTGATCAACGTTTTAATTTTCCAAGTCTCCACTTGCAACGGGGCCTCCAGGTAATTACAAAAGACCTCCTCCTCTTTCATAAATCAAGTACTCACGTTGATAATCACTGAAGGTGCACCTGATACACGGTGACCTGACTGTGTGGGAATAGGGGTGTCATCACCGGAGCCTGGACAGGGCTGAGCGTGGGCGGGGCAAGGCCCTGGCAGAGCACTGGGAGTGAGGTGGAGGGAAGGCTGCGGTCACCCCTGCAGAAGCCAGAGGGCAGGAGGGCCGAGTGAGGGGCACCAGTCTCCAAGGACCAGGAGAGGGAACAGTTTACTCCTCTCAGTGCAGGACACGTTCCAAATGGGTGAGAATATTCTAGCAGAGCACCAAGAGAAGGAGACAGAATACATAATTGCAAGAAAAGGCAAAGCGACAGCTTCAATAGTGCAACTGGGGCTTCTCTCCCCTCTGAGTGGACATCAGGAAGTCCTCCGGAGAAAGTGGAAGCAGAGAGTCTGCAGAAAAGCAGAAAGGGGGTAAATGTGATTGCAGGGTGATGGGCGAGTGGGGGGGGGGGCTCCAGCTCTTTTCTGGTTTCTCTCTGTGGGGTCAGGAAGCAAGATGGCAGCAGCAGAGGGAATGGGAGCAGAGGGGAAGGTAGGGAGAGAATGGGGAGGGGAGTGCAGGGGAGGGGGAAGGGGAGAGAAGGAGAGAGAAGGAGCAAGGGAGAGGACGGGCAAGGGAGGAGTAGGGAAAGGTAAAGAGAGAGCAGAGAGGGGAGGCAGGAGAGGGGAAGGAGAGGGATAGGGAGGAAGGGAGCAGTGAGGGGAGGGACTGGTGGGGGGCAGGGAGGGGGAGGGAAAGGTAGGGAGAGAACAGGGCAGGGAGGGCAGGGGAGGGGAGGGAAGGCTGGGGATCCAGGGCCTGGGGAGGTTGGAGAGCATTGTGAACAGCTTTGTGGTTTCCTGCAGGCTCAGGTGTGTGGGGACAGGTAAGGAATGCAGGGACAGCTGGGCATAATGGGTTGTGGTTTCTCCAGGCAGGTAAGACAGGGCAGGGCTGAACGGGGCGAGGGTAAGAATGGGCTATAAGGGGCTGGTAGTGGTGGATCTCATTGGTCAAGCAGAACAGGGGAGAAGTGGACACTTGATGAGGGGGGGGGTCAGTGGATGGCGGTGAGGACAGGTTCCAGTCCTTGACTGGACGTGTGGAGTGAGACACCTGGGACTGACAGGTCAGTGAGCTGCAGGGAAGGACCAGGGTCTGGAAGGGGAGGGCTGCTGTGCAGGGGCAGGTACCACGTCATGTGGTGGGTGGAGCAGTGGCCCAGGTGAGGACCCTGGTGGGGCTGGGGGCTGGGGGCGGTGGGCAGGGTACTGATCCTTCACATGGTTCCCTGATTAATGCCAAGCCCTCCCGATTCCCCTGTCTGCTGCTCCCTGTGCTGTGCATCTGACTGAGGCGGGACCTGCCCTTCCCGTCCTGTCCTCCATGGAACACAGTGTATCACACAAGTTCTGTCCCTAGTGTGGAATAAATAATGAATGAATGAGATAAATGACCACTTCATCAGGTCACGAAGCAAAGGAACCCCATATGCCTTGGTTACGGCCAGGTGTTTGATGAGAGCACTTTCTTTCTTATAAAGAACTATCTATGGACCACAAGTAATGTTCTGTAGGAACAAGTGAATAAATCGTAAGTTCCGACTTCTCAAATTCATATACTTTATACATTTCTAAAGTACTTATTAAGAGAATGAAAGCATTGAGAAGATAACCTTATAATTATCTTCATCACGGCCAAAGTTGAGAACCATATACAGTTGTTCAAATACTTACATTCATCTTACTTAAGCCTGTGAAAACCTAAGTATCTCTGTGTTCAAAAACTGATTCTCTCCTCAGAGCCTCTGCACACTTACATAACTGAAAATAAGGGTTGAGTACTTGGTTATGAGTCAAGCCTAAATATATTCACGCTTTATTCCTATTTGGAGACCATTCTAAAAATTGAAGTGCATATTTGAATATTCCAGTGCCTACTAGATATTCTTTAATATCTTCTCCAAATATCTTACTCAGGTAAGGATATGGTGACTTAACGCGTCGTGCGCTCATTTATTCATTCTCAGAAATGCTTAACACGTGTATGTGAAGAAACTCGCTTGTGGACATTTGTATGACCTGGGTAAGAAAACGTCAGCAGTGCCCCTAGGGAGGGAGGTACTCTTGTGTCAGTGATCCGCCGGACGCCCGCCCGTGAGGACCCACCGCTCTTATGTCAGTCGGACCCCAGCATCTGCAGAAGCAGCCAAGCAGCACTCGGTCAATAGCGGCTGAGCCTGGTGACTGAAACAGTACCGCAAACTACAAGCGGCAAAAGACACAAAGATTCACACAGTTTTCGGCATTCACTTGGGCCCGTGGACACTGGTGCTATCACAGGGACTAAGTCCTCTGGAGGTGAGGCCACCCCCCAGATGCCCCCAGAGGCCCTGGGAGAAATTTCCATATGATAATCCAGGTCCCCTGCTGTGGAAGCCTCTACCTTCTCTCGTTTCCTTTTTCCTTTCTCTGAGTAGCTGTGAGCGTGGATGATCTCACACCTTTCTTTATAATGTAACACTACCGGCTTTCCGAAAGAGCCTCAAAAAGAGTATTCACTTCAACTCCTTAGCATATAAATATCAACACATTTCCACAACAGTGTGTGAGTTTCAGACATGATTCCTATACGTATCAGTTTGGAAAGGCTTACTCGATCATAAGTGATGTTCTTTTCTTAAATAACTAATAAACTTTCTTTACTCTCCGGTAAATTTTCACAGTTTAAACAACACCAAGAAATTATGTCGTGTACAAACATATTTCTTCTGTAGCAAATATGGTTTTAAACCCACACAAGAGTCTGCTGCTTGCAGCTACGCTGGGGAAACCTGTATTTGATCATCCCTCTGAAAACGAGCAAATATAAAAGCTGAATAAAATACGACGTAAGTTGTGACTGAGGAGAAGAAGCGGCAGGACCAGGACGGGCTGGCTGGAGACGTGGGAGAGAAGGGGAGCTTCTGGGGTTCCTGTGTCAGAGCTCACGGAGGCTCAGTGCCTGCTGAGGTCCAAGGGCTCTGGGGACATAGAAACTGCCTTCCCACAGCTCTGGGGACATAGAAACCTCAGCTCCGTGCTACCAACATGACCAGGACTTGAGGGACTGAGGCCACGAGAAAAGAAACCACAGCAGAGGTGGAGCTGTGGTGTCCTGTGTGGCTTTGCACCCGCTCCTCGGAGCTGTTGGAGGAATAGGGGCCACACGCAGAGGCCAAGGACCAGGACAAGGTTGGCACAGGCCGTGTGAGGTGAGGCGGGGCTGACAGGAGCCGGTGTGTTTGGGGCCACCGAGCTGATGTGCAGCGGAAGAGACACCTTCTGAGAGCTTGGTTAGACACCGGGGGACTGTGTAAATTGTAAATGCAACTGAGGATCTGCCCCTGATGGAAAAGGGGGACAGAGCTCCAAAGGCGGCAGCCGGGAAAACTCTGCACTCTTTGCAAACGCTTTCTTACATGCAACTTCAAATAATGCTCTCTCATACTTCCTCGTCCTTATTCTAGATTTTGCTGTAGACAAAAAGTACTACAATATTCCTTGCCAGTCCATGCAAGACACTTATTTTGCTTGGGGCCTACCGTGCCAGGGATAGAAAGAAGACCAGATTTCTGTGTTTCAAGAGCTTATGTTCTAGTAAGCCACTGAGTGTTAGAAGTGTTAGAAGCTCCAATATTCTGTACAGGATAGATGGGATACAAAGGAGAGAGAATTCTGGAAAGTCTCGCTCTTTTTGTGCATCTGGGTTAGAAGCCCAGACCTGCTCAGCAGTCAAAACAGGTTGTAAACTGGTGCGGCCGCTATGAAAACCAGTGCCTCGGTTCCTCACAAGACTAGAAATAGAATTACCATAGGATCCGGCAACCCCTCTACCGAAGGAGGTAAAGACAGGGCATGGAAGAGATCTCTGCACTCACACGTGTACTGCAACGTTACTCACAACAGCCAGAATACTGAGAGATCCTGTGTCCAGCAGTGGTTGTATATATGGATAGAGAAGATGTGGGTGTGTGCGTGTACGTATCGTATGTCATACCTACGATATATATGCTGTAGACACATATTTGTGCATAGGCATATATGAACATGTATGTTTGTATGTATATATATATATGTATATATGCATATACATATATATATATGATGAAATATCATTCAGCCATGAGAAAGAAGGAAATCTCGCCAGTTCCAGCAACATGGATGGACCTTGAAGAATTATGTGCAGTGAAGTAAGTGAGACATAGAAAGAGAAATACTGTCTAATCTCACACCGTGGAATCTAAAAAGCAGCAAAGAGGGGGCTGGGGTGGGGGTGGGAAATGGGGACACGCTGGTCAGGAGAGCAGTGAGTTGTAGGGAGTCTAATGAACAGCATGGTGACTACAGGTGTTAATATACTCCACACGTGAACGTTGGTGAGAGTAGAGATTTAAGTGTTCTCACCACCAGAAAGAAGTGGCAATTGTGTGACCTGGAGGGTTTAGCTAATGCTAGGGTGGTGATCACACTGCAGTATGGAAGTGCATCAGATCAACACCACATACACCTTAAACGTACACAGGGTTACGTCAAGTACATCTCAGTAAAGCTGGAAAAAAAAAAACCCAGGTTGGAATCTGATGTTTGTTCAGTATATAACCCCCGCCCTCCTCCGTCAGGAGGTCTAGGGACTTAGCTTGGGGCCTCTTCCAGGCCTGGGCAGCGAGAGGAAGGGGGATCCCGGGCAGGAAGAGCCCCCCGTATGCAGGCTCCGCCCAGCAGGGCCCGCGCGGCCGGGCACGTGGGGCTGAGAAAGGGAGGAAGACACCTGGTTGCTTCTTTACAGGTTGGGGGCCTTGTGTTTTTGCGTTTCTTCCCCAAATGTGTCTCAAACCCACATTTGCATTTAAACGAGGAGTATTTGGGTCTACACCGCCAGTGTTACCGGCCCGAGAGCCATTTCCGCGGAGCCCGGGCTGGGGGCCGGGACCGGACTCCCGACTGGGCCCAGGGCGGGGAGGCCGGGGCGCAACGGAGCGGTGACCCTCGGGTTCGGGCTGGACGAGTGCTTGGGGAAGAGCCGAGGCTTCCGGGCGCTTTCCTTCGCGGGACGGTCCCCGGGGTCCCACGTCACCTGCGGTGAGACCGGCGACGGCACGGGGGTGGGGTGGTGGGTCCCCAGGGACCCGAAAAGCAGCGGGGCTGTAACGAGTGAGAGGGCGGGGAGGGCGGAGGGGAGCCCCCCAATCAGACACCCTGGAGACGGACGCGGAGGGGGCGCCCAGCCCGGGGTGGGGGCGCTCGCCTCGCGCCCGAGGGAGCGGAGCATCCAAGCTCTCCCACCCTTCCCGCCCCCCGCGTGCGGCCCTAGTGCCCCCTCCCGACCCCAGCCGGGTGCGCTCCCCCGGCCCGGGGCCCCTACGCCCGCCCCGCCTCCGACCCCTGCGCCCCCACCCCCGCGGGAGCGCCACGTGCCCCTGCCCCGCCCGTGCGCCGGCCCCGCCCACCCGGAACGCAGCGCGCCCCTCCCCCCGGGGGCGGGCCCACGTGGGCGGAGCGAGGAACGCCCCTCCCCCTGCCGCCGAGCCCGGGAGGGGCGCGGACCAGCCGCCCGCGGGACCCTCCGACGCTGGCGCGGGGCCCCGGCGCTGGGCGGCCATGAGCGCGCACGGCCCGCCGCCCTCCGCCGCCCCCAGCGGGCGCCCCGACCACCTGCTGGAGCCCGCGCGGGTGAGTGCGGCCCCTCGGCGCCCCCTCCGCCCCCCGGCTCCCCGTCCCCCACTCCGTGCCCCTCGCCCGCCGGCGTCCACCTCGGCTTCCCGCGCCCCTTCGCCTACCCGCGCCCCGTCCTCTCCGCGCACCCCTTCCCGCACCCCTTCTCTTAGCCCTTCCGCTCCGCAAGGTCCCCTCCGCCCCCCGCGCCCCTTCCCCTCCCCGCCTTCCAGTGCCCCGTCTTCTCCGCGCACCCCTTCCCGCGCCCCTTCCCCTCCCCGCCTTGCCTTCCAGTGCCCCGTCCTCTCCGCGCACCCCTTCCCGCGCCCCTTCCCCTCCCCGCCTCGCCTTCCCCTCCCCGCCTCGCCTTCCCCTCCCCGCCTCGCCTTCCAGTGCCCCGTCCTCTCCGCGCACCCCTTCCCGCGCCCCTTCCCCTCCCCGCCTTGCCTTCCAGTGCCCCGTCCTCCCCGCGCACCCCTTTCCGCACCCCTTCTCTTAGCCCTTCCGCTCCGCGAGTCCCCCTCCGCCCCCCGCGCCCCTTCCCCTCCCCGCCTCGCCTTCCAGTGCCCCGTCGTCTCCGCGCACCCCTTCCCGCGCCCCTTCCTCTCCCCGCCTCGCCTTCCCCTCCCCGCCTCGCCTTCCCCTTCCCCTTCCCGCCTCGCCTTCCAGTGTCCCGTCCTCTCCGCTCACCCCTTCCCCTCCTCTCCCCACGTCCTTTCCCCTTCCCGCCCCCTTACCCTCGGCGCCCCTTCCCGCACCCCTTCTCTTAGCCTTTCCGGTCCGCGAGTCCCCCTCCGCCCTCCGCGCCCCTTCCCCTCCCCGCGCCCCTTCCCCTCCCCGCGCCCATCTAGCCTTCCAGCGCCCCGTCCTCTCCGCGCACCCCATCCCGCACTCCTTTTCTTACCCCTTCCCCTCCGCGAGTCTTCCTCCGCCCCCCGCGCCCCACCCCCCCACACCCTCCCCCTTCCTTCTCTGTCATCTGGAGCAGCCAGTGCCGGTGGGCGGGCTCGGGGACCTCGGCCACAGTGGGCGCTCACCTCCTGGCCGCCTCTCTCTGTCCGCACCCCAATACCCCGGCTGGAAACTGGATTTGCTGTCTGACGTCCCGAAGGGCTTGCAGGAAGCGCGGGGGCGCCCTGGGCCATGGGAACGGGGGTTTTCCAGAATCGGGCGTTTGGGGTTGGCTGGTTCCTTCGTGCGAGCGACTCCGGGTCCGGGGTTTGGGGTCCGGGGGCCCGCGTCCCGGTTGCGGTCCCAGTTTGCCCCCCCCCCGTACCCCTCTGTCTCTCCGGTGCGGGGGACACCCACAGCCCCGTTCGCCGTATTCGGATTCGGAACATGGACGCTGTTGGGACCCCCTATTCCAGTCCCTGGTTCAAAGAGCCCCCCTGCCAGCTTCGTATTGTTGAATAGCAGAACTATTGACAGAAAACAGAAATGTTGGCACAAACAAAAACGGAAAGTTCTTGGAAGCCTTCAAGTTGCCACCCACAGCATAACCGAGCTTCCTGGAAACAGTTTAGGGAAGCAGCGGATTATCAGGAGCCTCAGGAGGCTCTCTGGAGACACTGAAGTGGTTCATGCAGGTGTCACAGCAGCACCCCTGTGGGGCTCGCCCCCACGTCCCCTCACCCCGTGGACGCCGGTGAGAACCCAGGATACACTGGCTGTACTTTTCGGGGTACCTGACAAGTGTTTTCAGAGATGGTCACGGGTCCTGATGCTTCTGAACAAGGGCAGGAGTAGTAACTATGATTGTTTTTTCTCAATCTGTGAGTAGATGCCTTTTGCATCACGTTATGCATTTCTGGGATATTGGTACAAAATCTTAAAACTCCATCCCAGGTAAAGTTCTGTGTGTATTTTTAAAGTACTTTGTGACATGAACCGCTCTCCAGCCACTGCGGGTGGCGATTAAACCCGACAAGGTGTGCTTGTAGTAAGTGGCAGTAAACTGCTTAAGGAAATACAGACACTCGAGCCAGAAGCTTTCGTTTTAGTGCTGCTTCGAATTTTAAAGCGATTCCCCCCATGGTTAGAATTGTACGTTTTCCTTGAGGTATTTTTCCAGCAAGTCCTGTTTATAACCGTTGCTCTTGTAGTGGAAGAATCGAGTGGATTTATTATCATTGACCCAGTTGATGAATTATTGGCAGTGACTTTGGCTTTTAAAAACTATCGACTGCAAGTCGCCCGATGGGTACTCTCCACTGTGCTAAGTGTTGATTCCTCTAAGGTGCTAAATTTGGGCTGTGCTAGTCCAGATGGAGTCTATTCACCAGTTTGCATAAGATGTGATTAGTGCTCTCTTTGTAAGAAGAGCCTTGATTATATGATACAACCTATGTGAATTATACTTGCAAGTAAGCTCTTGTTAGGATTGGAGGCCAAATATTAGAATCATGATGGACAGCGTGGTAAGGGCGAGAATAATAACTTTGGGTACATAAACAGCAAGCTGTTCTCAGTGCTCCACTGGGCTGCAGTGCAGGAGAAGCTTCAGATTCCTCTGTTTAAACCCATCTAAGTATCCCTTTTACATGTTGTCTTTAAAAACATGAGCATCCAGAGCGTGTAATCGTGGCTTAGGTATGGGAAACGGCACTATACGTGTTGGATGGTCATTAATTTTTACTGGGATGATTGGGGTCCAGACAGCCACGCAGAATTACGAATTTTTGTGTCAGTAACTTTACGTAATGTCATTGAATTTGCATAGCTATTCCATCCTTTCTGTTAAGGAAGGAACTCCGTGCTTCTGATGAGAAAGATTGATGACAAAAAAGAAACTTGTTTTAAGCCCATTATATTTCTAGTGGCAGATATTTTTTCGGAAGTCACAAATGCAGCACAATCTTTGCAAGGACTGGTTGCTTGAATCTTGGGAACCTGGCCAAACGTGAATGTCTCTTCCTTTGCAGTCCCTTTTCCATAGCTGTTCCATGGTCTGCTCCCTCTGGGTTCTGCCAGTACAGGTGCGAGGGCCCCTGGCTCCCCACCTCCCCACCCCTGCTAAAGTGCATTGCTGGACCCGGGCTCCCCCACCCCCCACCCCTGCTGAAGTGCATTGCTGGACCCCGGCTCCCCCACCCCCCACCCCTGCTGAAGTGCATTGCTGGACCCCGGCTCCCCCACCCCCCACCCCTGCTGAAGTGCATTGCTGGACCCCGGCTCCCCCACCCCCCACCCCTGCTGAAGTGCATTGCTGGACCCCGGCTCCCCCACCCCCCACCCCTGCTGAAGTGCATTGCTGGAGAAGCAGCAGTGCAGTGGAAGAGTGTGCTCTGCTTCTAGGGTCCGAGGCTGCTGCTGGCGGTTGGTGCCGAGAGCACATTCTGGGTGCCCGAATAGCAACACTGTCCAGTCCAAGGGGCTGGAAGCACGAAGCCGCGTGGGCCAGCAGCGCGCCTGCTGTTGTGTGCGATGAGCTTGCCCCTGGAAAGGCGAGAACAGGTCGCTGAAACGTGCGGTTGGTAATTAGAGATGTGAATTACTGTGGGAGGTCACGTACGCGTGCGACCTCCCGGCTAGGCGGTCCCTTCGTTTCATGCTTTTGTTACGTGTTTCTTCTCCTTGCTGACTCATCTTTGGCTTCAACTGTGGAATTTCTGGTGAGGTCTGTGACATCATAAGCAAGATTCACGTAATTTAAAATGAGGAATCAGATTTTACCAGGAGATGTAATTGCCAGTGAACATTTTAACAAGATCCGAGTTAGAGACATGCTTATTGATCGAAAACCCCGGAGGTTGCAATCGCCTTGTTTCCCAAACGTACGCACGCGGGACGACAACCTTTTACAGCAGCAGGTCCGTCTGATACCTGAACAGAGACCTGGATTTTAAAGCTCCCGACTGTAGGTAGCTCCACTTCCCAGGATGCCCCGAGACCTGCGTTGGGAGAGGCCGACCGTATTCCATCCAGGGAAGGACTGACTTCCTCGGGCTCCTGGCTCCCTTCTGACGGGAAGGAGGGAGGAGAGTCTGTGCTGTTGGCTGAGGAGGAATTAACTTAGGTGGGCGTTTCGCCCAGACCCTAGAGCTTACCTGTCCCTGGGGGCAGCACCTGGTGACCTCAGGCCCAGAAGGGACAGTTCCGGAAGGGGAGGGGCCCTCCATGGCTGTCTGTGTCCTGTTGGCAGGGGGCAGGCCCTTCCCCCCTGTAGTGAGTACAGCCGTACAGCCGGTGGTGTTCCCTCCCTCTGGTGTCTCACCCGAAGAATGTGCTGTTTGGGTGCCCAGGGTGGTTTTGAATCTCTGATGCAGCACCTGCTCTTTAAATAGAACCGACAGGTATTTTACTGAGATAAGGAAGGGTAAAAAATGCCTCTGGAGGAAAAATGCCTGAGAAGGTCCGGAGGAAACGTATTTGCATTTTAAAGGGTCTGGTACTTGCCGTTACCCTCAGGCTGGTCACCTCGTCCTGTCCCTGTCGTTCAGGCGGTAGTTTTGGATGAAAGGCTTCAGATTCTTTCCAGTGAACAGTAGATGTCACTTGTCCCCCCAGTCCGTGCCCACACTGAAGCGGCTCGACTTCTCCTACTTCTGTGTCAAAGGCTAAACCTCCCTGCTCTTGGGGACCCAGAGCCGTGAGGGCTGACCCCTCGCCCCTGAAGCCCGCCCTTCCGGACCGTGCTGATCCCACATCTGCTTTGATGCCGAACAGTTATGATTTTGTGATTTTTCAACCTAAGTTATTGGGTAAAATAGTTGTGTTTTCTAAAGTGTCTGCTGTTTTAGAGCCTGTAAATGTTATTAATTAGCTATGCTTAATTAAGCAAAGAATGAAGATTTAGGGAAATAAACCTGTCTCCACTTAAAGGAATGCTGGGCTGACGAGGCTGGGTTCTAATGAGCCTGGTGCCGCGCCTGTTAGTTGTTGGGAACGAATAAATTGGACCATACCGTTGACACTTGACATCGACTCTCCTTAGTTTTGATAGTTGTTTTGAACTCTTTTGAAATTTGGACAGATACCGTTTTGTTACAGCACTGAATTGCACTATTATGGAAGCAATCACACAAAATGTGCAAGATCAGCATCGTAAATACCGTCACGCTCATTAACATCCACTCTTTATTTTTCACGCATCTCTGTTAGACTCCAGCTCGCGAGGACAGACATCCCTCGGGTACCCAGCGGGTTAGTGATTGCATTGAGGAGTTAACTAGTGAGGAATTAACTGTGATTATTTATATTTTAATCAAAAATGGTTTAAATGACACACTGCACTTAGAATTAAATGCCATCTAGGATGAATGTTCCTGACAGGCAGATATTTTATTGTCTGTTTTATGAATTATTGTTGGTAAAAATGTAACCACAGAAATGCACCCAAATTCCATATGAGAATGTTTTTATTCTTTGAGTTAGTGTTTAGAAAAATAATCTGTATTTATAAAGTGTGACATAACTCTCAGTTATTCCTACCAAAAATTATAACCCCTTCCACGGAAAATAAGTACTTTATGGTTAGCGGTGTTCACAGCAAACCTTGGAGGACGAGCTTCCGGAAACTGAACGCAAGGGCTCTGGAATGTTCTCTAATGGGGAAACCGGCTTCCCTTTGTAAAACAGAACTACGAGATGAAGGGGGCCTGAGCCCTGTGCCGTCTTTCCCTCAGTCTGAGCGCTGCCCACAGCTGCCTCCGTGCTCAGCCTCCGTCCCTGAAACACGAGGGCCCTGTGGGTCCCCAGACCTCAGCCTGTGGGAAGCAGCAGTGGCTTCCAGCTCCCTCCGGACACACCCCTGTCCCACATCACAGCCTCTGGTTCACCCCTTCCTCCTTGGGGTCTTTGGGTGACCAGCCCTCCACTAGCCTTCCGGGGTAACCTCCCCCTGCTTAGGGTACCCACCACCCGGCCACTGGACACCACTGGCACCCCCAGGCTGTGTCCTCAGCCACTCAGCTCAGACCTCTGTGTCTGTGGCCTGGCTCTTCGGTTACCATCCCCCAAACCAGTCTCATAATCTCAGTCCTGAAACCCGGTTGCCTTTCTGTGTTTTCGTGTCAGAGAGTCATATAGCACCACCCACAGAGCACATGGCAGTGTCCAGACCCTGCCCTCTGAAGCTTCGGAGGCACCCATGTTCCTTCTGGCTGCCTCAGGCCCTTTGCTCATGCTGCATCCCAACCCTCACCTCAGTCCCAGCCTCCCGTTAGCTCTGCTAATTCCCAGTGGCTGCTGCAGCCCTGCTCCTCCCTGATGGCGGCTCCCTCCTCTCCTGCGGCCAAAGCCCCGGCTCCGTCCAGGCGTTCGATGCTCCCAGGCCTTGTGGGCCTTGTTCCCATCCACACGGTCGGTGCTCCTAGGCCGCATGGGCCTTGTTACAACGACCAGATTACGATTTGAACCAACCTAAGTCATGATTGCCTTTAGAAAGGCATGTCTGCAGCTTGGCCAATGATGCTGTTTAGGAGCGAATGCGAGTATTTCCCTTTCTCTTAGAAAGAGCCAGAAGACTTGGCTACTCGTATACGCGGAGCGTAGCCGCTGACAAGCACACGCCCTCCCGATCATGTACATACCTGCGTCCGGGTGTGATTCTGTGAGTGGGAGGGAGAAGTTCTGATTCTGGCCTTTATGCTGAGAATTTATTTTACATTTATCATTAGCTGTTTCGGGTTTGAATAAAATCGCACCTTTTATTTTTGTGATAGCAACATTCTAACATCGCTTTGACAAATGAGTAGAACTCTTCATGGTAAAATATAGTTTATTCTGTTTCTCGTTTCTATCCTGCTGAATATTACCCTTAATGATTTCTCTTCAGATAGGTGTACTTTACCAAATGGCTCATTGTAATTATCTTTTCAAATGTTTGTTTATTTTTAATAACTTATTGTCGAGTTGGCCAACATACTGTATGCAGTGCGCTCTTGGCTTTGAGAGTACGTTCCCGTGGTTCATCGCTTACACACGACACCCGGTGCTCATCCCAACAAGTGCCCTCCTCAGTGCCCATCACCCATTTTCCCTAAGTGTCACAGACTGAGAAGTACAAAATTACCTCTCGTGCCGTAAACCCCAGGACATTCAGAACCCGATGAGTTAGAAGCAGTCCTTCTAGAAAGGCGTGCGGTGTCGATGCATCATCACGGGCCCATGTTATCTTGATGAAAGAAATCCAAGTCTGGTCTTATTCCGAAAAGTTTCATGGTTTGCGTAGCAAGGTAGAGAAATACCCACTTCTCCCCGTGTGTCAGGAGAAATGCCAGAGACACCAGGCTTCCTGCAGAGGAGGGAGCAGACGGAGGGTGGCCCGGGAAGCTGGCACCACGTGGGTTCTCCCCGGCTCAAGGATTTCCTGGGGAATGGGCACTTGGCCACGGGAGAATTGCGTGTCCTCTGGAGAAGGGCTCTGTGGGTGTAAATGTTACACCCATGCACACACACACACCACTTACAGGACAGTGTCTGTGCTGGAATTGGAGGCAGAAACAGAGAGGTCCAGGCAGAGGCGCTGGGTCGAGCCAGCACCACAGTGGGAGGGAGTCCCCGCGTCCTCCTGGGGCTCCTCCCTGGGCTGTGGGGGGCAGTGTGCTCAGGGGCCTTCTGGAGAGGTGGAGGTCAGGGTTTGCGGAGTGAACACGTGACACGTGGTGGCCAGTCTTCATGGGCATTGTAAGGGGAAGAGGCGTGTGCCGGCACAGAGGAACCCCTGTGTTACCCGGTGTGGTCGTTACGCGTGCAGGGCAGTCCCGGAGCTGTGGCCCAGACACTTGAGGCGGATGCACAGAAGCCCTGGGGGGACGGTACGTGGGAGCTGCGGGGATGGTCAGCACAGGTGCAGCCGGGAGTGGCTCGGATTCGGGGCAGGCGCCGGATGTGGTGCCTGCGGGGACTCTGGGGGAGGGGCAGGAGTGCGGGTGCCGCGTGTAGATGCACACACATGTGACACATGTGTGCACACCACAGTGTGCATATGCATCACACATGCACAGAGTACACACACCACAGATGTGCGTGCACACATCACGTACTTGTGCACACGCACCACACATACTGCACGCGTCACATGTGCACACATCACACATGCACATCACACGTGCATATGCATCACACACATGTGCACACACACAGCAAACACTGCACACACACACGTACACACACCTTGCACATGCAACGCACACCCCCCATGCATATACACACACGCGCACATGCATTCTTCCCACATACACCAGGTTTCAGAGCTCTTTAGGGGGAGTCTCTTAGAGCCCACATTTCTGTTTTACTCCCCAGCCGGCGTGGAGGGAAAAGTCCAGACCCAGGGTCTGAAGGTTTTCACGCACAGAGCAGGCTTCCTCCCCAGACCCAGTGTTTTCGGGTCACGGAGCAGAGGCGTTACCCACTGGGGCAGTAGGTTCTCAGCGGTTAAGCAGAATCCCTCCACATCGAGGTGGAAAAGACAGAGCTGTGAGTGGAGGCCCGTGAGGGGCTCTGGTGTCTCAGCAAATGCCTGCTTCTTTCTAGTGAGCAGAGTGAGACACAAGGTCCAAGTGGTTTGAACTTAAGTAAGAACTTTTCCCTAAATGTGCAATCTCTGCTGTCTGTGGAGTGTGAGCTGTGCATCATTCACAGGCTTGCACGTCAGAGTCCTTGACCCTGGGGCCACAGTTTGTTTTGTGTTAACCTAGTCTAGCTCAAGTTGTTTTAGTTTGCTACCTATTCTTTGTATGCTTGTCCTTTGGGCACCTCTCCTGGTCCACTATTCTGGCTGATTCTGCGTCCTCGGCTAGCATACCAGAAGGACTGAGAGCGCCAAGCTCAGGGGCCGATTTCTGTGTGACTGGGGTGGGTTACGGAACTTCTCTGTGGCTCACCAGTAAGGTGGGGAGAATCACAGTGCCCACATTACAGGGTTCTACGATGGCCCCGTTCGTAAACGACTGTGTTGGGAAGTGTGTAACGGGGGTACTAGTAACAACTTCACATGTTTTTACTATTATTATTAGGCAGGCTTCATTAAAGGTGAGTCATTATCATAGTACGACTATGATGTCTTAGGCGATTTGTATTCCTAATTTTTACTGGGTCACTATCCCGAGAACATAGGGCCCAAACTTTGATCTTGTGTGGTTTGCAGGTTTTGTCTTAATGAGACCACATAACTGTGTAATATGTTGTAACGTGGAATTTACACACAGCATCATCTACCGTCAGAGGCACAACACAAGCCTTCTCTCCTCGCTAGAAAAAACAACGCAGTGCCAGATGGCTCTGTAACTACACACTCCCGACAGTCGCTGTTTCCACTGGAATGCTGCCCCAGGAGTTTGTGTGTTAGGACTAATCGTAATGGGCTTTTCTCGGTCAGAAGGTTTGTTTAGGACATTACTCAGCATATTTAGGGTTTTGCCTGTGATTTTCCGATCGCCCAATGTGTCTTCTGTAGTGGATTGGGTGGTGGTTCCCAAGAAGATACACCTATGCCCTGAGAATCCCTGCAAAGTCATATGGCCAAAGGTGGGATTCAGAGAAGGGTCTTGAAAGGAGACGCTTGTCCTGAATTATTTGAGCGGACACTTAAGTGTGAGTGCCTGTGTTCGGGGGGGGGGGGGCGGGCAGGGGGACAGATGCACGGAGCAGAGGGGAGGTGAATGGGGAGACAGAGACCCGGATGCGGCCACGAGCCTGGGAGCTGGGAGAGAGGTGAGCCTCTGATTTCATTTTGTACTGAGGCCCTCAAAGACTGGGAAGATGGCCTTCTTGTTTTGCACCACCAAGTTTGTGGCAATTTTGTTACAGCAAGCTGGGACACTGATGCACCTTCAGTAAAGAATAGTTTGTGGGGCACCTGGGTGGCTCAGTTGGTTGGGCTTCCAGCTTCGGCTCAGGTCATGATCTCAGGGTTTGTGAGTTCGAGCCCCGTGTCAGGCTCTGTGCTGACAGCTCGGAGCCTGGAGCCTGCTTCAGATTCTGTGTCTCCCTCTCTCTCTCTCTGCCCCTCCCCTGCTCATGTTCTGTCTCTCTCTGTCTCAAAAATAAGTAAAAAAAAAAAAAAAAAAAAAAATTAAAAAAAAAAGAATACAGTTTGCAAGGGAATCTGAGCACAGACCTGCAGCTTCAGAAGTAGGTCCATAGTTGTTACATTTGCTGATGCTCTGGGGGAGCTCCTCCAGGGCCCCCAACCCTGGGGAGGTCGTGTCCACACCACCCAGCTGCTGGCTGCAGCCCTGGGCATCTGTCGTGGACCCACACTCTGGGTGCCCACAGCAGCGGCCTCCCTCCTGTGTGCACCCTGCAGAAATGGACCTTTGGTCATGTCGTGTGAAAGGAAAACAAAACAACAGGAATCGGAACATCAGAAATTGGGAGGGGATATGTGGATATCTCCTTAAATCACCCGATTTATTTTATTTTATTTTATTTTATTTTATTTTATTTTATTTTATTTTATTTTATTTTATTTTTAATTTTATTTTTAATTTTTAAAAATTTACATCCAAATTAGCATATCGTGCAACAATGATTTCAGGAGTAGATTCTTTAGTGCCCCTCTCCCATTTAGCCCATCTCCCCTCCCACAACCCCTCCAGCAACCCTGTTTGTTTACTTATTTATGAGTCTCTTCTGTTTTGTCCTCCCTGTTTTTATATTATTTTTGTTTCCCTTCCCTTGTTTTCATCTGTTCTGTGTCTTAAAGTCCTCATATGAGTGAAGTCATGATTTTTGTCTTTCTCTGACTAATTTCACTTAGCATAATACCCTCCAGGTCCATCCACGTAGTTGCAAATGGCAAGATTCCATTCTTTTTGATTGCCGAGTAATACTCTATTGTATCTATAGACCACATCGTCTTTATCTGTTCATCCATCAGTGGACATTTGGGCTCTTTCCATACTTTGGCTATTGTTGATAGTGCTGCTATAAACGTGGGGGGTTGCATGTGCCCCTTCGAAACAGCACACTTGTATCCCATGGATAAATGCCTAGTAGTGCAATTGCTGGGTCGTAGGGTAGTTCTATTTTTAATTGTTTTTTTTTTTTAAATTTTTTTTTAACGTTTATTTATTTTTGAGACAGAGAGAGAAGAGCATGAATGGGGGAGGGTCAGAGAGAGAGGGAGACACAGAATCGGAAGCAGGCTCCAGGCTCCGAGCCATCAGCCCAGAGCCCGACGCGGGGCTCGAACTCACGGACCGTGAGATTGTGACCTGAGCTGAAGCCGGTGCTCAACCGACTGAGCCACCCAGGCGCCCCTATTTTTAGTTTTTTGAGTGGCTGCACCAGCCTGCATTCCCGCCAACACTGCAAAAGACATCCTCTTTCTCCGCATCCTCGCCAACATTTGTTGTTGCCTGAGTTGTTAATGTGAGCCATTCTGACAGGTGTAAGGTGGTATCTCATTGTGGTTTTGATTTGTATTTCCCTGATGATGAGTGAGGTGGAGCGTTTTTTCATGTGTCGGTTGACCATCTGGATGTCTTCTTTGGAGAAGTGTCTATCCATGTCTTTTGCCCATTTCTTCACTGGATTCTTTGTTTTCTGGGTGTTGAGTTTGATAAGTTCTTTATGCATTTTGGATACTAACCCTTTATCTGATATGTCATTTGCAAATATCTTCTCCCATTCTGTCGGTTGCCTTTTAGTTTTGCTGATTGTTTCCTTTGTTGTGCAGAAGCTTTTTATTTTGATGAGGTCCCAGTAGTTCATTTTTGCTTTTGTTTCTCTTGCCTTTGGAGACGATTTGAATAAGAAGTTGCTGCAGCCAAGATCAAAGAGGTTTTTGCCTGCTTTCTCCTTGAGGATTTTGATGGCTTCCTGTCTTACATGGAGGTCTTTCATCCATTTTGAGTTTATTTCTGTGTCAGGTGTAAGAAAGCGGTCCAGGTTCATTCTTCTGCGTGTCGCTGTCCAGTTTTCCCAGTACCACTTGCTGAAGAGACTGTCTTTATTCCATTGGATATTCTTTCCTGCTCTGTGAAAGATTAGTTGGCCATACGTTTGTGGGTCCATTTCTGGGTTCTCTATTCTGTTCTACTGGTCTGAGTGTCTGTTCTTGTGCCAGTACCATACTGTCTTGATATTACAACTTTGTAGTATAGCTTGAAGTCCGGGATTGTGATGCCTCCTGCTTTGGTTTTCTTTTTCAAGATCACTTTGGCTATTCGGGGTCTTTTCTGGTTTCATATAAATTTTAGGATTATTTGTTCTAGCTCTGTGAAGAATGCTGGTGTTATTTTGATAGGGATTGCATGGAATATGTAGATTGCGTTGGGTAGTATCGGCATTTTAACAATATTTGTTCTTCCTATCCAGGAGCATGGAATCTTTTTCCATTTTTTTGTGTCTTTTTCAATTTCTTTCATAAGCTTTCTGTGGTTTTCAGTGTATGGATTTTTCACCTCTTTGGTTAGTCTTATTCCTAGGTATTTTATGTTTTTTGGCACAACTGTAAATGGGATCAATTCCTTGATTTCTCTTTCTGTTGCTTCATTGTTGGTGTATAGGAATGCAACTGATTTCTGTGTGTTGATTTTATATCCTGCGACTTTGCTGAATTCATGAATCAATTCTAGCAGTTTTTTGGTGGAATCTTTTGGGTTTTCCATATAGAGTATCATGTCATCTGCGAAGAGTGAAAGTTTGACCTCCTCCTGGCCAATTTGGATGCCTTTTGTTTCTTTGTGTTGTCTGATTGCAGAGGCTAAGGCTTCCAATACTAGGTTGAATAACAGTGGTGAGAGTGGACATCCCTGTGTTGTTCGTGACCTTAGGGGGAAAGCTGTCAGTTTTTCCCCATTGAGGATGATGTTAGCGTTGGGTCGTTCATATATGGCTTTTATGATCTCGAGGTATGCTCCTTTTATCCCTACTTTCTTGAGGGTTTTTATCAAGAAAGGATGCTGTATTTTGTCAAATGCTTTCTCTGCATCTATTGAGAGGATCATATGGTTCTTGTCCTTTCTTTTATTGATGTGATGAATCACGTTAATTGTTTTGCAGATATTGAACCAGCCCTGCATCCCACGTATAAATCCCGCTTGGTCATGGTGAATAATTTTTTTTAATGTATTGTTGGATCTGGTTGGCTAATACCTTGTTGAGGATTTTTGCATCCATGTTCATCAGGGAAATTGGTCTGTAGTTCTCCTTTTTAGTGGGGTCTCTGTCTGGTTTTGGAATCAAGGTAATGCTGGCTTCATAGAAAGAGTTTGGAAGTTTTCCTTCCATTTCTATTTTTTGGAATAGCTTCAAGAGAATAGGTGTTAACTCTTCCTTAAATGTTTGGTAGAATTCCCCTGGAAAGCCATTTGGCCCTGGACTCTTGTTTTTTGGCAGATTTTTGATTACTAATTTGATTTCCTTACTGGTTATGGGTCTGTTCAAATTTTCCATTTCTTCCTGTTTCAGGTTTGGTAGTGTATATGTTTCTAGGAATTTGTCCATTTCTTCCATACTGCCCATTTTATTGGCATATAATTGCTCATAATATTCTCTTATTATTTATTTTTGCTGTGTTGGTTGTGATCTCTCTTCTTTCATTCTTGATTTTATTTATTTGGGTCCTTTCCTTTTTCTTTTTGATCAGACTGGCTAGTGGTTTATCAATTTTGTTAATTCTTTCAAAGAACCAGCTTCTGGTTTCATTGATCTGTTCTACTGTTTCTTGGTTTCGATAGCAATAATATCTGTTCTCATCTTTGTTATTTCCTGTCTTCTGATTTGGGGTTTTATTTGCTGTTCTTTTCCCAGCTCCTTAAGGCGTAAGGTTAAGTTGTGTACCTGAGATCTTTCTTCCTTCTTTAGGAAGGCCTGGATTGCTATATACTTTCCTCTTATGACCGCCTTTGCTGCATCTCAGAGGTTTTGGGTTGTGGTGTTATCATTTTCATTGGCTTCCATATACTTTTTAATTTCCTCTTTAACTGCTTGGTTAGCCCATTCATTCTTTAGTGGGATGTTCTTTAGTCTCCAAGTATTTGTTACCTTTAAATCACCTGTTTTAAACTTGGGTCTTGGGGCACCAGGGTGGCTTTGTCAGTTAAGCGTCCGACTCTTGATTGGCTCAGGGTGTGACCTCACGGTTGGTGAGATCAAGCCCAAGTTGGGCTCTGTGCTGACAGCGCGGAGCCTGCTTGGGATTCTCTCTCTCTCTCTGCCCCTCCCCCCTCACATGCGCTCGCTCTTGTGCTCACTCTCTCTCTCAAAATAAATGAAGAAACTTAAAAATAAACCCGAGGCTCCACTACAAACCGAGAATAGTTCACAGGTCAGACAGAAGGCAGCGGTACCTGGGTGCGCACACGCACACTCGCGATGCCAAGAGGATGCAACCAGGTATTCAGTTTCCAAAGTTTGCACCTGAAGCTGGGCTTTGCTTCAAAAAAAATTAAATGTGTAAGTTGAGTTTAAAATTGGGGAAGATACCCATATCTTTAAAAAATGATTTTCAATTAATTCTTGAGGACTAAGCTTTTAAAGAATATTTTCCCTTTTGAGTTTGCTTGGAACTATATTCTAAGGACCTATTTTCAGTATTAAACATTTAAACATTTTCAGTTTTCAGTTTAAAATGATAAAATACATGGTTTAACAAATTTGGAAAAATATAATCTTTCATTTCTTAGAGAGGTTCCTTCATTTTCCTTGTAAATATCTATTTGTCAATCAAGTATTTTAACTTTTATCCTGTATTCTGTCATAGTGGTGACTGGTAAATATGGAATACAGGATTTGGAGATGAACGTGGCATATTTATTAATTCAGCAAAGATATGACATTTCAGTGAGGTTGAACAACTGAAGTTTTGTGAACATCTCAACAGTTTTTCTAGAAAAATCTCCAAAGTCACCATTATCTACATTGATTGTTAGGATTTGAAATGCAATGAAAACCAGGGTTTACAGCTAAAATCTGTTGAAATCAAAATAAATGACATTTTAGGGGCGCCTGGGTGGCTCAGTCTGTTGAGCATCGGACTTCAACTCAGGTCATGATCTTGAGGTCCATGAGTTCGAGCCCCATGTTGGGCTCTGTGCTGACAGCTGGAGCCTGGAGCCTGCTTCGGATTCTGTGTCTCCCTCTCTCTCTCTGCCCCTCCCCTGTTCTCATGCTCTCTACCTCCCCCCCCCAAAAAATAAATAAACATTAAGAAAAATAAATAAATGGCATTTTAAAAAGAAATTTGTTCATTTAAAATCCAGAGAGTTACTTAAAAAATTCTTTTCCCATTTTAACTCTCTGGATATAATACAAGTAATAGATACGTATTTTATATTCTGATGTTAATATGGTGACAATGTCAAACATCCTTAATTGACGTTTAGGATATTGGAATAATATTCACCTAAAACCGTTGTGTTTCTCTAAGATTTAAGAAATTGGAGTCCAGCTCTGAAGTGCTAATAACAAACGATAACAGAGAAACAACACACGTGTAAGGTCACCTCTTTGTATAGGCAATACCTTCATTCTGGCATCTGAAACGAAACGGGGCAAAGTGGGACGTACAAAGCTTAATGGATCAGATGTAATTATATTAAAAAATTTAATCTTTATTTGTTTTTGACAGAGAGAGAGACAGGGCATGAACCGGGGAGGGGGGGCAGATAGAGAGGGAGACACAGAATCCGAAGCAGGCTCCAGGCTCCGAGCTGTCAGCACAGAGCCCCACGCGGGGCTCGAACCCACATCCCATGAGATCCTGACCTGATCCGAAGTCGGACAGTTAACTGAAGGCCATCCAGGCACCCCTGATTTAATTATACTTTTAAAAATTAATTTCTAAGTTGGATAATATTGGAATTTAAAACTGGCTTGACGTGAAAACATCGAACACAGTCTGCTGGGTTAACAGAACCCGGAGCGGAACCAAGAGGACAAAGTTAGGAACTAGGAAAGAGCAGGCGAGCTGAGGAGCTTCCCACCCGGGCAGGACACAAACCCCAGAAAAGTGAGGGTCGCCTGGGCCACAGGAGTCACCCACCTTGTAAGCGCAGGGTGCACAGGTCTCTTTACTCTTCCTCCTCTGACTCAGGTGAGGACCAGCCCATGTCCTTGCAAATTGAGTGCTTCAGGCATCGGATTTACTTCCTGGTCTTCACTTGATCAGATTCCATTGCAGCCCGCAGATTCGTTTTCATCAGGGTGGAATCAAATGCTCTTAGCTTTGTGATTTCCGTTTTCGTAGGTGGGATGGGGGCGGGGGGCAGGAGGAGTCTGCACAGCCTGTCCTGCGTCCCAGCGGTGGGTACTGGGATGTGCCGGGCGCACCAGGAGCGTGGCTCGGTGGGCGGGCGGTGTGGCCCGTGGGGCCCTACGAGTTTCACGCTGTTCCTGCTGAGCCGGCGTGGGGTTCAAGGAGGCACAGAGCACCCGGGAGACACGGGACAGCCCTGGACCACAGGAGCAGGGCCACCGGAGCCCATCCCCAGCCCTTCCCCAGCATAGACACTGTGCGCAGCCCTGACAAGGGTCCCTGTGGCCTGCTGGTGGACAGGCTAACGTCCCCTGCCTCCCTGTGACCTGCTGGTGGACAGGCTAACGTCCCCTGTCTCCTTGTGCCTTGTCTGCACTGGCCAGGATTCCCGGTCGTGAACTCTTCTTACCTACAACGTTTATCTTGCTTTTTAAAATTCTTCGTCAGGAAGTAGTAGTTTTCAGTTTATTAAAGACTACCACTCGGTGGTCAAATCTCAGCCACGTGTGTCGTATCAGATGCGGCTTTGCACGGTTACTCCCGTAAGAGGGGGTTGTAAGGGTGACGCGGTTTGTCCGTGTGGGGACCGGTACCAGCCGGTCCACGCCCCTCCCCTGGGAGCTCTTGGTAGCAGCCACTTGTCCATGGGTCATACTCCCATAGGGACCAAATGCCGATTTCCCCGCGGTTCTCGGGCGCAGTCCCATCGTGCCCATGTGTCAGAAGTGCACCCGCAAGTTAAGCTCCTTCAGGCGGGTTTGCGGTGGGTTGTTCGATCCTGGTGCCGCATCCTTCACAGCGGGGTGAAGGAGGGGGTGCAGGGACATCCTTGTCATCCCCTGAGTCTGTATCTACGGAAGTTCATCGGGGCCACAGGAACAAGAGAAACATCTCCAGGTGGATTTGTGGCCCCATCTGCCCTCAGACAGGACCTGCCTGGCACCTGCTGGGGCGTGAACCTCACGCTGTATAGGTGGGACTTCAACGCCATCTGGAGAATTTAACTTCCAAGTGAGAAGTGAGGTGTCCTGGGGTCAGTCGTGGTCCAGCCCTCCCCTCGCCCCTCCCCCATCCCTCCCCTCCCCCCTCCCCCGCACCCTCTCTCCCTCCCCCAGCCCTCCCCACACCTTCCCTGCTTCTCTATCTGCACCTCCTCCTGGGCTCACTCTTCCTCTAGACCATCCTCAGGGGTTCCTGTGATAAAGGTGTCTTTAGTACGAAAACCTCTTATTTCCCTGCCCCCTTTTTCTGGAAAGAGTGGTGGGATTCTAGTTTTACTTTTTACCGCTTTTTGAGGTTTTATTCGTTTCCTCCTCCTCGCCTTGTTGCTGGTGGGAAGTCCGCGTCCTCCCGGCTGCGCAGAATGAGCCAGCAGGCCTCCTTCCTCCTTCCAGACACAGGGGGAACCGCACGCTCAGTCTGCGGGCCGGAGCTGAAGGTCCTTGGAAAACAGCTTTGAACCTTAGGCATTCTTACCGTGCAGTGCCAGTAACGCATACCAGTGAAATCAGCCCGAAATTCTGAACGCACGAGGCGTCACAGTGCTGTTACTGTGGGGCTGGGTGAGAGCCCTAGGTCTTTCCCGCTCGCTCTCACCAGTGAGCCGTGCAGGCGCGGGTCGGCCCCTTATCTCGTTCAGGGTGGAGTTTCCTCGTCTACAGAATCACTTATAAGGAGGCGCTTGATGACCTGGTTTGATCCTTCAGCGTTCTGTACTCATTTTTGAAAATTGAGCTCTTGGTGTGTTGCAGGTTCGGGACTAGGCATCGAGGACTCAGAAATGAGTAAGGCAGGGCCCCTCTCTCCTTAACTCAGTTTCACGGGAAGAACTGAAATGGAGTTAAAATGTTACCATAAACTGGACGGTCGGCCGCACACGGTCTCTCTGGGGGAGGCCGGGGGGAGAAGAGGCCTGACTTGGTGCGTGAGGGGACTGCCCTGGTGTAAATACTGTCGCGGCTCGTTTCAGGCTGCCGGTGGTTTCGTTACAGCTTCTGACATCCGACTGTTCAGCAGTCCGCTGTCCTGTGCTGGCACAGGGACGGCTTCCGTGAGGAATCTAGCGGAGCAGGTGCAAACTCAGTGCGGATGCCGGTGGCCCCTGGGGAAGCAGGGCTGCCGTGCGTCTGCCTGGCCCGGACGGACGGACAGGAACCCACCCGCCCCGTCTCGCGGGGCGCCTGGATTCCGTTAGCCTCTTTGTGACCGTTGCCTCTTTGGGATCGTGGGTTAAGTGTCACATCTCCATGATCTGCTGAGATGCCTTTTGGGAAACCGGAGGGCGTCTTTAAACACACCCAGCAGCTTTGCTGCTAAGAAATTACCTTCTTCAGAAAATGGTTTTAGGGAAACCTCGCGTTGTCTGTCGTCTTTTTCTGTTCTTTTTGAAGATACCTGCCTGTCTCAAAGCTGCAGGACCAGGAACAGATCATTCCCACCAGTAAGGCAGACGTGTGGGTTTCTTTCAACAGGCGACGAGGCGATTTTCCACTCTTAACGCGATGTTTACAGTGCAGAGTTTCTTCTTTGAACAAAGTTAGTGCTGAAATTTACAGAAAGACAAGGTAATTTGATTTCAATTGTATTAGATAAATAACGTGAGAGAGAATCATGCCACTTTTTTGTTATGAAGTGGCTATTAATCACCATTCAACATTTCTAATGGAATATATTTTCACAGGTTAGGTTATTTTATAATTTTATGCTTTCTGTTGAGCATCTGTGACTTCTGCTGACTGGTATGTTTGAAATAAAACCTATCTCAAATCCAGAATCATCAGATCAATAGTTAATTCTTAACCGTGCACACACACCAGGCTGACCAAGTGTTCCTGTGTTAAATGCGTCAGATCAAGTTTTCAAGTTGCAGCTCAGCCTTGTGATTCTTCTTTATAGGTGAACAAGTGAGAGGTGATTTTCATAGTAGACCTGGAAACATCCCGTGATTAATAATTCATGGAAAAAATTTTGTTTCCAGTAGATTTAGTACCATAAGGATATGTGGTAGTCCTGAGTCACGGGGTCGCTGCCAGAAGAGAGAAAAGAATTCTGGATAATAATATCGACATTCCCATCCTGTTTTATATTTAAAGCAAATGTCAGAAAGTGGAATGTCAGATTATCATCTATTTTGTCAAGAATACAGTGGTTTCTACAAAGCTCGTATATTCTAGATGTTTACCTGAAATATTTTAGCTCCATGAGCTACTCAATAAAAGTGTAATTAAATACACAGATCTAGTGTTATTTACATTATAATGAATAAAAAATAAATGGTGTAGTAAACCTTGTTTTAATATTTGACATCACCAAAGGAAAATACTCTTAGTTTTCCTTGAAAGGAACACACGTGCACACACATGCAGGTACACAGGCATACACACGTGCACACACACACGTGCACACACATACACATATATCTGCACATATGCACATATATATCTGCACATACACACACCTGCACACATATACGCATGTGCACATATATGCCTGCACATACACACAGATACGCACACGTGCACACATACACATCTGCACACACCCGCACACGTGTATACATTCACACATGCATATACATGTGCACTTGTACGGCTACATGAGTGCACCTGCACACACTTGTGCACGTTTGCACATGGGTGTACATATACACTTGTGCACATACACACATGCACACACACATGTACACTTGTGCGCTTATGTACACGCATCAAACGATATGCTTGTCCACGTACACACATGCATACCCATATACTCTTGTGCATATACCCACATGCACATATACATACGTGCACTTGTCTACGTGCACATATACATTTGTGCATGTACACCCATGCGTACACATACACACATGCACCGACACACATTCCTGTGCACATACACACCTGCACACACATACTTGTATGTGTACACACATACACACTTGTGCCTGCACACACGTGCAGGTGTCCACGTGCACACATACATGTACACACACTTGTGCATACACACACACGTCGTCCCCTTGGAACTGTCTCTTCCTTGTGGGCGTCCAGCAGTAGTGTGCAGTGTGGGACGGCATTGCCTTATCCCTGGGACAAGAGACAGTGCTGAACATGTAAATGTATTCTGAGCAAGGCAAGGAGGAGGCAGCAGGCAGACCCCATTGCCAAAGTTGAGGTTATGGTGACGTCACCCAGAGACACTACTTGCTTGACCGCAGAGGAACGTCCAGTTTGTAGCTCTTACAGCTGCACCTGACGTCCGCACTCCGGTGCTGATTGTATTATGGCAGAGCGGAGGTTTTGTTATCAGAATGTAACAAGGGTTGATGTGAATCTACCTGCTCCTTGTAAGGAGTTTTCTTCAGTCACACTAGAAAAGACACAGCACAGGCTGCACAGTTTGCCGGCACAGATTTCTGGGCAGAAGCACGTTATATGTCATTTTTCTTCCCGGGAAACTTTTTTTTTTTTTTTTGGAAAGCAGTCACCTCAATTTGTGAAGATACAAAATCCAATCATCGAGAGTTGCCAGAAAACCAAATATATATAAATCACATTCATTCTTAGACACAATCTGGTTTCTGAAGGGAAAAATGTATCCCCTGACGAAAATGAGTCGGGCTCCCCTTGAGTAACTGCCTTTTCCTCAGTTAATGTGCATAGGGTTCCAGAAAAATCTACCAAGACATATGTGCCTGCTTCCATTAAACGTAAAGACTAGGTGGTATTTTTTTCTGTTTGGCAAATGTAGAAACTGGTTAGAATGCGTTTTATGCCAGAACAACTTCTGTAATTAAGATATTTCCTTTCTCCAGAATAGAATGGTTTGTTGGGTGACAAATCCCGCTTTCCTTCTCTCCCAGTTGGCCTTTTCTTTTCTAAGAAGTGGAAAACCCGGCTTCCTAGCTTGAATTTGGGGCCAGTACTGGTGATAATAACATTATGCCCCTGTGTTGGGAGGCTCCCCCCACCCCCACCCCGCCCTGGCACAGCGCTGGTCCACGAAGAGACAGCCGAAAGGATTCAAATGTACCAACCAAGGACATGTTGGTTTTTAATGTCAGAGGATTTCTATAGAATAATTTTATTTTGAAAGAGAAACTGACTTGTGATAAATTGGTCTCTTGGAACTGTGGTCACAAATTCGGCTTTTTCTCCGGCTGACTTTGTGGGAACACTTGCTCCCCGCAGGTGGGGTGACCCCCTGTGTGTTCCCCGCAGGTGGGGTGACCCCCTGTGTGCTCCCCGCAGGTGGGGTGACCTCCTGTGTGCTCCCTGCAGGTGGGGTGACCCCTGTGTGCTCCCCGCAGGTGGGGTGACCCCCTGTGTCCTCCCCGCAGGTGGGGTGACCCCTGTGTGCTCCCCACAAATTGGGTGACCCCCCCGTGTGCTCCCCGCAGGTGGGGTGACCCCCTGTGTGCTCCCCGCAGGTGGGGTGACCCCTGTGTGCTCCCACAAATTGGGTGACCCCCCCGTGTGCTCCCCGCAGGTGCGGTGACCCCCTGTGTGCTCCCCGCAGGTGGGGTGACCCCCGTGTGCTCCCACAAATTGGGTGACCCCCGTGTGCTCCCCGCAGGTGGGGTGACCCCCTGTGTGCTCCCCGCAGGTGGGGTGACCCCCTGTGTCCTCCCTGCAGGTGGGGTGACCCCTGTGTGCTCCCCACAAATTGGGTGACCCCCCCGTGTGCTCCCCGCAGGTGGGGTGACCCCCTGTGTGCTCCCTGCAAATTGGGTGACCCCCTGTGTGCTCCCCACAGGTGGGGTGACCCCTGTGTGCTCCCCGCAGGTGGGGTGACACCCTGTGTGCTCCCCGCAAGTGGGGTGACCCCCTGTGTGCTCCCCGCAGGTGGGGTGACCCCTGTGTGCTCCCACAAATTGGGTGACCCCCCCGTGTGCTCCCCGCAGGTGGGGTGACCCCCGTGTGCTCCCACAAATTGGGTGACCCCCGTGTGCTCCCCGCAGGTGGGGTGACCCCCTGTGTGCTCCCCGCAGGTGGGGTGACCCCCTGTGTCCTCCCTGCAGGTGGGGTGACCCCTGTGTGCTCCCCAAAAATTGGGTGACCCCCCCGTGTGCTCCCCACAGGTGGGGTGACCCCCTGTGTGCTCCCTGAAAATTGGGTGACCCCCTGTGTGCTCCCCACAGGTGGGGTGACCCCCTGTGTGCTCCCCGCAAATTGGGTGACCCCCTGTGTGCTCCCCGCAGGTGGGGTGACCCCCTCTGTGCTCCCCGCAGGTGGGGTGACCCCCTGTGTGCTCCCCGCAGGTGGGGTGACCCCTGTGTGCTCCCCGCAAATTGGGTGACCCCCTGTGTGCTCCCTGCAGGTGGGGTGACCCCCTGTGTGCTCCCCGCAGGTGGGGTGACCCCTGTGTGCTCCCCACAAATTGGGTGACCCCCTGTGTGCTCCCCGCAGGTGGGGTGACCCCCGTGTGCTCCCCACAAATTGGGTGACCCCCCCATGTGCTCCCCGCAGGTGGGGTGACCCCCTGTGTGCTCCCTGCAAATTGGGTGACCCCCTGTATGCTCCCCACAGGTGGGGTGACCCCTGTGTGCTCCCTGCAAATTGGGTGACCCCCCCCCCCCGTGTGCTCCCTGTAGGTGGGGTGACCCCCTGTGTGCAGGGCTGCCGGGAGCACCCAGGCGGTCCTTGAATCGTCATAAGCGTTGGCTGCCCTATCATGAATCGTCGGAATTACCCGGCCTAATCCTCTCGCAAGAGTTGTCAGTGCTAAGGTAGGTGAGCATCGTCAGTGTCATAGATAAGGAAGGAAGCAGAGGACGTTGTTGTGTTCAGAGAGCCGATGTGTTTGTTCTTTTTCTGGAAATCAAAGCTCAGAAGGGAGAAGAGGAGAAGTCCTTTCGTTTGTTCTTATTATTTCTGGGGTGTGTGTGCATCACCGGGTCACACGTATTCCCTGCGAGTAACAATAAAACACACACACCATCCCCCTGTGTGTGCGTGTGGAGAGACTGAGGTGAGACAGGCTGTATTTACCAGATGTCCCTTTTCCTCCGGCTTTGGGTGGAGGAGAGGGGACGGGGGTGGGGGTGGGGGGGACGGCCGCCGGTACAGGTGCTCGTGGGCGCTTCTGGGCGTCCCCTCCTCCGCCTCTGCCGGGGCCGTTTCGGACGGAGCGGGAAGTAACTGCACCCTTTCTGTTCTCATGTTGAACGTTGGTAAAGACGCCCCTTCACGTAAGGTGACCTACACTCAAGGAGACGCAGCGTAAACTTAATGAAATCGTGCTCTCTCTGGAGAAGCCGCGTTTAGCAAATGCTGTGACTCAGATGGCCATGCTTAGCAAAAAGGTAGGACACGAGATGAAACGCAGAGAGGGATCTGGACGGCTCCGGGCGAGGCAGGAAGGAGGCGCCCTGCAGGGATGCACCGGCTCGCTGACCTCTTTTCCGAAGGCCCACCGTGCAGTCTCCGGGGTTCTGTGCGAGAATTGCTCTGTCGGCGTGCGGGACGCTGTCTCCTTCCTTACATGGAGGACTTGTTCTTTTACTGCAGAAGGCAAAATGTAGTCCTGTTCTCATTAAAGCACAGATCGTGTTAAGGAGAATGTCCCCCACATTCTGGAAAGATAAAACATGTTAGAAAAACCAATAAACTCGTAGCATTTTTAGGATGCCTGTCTCAGGGGCTGATTTTACAGAATGTGCTTAAAATGTAATAGTTTTTCTCTCATTAATAGCTTTAAATTAAATTGAAACTGTCTCCTCTGGAGGCAACCCCATTATCAGACCTAACACACATATTTTGCACAGATTTTTTCCAGACTGTTTTGTCTTTTTATTTCTTTAACTGTGCATTTCATAAAGCACACATTTTTAATTTCAGTGAACTCTGGTTACCCAGTTTGCTTCTTTTCACTTTAGTTTTTTTTGTTTGCTTTTACTGATCTCGCTCCTCTTTCTTGTGCTAAACCTGCTGCCATAACTTTCTGCTTCGTTCTTGAAGTTTTATAGATTTTTATTCTTACACGTAAGTCTGGGATCCGTCGTGGGTACTTTCTTGGTAAGTAGTGAAGTACAGACCGGGGTTCATCTATTCATAGATGGCGCTCTGACTGTTCAAGCGGCATTTTGTAAAAAAGGCTACTCTTTCCTTATTAAACCTTGTTAGCCTTTTTTAAAATTTATTTATTTATTTTGAGAGAGAAGGAGAGCATCCCAAGCAGGCTCCATGCTGTCAGCACAGAGCCCAATGTAGGACTTGATCCCACGAACTGCAAGATCATGACCTGAGCCAAAACCAAGAGTCAGACACTTAACTGACTGAGCCACCCAGGCACCCCTTTTCTTTGGCCCTTTTAATTAAAAATCTATCAGCTACATCTCTGTGGATGTATTTCTGGACTCTCATACGCACACACACACACACACCTCTTCTTATGCCTACTGATTGTTGTAGCTTTACAGAAAGCCTAGAAATCACCTGTGTCTCTCACCACCCTACAGTCGATCCCTGAACAACACGGGTTTGAACTGCACCGGTCCCCTTATACATACGTGAATTGTTTTTTCAATAAATACAGCACAGTGCTGTAATGTATTTTATCTTTCCTGTGATTGTCCTAGTAACATTTTTTTTTCTCTAGCTTACTTTATTGTAAGAGCACAATGTATAATACATATATAAAATATGTGTTAATCTGTTTATGTTGTTGATATGGCTTTGGTCAGCAGTAGGCTGATAGTAGTTAAGTTTTGGGGGAGTCAAAAGTTATGTGTGGATTTTTGACTGTGCAGAGATCAGTGCCCCAGCCCTATGTCGTTCAAAAGTATATACAAAACTTGTTATTAATCCGCATGTTTCTGCTGGTAATCAGATAATTTAATACTGAAGACAGAGAAAACCAGATGGCAACTTTATTGTTCTGTAACTTTAGGGATTATAGCTGAGTCTCCTGAAAGTCTGTTGCAAGTATTAATATCTAATGAATTTCAAGGATGAATGCCAATCCCTCAAACAAATGGTTTAATTTTCTAAGTCGTGTGACTGTTAAATACAGTCAGTATGTGAATTGAAGTTCTGAGGGCAGTGGGGATGGAGGGGAAGATATAAGTTCTATAGTATTTGAAAGAACAAAACCGTGACTTTAATTCCAAAATTAATTCTTTTTAATGTTTATTTATTTTTGAGACAGAGATAGAATGCGAGTGGGTTGGGGCAGAGGGAGGCACAGAGTCTGAAGCAGGCTCCGGGCTCCCAGCTGTCAGCACAGAGCCTGACGCGGGGCTCGAACTCAGGCTGTGAGATCATGACCTGAGCCAAAGTCGGATGCTCAACCGACTGAGCCACCCAGGCGCCCCAATTCCAAAATTAACAACGCACACTGTAATTTTGCTTCCCAAAAGTAAGTGCCTTCTTGTATTAGGATGCTTATATTCAGTAACTCACTGGAGTTCTTTACGTTTATTTTATTTTCCATACTCCTCTTAAAGCTTTTGACTTCATAATCACGTGTTGAGACGTGTGGCAATTTTTTGCCCCAAAATAATGCCCAGTAGTAACGCGAACTGATCGTAGGAGGTATTTGGGTAGCTGAGAAAAAGCATCCGCCGTATGTAATTCAAAACCAGCCAACCCCACTGGGTGGGGCCCCAGGGCCCCTCGTAGGACGCGCATGCCTTCGGCAGAGAGGACACAGCTGCTCTTCCAGGAGCGGATATGAGACCTGGCGGCAGTGGTAGGGTGAATCCCCCACAGTTCACTGTAAGCATTAATAAATAAATGATGAGAAGTTTCCCAGAAGACTGTACGCGTCACGTTGCCCTGGAGCTTAAATCCGGAAGGGGATGAACTGGGCGCTGAGAGAGACCACGGAGAGGTCACCTGCTGCTCAAGGCGGCAGGAACGGGAGTATCTTTCCCCAGGGGCTGAGCGTCTGTTTTGTGAGGCGCACCGCACAGATGAAGGAAAGAACGTTCGTTAGGACTTCCTGTAGAATACGACATATTTTTGTGTTTTTTTTGTTTTTTTTTTTTTAATTTTTTTTTTCAACGTTTTTTATTTATTTTTGGGACAGAGAGAGACAGAGCATGAACGGGGGAGGGGCAGAGAGAGAGGGAGACACAGAATCTGAAACAGGCTCCAGGCTCCGAGCCATCAGCCCAGAGCCTGACGCGGGGCTTGAACCCACGGACCGCGAGATCGTGACCTGGCTGAAGTCGGACGCCCAACCGACTGCGCCACCCAGGCGCCCCTATTTTTGTATAAATTACCAGCACCATGTGCCACACTGAAAAGCAAACATTTGACTGTTTAATAGAACAAAAAAAAAATGGAAAAATGCTTTAGCAGAAATAAGCAGAAAACAGATGTAGAAATTAAATTCGTGATATTGAGAAAATTAGGATTTCTAAGAATACAGAGCAAAGAAAGACAAAAATATGATAAAGAGGATAAAGGTATGGAAGACAGAGCAAATTACAGAAATTCCAAAGAAGAAACGGAAGAGACACAGTAATCAAAGTACAATTACAGAACTTTCTCTCTTTTTTTTAAACGTTTATTCATTTTTGAGAGAGATAGTGGGGGAGGAGGAGAGAGACGGGGAGACGGAGACTCCCAGGCAGGCTCTGTGCTGACTGCAGCGAGCTCGACAACAGGGCTTGAACTCATGAGCTGTGAGATCACGACCTGAGCTGAAGTCAGAAGTCAGACGTTCAACTGACTGAGCCACCCAGGCGCCCTTCGAAACTTTCTTGTACAGAATTTGTTTCTGGCGTTCTCAGAAATACACTGTTGACCTTAGGAAATTCACAAGTGAAGGAGAATGAAGACTTGAGGGATTCCTGCAGGGCAAAGTGAGTAAATCCGCAAAATGAAATAACAAGATGATGGTCATTAACTGAACGTAATTCCCCTTCTCTTACAATTCACCTCGGGGCACCGACCGACGCTTTGGAACGGCTTCCCAGTTGCCGGGGAAGAATTCTCCAGCAGGCACACCGTGTTTCACGTGTCGGGGCTTGGAGACGCGGCCAGGCGCTCAGTGCGGCTCCCTGGGCACAGCCCGGCCAGGTCTTGGTTCCTGCTGCTCCGTATTTTCTTTACGGCAGATACGTAATTCACACACGGCTCTCTTCACCCAAAGTGAGCGGTTTAGCGGTCTGTCGTGTCCTCGAGCTGTGCTGTCATCGCCACAATCCACTTCAAGGACGTTTCACACCCAGCGAAAGAACTCCGTCCCCGCCGAGCACTCCGTCCCCGTTGTCCCTCCCGCCAGGGTGCCCGTCTGCTTCACGTATGGATCTGCCCGTTGCAGACACTTTACAGTAAGAGGATCTCACGGTGGTCTTGGTGACTCGCGTCTTTCCCTTATCATGACTTCAAGGTTCGCCCACATTCTAGCAAGTTTCAGACTGTATTTTTTGTTGCTGCAAAATACGTTCTGTGTATCACATCTGTTTATGGACGATTGGGTGGCTCCGGGGCTACCTGAACGGTGCTGCGGTGAACACGCGTGTGTAGGTTTGGGGCGGGACCCGCAGGCTCAGTCCCGTTGGCGGTCTGTGCCTCGGAGTGGAGAGTCATGGAGACACTGGGTGCCATGGACACTCTGTTTTGGCCAGTGGGACGGACGGCTTGGCCGTTCGCCACACATTTCCAGCTCGGGTTCACTGCTTTAGAAACCCCAGATGTCAGGACGGTATCTCTGAGTGACGGCGAGTGTGTCGTGAAGGTTGTGCCTTTTTCTGCCCCCACCAGCAGCACGAGAGCGCGCCAGCCTCTGGGCGTCCTTGCTGAAACTCGCTGGTGTTCCTGCTGGAGAGTTACGGTCACAGCAGTGGATGGGACGGAGTATCTAAGTGGTTTTGATGTGCATTTCCTCAGTTCTTAAAGGTGTTAAATATCTTCCCATGTATTTAATGGCCATTTGTGTGTCTTCTTAGGACAGTTGTGTATTCAAATTGTTCACCCATAGTTTAATTGGATTCTTTGCCTTTATTCAACTATAGGGTTTTTAAAAAGTATTTTGCATACAAATCCCTTATAAAAACAGATATAGGATTTGCAACTATTTTCTGCCATTCTGTGGGTTGTCTTTTTATTTTCTTCATGGTATCACAGAGTTTTTATTTTGGTCTGCTTTTTCTTTTGTCATTTATTTTTTGGTGTTTTATCTGACAAAATAGTGCCTTACCAAGTTCCTTTAGATTTATTCCTGTTTTCTTCCAGGACTTCCATAATTTTAGTTTGTTTTTAGGAAAGGATCCATTTTGAGTTAACTTTTGTGTATGGTGTGAGGAAGGAATACAAATTAATTTTTTAATTTTTATTTATTTTTATTTTTAATGTTTTTATTTTAGAGAGAGAGACAGAATGCAAGCAGGGGAGGGGCAGAGAGAGAGGGAGACACAGAATCCAAAGCAGGCTCCAGGCTCCGAGTTGTCAAGCACAGAGCCCAGCACAGGACTTGAACTCACGAACGGTGAGATGATGACCTGAGCTGAAGTCAGATGCTTAAACGACTGAGTCACCCAGGCGCCCCAAAATTCATTTTTTGAAATGTGAATATCCAGGTGTCCCAGCGTTGGTCAAAAAGTGTATTCTTTCCCCCATTGACTTGCCCTGTCAGTGTTGCTGAAAATTAATTGATCATATAAGTGAGGGTTTTTCTGGATTCTCGGTTTGATTCCATTGATCTATGTGTCTGCCCTTGCAGACTTTTATATATATCCTCACCCTCCTTGCTAGCACCACACTGTCTCGATTCCTGTACCTTCTAAGTTTTGAAACTGGGAAATGTGAGTTCTCCAGTTTTGTTCTTTGTCAGGACTGTTTTGACCGTGTTGGATCCCTTGAATTTCCATATACTTTTAGGATCAGGTTGTCAATTTTTGCAAGGAAGCCACCTGGCCTCTTGACCGAGATTGCACTGAGTCTGTGGATCAGGGAGTGGATCACTGGCATCGTCGTTCGGAGTCTTCTGGAGTCTTCTGACCCGCGAACGCGGGGTCTTCCCATTGAGTTAGCGCCTCCGCTTCCTTCCGCGAGGATACACAGCTTCCGAGTTTCCATCTGTTTTCGTAAAGTTGTTCCCAGATATTTCATTCCTTTTTTGCTCTTATAAATGGAGTTTTCTTATTTTTGTTTTTAGATTATTCACTGCAAGTGTGCAGGGATACAGCTGCCTATGTGTTGATCTTGTATCCGGCCACCTTTCTAAACTCAGTTATCGGTTCAACTGATCTTTGGGCGGATTCCTTGAGATTTTCTGTACATAAGATAATGTACTTTGCAAATAGAGTCTTCTTAATTTTTAGTATAGTTGAGTATTAGTTCTTTTTTGATTAGTAAGACTTTTTTTTTGTTTTTTACGGAAGTTTAAGACTCAGCAAAGTTGAGGGGAAGGCACAGACGTCCCACATGCCCTCCGCCCCTCACACATGCACGGCCTCCCTGGTTATCAGCACCCCCAGCAGAGGGGACGTTTGGTATTACTGATGCCCGTGGACGCGGCATCACCGCCCACAGTCTGTAGTTCACCTGAGGGTCCACTTGTGGTGATGTCAACTCTGAGTTTGGGCGGATGGGTGAGGAAATGTGCTCGTTGTTGTATCACACGGAGTCGTCTCACTGCCCTGAAAACCCTCTGTGCGCTGCCTGTTCTCCCTCCCCTGCTCTCCGGAGAGGGACGTGAACGTGAACAGAGGCTCAGGGAGGAGAGGCAGGGGCGCGTGAGGGACGGCAGGGCGCTGGGACGGGCGGTGGAGAGAGCAGGTGAGCCGCGGCAGTGGGGGCTGTGTGTGGCCACGAGGCCTGGCGCCCGGGAAGAGGTGAGAGGCGTGCGGGGCGGGGCGAGCCGGGACAGGATCCTGCTTGTGCTCTGGAATCGGGGTGCCTGTGGAGGAGATGGAAGAGGAGTCTGCCGGCTGCGGGGCCCGGGGGTGGGGGTGGGGGTGGGGAGGGTGGGGCGGTGTGAGCACTGGGAACGGGGTGGGGGGGGTGTGGCGTGGGCACTGGGAATGGGATGGGGCATTGTGGGCACCGGGAGTGGGGTGGGGGGGGTGCGGCATGGGCACTGGGAACGGGGCGGGGGTGGTTGCGGGCACCAGGAACGGGGGGGTGGGGGCGGGCGGCGGGGGTGCATTACAGGCACCAGGAACGGGGTGGGGGGGGTGTTGTGGGCACCGGGAACGGGGGGGGCCTGGGCACTGGGAACGGGGGTGGGGGGGGGCAGTGTGGGCACCGAGAACAGGGGTGGGGGGATTGTGGGCACTTGGAACGGGGGAGGGCGGTTGTGGGCACCAGGAACGGGGGGGGGCGTGGGGACTGGGAACGGGGGGGGGGGGGGACGTTTGCGGGCACTGGGAATGGGCGGGGGCGTTGTGGGCACCAGGAACGGGGGGGTGTTGTGGGCACCGGGAATGGGGGGCGTGGGGACTGGGAATGGGGTGGGGGGCAGCGTGGGCACCGGGAACAGGGTGGGGGGGCACGGCGTGGGCACCGGGAATGGGGTGGGGCATTGTGGGCACCGGGAACGGGGGTGGGGGAGGCAGTGTGGGCACCGGGAATGGGGGTGGGGGGGTTGTGGGCACCGGGAACAGGGTGGGGGGGCACGGCGTGGGCACTGGGAACGGAGGGCCCACTCTGGAGCTGCGGGGAGGGAAGGGCCCCCAGGCTTTGGGAGATGTGTTTGCAGGCGCAGGTGCTGGCCGGGCTGTGGTGGTGCTGGGGGGATGGGGGGATGGGGGGCAGAGGGGAAACACTCGGAACAGCACGTGGCCTCCGTGGGCCTGGGCCGTGCACACGTGCCGTGTGGCGGGCCATCCCCCGTGTGACTTCTGTGCACACTTGGAGACATGGCATCTGGCCTGCACACAAACTTTCAAAAAATGTTGAGGACACAACTTAGAAGCATTACGTAAAGGGTCAGTAGAACAGACTTTTAGAGCAGATCACAAAACAGACTGTAGCGAGTCCGATTGAAAATTTGCCTGCCTTACCGTGAAGACATCTACATGTATGTAGATGTGGTTTTGTCGCCCCCACCCCCCCCCGCCCCAAAGACAGCATAACTCAGATTAACTGACAGAGCATAGGCTGCAAAAGCACGTTTTCCATTTGTATACCGAGGATTTATTTCCATATTGTGTAAATAATTAAAAATTAACGAAAAGAAATACCGAAACGCCCCCGTGGTATAAACAGGAAATCCAACACATGGAAATCTCTAAGGGCAATAAACATAAATGAGGCTCGGGTGGCTCACCAGTGATCAGGGAAATAGAAGTTATCGTTCAGGATGAATGACTTCACAGCTACGAAGTCGAAGAATAAAAAACATGTTAATCCCAAGTGACGCCTCCTTAGTGGATTGTGAGAAACTCACATGCGACTTTGTAAATCTCCACAACCACCGTGAGGAGCGGTCCGGCTGGAGAGTTTAAAACCCTCCTGCTGCTTTTACCGTGATGGTGGCGTGCAGGGGTGAGTGGGGAGGAGGCAGTCCAGAGCTGTTAAGAAGCGTACCCCACTTGTGAACCGAAGGGGGTGTTGTGGGAAGAGGCACGGGTTGTCAAGTTATAGAAGGTGTCGGAGGCGTGGTCCCCGGGGGACTGACAGGCCGGGAGGGCTGGGGTGAGGCACCCGCGACACTGGGGTGAGGCACCCGCGACACTCGGGAGCTTGCATAGCATAGTGGCCCGGGGAAGGGAGTGGAGGGGAGGGACCCCTGGCTTGGCGGCAGGTGGTCCAGACCGCCCCAGCTTTGCCTCCGTTAACGGGGTGTCTGCTCACGGCCGTGCTGCAGATTTCGGATGAGTGACGGCCCCAGGGGGCATGCGACTGTCACCGGCACGGAGACCCGGGGAGCCGCTGATGGCTGTTGCTGGCAGTGATTCCGGCGTGCCCCTGTCCACAAATGAACGCCAGCTGCGTCTCCCCTCCCTTAACTGAGGGGAACGAGTCAGGCCTTCCCACGTGCGCACATGGAAGCGTGCCCCAGGCTCCGTTTCCCACAAGGGTAGTGGCGTGGAGAGGGTGGGCCCCCCACCCCCCACCCCCCCTCCCCCCTCCCCCCCTCCCCCCTCCTCGGGCGCTCCAGACAAACAGCTGACGGGGGGCGATAGGTGTGTGCGTACAGGCAGAGAAAGGGGTTTATTGTGAGGAAGGGCTCATGCGGTTATGGCGGCCGGGGAGTTCCTCCACATCTGCCCCAGGCCAGCGGCAGACCCAGGGGAGCCCGTGGTCCCCGAGTCAGGAGGCCCAGTGATGTGGTTCAAGCCTAAAGGCAGAAAGAACTGATGTTTCAGTTTGAAGACCGTCTGGCAGGGGAATTCTCTCGTTCTAGAGAGCATCCACTTTTTTGTTCTAGCAGGCCTTCCTTCAGCTGACGAGGTGAGGCCCACCCACATCACGGAGAGCAGTCTGCTTTACTCACGGTCCGCTGATTTAAAGGTCGTTCTCATTCAAAAATGCTTTCACGGGAACATCCCAAATAAAACGCTTGACCGAATATCTGGGCGCCGTGGCCCAGTCAAGTTGACGCACAAAATTAACCCCCACGGGGGGCGAATGAAGTACGTGAGTTGGTCTCTGGGAAAGAGATGCGATCCAAGTTCACTCGGTGATCTACACTCTCACGGGAGGGTACGGTGTCCCAGAGCGCCTAGGAGGTCAGCGAAGGCTCCCTGCAGGTGGGGACACGAGAGCTGAGACAGAATAGGAAAGGTGAGGAGGGAAGGCTTTCTCAAGGAGACGGAACGGCGTGTGCACGAGCTCGGCAGCACGTGGAGGAACTGGTGGCGGTTGAGTGTGTGGGTTTGTACAGCCGCCACGAGGTGACCTGTGACTGGGGGCCAGAGATGCAGCTTTTGTAGGGGCTGCTAAGAAATTCAGACTCTGCTCAGTGCAGGGGAACTGTTTATGCAACGTGGGATGATTGATTGTTTTTAAAAAAAAATTTTTTTAACGTTTATTTATTAGAGAGAGACAGAGATACAGAGCATTAGCAGGGGAGTGGCAGGGAGAGGGGGAGACACAGAATCAGAAGCAGCTCCAGGCTCTGAGCCGTCGGCACAGAGCCCGACGCGGGGCTCGAACTCACAAACTGCGAGATCACGACCTGAGCTGAAGTCAGACGCCCAACCGACTGAGCCACCCAGGCGCCCCTATTGGTTGTTGTAATGTCTGTTAAATGCATTTTTCAAGTACCTGGTTTGGTCATGTGACACACAGTGTTTTAGCTACTCCAGCACTGAAGCCCGAGAGGTGGATTAAATCTTCACAGAGCAATTCAGGTGAGGGGCTGCTTTGAATTAGGAAGGTGGCCGTGACATGCAGAGAGTGGGAGGGTGGGGAGCCAGGGAGAGACGTGTGGTGAGGGGGCCGCAGGGTGACGCCCCGCTGTCTCACGGGGGCCTGATCGGCGATGGCAGGGCCAGTGTCTGAGGCACAGTCAGCAACCGGCAGATCTGAGCTTTGGGGCTGGCTGTCCCCGGCTCTGGCGTCTGTGCCTTTCCTCTGCCCCTGGAGCCTCATCGCCAGATGGTGACTGAGAGGAAACTGAAGCCAGCAGACGGTAGCAGAACCTCAGGTCACGTCTCGGGGGGCGAGCTGCCAGCGTGGCTCATCTTTACAAGAAGAGTGCTCTCCACAAAGTTCATCCCCCCTCCATCCACGTGGGGTCTGAGTGTGCTGAGTTTGTGTAATGATTACTGCGGGTTTTCTCCAAAGTTGTGTTAGTGAATATCTTCTAAAACATAGAAAATTTGGAAAACTACCCCAGTAGATTCTTATATACCCATCACCCAGATTCCATAACAATGTTTTTTGGGCTTTTTTGTTTGTTTTTGCTTATTTTTTTAGAGAGAGCGCAAGAAGGGGAGGAGGGCAGCAGGAGAGAGAGAGAGAGAGAGAGAGAGAGAGAGAGAGGGAGGGAGGGGGAGAGAGAGACCTCAGCAGGCTCCACACCTAGCACAGAGCCCGACTCGGGGCTGGATCCCACGACCTTGGGATCATGACCTGGGCTGAAATCAGCAGTCGGACACTCAACCGACTGAGCCCCCCCCGCGCCCCGTGACTGATGTTTTACATTCTCCTCGTCTACGTGCATGTGCATTGCAGGTCAGGATTTCAGCCACAGACATGTCAGCCTGTCCCTCACGTCAGTCTATCTGTTATCATGATCTGAGTTTCTCACTTGGTCAAGGGAGTAACTCAGATTCTCTCTCTCTCTTTTACTAATGGTAAGCGGCTGGCACCATAAATATGCTGTTTAGCAGCAGTTTGTAGCCCGATGGTGTTAGCACTCGGGCTAACCTTCTGAGTCCGTCAACCTAGAAGTCTGGCCAAGTGGCGACTCGCTGATGCATTTCTCAGTGGCCTTGTGTGAAGACAGCCTTCCCTCGTCCGCTGAGACGTGCTGCAGTGCTCTCAGAAACACAGGGTCAGTGCCTCCCAGTGTCCAGCGCCCTGGGCCTTCCGCGCTGGAGCTGGGGCCCCGTCAGGACGGCTTTGCCTGCTGTCTTTCAGAGTCTTTCTCCTTACTTGGGCGAGCGGCATTATATTCCCAGGCCGCGTATTTACCCAGTGTGAGCCATCGGTTATGGTCACCCCGGCCTTGGGTGTGAGACACCATGTGCCCGGAGCGGGCCGCCTGCCTGTCTCCTTGGTGTTTGTCCCGTCTTCGCGTCCTGTTCTGACGTTAAATGCTCTCCGCTCACCCTGTAACCGCTGCTGAACCCAGTAATGTGGTCTCCTGCCTCCCAAGCAGTGGGGGCCGCTCTTTTTGTTGAGTTTAATTGAATATTTAGAAACCAGAGCTTCCAGGACTGTTCGCTGGACAGAGCAAGAAAAAGTATTTTTAAATTGTCGAGACTTTCAAATTTCACAGTATAAGATTTTCACCTAGATTTGATTTTTCTTTTCTTATTTCTTCAGTGAAAATCTCGGCTCCTACTAATCTTATCCTTGCTTATTTACTAGTCCTGTGTGTACACTGAACACTCTCCGAGTGGTAATATCAAACTCTCAGCACCAGAATGATTGACTGAAGGTTTATTTATTACTCCTCTTTAGGACATCGTCTAGGACATCGTCAGTGAGGAATGAACACACCCGTGCCATGTGCACAGTCCTTTTGAAATGGTTATTTTCTGTTTGTGGGCATGTTATCAATTTAACATACAATTAGCTTGAATATTTACATTAGTTTCTAATTTTTGGGCTTTCATATTTTTCTTTTGACTTAAGTCAATTTTTGAATATGTAAAAACTTACAATGTGTGCCATTAAACGCAGATAAAAAGAACTCAGAGAATCCTTGCTTCACCCCTATTATCTACCTGGGTCCTGACGCTTCCTGTCTCCTGTGGTCACTTCGGTTACTTTCTCATTTATATTTAGACTTTTATTTGGGGGGAAAAAGCTAAACGTATATTTTTTCTCTTCTGTGCTTCTCTCTCGTAATATGTTCTTCTGATGCAGGATTATCATACTGTACACAACGTCCCCCTATCTTGAAATTGACTCTGTGTTACGATGTTACTAGTTGGTGTCTCCCTCACTATTCTTGGGGCTGCCATGTGAATGTCCCACCTCGCATGTTCAGCCAGTCCCCGTTCAGAGATACTCTATGCTTCTAGGGCTTTTGCAAATACAGTGTTGCAACTAATATCCCCTCGCATGTCTGTGAGGGTACCTTGCAGTTGGAATCCAGAGGAGGACTTACAGGCCACGTGGTAGATGCATGACTTAACTAAGTGGCTCACATTTCTGCCCCTGGGGTAGGGCTGTTTTGCACTTAGCCAGGCAGCTGTTTAGACTCTAGTTTCCTTCAGATGCAAACAGTGGGGTGTTGTCACGTGTTTATTTGTGCCTGAGGTCACTGATGAGGACTGAGGGCCTGTGCTTCTGTTTAAAAATGTGTATTTTCACATTTCCATGCAAATACGAGTTCGGTGTTATCTGTCTCCTCCTCACACCTCAGACATGAGCTGTGGTGATTTTACCTGCTTTCCTGTGGTCTCCAAGGTGTTTTGAAATATGTCTAGAAGTTTAAATTTAAAAAGCTACAGTTTTCCAGTGGGAACCTGAAATTATTTCTCCAACTTAATTGTGTAAATTATTTTTCCTTTATAGTAGTATTGCTGTGATATTCTTATTTAACTATGTGTTGACCAAATAGGGCTCTGATTATGAATGTCTTTATGCAAAGTACCAACTGAGGAGTCTGATGGCCAATTCACTTCAGCTCACTTAGATACCAGGGATCAACTACTATGCGAGGCCGGTGTTTGGGAGCGTGGACCACAGAGGTGGTGGGAGTCAGTCTGCTTTCCAGGGTGTCTCTAAAATGACGTCCCCAAGGAGGCTGTCATTTTGTTCTTTGACTGTGTTCTCTCACATGTGAAAAGTCTGCTGTAGGCCACCAAATCAACATACATATTTCAGAATTGATTTTTATATTTAGTGTACAATTAAGAAATAGGATATTTCATTATAGTATTACCTCCAAAAGATTGATTAAACAACTGTTTATTAACATAACATTATAACCATTAAGGATACTCAAGTGGAGTGAAGTGATTGCAGAACTTTCCATTAGAACTTTGATTTGCTTTAGGTAGCAATTTGTCCAACTTAAAAGTATCCAAAAGCTTCTCTTCCAAATTCTACTAAATCACTGGCTTTAATACTAAATGATAATAAATTAAACAGAGACCATTTCTGTAATTCAAAATTATGATTTGCTGACACATAGTCATACTTAACTAGTAAATTCCTTTGATTTCTGACCATAGGATTTTTTTCATTGTGTATTGTCTGCATAGGAGTTTTATTTATATCACACAAAACAACCTTTCAGGGTGTTGGGAGTGGTTGGGACAGTCATTTCTAGAACATGGGGAGTTCGGGCACATCCATGTGCCTTTCTTCTGCATTTATATAATGATGATTTTAGCCTAGGGAATTGGGAACCACAGTGGAATGATTTTGGCATGGATGCTGCATTTGCACTGAGGTCTTGAATCGTCATTTGCAGAATAAAACCTGTGTTCATTTCTTGTCTTACATCTAATTGACGTCCATATTTTTTGTTAAAGAGTTCTCTAGTAAGAAACATGATTTTATATGAAGGAAAAGTCCAAGGCTGAGTGTTGTAGTTAATACACTGGGGTATTGGGTTTTATTTTGAAAAGTGAATGAACAGGATGACATACCCGTGATAGACACCGAAATGGGGATACTGAGCTATTTGAAAACTTCATGGAGAGTTAAGGGAGAAATTGACCTGCATTTCTCAAGTTCAGTGCCAGGAGAGGTGGGATGAATGTAGGCTTGAAGATTAGCTGAACTGTTTCATATAAATTTACCCAAAGATATTAAGAAAACTGTATAGAAATTCACTGTCAAGTGCTTGCTTCTAAATACAGAAAAGGCTCTTAAATATAACATTGTCTTTAAAAGAAAGACGGCTGTTTTTCATGATGTTGTGTTAACTTACATTATCTGCCTTTCAAATCAGGAATTGTGATGACTTTAATTCGGGAAATGTTATTGCTTTACTTAAAGTGAGGAACACACATTTGATTTTCTTTCTCGGTTCTGATGTTTCAAGTGCACAGAATGAGTGCCAGAGCAACAAGTCAGTTCGGTGGGGATGTCAGAGAAACACTGTGGAGCCGGACCAAGTAGGTAGTTGGTGGGGTTTTTCCAGCAGCAGTTCTGGTGTCCGATGAATCCCAGGCACCCACTGACTCGGGGAAATACACACGTCACCAAGCCCTCAGACAGGGACGATGGGGACTTACCTCCGCGATGGTCTGATTTAATCATGATGGCTCGTTCTTCCAGAAGTGGGGGTCAAACTAAGCCACCGCGACCTGCCTGAAGGGCAGAAGCGTGTGTGCCCGCAGGCTGTGGGCTCTGGAGGGAAGGCTTCAGAGGAACAGGCTGTCCTCGGCCTGGGAAGCCGTCATGGGCCTGTGCACGCGACACACTCGAGCATGTTCGTAAACACGTGATGCGTGCCTGTGTGACAGGCCATATTCCCGGTGTGCGAGGACCACGTAAGGCTTCCGCACGCCACCGTCCAAGGAAGAGAATGGCGCAGCTCCACCTGGGAGGACCTCTTGGGCTGGCTGGGTCTCTGGGGTTAGAGGTGAGAGCGCCGTCTTGACGGTGGAGATACATCTGTAGACCTTGAGGGAAGGAACATGACGAGTTAAGATTTACTTCAGGAAGAGAAGAGACCGGAGAAGGAGGAGGAGCGGAGGGGCCAGATCTGGGATCCCGGACGCAGCCGGCGGTCAGGAGCGCGTGGGGCCACAGGTGAGTCATCGGCAGGTTCAAGCTCACGAGCACCTGGGAGGGCACTGAAGAAAGAGGATTCCGTACCCTCTGGTTATGGGTCGAAGTGAATCCTTTTTGACTTCATCTTGAGGCCGCTCTCAGTAACAACTCAAGTAGGTTTGTTTAGTGGTGGCCCCTGGACTTTGTTCAGCTGAGAATTGGGCTGGATCCACAGGATTTATCCTGGTGGAAGTGGAGGGGAGTGAGTTGCAGCCTCAGAGCCTGGCCTGGATGGTTACTCTCCTCGTGTGGAAAGTAACCCCTGGTGGGAGTGGATGGATAAGGCCCTGGGTGTTTTCCTCCTCCGACGCAGCGGGAGGTTAGTGTCCATAAAATTGGGTTGAACCGTTCAGGCACGCTGTATTGGAGTCTGGGTGTTGGGAAACCTGTTTTTAAAACAATTCTCTGTGCTCAGAATGTGCAAATAGATGGTGTTGAGTCTTTGTTTTGAGTGGCAGAGATAAAAAGGCTTTAATCTTTCTGTCAAATGCAGCGTCTTAGTAAAAGATGAGGACGTGACCTAATTCATGAGGTAGGTGGTAGATTGCCGTGTTGAGTGTTGACAGCAGAAGTCTGAATGTTCCTGCACTGGCTTGCCTCAATTCTCTGCCCCCCTGACCCCCTTGGAGGAGAGGGTCAGTCTGGAAGAACAGGTTGACTGGCTGTGGCCCCGGTGACGACCCCATCTGCCAGGACCGCCACCCTGTGGGTATTCCGTCAGCTTTAGGTAGACCGCGTTGTCGGACGAGTGCGTTCGGCCCTTAGCAGTTTGCAAGGAGAGCTAGTCCTCGCTCACCTCTGTGTGCAGAAGTGTGGCTGCGCTGGGCTCCGTGGCCTCTTGCCCTGTGACCACAGGGGAGAAAACGCACTCGAAAGTCTAGGCTGGTACGTATGAGGGAACTTACTAGAATAGCTGGAGATGTGGGCAAAGCAGTGTACGTGTCACACCCGCAAAACCTATTTCAGTAGAGGCCCGTGTGTGGGCTCTGTCTTGGCGACCGCGTCTGCCCTTGTCAGGGAAGCGAAGGCGTGGGCGTGCGTGGGCCAGGCCACGTCTGATCTGTGGGCCAGTTTGATGATCCCAGATTTACTTAGAAAGTAAAGTCGAAGAGAACATCTATTTGGAAAATTCCAAGTGAAGTGACGATCAGTGTGAAGAAAACCGAAAGATTCTTTATTAAATAAATATGTGACTGGGGTAGGTTAAGTGTCTGACTTCGGCTCAGGTCATGATCTCATGGTCTGTGGGTTCGAGCCCCGCGTCGGGCGCTGTGCTGACGGCTCAGAGCCTGGAGCCCGTTTCGAATTCTGTGTCTCCCTTTCTGCCCCTCCCCCGCTCATGCTCTGTCCCTCTCTGTCAAAAATAAATAAACATTAAAAATAAATAAATAAATACGTGACTTCACTGAATAAGGTTACACCAGGAAGTGATACGGGAGAGTAAATTTGTGTTTTCTCTACAAATGAATTCATGGTTTCAGCATAACACCAATCAAAACGCCTAGAGTATTTTTAAATAAAATAAATGGATTCTGAAGTTTCGCTGCAAAAACGAGCAGGTGGGAACGAAGGGAAAACCAAAACAGGGAAAAGACGCTGACCCTCCCTCCAAGTGTCAGTGTACCGTCAGCACTGCGGTCGTCGGAACAGCATGGCGCGGACGCGAGACCAATGACGCGGATCCACACGGTGCAGCCGGTCCGAACAGAGTCCAGCGCTGACAGCAAGGCTGTGGGAGTGTGAAGGAGACGGTGTTAGTTATTTTGAAAAAATATTTATGACCCGCTACATGCATTCCAAATGGATTAAATAATTAGTATAAAGACTCAAAACTATAAAACACTCCCCCTCATCTCACCCACTGTCAGACTACACGTCTGTCGCATCATTGACGGGAATCTCGTGGAGTCTGTTTAATAAACTGGGAGGAGATCACAGGGGGTCAACTCGGGTTTTCACTTCGGGGCAGTGGGGACCTACTGGTACTGGGACGGTGTCCGGGCAGGACAGTGGTCGTTCCGGCTCCGAGTAACCATGGGGACTTGTGGTGCCTGGAGACTGAGAGCTGACCACTAGGCGGGCCGCACGTCAGGTGCGGGCAGGGCGGCGCTGGGCGGGCGCCCTGGGAGGGCCGTGTGCCGTGGGGTTTTCCCGGAGCTCCGAGGACGGGTCTGCCTGTGACACCATGGGCAGCATCGTTCATTCACGTGAGACCCTGGGACAGACCGACTGCGTCGGAGAGATTCGAACCTTTGGGTCCCACGAGAGCATCGATTTGTTGGACTAGGTCACAAACCCAAAAGTTCTGCTTCCAAGTCAGCACGACAAATAGATTTGTCACTTGACTTCCTTTTGCTGCATATTTACAGAATTTAGGATACATCTTTTAAAACCAGCCCAAAAGCAATACATATTTGAATATGAATTGTTAATCAATGTCTGGAAAAGCAAACAGCTATCAGTCATTACCGGACAGTTAATTTTTGAAAGTCCTTTGCAGTGTTCAGCGCCAGATGCGGACGCACGGCTTTCAATTGGAGACCGCTCCGGCGTTGTTTTATGGAATTCCGGGATTATTAGTCAGACTCTCTGGCGGTGTTACTCTCCAAGCACTAAACCTGGATTCCGAATAAAATACAGGGCAGGAAACTAGTTGTCCTCCTCCTCCCGAGTTTAGGTGCCCTCGGTGTCCTCCGCGTCGGTTCTGCACCGGCTGTGTGATGCGCGGACAAGTCACTGGGGTCACGGGGTCACAGCACACAGACGTCCCCTCTGGAAGCAGGTTTAGCAAATTGTAGATGGGCGTTTGCCAACATCCAAAAGTACAAATAAATGAAACTTCCAGGAAAATGAGTGAGAGAAACTCTGTGTTTCTGAGAGAACGGTCGTTGTTGGCCCTTCGTGTGTCCTCTCACTTCCTCCCCCTGGAGTCCTGGCCCCTGAGCGCCACCCCCTCCCCCGCCCCCTCCCCACCAACACCCAGCCATCAGGACCGCCTGCCGATTCTGCCTTTGGGGGCGTCTGGATTCCACCCACATCTCCCCATCCTTACTCACCCGGGGAATGCAGCAGCCTTCTCTGCCTTGACCTTTTTATCCTTGACCCTCTTCTGCCCTGACCTCTCCTTCCTTTCACCTCCTTCTCTTGACCCTCCTTCTGCCCTTGACCTTTTATCCTTGACCCCCTTCTTCCCTGACCTCCCCCTTCCCTTGACTCTCCCTCTGCTCTTGACCTTTTATCCTTGACCCCCTTCTGCCCTTGACTTTTATCCTTGACCCTCTTCTGCCCTTGACCTTCCTTCTCCCCTTGACCTTTGGTTAATTTTCTTCATTGTGAATGGTTGTACCGGGTGATATTTGCCAATATCGTCCGGCCTTTTTGGAGGTGTGGATTTTCAGATGTTCTTAGTTGGCCGTTCCAGAAACGTTTCTTTGGGACTGAGTCCTGTTATACTTTATCTGTGGACCTGCAAGGAGCGTCTCTGGTCATGTGCTCCAGGGCAGGGTTGCTGGGGTGGGATTCGTCCATGCGTCTTTACTGCGTAACTCAGGAGCCCGTGGCAGGGGTGCGCTCCAGTCTGGGCGCCCTGCATGTACAAGAGTGTCTCTAGTTTCTTCATATCCTCACCTAAACTTCTGGTTTTATTGTTTTCACCTATCTGTTGGGTATATTAAGCAAATTCATGGAAGTTTTGAAGTAATATCTTTATTTTCATTCAGTTCATAACCTGCTGTGTTCTTTTCTCTGTCAGTTGGTGTTGTGTCCTGATGTCTGTCTGTAAGTTGGTGTTATGGTCAGAGACTACATTCTGACTGACCATGATGCTCTGTGGTTGCTTTGGGGCTGTGCTCCATGGGGGACTCTGAAGTGAGTTTTGTTTGGTTTTGTTTTATTTTTTAAAGTAAACTCTACACCCAGTGTGGGACTCGAACTCATGGCCCCAAGATCGAGTCACACGCTCCACTGACTGAGCCGGCCAGGAGCTCCTAAAACGAGAACTTTTTATTATTATTATTTATTATTATTATTACTATTATTTTAATGTTTTATTTTTTTTTAAGACAGAGAGTGACAGAGTTTGAGTGGGGATGGGGCAGAGAGAGAGGGAGACACAGAATCCAAAGCAGGCTCCAGGCTCTGAGCTATCAGCACGAACTCAGGGCTCGAACTCACGGGGGTGAACTCACGGGGCTCGAACTCACAAACTGTGAGATCATGACCTGAGCTGAAGTTGGATGCTCAACTGACTGAGCTTTTTAAACAAAGAACTTTTTAAATTCATGGCTGTTTCTTTCAGATTCATAATCATGTTTCACATCTTCTGTACCTTTGCCTATTTTCCTTTTATTCTAATGGCAGATGGGCAGGCAGGTGTGCCCAAATCTCCAGCTGCCGCTTTAATTTTGTTTATCTGCAATATTTGGTTATTGGGTTTTTTTATCTTAAATATTTGCCGCGTATGTGTGTGGTCTTGGTTGTTGTATCTTCTTGATTTATTGTTCCTTTTATCAGTGTTTTGTTGTCATGTTTTTATTGTTGCTGGAAAATCTGGGTTTTTTTTTTTCATAAATTGGTTTAAATTGGATTGATCCCCTTTGGGGAGTTCAGATTTCCCTAGTTTATACATCACTGTCCTTTTCAACTTTTTTTGTATATTTTTGTGTGTCTTCAGTTTATTTCTTGTCTTTATTTTATTGTCTGCAGATTTCACGTGAAGAGCTTTTAAACTTGAAACAACTATTTCCGTTCTGTGTGGGGGAGATCTGTTTTTTTTGCAAGATAAACAATTGCATTGTCTGACAATGATGATAATTTTTTCTTCTCCTTTTCCAGTCATTAAACACCATATTTCTATTTACTGCCTTACTAATTTAGCTCTGTTTTTTCAGAACATTAGATGGTAGTGATGATAATTGAAGTGTTTTATAATAACTTTCTGATATCTGTTAACAAGATCATAAGATTTTTCCTTCTGGTTTACTTAGGTGATTTGTTACTTACGATCATTAGGATATTATTTTGTGGACATGTAACTATTTCTGTGTAGTTGCAATATTATTCTTTTGTTCTGTTCTTGAATTCTATTATCAGAGTGCCGAAGACGGTCCATTTTTATTCCAAAGTGAGACTTTGTTCTTCATTTATTTTTGTTCTTTTTCTTTGTCAGGTTTTTTAATTTTTCTGTCGGATGTGGTGGGAGTCATTCCCTCTTTCCTATACTTGGGAATACTTCACACAGCATAGGATTTCTTTCCTTGAAAGTTTCAAAGGATGTGCTCATAACCATCTGAGCTTTGGATCATTTATAAAGATGGTGTTGGGGTGCCTGGGTGGCGCAGTCGGTTAAGCGTCCGACTTCGGCTCAGGTCACGATCTCGCGGTCCGTGAGTTCGAGCCCCGCGTCGAGCTCTGGGCTGATGGCTCAGAGCCTGGAGCCTGCTTCCGATTCTGTGTCTCCCTCTCTCTCTGCCCCTCCCCGTTCATGCTCTGTCTCTCTCTGTCTCAAAAATAAACAAACATTAAAAAAAAAAAAAAACTTTAAAAAAAAAAAAAGATGGTGTTGACAAAATTGTGAGTCTGTTCATTGTCTCCAAGTCTGCTTGAGTTTTGACAATTTAATTTTTACCGAAAATTGTCACCTACAGTGCAGATGCAGGCCGCTGCCTGCTGTGGCTTTAACTTGGCATCGTTTCTCCATCGGGTTATTTCATTCAGTCTTCTCTACTTTGGCTTATAGACGCTATTATCTTCTCAAGTGGCGTTGCAGACATCGAACTGAAAATTTAATACACTGTCTCGTTTCCTGCAGTAATTTTATTTGGCGTAACTTCCCTCTGGTTTTTCCAGCTGATCCCTATATTGTTAGCAACTGTATATTCTTAAAATACACACTGACTCAGCCCTGCTCTTCCCACCGAGTTTCCCACTTCTCAGCGGTAGGCAAATACGGACGGTGGTTCGCTTTGACGCGCTGCAGACCAGCGAACCAGTACAGGAAAGGCTGTTGTGAGTCGCAGACACCCCTGTGTGGGTGCGGCTGTCTGGTGTCGCCCGCCTGCCTGCCAGGTAAGCCTGCCGTTCCTGGTCCGTGGGCACGGGCGAGCGAGAATCGGCCAGGTCAGAGCGGCTGATGGCCGGGTGGGCACAGCTTTCTCTCGCCACCCTGGTCATGCTGCCATCCGCCCTTGGGTTCTGCACACCCCTGCACGCTGCTCCTCGAGGCAGGGAGCCCACGTGCTTGGGGGCCACGACTTAGGGTGTCCTGAGCTGGAGCCGCCCGGCGGCACCCTGTCCACACGTGGGACCCTGGCGCGTTCCCGCAGGGCGCCTGCCACACATCGTCTCCTCCCTGACCCGTGGCACGTGGCTTCTGTTCGTGTCTGCCTCGGCCCACACTTCGTGTAAATACAGGATGTGCAAAAATACCTGTATATACAGCTGCTGCCTTTAAGGGTCTCCCCTTCATTCCCAGACGGCATGACGATGGCTGCACAGGACCCACATGATTTTTCGGCGTTGTCGTGTAGAAGCTGTTTCACGTGGTTTATGGTGTACGAGCGCCTCCATTCTCTCTTCTTCAGGTTTTTTGGTTTCTGTTTTTGGTTTTGAGAGAGGGAGAGCGAGAGAGCGAGCATGGGCGAGGAGCAGAGAGAGAGGGAGAGAGAGAACCCCAAAGAGGCTCTGAGCCGTCAGCCCAGAGCCCAGCTCGAGACTCCATCCCATGACCCGCGAGACCATGACCTGAGCCGGAATCAAGAGTCGGGAGCTTAACCAGCTGAGTCCCCAGGTGCCCCGTGCATTCTCTTAATCATTGGTAGGGTTATGTCACCAATAACTTATCTGTCAATTCAGTGGGTCGGGGCTGAGATCAAACTTGCCATCTTACTCAGAAAACCTGAAATACATTTTGTGTACAAGGGCTCGTTGAGATGTTCACAGACCGCAAGGCCTGCACTCAAAGCATACAGGTCGGTGGTTCACTTCTTGCGGAGCTGTGCCAGACATTTTTATCCCCCGGAAGGAAACGTCGTGTCCCGACTGGCCCTTGCACACGCCCCTGGCCCCCACCCCTGCATCCGCTAGTCTGTGCTCTGTGGATCTTCCCTGGGCCTTCTGTGGACACGGGGTCATGGTGTTATCCATGGCTGATTGCTCTCTCTCACCAAGCAGTCAGGGTTCGGCCACGGCGCTCCGTGTGCCGGAACTCCATTTCTGTCGTTAATGTGATTCCACCTTCGGGGTAGGACACGTGTGTAGCCACACATCACCTGGTGGGCATTTGGGTTGTTTTGCCTGTTCTGAGGGACACTGCTGTGGACACTTGGGGACACGTTTTTGTGCGGATACGTGTTTGACTCTCTGGGTCTGTACGTGGGAGTGGATTTGGCGGCCGGTGTGGGCATTCCATGTTTAATCACCGGGAGGAAGCACCAGGCTCTTCCGAAGGCACGTAGGGGTCCTCATGTGCCGAGCCTCACCAACACCGCTCCTTTCCACGTTCTGATGACAGCCAGCCTGGGGGTGTGCAGTGGCGTGAAACCTGTACTTTAAACCTATTTCTTGTCAAAAATGACACAGTTTGAGCATGAAAAGCCTAATGGAGAAAATAAAACATACCCATTACAGCACAGACAAAAAGCTACTCAGCATTTCAGGGTTTTTAGCCAAGGTGAAGATTCTTTAGCAGACATATCCGTTCCCGTAAATTATAAGAAGACAAAAACCCTAATTGTATGGCTTCCTTCTGTGCTTTGGGGTTGATTGTTTACCAAGACAAGTGAGTCCCCACAGGTCCAGCTGTGTCCTCCTGGTGGGTGGATTTGAGTTTTCCGGACACTTCTCTGTGATTAGGAGGACTGTCGCTCCCGCTCCTTCGGTCCATTCTCCGCTCCGCAGACATCAGTTACGTGCTGGTGAGCTCTCGTGTGATTTTCGTCCCCTGCCTGCCTGCACACGTCTGTGGGATTCGGTGGACACCCTCACTGCTTCACTTGACTTTAACACATTTCGTCATGGACTTTATTCTAAGTACGCTCATGTCGCTTTCCTCCTCAACACGCATCCCCTCCGAGCCGGGCTGGCTGGCTCTCTCCTGTCGTCCAGGTTACGGACATCCGCTTTCTCCGAAACCCCACAGCAACAGCAGCGTATCTTGACGGTATTGAATCTGCATTGTTTTTGGCCTACGATCCTCAGGTCTGTCGTTCTAAATAGAGCATCATTAAATTACCCTTCAGGAATGTGCACTCTCGTTTGGAGAAACGTGTGTCTTCGCAAGTGTGAGGAGTTCTGCATCGGTGGTCAGACTCTTTCCTCATTTTGCTGCATTTCACAGGGTCCTGAAATACTGTGTCCTGCCTCTGATCTGCAGCTGGTCCCATTTCTTTTTTCCCTTGAACGGGAAGCTTCTTGTCTGTATGTGCTGCTGGTGGTTCTGAGGGCAGCGAGTGGAACACAACACGACAATCTACTAACTCTCCCCCCGTGGGGCTTCACCCTCGGTTTGGAGAATATGTAATGATACATAGTGACGTCAGTGCCTTTGCCAATGCCTTCCCCTCATGAGGTGTTCCTAGTAACAGACGTACTTAAACAGAACAGAAGCACGCACGTTTTATAATTAACCTGAAGAAAGACTTCTTTGAGTCATACTTGGCCAGTTTAGCAAACGTGTGTAGGGTTTATAAATGTTAATGAAAAAGCGATACCGTAAAGGCCCATCCCTGCATGAAGACTGCGTGACTTTCTCGCAAGCTGAGCACACACGCACGCCAAGATGTGCGAGAAGGACGTTAAAATAGCCTGAGCGTCTCCCGTGCAAGTGGGAAGCCATCGCCCTGTCTTCCCATCTGCTTCCTACAACTCGCCTGGCCCGTCAGTGAGACTGACCTGTGTTCTCACTGAAATCCTGCCCTAAATCAGCAGGCGCTGGTCACGATGAAGAAAAGTAAGGTCCATCACCAAGGCCAGAAAGTGGTTTATCGATCCCTCCGCGTCAGGATGCTTCGCTGGGAGGTCTGCGTTCCTCCAGCATCTGGCCCACCAGGTAGCGGGGGGCAGGCCATCGGCCCCGCGGTCAGGCCGTCGGGTAAGACGCCTCTCGGAGGGCTGTGGACAAGGGAGGAATTGGGGGTTAGGCATTGGCCAGGTGGGTGTGAGGGGACAGGCAGGGTGTCCGCATAGAGGCCCTTGGGCGACTGTGGGTGGAGAGTGGGAGAGCGTCAACGAGCCAGCAGGAGAGCAGAGGAGAAGCCAAGGGCCTGTGGCAGGTGGAGGGGAGGGGGCCTCCAGGAAGGCGCTGACGCCTTCCCAGCTCTCCGTCCACGTGTCTGGGGGAAGGAGGGAGGGGCCGCCACGTACGGTCACGTCCAGTCACACTGTCGCAGGAGCGATGCAGACAGATCAGGGCTCCCTTAGGTGGACGTCACATCTGCCGCTTAGGATGGAACCAGAGAAGTTGCCCCGTGTGAGATGGCGCTGCCCAGCCTGTGACGCACGGTGACCCTGTGAGCTTCGGTGATGGCTCTCCCCCCTGACGTTTTTGGCTTAAATGTACGAAGTGAAGTCCCATAAAAGAACACACTTCTGGGAAATGTGAAAGAAGAAGGAACGGTGGTTGGGTGAGAGATTTTAGCAGCATTTTTCGAACCTTCATACCAGGAGAACAAGCCGTGGAATTTATAGTGTGGGGGAATCCCCTGCACTTCGAGAGGTTTGAGCTCAGTACTGCTGAGAGTGGGCATCTTGCCTCCACGGAAGGGAGGACAGGGCTGTTGTAATTAGCGGAGTTAACACAGTAGCGGCCCAGGCACGTGGGAAGCGGCTTCATCCGACATCCACAGGCCCCTGAAGGTTTCACAGACGTGGTCACTCTCGGGCAGCACCTTCCCAAGAGTAAGTGAAGGAACAATAAGTTAGGTCCAGCAAGAACGTTCCGGCAAGAGAGAGTTCAGAACGGGTCCTGCTAAATCAGGTGGCGCTTTGCCGTGTTTGAGTCATCTCGTGTGCGTGTCGTCTCCGCACTCCCGTGTTGGTCTGAGAGTGGACAGTGTCATTCTGTCAGAGTGAATAAAGTTGTCGTCATTATAAACACACGCAGCGGCCACGAAGACCTAGTCTTGCGTAGAAGTGCAATAACGCACCCAAAGTCACATGACCGACAGCAGGTCACACAGGTGTCTTTCTACAGGGACGTGTTTAAGTTGCACACGTTCCTCCAGCCCCTGCTGCTCCAGCCGCAGAGTGAGAGCAGACGGTCCTGATGCCACGTGGTACCCACAGCTGGCCAGGGGACGCTCCTGGCTGTGGGCACGTCTCTAGTGAAGGATTCTGGGGAGCCCGTGTGCCCGCCCGCCCGCCAGGCGGGGCGCCAGGAGGTCGGAGGGAGAGCGGGTCAGTGGGCGCTTTCCCTGTCCGGTGGGACTGGTGATGGTCGGGGTTGTCCTGCTCACCCGCAAAGGCTTGGCGACCCTGGTGCCTGCTTCTCAGCCACCTGCTGAGGCCAGGAGAGGAAGAGAACCACGGCTGGGTTCCCGGGTTCCCGGGTTCCGGAGCGTGGGTGTGGGGGCCAGCCCTGTGCAGACACCTCCGTGCAGCGCTCGGCCCCGGCGGCCACGTGTGACGGAGCCACGTCGGCTCCGGCCCGGGCAGCTGGCAGACGGGGTGCGTGTAGGCCGAGCGCGTCCAGACGCCCGACGGGTTTGCAGACGCCCTTACGGCTCCTGTTTGTGTACTTTCTAAGTCAAGCAGAGTTTTGAACGGGCTGTCTGTGGCGCAGCTGTTTGTGTGGACGGCAGCCTTGCGCGAGTGCGTCGGCGTGGTCGTGGGTGAGCGCGGCGGTGCCGGGAGTGCGGGTGGGCGGTACTGTCGCGCAGTCTAACCCGGCAGGACGCGGCTTCCTCCGCGCCGGCGTCACCTGGGGTGGGGGGAAGCGCAGGTTCTGTTTGGGTGGGAGGGTCTGTGGGCCAAGGGTCTGCGTTTCCAGGGAGCGTTCCGGACGCCGTTCCCCCTTGCTCTGAGCCCTTCCTCCCCGGACTCTCCCGTTAATAGAAGCATCTGGCAAGCTTCTAAAACCCTGAGGCTCAGACCGCACCCCACACAGATTCAGGCGTGGTCTCAGGGGAGACCGGTGCGGGCACTGGTGCTCTGTGGGCGCCCGGTCCTTCCCGAGCAGCCACGTTTAGTGGCCTGGAGCTGCCCCGGCACCACGGCGTCATCCTTCACACCTCGCTGGGCCTCCCTCTCGCGGGCCCATCCACGTGGCCCTGGCCTGAGGGTGCAGCGCCTGCCACCTCGCCAGTCATCCTCCTGCCTCCCCCGCCCTCCTTCCTGGCGCGCAGGGTGACCGCCCGGGGCCGCGCGGGTAGCGCCCCGCACGCGGCCCCTGCCGCTCGACAGGACGGAAATGCCAGCCTGCTCGCACCTGAGGCCCGACCGCCGGGGCCCGGCTGGGGGCACCCGGTCGACCGCGATTTTCACGCACCGGGAGGCCCCCTCATTTATCCAGAGACGTCTTTCCGACTTCCCCCTTCTCCTCTGCGGACGAGGCCTGGCACGCCATCTTCTTTACTTAGATTCCCTCCTGACCGCTGCTTCCGTTTTCTGACTGCTTTGTCTGGTGTCAGAAGGAAGCCCCCCCTCGTCCCCGGGCTCCCACGGAAGCAGAGGCCGCCCTGGAGGAGCCTGGCGCACGGGCCCTGCCTGGTACTTCCGAGGAAGTCGGTGTCCGTTTAATGATGATTTTCAACATTTCCTACTCCAACAAATCTTCATCCAAGTGTTATCTGAATCTTTCTAAAGGCATGGTTTTCATTTCAACAGCTTTGGTGAAAGTAGAAAAGCCTTTCTAAAGGCAGAAAAAATTGCTTTAAGTAAAATACTGATAATACTTCAATATTTTGAAGAAAATCCTGGCCAGTTTTCTTTTAAAAACATATTTACTCAAATCCTGTAAAACTGTTCGGCAACGGTTATTCAAAACTTAGCCTTCCCGTGTGTTAGGCCAGTCGCCGGAGCCCTGGTCAGATGGGAGGCAGATGTGCTGCCCTGTGTGCTCAGTGCAGGCGGGTCCCATGGGCTGCTGGGCGAGGGGCCGTGGTCCTGTTGTGGCGCTCACGCCCTTGGCCCGTTTCCGCTTTGCCCCCTCAGACCAGAACCGGCCTCGCCCTGCTGCACCACGAAGGGTCTGGAAGCCCCTGCGACGTCCGCCTGAAGCTGACGAGAGAGGTCCTCACGATTCAGAAACAGGACGTGGTCTGTGTCCGCGGGAGCAGCCACGGCGCACATGTAAGTGCCCTGCGCCGCCGCCGGGCGTCGCGTGGACGCGCTGGGAAGGCCTAACTGGGTGAGGCCGCTTTCCTGTTGCCTTCGGGCTGTTTGCTGAGGAAGAGCCCCTCCCCCATTAACTGTCCCCAGACATCAGGTTCCAGGTGGACCCCTTTACTGTCTCCCTGACTCCCGCCATTCCTTTGCTGATGGGTTTCCCTTAAGGACCTTTATGTGAAAATGGCCCCACGCACCACGGGATGGAACGTGACACAACCTCATTGGAAATGGAAGGACATAGTGTGAGAGGTCGTCTGCTGGCGGAAACCTCAGCCGGGAGGTCTCTGTCTAGAACCATGTGCAGCGGCCACTTTCTGGTGCCTGGCGTCAGCTCTGTCCCTGGCGTCTGGGGACATAAACAGGCACTCCTGCCACTTTTGGCTTCAGTCTCTTACAAATGAACTTTTCTTAAGGCAAGAAACTTACTGATTAGAGGCAATAAAATGTCGAATAAAGATGAGGAAGAATAATTTTGGCTGGTTTTGTTTCAGTTTAACTCAAACAGGGCTACCCTATGTGGTATATTTAATATGCAGTATACTGTACATGATGTATTTTAATATGCGCTATACTGTGCGTGATACATTTAATACACAGCATACTGTATATGGTATATTTAATACACAGTATGCTGTAAATGATATTTTAATATATAGCATACTGTATGCAATATGTTTAACATACAGTATACTGTCCATGATATATTTAATATATAGTATGCTTCACACGATATATTTAATATACAGTATACTGTATTAAGTGTGCTATATTAAAACTGTAGCCAATTTCCTGTTTTCCTTCTGCTGGACTCATAATTGGAAATATATAAATCTATGCATATACAATCTACGTCTCACTGCTCTGTCCTTTGAATGCTCCCACCCAGGAGCTACAAAAACAGAGAGGCTCAAGGAATCATGTAGCTGAAAATAAGTTTTTTCTGTGCATTTGATAATACCCCAGGTCATTCCTTTTCCCCAGTCCAGGGAGGGCTGTTGGGAGAGTGCGGGCTCTTACGTTCACAATTGCCTGGGTCCTCATGACCTTTGATTGGAAATGAAGTAAACTGGCCATTTCTCTCAAATCGGCGTTTCCCGGTAGATGCAGATGCTGCCAATGTGATGTCTTCCCTGGGAGAGCCCGACGTGCCCCCGCACGGAAGCGATGCCGGGCTCCTGTGTGAGTCATACACACACGTGGCCCTGAGAACGGAAGTGCTCGTGCCTTCCACTGGAAGTGTCCCTCTGTGCCCCACCTTTCTCAGGTCACTGCCCCTGTTCCGGATGCTCCCTGCCATCCAGGACAGGTGAGGCGACTGTGATGGGGGTGGAGGACAGTTCCTTCCGCTGTTCCTCCCTTGAATCGAGGGTCGGGTTGGACGTTGGGGTCCACCTTCCTGCAGCCCAGGCACTAACCCCTCATTTAACCTACTGTCCCCTTCTGTCCTCTACCTGTTCTGAGTACTTGGTGGCATGGGACTGGGGAGCAGAGGGTTAGCAAAGAGTTTGGAACTGCTTAAAAAATTATCCTTCTTCAGAGTGACTTTATAATCTGTAGAGAATCCCTGACAACTTATAATAAAAACATTCAGTGTTTCTGTGCTCAGTTGTCCAGGAAAAATAAATTACATTCTTTATTCATAATGTCAGATTCTTGGCCTAAGGTTAAGTCCTTGATGAAAGTGATCAGTTCCTTCCTAGGATAAATGAGTGTGTGTTCGGACCTGTCAGTTTATGTTTATAATTTCCAGTGATTCACTGAGGGCTGTGAACGGCCACAGTACAGACCTTAACTCGCCCGCTCTGGAGAGTGGGTGGGGGGCACACGGGGCTTGGGTCTGTGACCACTGTGTCTGCCGGCCGCACTTCCAGTGTTCTCTGTGGGTTCCCTGCTTCTCCTCCTACAAAATCGTGGATGTTCTGGTGAAGAAACACGTGTCCCTGTGCTGGATGGTTTGGGGGGCGGTTCCGGGGGAAACAGTCAGCAACCTGAGATCAGACTCCTGTATCCCAGCCACAGAGCAGACTGGGTGCAGCCCCATTAGTTTGCTGGAGGGCTGAAGCATTGCATTCTTCAGTTGGTTATAAAAATAACAGCTGTCTTGCCTGAGAATACATCGTGTGCCTGGAGACCGAGAAGACTATTTTTAACAAAGGTCACAGCTGATTTTGGAATGGGCTCCAGAACACCTCTGGGGGAGCTCTCACCGCGCCTGTGGAACTGGACGTTTCCAAGGAGGCCGCACCTGGCCGAGGACGATTATTCCCTTGAAGCTTATTCCGAAGGGCAGGAGTGGAAGGTCTAGTCAGTCCACGGTGCGTCAACAGAAGAAACAAGTCGGGGTTTTACACGTCGCCGAACCCCGAGCCTCTGTGGCCAGGACGTGACACTTACGTGTCAGATTCGGTGCGACACCTATTTACTGGGCACACAGTATAGATACTAAATTCCAGCAGAAACTAGCTTATCGGTAGGACCACAAGACTTAAAACTACCATTAAACGTCATTGCTGTCGTGTGTGACTCCGCCCCCGGGGGCCGGGACCGTCCTGGACACGTCACGTACCTGACGTCACGTACCTGCCGTGGGTGACTCCGCCCCGGGGGCCGGGACCGCCCTGAACACCTGAAGTCGGGGTCGTTCTGCAGCCGCACGTGCAGCAGGCCCATGGAGTTCTCGTCCTCGACGTCCGTTTTCTTCCCAGGAAATGGTGCTGGTGACCGTTGCCGCCTTTCGCGCTCTGACCTTGGGGCGAAGTGCGCGTGCCGCGTGCTTGGTGATCCAGCCGCGCGGTGGCGGGAACCGGCTCCCCCGACCCCGCAGGCGGACTCTGCGGGGGGCTCCCCGCCTCCGGCCGCACTTTCTGGATTGCGCGCGTCCGAGACACGGGAACGGGTGGACGTGACCCTGCCGAAGCAATCGCTGCAATGTCAGTTCACGATGGGTGTTATTTTTATCACAAAAGATGGAGGACAGGACTGCACTGACTCTTCCATAAAACCAGAGGATTTTTTAAATCTGCCGGTTCAACACTGGAATTTAAAACCAGAAAATTCTTGTTTCATTCATATTTCTTCCCGTTGAGATCAACGTGGCGTTTTGCAAATTTCAAATCCTGGGATTTTCCCATTATCTCCTAAGGAGAGGGAGTGCATATAGCGTGAGAGACCTAGCTTTTTCTCGTGTTTCAGGGTTTTGTGTACATCATTTTATTTTACAGTCATCCCTGTACACGTGACACGTTGCATTTCTCTACTTGTAAGTTTATGCTTGTGGCTTAAATTAATGTGGTTGGGAAGGTCTGCATGAAGAGAACATTTTAATAAATTTATATCGTATTCGCTACCTTGAGTCCCGGCGAATTTGCGGCTGGCACGTACTTCAGTGGATTCTGTGTCCTCGTGTTACTATTTGGGACGCTAAGATTCAGAGCGACCCAGCTAAGCTCCTGGAGTTAGTCATGGGGTCAGGGCAGTGTCTCAGCTGCTCCTCTGTGAGGGTGTGACCCGGGGACGCTCTCGCACACGGATCCCCGGTTCTGGCGGGGGCTGCCAAGCTGGCGTGAGCGGAGGCTCCCGGCCCCTGGGGCTGGCGTCGGCCCACCTGCCACGACCTGGCTGCATCTGCATGAGACCTCAGGAGGCAGTCCCGGGGCCCAGAGGTCAGAGGACAGCTGACTTTCTCCCCTGCTTGGAGCAGGAGTGCTGGAAAGTCACGTCCTTCATGAGTGAACTTGAAACCACCATAAAGTCACGTCCTTCATGACTGAACTTTAAACCACTGTAAGCAACAGATGGCAGAAATAAAACAGACGTTGACCTTCGGGGACCTTAGGCTCGGCAACAACCAGGTTTGTAGCACGCCTCTGGCACAGGAGGCTACGGAGGTGGCACAAGGACAAGACACGAAAAGTGACCCAGCAGACCTGAGTAGAGGGGCTGTCTTGAGATAAAGATGAAAACACACCCGGCATCGGAATATCTGTGCACCAGCTAAACAATGTATTAGATGCAAAACTCAGGCTGTGAGACCGAAAGACGTCACAGGAGTGGGGGGAGCTGGGCGTGAGGAGGTGGGTAGTGAACTTGTTAAAGTCATTTTCAAAAAGTAAGTTTATTTCTCACGTAACAAGTGCCGTGAGGAATAGCAACAAACTGATATTTTAGTTTGGAATAAAGAATTAAACTTGTACTAAACTCCCCAAGACGGATGAATTTGTTATCATGACGCCTGCCAAAGTCCTAGCTATGTCTGATAAATTCTATACTCAATGCCCACAATTCTATCATTGCTCGTTTGTGATAAAATAAATGCATTATTACTGCTTTTATCCACCTACATTTATATCCTTTCTGTGGTTCCCTTTTGCTTTCAATTCTCTGGGTCCATAAATCTGCAGTAGGTAAATGTCAAAACATAGTTTGGAATTAGTGATAAAGCAGAATATTTTCTTTTCAACGTTTATTTTATTTTTTTATTTTTTTATTTTTTTGGGACAGAGAGAGACAGAGCATGAACGGGGGAGGGACAGAGAGAGAGGGAGACACAGAATCGGAAACAGGCTCCAGGCTCTGAGCCATCAGCCCAGAGCCTGACGCGGGGCTCGAACTCACGGACCGTGAGATCGTGACCCGGCTGAAGTCGGACGCTTAACCGACTGCGCCACCCAGGCGCCCCCAGAATATTTTCTTAAGGTCCTTATCTCTTATGTTTGTGAAAAGCGCAGCTGGCTTCGGTTGGAAAAGAATTTATTGAAGAGTTACCTTAGATTTCCAAACTTGGTCCTCCCAAGTCTCTTCACATCTGAATGAATTCATAATTCATTGCTCTGGGAAGTGAGCGCACCCCAACCCTGAAAAGAAGGGGAGAACGTGGCTCGATGGATGAGGTACTGGCCCCACGGTTGTGCACTGAGCGAGCTTGTCAGAGAGGACCGCTTTGGTTGAATTAGAAGGTGCCTTTTGAGAGCACTAGTTTCCGTCTGCACATCTGCTGAGAGAAGGGCTTTCGAAACTTGTGTCCGTGGCCTGGCTGTGAGTTCGTGAAGCATCAGGACACAGGAGGGGCCTCAGCTGGGTTGCTGTGTGGACGTTTTCAGCTAAAAGCTGTACAAGTTGTGTTTCCTATTCGTTTTAACCATCCACTAACTTTTACAAATCTTGTTTTGAAAAACAAAATCGTTAAATACGACAATGCTACAATCGTGTTAGAACCTAGGTAGTTATATGATCTTCAGTTGTGAGAACACAGGTTGGCAGAACCTTCTCCCGGCTTTGAATGCGAGATTCTTACAAGCTCCAGCGAGGGAGTTTAGAAGAGCAGAAAGAAGAGGTTTTTCATGACGAGACTTGACATCCTGATGTTTCTGTGACGCTTGCTGGTTTCCCATAATTCTCTCCGCTGGCTGTCTTCGTGGGCCCAGGCTGCCCACGCAGAACCACGCAGATGGTCAGGTGCCCTCTTTTAGTTTGGAAAACCGTGCCCTCCGCAGGCTTTCCTCTGAGCACATGCAGAGAGGGCTCTGGGGTCCCCCTCTTCCTGCTCCTGTGGGGACAGCAGTCCCATGGTCTGGGGCCCAGCCTGTGACCCCTCCAACCTCACTCTACCTCCAAATGTAGTCACACAGGGACCGGACTTCCACGTAGGGACTTGAGGGGAACAGTTCAGTCCACAGCAACTTTCTGTGTGGGACACACAGTGTCATCCTTGCTTTCCAGACGCAGAAACTCAATTTCTCACAGGGTTAAGTGACCAGGGTGCATTTGCTCCAAAAGGAAATTTTACCAGATTGCATAGAGCACTTGAATAAATAGTGTTCTGGATTAATAACAGATAACAGTCACTTCAAGTTCTCCTGAACAAATGGTAAAGGGGCTCATTGCATAAATTTTTTCTGCTTTCACCTGTTGGGACTATTAGTCCAGATTTTTGGTGTGCATTAACCTGTTTTGTCTCAGGTGATCATTTTCTGAAGTTTTATTTGAAGTTTCCTCCTGAGATCGGTATGTGAATAAAATGACTGATTTACAGTGTCATTTGGCAAAGTCTGTCGCAACAGAAACACACTTGGCACTTTTCCAAACATATTTTCTCTAAAATATATCCATCCACTTGCTCTCCGTGAGGTTCAAATGGTCGCATTAATGGCGAAAGTTGGAAAACACGATTGAATGTTTGACAAATTCCGTGCGGTGGAGATTGCTGGCTGGTGTGGAATCACATGACCCTATTTTCTGGGCTTTGGTTAGAATATTCCCCGCAGAGGCACGTTGGGTGTCGCCACACACGCGGCAGGGACTCAGGCTGAATGATGAGGCAGCCGGTAACTGTCCCCTCCGCCTTTCCCGCTGAGTCGCTAGCTGACTCCAGACTTTGCGGACAGAAGACCCCCACGCACCGTGGGATTTACGTCCCGAGTGTGTCTGCCCTTGGCAGGGATGAGACGTGCTTCCAGCGTTCAGCTAAGTACTTGGAAAGGCCCGGAAGGAGCCCCCGCGAGTCTGTCAACGGGCGTGAGCTGGGCCTGCTCTTCACCGTCACCCCCTCGCGGGCAGTGCGGGACATGGAGACAGTGTGATCCATTACCCTGAAGCCAGCGTCCCCGACCCGCGGCTCTCTCTCTGCGTGTGATGATACAAACGGCCACCAGCTGAAGATGCTGCAGCCACAGGACACTCAGAACACAGTGTTGCCGTTAATATCCACACGGGTAGCGGATTCCCATGCATGCGCTAAAGGAGGTACGTTGGCTCTGGTTTCTTATGATGAATTCACTCCTGAGAATGGAGTCACTCTTGGATTTTACACGTTGTGCAAGAGACACGTTGTAAACACTGGCTTCCCCCTCGGCCCTGCAGTCCCTGTGGCCCATTGCTGGCGGCTGGCATGCTCGGCTTGGGCAGGAGCCCACATGGCCCCCCCGATGGCCTGTTCCTGCTCACGGCGCTCCGCGAGCACACTCCTGATGGCCTGTCCCCGCTCACGGCGCTCCGCGAGCACACTCCTGATGGCCTGTCCCCGCTCACGGTGCTCCGCGAGCACACTCCTGATGGCCTGTCCCTGCTCACGGCTCTCCACGGCCCCCTGACGGCCTGTCCCTGCTCACGGCGCTCCGCGAGCACACTCCTGATGGCCTGTCCCCGCTCACGGCGCTCCGCGAGCACACTCCTGATGGCCTGTCCCCGCTCACGGCGCTCCGCGAGCACACTCCTGATGGCCTGTCCCCGCTCACGGCGCTCCGCGAGCACACTCCTGATGGCCTGTCCCTGCTCACGGCTCTCCACAGCCCCCTGACGGCCTGTCCCTGCTCACGGCGCTCCGTGAGCACACTCCTGATGGCCTGTCCCTGCTCACGGCTCTCCACGGCCCCCTGATGGCCTGTCCCTGCTCACGGCGCTCTGCAAGCACCGTTTGGTCTGAAAGCATCTATGCTTCCGCTTCCAGAGCAGAGAACATGGGTCATTGCCGTTGTTCCCACGGGATCTTTCTGAGCCACAGATGCGCCTGGCCCTCCCCTTCCTCCCACCCCAGGCCCCTGTCTTCCACCCTCAGATCTGGTGCAGTTGGTTAACGATTGGTCAGTTTAGACCAAGCAGAACAGGAGCTGGGGATTGAACGTGTATGCGGTTTGGAGGCCTCGCTGGTTCCGGGCACCGCTGCACTTCCAGCTCGTTGCCACCCCTGGCGCCTTCACGCGTGGTTGGGCCCCGTGGGCCAAGGACCGGGAGATGGTCATCATTCAGGGGTCAGCTCTGACTACCTGAGAACGGGCCTGGGCCTGAAGGCGGTTGTGCCAGGTGGAGAGGCAGCAGGGGAGGGAGCCAGGCTGGGGACTGGTGGCAAGAACGGATTCGAAGGCGGGTTGAGATCGGGAGAGCACGACCATTTCCTGGGGACTGTGATCCTTGAGAAAGATCCGGAAGATCGGCCAGCTTGCAGGAATTCACCTTGGGTTTAAATAACGGCTGTAATAGGGCCTGGATCTTGTGTGTCTGTTTTTAATCCAGGTCTCTGCTCCTCAAGGTAACACTACAGACAGGAAGTGAACGTGTGTCACTCTGCAGGTGTATTTTAAAGAGTTACTTAACTTTAAATGAACGTATGTCTGCATTTTGCATTCACTCTCTGATCATGCATTTTAACCTAAACTTGCTTTGTTTTCTAAAATTTTTTAAAGCACAGAACCGTTACGCTGCGCAGACAGCCCGTTGGCGGCTTGGGCCTGAGCGTAAAGGTAGGAACGCATTCCTCCCACGCGACCTTCTTTCTGAGCGCGTGTCTGTGCTGATCGTGACGGAACCTTCTCTCTGCCTGTCTTCCAGGGAGGCGCCGAGCACAGGGTCCCTGTCGTCATATCAAAGATATTCAGAGGCCATGCAGGTAACGCGGCCAGGACATGTATGCCCACGGCAGTTTGTGAGATAATGTGTTACTGGAAACGATAAAAATAAGCACCTGTTTGTGTGCTGGGTCGTTTGGCGGCCGTCTTGTTTTGTTGTTGCCCCTACGTTACCCCTGACACGGCTCTGCCTTTTTCATGTCCTCTGAGGCCGCGAGCCCTTAAGAGAGATACTGCTTCCCCTGTGGCCATCAGGGCAGCCTCTGGAGACACGTTCAGGGCCAGACCACAGGGTTTTCTTAGCAGTGTGATGCCCGAGGACACATGGTCCTGGCGTCGGCAGTCATGATGCTCATGGAGGTCTGTGACAAAAATCGCGTCCCGCCCTCTGGGAGCGGCTTGGTGGGGAGGCTGGGATGGCCGTCGGGGACGCGGTTGGACGGTGTCAGGCTTGGGGGGGGGGGGCGATGGTCGCCCCGCAGCTGCCGCTGACTCAGGTCACCGGGAGCGGGAGGGGGAGTGGATGTGCGGTTTGTGGCCGCACCATCCAGTGCTGAGTGGTGGGAGATGGTTGTAGTACAGTCACGTAGTTAGATGGCAGGGACCAGTCCGGTGTCCCAGCAGGCCCTCCGTGCGGCCGCCTCCACTCTGCCTGTGGGTGCTGGTCCCCCTGAGGCTCAGGGGCCGTTTGTCCCCCTGCTGGAGGAGGAGGGGAGGCAGCAACCCGTGTGGGGGAAGGGGTCCGAGGCGGTGAAAACAGAGCAGGGGTGAGTCACCCACGCAGACTGGGCTCTTGAACAGTGGAAACGTGTCCCCTCCTTCTCCCCGACCGCAGCCCCAGCCCCGTGTCAGAGCACATGGCAGCCCTGTGGTTGCGGGAGAGGCGGCCTCGGCCTGGGACCCCACCACCGCGTGCTCCGCAGGTGTGTGTGCGCAGGGGCTGTGGCGTGGACCTGTGGCTGGAGTCCCGTGTCTACATGGAATGTGAATTCCCCACAACAACCTTGACTCATTCGTGCAGAGAAGAGCGATTTTAACCACACATTTGCATCTGCAAAAAGACCATTTCCGCCCGAAGGACATTGAGTCATCGGCTCGACAACACACGTTTCTCCCCTTGTTGAGCGAGGTTACAACAGGTGGGTAGTGTTTCATCAGGACCGAGGCTGAGACTCAGGGCCTCCGAGGAGACCAGCTTGTGAATTGCGGCCAGTGCGTGGCTCTCCTTGCATACGCCTTCCTAACACGAGAGGATTTTGGTTCTGTAGGAAGTGTGGTTTTGATGAAATCTGTAGGTAGCAGGAGAGCTGCACTGGTCTGTGCATCACGTGGGTCACTCTTGTTGACGTTTTCAAAGATGTCAAAACCGTCGTCCCTCCAGACTGGAGCGTTCCTGTTGTACTTCCGGTGATACTGTGGAGCCTAGATGCTTCCAGAACCTAGTGCGTCTGTGCAAGGGACTGTCCCTACCTGGACTGGGCCATCTGTCTGGTTCCTTCTGTGCCATGTGGCACACGGGGTGGGCTGATTGGTGACGGAAGGAGGACAGCTCGGTGTGTTTCTGTGATGTTGCAAACGTCTTTTCTACTAGTGTAGGTTTTCATTTGTGGATATGAGTGTGTCAGAGGAGAGGAAGGAGGATTAACCAGCAGATAAAAATCAGAAAAAGCTTTTATGCTTCGATTAGAGGGAAAACCTCCATTCTCTGTGGAGGGACAAACAGGTGAAGGCCATGTGCAGAGAGCGCCACCGTGAATCGAGGCTGTAGTTTTGAGAAAGGTGGCCGGTCACCCCAGTCCTCCTGTCTCTGAGCCGGGGCCCCCGAGGCAGCTGGGCCAGTAGATTCCCCCACTTCCTACTGGTCCTGCAGCCAGAATGTGTGGGTGCCTCCTGAGCAGAGTCCCTGCAGGGGTCAAAGAAGCTTCCTGTCTTCTCAGGCTGCCTCCATCCCGGCATCGGTGGCCGGTGAGCTGAGAGCCAGGGCCCTGTCCCCATCCACTGGGTCACCTGTCCCTGCACTCCATCAGTGCGGTCCTGCCTCAGTCGGCCTCAGTAGCTCAGGCCTCTTCTCAGACACGAAGACGGTTGCCCCCACCCTACTGCTGTCGGCCTGTGTTCCAGACCTGTTGCTTCCCTTTTCACCGAGTGCATATCCCACACCCTGAGCTCTTTGTAAAGTCTGCATAAATGTTCAACCGACTGTGAGCTTTTAGAGACCCAGGCTCGGCGTAACGCCACTCACCTCAGAGTATGGCACAGGATCATTGTTTTACGGGCAGGGACGCCCTTGGCTGCTGGAAATCTGTGCCCAGCTGTCGTGTGCCTCTGGTGTTGGGTGAAAGTGTGGGGCCCCGTGTGCTGGAGCCCCGGGTCCAGGCGACCTGGAGACACACATGGCAGCCAGCACACCCGTGAACTGGTTCCCAGTCCAGCAGTCAAGTCAGGATTGGCTCCTGGAGACGGGAGACTCCAGGTGAGTGGTGGGAAGGGGGACACTGACTGGCCCTGGTGAGAAGGCCGCACCCCCACATGGCCTGGGTACCTCCCTGATGTGGAAGGTGTCACTTGCCCACAAGGAAGGCCTAGATGTTGAGGGATCGTCTGCAGCCTCGGTCCCACTGGGAACGTGATGTGCACCTGGCTCCACATTCAGGAGCGAGGCGGCTATAAACTGTAAGGTCAAAGGGGAATGTCAGCTCAGGCTGTCGTTCATCTGTGCATTTGTGCAGCCACGTTCAACAAATCACGTCTTTGGAAGAGTCTCTGTTCTGGGCATTCAGCGGTGATGAGCCCGCCATCACATCAAAATCGTCAGGCAACAAGATACGTAAGGTATGTTCAGGCCGCGAACATAGGTTCCGCTGTGTAGGAAACTAGGCCGTGTGATGACGGACGTGAGGGAGGGTTTTGTGCGACGTGGTCTGGGAAAGTCCTCCTGCGGGTGATGTTCAGCAGATATTGGCGAGAAACGGAAGAGTGTGGCCCGGGTCGCCTCGGCGGGAGCGTGGTGCACGTGGAGAGGAGGAGGCATGGTGGTCGTCAGGCCGGAAGAGGCGGAGACACGGTGGTCGTCACGCCGGAAGAGGTGGAGACACAGGCGTCGTTTTGCTGGAAGAGGTGGAGACACGCCGGAAGAGGCAGGTGGCCGGGTGTTCGGGGCCTGAAGTCCAAGGATGGAGCTCGGGTTGTATTTACCAGCGAGAAGGTGGTTTGCGGACTTTCCAAACGCAGCATTATAACGTCTGTTCACGTTAAAGAGCCACCACCCGGCTGCTGCGGGAAGTGAGCAAGAGGGACCGCGCTCTTGGACGTCTTGGTGAACGTGGGGGCAGCCGCCAGCCTCTCAGGTGCTTTGAAGGGGAGCCCAGGCGCGATTTTACAGAGACACCCCGGGGACTCCTGCTGGAGTCTCTGTGTCTTTAGCTTCAGCAGCATCTGACGGCATTTGGTAACATGACACAGCGGACACGGGGATCAGCAGATGCTGGAAATGCGGGTGGGGGTGGGGATCCACGCCCCGTGGCAGGTGCATGCTTAAGGGTGCTCGGAACGGGTCGGGGAATTAGAGCAAAAGAAGCATTTGAATTAGGGTGATTTTCTAAGAACTTAACCTCCATGGGGAGGAGCGGCTGCCTGAGCACCTGGGGTGTGAAAGGAGGGGGCCTGAGAGGGGTCCGGAGGCCGAGGGGCCGGGTTACCCTCTGGCTCCTTTAATTCTTCAGGAAGAGCTTTCCCACCTCCTGCGAGCGCATGAAGTCCCTCTGGGGCGCAGGACGCACCCAGAGGCTCTCCCCGCACACCCCGGTGCCCAGGCCTCCTGGGAGGGACCCTGGCAGACCGCGGTGCCCCGCGGCCTCCAGCCAGGCTGAGGCTCTGAGCTCAGAGGCCCGGTGAGTCCGTGATGTCTGCTCACATCATGAGGAAAAGGTACAAGTGTTTATTTTGCTTGGGGATATTTATTAATACTATACACCTAGTAAGTACAGTCTTAAAAGTATCTTTCCTTGGACATTTAATATTCCTTCAATTCCTGAAGCCCTTCAAGTTATTATTAGAAATTTCTGTTTGGTAACTTCAAACCTCGTGAACAGGGGCAGCTCACTTGGCTTGTAAGATCACAGGCTCTCGCTCACTCTCGGGGACCTGCTGCTACACTGAGCTCCCCCTCGCTTCTGGGGGCAGTGAAGACACACCTACTTCCTGCCCTCCTGGAGTGTGCCTCATGCTGGGGAAGCCAGGTCACCCACAGGGACACAGATAAATAATGGCAGGAGCGGATCGTACTGCAAAGAAAAATATGAATTTTACTTAATGCTTTCCGTGTCTGGGCATCCAGCACCCTATCAGAGAGGGACTCTCGTGACCACCGTCGTGGTGCAGTGAGAACGCTGAGGCACAAGTACGCTAAAGAGACTGTCCAGAGACACACGGCTGGCAAACGGAAAAGCCAGGGTGTGGCCCACGTGGTGAGTCTCTGAGGTCGTCGTGAGAAATTGCCCTGAAAATCCGTGGATTCGCATCCAGGTAGGGGTGTCTTTGGCTGTGAAATAGCCTAAATGTCCAGTGGCCTGAAGGGATAGGGTCTGCTTTTCTGACTCCACAAGAAGCCAGCGGTCCAGGCCCCGGCATCTCCCTGTCCTTCCACGGAGTCGTCCCTACCAGCGTGGGCTTCGCCTCGTTACCTGTTCCACGTTTACAGAATGGCTGCCTTTCGAGGCAGTAACCCTCTTTCCAGGTGGGGCAGAAGAGAGTTGGCGAAGGCCACCTCCGGGAAGGGCCGTCTTTTCCCGCAAGGAGAATGCTTTCCGGCATCGTCCCCCCCCACTGACTGGGACTGCAGCCAAGTCGCCCTCGGAAAGGCCGAGGGAATGGGCTCACGGCATGTCTTTCGGTCAGCTCTCTTCAGCCCGAGTTCAGGGGCGCGCAGGGCCTCCTCTCGCCGGGAGGAGACGCCGGGCTCTCCGAAGCAGTGTGAGCACGTGCACCTGTCGTGGGGGAGGGGACTCGGGGCTGCGCAAGTATGGGGGGGGGCGCTTGCATTTTGTCAACAACGGTGCCTTCGGCAGCTTCCTTTCCTTGGACACAAAGGGCCTCGTGTGTACGTTAGCTCTGCTCTTTAAACCTTGATGAATCCTTCTTTTGGGCCACACCATTGGGCTCTTTTCCTTGGACCCTTTCCAGCTATATCCCACTTTCTCGTGCTGCTTTTCTTGTGTTCTTCTGCTGCTGAAGCTCGTAGCTGGCCTCCAGCCTGTGTGCTTGCGTCTGCGCCAAGAGTGGAATCCGTAGCTGCCGAGGAGCCCTTTCCCGCTGGCGGATGAGGTCTGGGGGGCAGGGATGTTCGAGGAAGTGGAGACAAGGAGAGCAGGTACGGCAGCTGTCGGGCCTCTTAACGGTGAGCTAGAAAACACTTCCTTCTAGAGGCTCCGGATTCGCACGGAAATGTTCCCTAATTTACTGTATTATGTTTCACACACAAATTTCCTAAAATACGTGGCTTTAACTACAACTGTGACTTACGACTCCGTTTGTTAATAATTAACAAGCCATAAGTGGTTACCAACTGGAAAAAAAATCTTAGAAATAATGTAGTAGGGTTTTCCTTCCTTAAGTGACAAAACGCCAGCATTTCATAGCAGTTAAACTTCTGGTTAGTGATGACTAGCGAGTACGTGTTCCTTAAGTCTCTTGTGATTTCAGTGTCTGAAACTGATGCTGCATTTACCTTGGGAAGAAACGTCTCAAACAGAAAGCGCCCGTACACTTGTGGCCTTTTATCTACTTATTATTTAATGATCACACAGAGGAATACAGGGGTCAGTGGAAATAGTGAAGAACCCTAGACCCAGGACACTAGGGTCCAGTGCCGCCCTTCTGCAGATCCGCGGATGCCCCTCCCCTCTGTCCGGTCCTCCTGCCCTCTCCTTACAACTTTCTGCATTTCCTAAGTGCATCCTGGGTGCTGGTTCCTTTCCAGACCCCGAGACGTGGAGGTGTGGAGCACAGGACCTCAGCCTGCAGGAAAACTAGATCGGTACTCGAGTACATACATGGAAGTTGCACTGTTTGCGTGCGTACACGCGTGTGCATATGTGAGCCTGTTCTGTGTAGAGTTACGGATACGTGCGCGTGCGCGTGCCCAGAACGCGGCCGTAACCAACAAGAGATCAAGCTTCGTAAGCTGAAGGTAACTGCCTCGGAAGGTGTGGTGTAGAGCGGATTCGCGGTTGCCAGTTACCACTCAGGGTCAGCTGTGCTCGGCCCCGTCTGAAGGACGTGAGCAAACCGCACGACTCTGGGGCTCCGTGGGTGGTGGGCGTAGGATGCCCTTCGAGGAGAGCTGGCCCCGGAGACTCGGAGCTAACCTGAGGAGGTCATTCGTCCTGGTTGGGCTTTGCTCTCCTTGCTGTGAAGTGATCAGCGTGGCGTTCTGGCCGGGCACCGGAAGTCGGGCCTGCGCAGCGGGTGCGCTAAGATTTCACAGGAGAGGCGGGGCAGCTGGACCAGCCGGGTCCCCGGGTTACCCCAGAGGCCGCCAGGGGCACCACAGACCCTCTGTCGGTGGGCGCGGTGAGGGGCGTTCACTCTTTTCTTGAGGACAGCAGCACATCCCGTGGGAGCCGCAGGCTGACCAGCGGCCTCTGCCGCGTGCGGTGCTGACGGGGCCCGACCCTGGTTTCTCGAGTCCGGGGCTGCAGAGAGGGCATCGCAGTCTCGTGCAGCTCAAGCTGCCCTGTTGATCCCGCCAGTGAGGAGCGAGGTATTTAGCAGGCGAGGGTGTCTTCCTAGTTTGGGCCCACACCTGGTAGGTAATAGACGCCCCACAGAAATTGCTCAGAACCGGGGGGTGGGGACATGTTTGGTTTTCCTCTCGCAGCATAGAGGTGTGTCACGTGGAGTTGTGTTGTGTGCTCGGAGCTGAGCCAGCCCGTTGTGCGGGGACGCAGCTCTGCCTGAGATCAGTCTCGGGTGCGCTCCTGCGTGTCTACTCCCTGGCGGTGTTGAGTGCACCTCCCCAGGCCCACCCGTCCACACCTGCCCACACCTGCCCAGGATGCGGAAGTGCGGGTCCCTCAGGGTGGCTGAGTGCTGTCATCACCCAGAATTCCACTTAAAAACCTGAACCAGTGGGGCGCCTGGGTGGCTCAGTCGGTTGAGCGTCCGGCTTCGGCTCAGGTCATGATCTCGCGGTGTGTGAGTTCGAGCCCCGCGTCGGGCTCTGTGCTGACGGTTCAGAGCCTGGAGCCTGCTTGGGGTTCTGTGTCTCCCTCTGTGTCTGCCCCTCCCCTGCTCATGCTCTGTCTCTCAAAAAAAAAAAAAAATTAAAAAGAAAAACCTGAACCAGCCGTAGGTGGCAGGAGGTGGAGGGAGGTGTCCAGAGCCAGCAAGGAGTTCTGCGTGGCTGTTGTGTTCACGCTGAGCATGCAGGTGTGGTGAGTGTGGCCGCATCCTTTGAACTTGATGCTTAATTCTCTGTGTGGCGCTTCTGTGTCCTTGCCCAGGAGTAGCCAGCGACCCGGTCCGGTCACAAAACCGTAAACGCCGGGCAGAAATTCAGCCCTTTGCGTGTGGCTGGCCTTGGTCACCCACTGACCCCGCGCGTCGTGCCTCAGCCTCGTTCCCACGGCAGCTCTGCCTCGCCGGGCTTCCCCCACCCTTCTTGGGGTGCAGACCCCACCCCCTCGCCTGCCCGCGTCGCAGACGCGCCAGCGCCACCGTGGTTGTGCGTGTGTGGAGTCGCACACAGACCTTGAGAACATTTACGCTTTTGGAAAAGCGAAAGCAGCGTGGCTCCTCTCTCCGGGGTCGGTCACGGAAGCTGCTCTTCGATTACCCGCTTCGCACTGTGCCGGATTAAGGGGGAGAAGAGCGTCTCCGCAGAGAACGACGTTCACAGGGAGCCTCTCGATGTGGCAGAAATGAAGCGCGGAGCTTCGTGCCGCGTGCAGAGAGCGAGCACAGGGAGGCGCTGGACGGCTGGCGGCCGTCACCCCGCTGTCACCCCGACGGGTTCCTCCCGCTGCTGCGGCGCAGCCTCCGCCCCCGCCGCTCGCCAACGCCCCGCGGGAGGGAGGAGGCGCTCGCCCGGCCTGTCCACTGAGGCCGGGGGCGGGGGCGGCCCCGTCGCAAACCTGCGCTGTCCCACATCTAGTTCTTCCGCCGCCGCCGGACGCGCTCGGAGACCCGGTCCGTTCCCGGCCGCGGAGCAAGTCCGGGTATCACGGCATCGTTCGGGTGGGCGTGTGGGCAGGCCCGGCCGGTGGCTGGTTGGAGGCCCGTGTCCAGGAGACACGTGGGCCCTCTCGAAACTACCCAGAAAATTTCAACAAGAGGGAGGGAAAGAGAGGAGCTTGTGCGTTAGCAAGGGCGAAACGGATGAGAGCCAGGGTCTTGCACGCGAAACTTCCGTTGTTAAAAGCGAGTAAGTGTCCCGGGCGAAATGTGGGTTCTCGTAAGGCCCCGCTGAGTGTGAGACTGGGAGCAGACACGCTGTGCTCTTCGTGCAGATGTTCGCACGTGACACAGGACAGCATTTCTGCAGCCACGTGTGGGGATTTCTCTGAGGGGAAGCAGAGGTGAGGCGGGCCCGCTGCCTGCCCAGCTCTCCAGCCTGCAGGGCCCGAGCTTCTGAAGCTGCGGCCTTGGGGTCCTTAGACCTCAGGGTGTCCGAGCTGCGTGGGGGCAGCTGTGGGTCCCCTGGGCCCCTGATTTCCAGCCTTCTCTAGAATTTTCACTTGCATCTGGCGTCTCACTGCCACGAGTATGTCATCACCGTATAGATTTGCGATTGATTTATTTTCACATCCGGGATATTTCATCAGTTTAGCTGATTGCATGTTAAAGCTTCCCCCTCCCCCTTCCCTGCTTCCAGTCCGCACTAACTCCTGAATCTGTAGCCGATCCTGAGCCCTTCGAGACCCCTGCCGTCTTGCACGCCCAGTGAATGTGCGACAGGTGCCCGGGGAGCCGAGCACCAGCCGCCTCAGGAAGCAGAGGGAAGAGTCTGAGCTCCATTCTCGTAGACGTGACTGATTCAGGGTGCCGCAGCCTTGCAGTGACACCGCTCAGACCCAGGGCCCGTGTGCTGGGCTCCCGTCTCACTGCCCCTGAACCAGCAGAGGTGCCCGCGGGGCCCCCACCTTCCTGTCAGTTCCGTGGGGGAGCCCGCCTTCAGCGTGTAGAACGAGGTCCAGACACGCAGGCCCGCGTGCCCACGGTGATAGCAGGTCAGCCCCTGACCCCTTCTGGGGGTCCGTGGATCTCGGTAGACCCCGCTCTGAGATGGGTTAGGCTGCACCCGACCGGAGTCGTGCGCACACAGCCTGAGACGCCCCTCCCGCTTGGGGCGGCTGAGTGCAGAGTGGGAGCAGAATTTCTCGCCACACTCGCCTCCCCCTGGTTCTTTCACCAAACCCCAGTCTACTTCCCGTGTCCAGAGAGCCGGCCCTTTGGGGGAGGAGGCCCCGGGGCCAATCCTGGACCGAGTTAGGGGTGGAGAGAGTCGGATGAAGAGCGTTTCCGTGCCTCTTCTTGTTTACTGGAAACAAACCGATGAATGGCATGATTTTAAAGCTGTCGAAATAAACAGAACTTGAAACAGATAATAGAAGTAGACTCATCCTCTGGGTGAGAAATGCTGAAGCTCTGTGGGATCCTGTCACACCCTGCGGGGGCTTTGTCACACCCTGCGGGGGCCTTGTCATACCCTGCGGGACCGTGTCGCACCCTGCGGGACCTTGTCGCACCCTGCGGGGGCCTTGTCGCACCCTGTGGGACTCTGTTGCACCCTAAGGGACCCTGTCAAACTCTGGGGGCCCTGTCGCACCCCGTGGGACCCTGTCACACCCTGAAGGCCCTGTCGCACCCTGGGGGACCCTGTCGCACCCTGGGGGACCGTGTCACACCTTGTGGGACTGTGTCACATGCACCTTGTGGGACCCTGTTGCACCCTATGCTTCCTACAGAATTGCCAGGAATGGGGGGTGTTCTGGACAGGAGTTTATTTTCAGAAAATCAGATCCAAATTACTGAAGGTGATCAGTCTTTCCCTGTGATTCTACAGTCACTTGGGGATTCTGCAGAGCCCGTGTGTGCGTGTGTGTGTGTGTGTGAGTGAGTTGGGGGGCGGGGTATTTCTGAGACATCAGCGTGGGTTATACAGCAATCCAAGGTATCAAGGTTACTTTTAACAACTGCTGACACTGTCACTTTTTTGTTACTGGTTGTTCAATTTTAACAAATAACTCTTATTATTGTTCTTTTTCTCTCTCATAAAAGTGAAGACAAGAATAGTTGTTTTAATAGCAGGTAATGGAGCAGAAGTCAGTATCAAAGGCCATAGTTTCTCTCCACAAAGGAGCAGTGACTTGGTGGCGATGTGGGCTTGGGAACAGATGGTCAGTGCCTGAGCAGGGATGGGGACACAGACCGTGTTGAGGGAGCAGGAGTTAGACAGCATCTTCGGGGAGGCCTGACCACAGACTGAGCCGCCACCAGAGGCCCTTCCTTGGTCCGTGTGGACAGAGAGAGCTGGGAGGCGGTAGAAGGCTTCATGTGAGAGTACAGTGACAGGTGCACGGGGAGGAAGTCGTTCTGATCATGAGAGACAGCCTGGCCCCAGTAGAGTCAAGGGGATGGCTCAGTTGTACGGCTGGTCCCACAGCTGGAGAGAGAGGTCCCACAGCTGCAGAGGGGCTGGTCCCAGGAATGGAAAGGGGGTGGTGGGAGCAAGGAGGTGGAGGGTTCAGGCATCTGTTCTGAGGGCCGAGAACCAGGAGTTCAGACGGGCCAGGTGGGGCTGGGAGTCAGTGGGTTTTAGGCACAGACACAGCAAAGACAGAGATCATACATGCACATGAAATGATTATATCTCCATATGTAAATATATGTTAACATCTATTGAAAAGATTTGTATAACTTCGCAAATAAAGACCTCACTGTTCAGACTTTTAAGACTTCACATCTGAATGTCTGGAACCAAAAAAAGAAAAATTCAGATAAGGTTGAATTCCTTACTACCTGAGTTCACCTTTCCTATAGATGCCATTTTTTCAGAGCGACTCGGGATGAAAGTATCATTCACTGAAATTCAGTGGAGGCAATTATGTGCGAATCACGAAGGGAGGTGTCGAGAGGTTTAGCCCTGCTCTGAAGGATGCGGCATCCTGAAATTCTGTCCCACTTGTAACATGGTGTTCAAGGCCTCACACAACGTGGCCGCTGGCCCCCGCAGCCGCCTCCTCGGTCCGGCTTGCCTCACCCCGTTCCACCCGACTGAGCCTGGAGGGACCCCTCGCTCGCGTGCTCTCCCTTTTACCGTTCGGCTGCAAGGGAAACTCTGGTGTCTGTGTTCTAGGTTTTCTGAGGCCCCCACTGCACCCACAAAGTTAAGTGTCCTGCACCTGGGGTTTTTCAAACGCCATGCACACCTCTCGTGCTGGGTCAGGACTCTGTTTAGGTGGGGACTCTACCGTGCACATATTACAAAGAATCTGTATAGCCAGTAGTCAGTAATCCTTCTGTTGCCCTGTGTGGATTTTCACCTGGTAGACTGTGAGCCCCTGAAGCCAGCATTGTCCTGTTCTCTGCCCCCAGCTCAGAGCTGGAGGGGGTGCAGGAAGGACGAAGGAGAGCAGGAGAGAGACCGGGAGACAGAGACAGGGACATTGGTCACACCAATGGGTCACGCGGCTTTTCTGGGCAAAGCTGCCGTGGAAGTGAGAACCCTGTTAGCTAGCTGAGATCAGTACCATTACGTTTAGTGATGTGGGCTGTATTTCATTTTCAACAAAGTTTAACGTCATTACAATGACCAGAAGTAATATTAACTCACCTTAAATACATACAGGGAGCGTGAAGAGAATTGCAGTGTTTAAAGAAGAGCGTACTCTCTGGCTTCCAATATTTAACCAAAGACTTAAAAATTAAAACCAGTCCGCATGAAGGCAGGAAACCGCAGCACCTTCTATTTGGGGCAGGTGCGTCAGTCTTCCTGGAAGCCGTCCCTGCGTCTGAGGACCGGAGTGGTAACGCGGACGGCACCGCGAGCCTCCGGTCTCCGCACGGTCTCTTTAATTAAAACCGTCTGTGTAAATTTGTCCCCAAGAAAGAGTGGAAATGCTAAAGGGTTTCTGGGTTTCCTGCTTCACGGCCTGTGCCGACTTGATGAAAACCGGGAAGCCGACTTTCCGAGAACGTGATGAACTTCTTTCCGTATTAAAGGGCTCTTGTGTGTCTGGGGAGGAACTCCCTTAACGTGCTCAGCTTGATGGGTGGGACCTGCCTACCGCCTTGTGCTGGCACTTCCCACACCTGCACGGGCCCTTGTACGCGCACCCACACACACCTGCTGCACACCTGCACAGGCACGCACGCTCACACACATATTGCACACCACAGGCCCGCGCACACCCGCGCACACTCACACTGCACACCCCTGTGTGTCGCACACACAACACACATGTATGTGCCCCCTGCACACATTCCCACGTGTGTTCACCCCACACGTGTGCGCACACATCTCACACACATGTTCACTCACAGCCCACACGTGTGCACACATGTACCTGTGTTCACCCACGTGTGTGCACACACACGCACACACATGGGCACACACATAAGCCATTCCAGTTGCTGTGGACACTGAGCTTAAACGGGGCCCTAAAAAGAGCGATGACCTCAATTTTTCTTAACACTGTTGCCACTTTTGCAACCCTGCAGCCGACCAGACAGGGATGTTGTTCGTTGGAGACGCCGTCCTGCAGGTCAGTATTTTAAACTTGAGCCTCCGCCCTGTTGTGTATTTTAAAGTGACAGTAATCAGTGATCATCCTCACAATTTTCAGCTCTCAATTTGTTGTCTACTCAGGTGAACGGCATTAACGTAGAACACGCGACCCATGAGGAAGTGGTGAGTGTGCCTCGTTTCTTATTTGTGTTCTTCTATCGTAACAGTTTTTCTCTCTAAGTTGTATTTCACTGAGTGCGTTCCTAGACACAGAGCTCCAGAATTGGAAGGAAAGCTTAGAAAACTTAGTGAGGGTGCTCCCAGAGGACCTGCGTGAAAAGCCCAGCGTGGCAGCGAGGCACGTCCCGTACGCTGTGTGACGGGTCCTCACGGGCTGAGCAGGGTGGAAGGAACTGCTCCTATTCCAACTGGGGGACTGAGTTCGGGGAGTGTGGACCCAGCCCCCGGGGCAGTGAGGACCGCTGGCTTGCTGGAGCACGCTGGTGTGTAACGTGGGCAGACCAGGCAGGATGTCCCGTGACACACGCACCTGGTGACCGTCTGGGACAAGGGCTTGTCGACACGCACGTGCCCCAGCCTTCCTTCTGTGGGAGAGGACTTTGTCCAGGTCAGGTCAGGTGCAGGATGCCAGCAGGGGTGAAATGAACATCCACGTGAAGTTGGGCACGGAGAAGCCCTACGTGCTCACGTGTGGCTGCGGCCAGGACGGCACCAAGGTGGGGAGGCGTTTAAGCTGGCTCTTGAAACCGAGAAGGTGGGGGACGGGTGGGTGGTGTGGTCAAGTGCAGAGCAGGGGCAGTCACGGGGGGCGAGGCGGGAAGGAACGCCTCCCCCAGAGGTGTCGGTGCCCCCCACAGGGACTTTACTCTGCACATTACAGGGAACCAAGCATAATGTATTACTGTCCCTGGGAAGGGTCGGCGTGCATCCATCCGTCAGTGTTTATCTTTCCAAGAAGCCACCTCCTGGCTCACGTAGGGCAAAGTCCGCTGATGCGGTCCCCCTGAACTTCCACGACACTGGCACAGAGTCCCCAGTAATCTCAGCCCGTGAAGAGTTGTTCGCCGTCCCCCCTTCCTCGCTCGGGGCCCTGGACCTGTGCCAGGTGTGGGGAAGGCGCTCACACTGGGGATAAACGTGTTTCTTGGTCTCAAGCGACGTTCTCTGCAAAGGTTTTGTTAGGGTGAAGAAGCCCATGACTCGGGGGGACCTTGTGCACCACAGTGACCCCTCCTCAGTCCAGCATTCGTCCAAGAAACCAATTCTTGAGTAAATGAGGTGCATACCTTGCAGAGATATTCTAATATTTGACACAAATATACTTTTAAAATCACACTATCAAATTATATGTCTGCCTCCTTTTTTATTTTAGAGAGAGTGTGTCAGGGAGAGAGACCGAGGGAGAGGGCAGGAGAATCCCAAGCAGGCTCCACACCATCAGCACAGAGCCCAATGTGGGGCTTGAACCCACCAACCCTGAGATCATGACCTGAGCCAAAATCAGGAGTCAGACGCTCAACTGCCTGAGCACCCCCAGGACCCCCACGTCTACATTCTTAGGTGACAGAAAACACGTGATTGCAACACTGCTAATGAGACAGATTCCATTGTTCAGGTTCATAAAGTTCATAAAAATATTAAATTTGTGAAGACCTCAGAAATCATAGTCTCACACGCTCGCCTGAAGAGTGAATTCTAGCTTCAGTTAATTCTAAAAGGACAAATGTCGGTTTTGCTCAACACAAAGGATCCACAAAATGAATCGTAATCACCCGCATTCTGCCCAAGCTTTGGAAGAGTTCTGATACGTGATGGGGACAGAAGTCTGTTTATTTCCACGTAATGCGTCTGTGGGAATAAACATGCAACTTTCCCTCTTTTTAATACACTGTGTATTTTTTTCCACGTCGACGTCTGTCATCAGAACTGCCATGGCAGGGAGTAAGTGTCCTTGGGCACGTGTGTGCGTTGGGCGCGTTCTGAGACCCGTCACCCGAGAAAACGGAAAGTCAGAGCCTGACACCCGCCTTCGGAGCTAGGAGGTGCTTGGAGAGGAGGTGACTGCTCACGCAGCGGGTCCCCGGCCACGCGGGTCAGCGAGGAGCGGGGGCCGTGGTGGGTGTGCAGGCAGAGCTCATGGCAGTCGAGGGCTGGAGCAGGGTCTGTGCTGTCCGGACCGCGTGACGGGTTTCATTTTTCCGCAACGGGGTCAGAAACCGTAGAAGACCTCTCTGATTTGTGATAGGATGTTACTTGTGGTCTCACGTAGCAGACTGAGTTCTCAGGTGCTGCGAACACACGGATGAAAATTGCCATAATCAGTAAAAATTCACTAACTTCCAGAGCCTCCTATTTAAGTTGAAATTACTCCTTTTTGTACATATTTCAGTCATCGGTAGGACTTTTGTTCTCACGGAGGCCTTGGGACAGTTTCTAAGTTCAGGTGGGTTTGAACGTAACCCACAGAAATAAAGTCAACTACATGTTGAGGACAAAACAAAGAAAACGGGGTGGCGGGTCCTTTGTCCCGGCTGTGCCACCACAGTCTGCCCCAGGGGTGAGCCAGGACAGAAGGGTTTCCCTGAGAGCGGATGCTCGCTTCCCCCAGGTCACCCACGACAGATATGCGTGGGACGTCTTTTACGCCTGATACTATGGCATCGGATCATGCGGAATGAGGCCTCCACCCTCAGGGTTGAGTGTGGTCTGACGGGGGAGCGAAAGCTGCACCCCTGCTGGCGGCGAGCCACCCGATCCTGCGTCTGCTCTCAGCTCCTGGGAGAGACACTGAGCCCTTGAGATGCCTGTCACCCCGTCCCAGGGGCGTCGCCCTCTGCCTCCTTGCGGAACCCCCCACATATTCTCTTCAGGGGTCGGGGGTTACAGTGCCCTCTGTCCTGCTCCCATGAGGACCTGCCCAGAAGCTCTGTTGCCGTGAACTGACAGAAGATTCCAGCAGCCTTCCCATCTTGTGGGAAGGAGCGTTAGAGCTGGATGGAGAGACAGGCTAAAATGCATGGATGGACGACAGACAGACAGACGGATGGATGGGTGCATGGATGGACGGACGCGATTAGATTAGATAGATAGATGATAGACTGTAGATAGATAACAGATGATAGATAGATAGATGATAGATGGTAGATGATTGGTGGAAGATTCCATGATAGAAGTAGATAGGTAGGTGATGGAGATGGGTGATGGGTAGGTTGACAGGTAGAGATAACTTAATGACAATACTCTCTCACTCCTGAGTTGGAAAGTTGCGGGGGAGGTGGTTCTCAACCCCACGGCACACTGGAATCAGCCAGCACCACACAGAGACTTCACTAGATGCCTTAGGGTCAGCATGATTCCTCCCGAACGTCCAGACCTCTTAATCAGTAGAGTTCAAAATCAAGGAGTGGGAAATAAAACTTGTGATTGCGTCGTGGTTGTGGTTTACGAGCGAGGTGTCACGTGGCCGTGGAAGGAGCCGTGGTAGTCGAGAGTCCTGTTCACGGGCTCACCTCTTCCACCAAGACCCGGTCCAGCCCGGTCCCCAGGGGTAGTGGGGCGGGTGACAGGCAAGCCTTGGTGGACAGTTACTGTGTGTTGTGGCTCGTTGGCCCGAGGTCGATCACCGAGACCCTGCCAGAGCCCGGGGACCAGCCTGCTCTCCCAAGGAGCCTTTTCAAGACGAGAGCATATGTATTAGCAGATACGGTTTTCCTGACATGGCTTTAGTCCCACACCCGAGGGTGTGCATGTGATTGTCCTGTTGGCCTCCCCCAGGAGCCGCCTACAGGGCCTGTCTGCACGGACCCCCCGGCCCCTTCGGATCTTGGGCCGTGCTGCCTGGGTTGCTGAGCCCTTACGTGGCGGCCGTGTGACTACGGTGCTGAGCCCTGTCACGATCGGCCGTCTGGAAAGCGCAGATGGGGCTGATGTCCCATCAGGATCCACAGAGACCTTCGGGGGTTTGGTAGGCTTCCTCGCTGTAGGGGTGCAACCTGCAGCAGTTTGTCCTTCGGCTGGAGTGTCTGACCTGCCCCAGGCCACCAGCAAAGCCCACGGCGGGGTCCCAGGCTTGCACATGTTTATGGGGTCGTTTCTCTCTCCCTCACATCACCAGGTCCTCCAGGGTGCTGCCTCATTTCCCCCAAGTTGGATAAGCATGGTGTCCCCACGTAGCAAACCACGATGCCCCCTGAGAGGCCCCGGGTCCTGTGGAGCAGAGACTGACAGGTCGCTGGCATGGCCCCAGTGCTGCCCTCCGAAAGCAGGCTGTTTCTGCCAACAGCTGGAACCTACAGACGAGGGAAGGTCGCTGTGCCGGTGGAGGGCGTCACTTGCCACGGAGCAGAGCGCACCTGGACGGCAGTGAGGATTGCAGCTGGGGTTCCGTGTGTTTGCCAGCGTGGCTGGTTTTCTGGGGTGTGAAAGTGGTGGAGGGAATCCCCACGTGTCCTGTCGGAGGCTGGCTTCCTCCAGAGTGACAGAGGATGACAGATACTTTCTGCTGTCATCTCAGAACATGATCTATCATGTTCTAACTCAGAAGGAAGGAAAGGTTTTTCTCAAACCTCCCTGATCTTACACACAAACCAATCAGGCCCCCAATCGATTACCTCAAACCACACTTTGTTCTTGCCAAATTATGAACCACCGACTATTATTTCGAGGATTGTTTTAATGATGGGTAATGTTTTGGGGTTCTAGTAGAGAAACAGAGCCATCGAGGGAGATACTGGATTTCTGTGTGTGTGTGTGTGTGTGTGTGTGTGTGTGTGTGTGTGTGTGTGTTTGTGTGTGTGAGAGAGAGAGAGAGAGAGAGAGACGGACCGACACACAGACAGACGGGGAGAGACAGAGAAGGAGGGAACTCTGGAGGTCAGAGCTTGAGGCTTGAAGCTCTCAGGCAGAATTTGTGGCTTCCGCTAATAGAAATGTTTTCTTCCTCAGAATCCTCAAATTTTATCTTAAAGCCTTCAACTAATTAGATGAGGCCCACCTGCAGTATGGAGGGTGACCAGCTCTACTCAAAGTCCCTGACTGCAGACATCAGTCACATCCACGAAATACCTTTACAGCAACACCTAGGTAGCTGGGTACCGTAGCCTACCCAAGTGGACACATAAAGCTATTAACCAACTGTGACATATTGCTATACGATTATCGTTAAAATATATATATAAAGGAGGGGCGCCTGGGTGGCTCACTCGGTTGAGCGTCCGACTTCAACTCAGGTCACGATCTCACACTCCATGAGTTCGAGCCCCACGTGGGGCTCTGTGCTGACAGCTCGGAGCCTGGAGCCTGCTTCCGATTCTGTGTCTCCTGCTCTCTCTGCCCCTCCCCCGCCCCGTGCTCTGTCTCTCAAAAATAAACATTAAAAAAAATTTAATAAAAAATGGGTTATCTCTGTTTGAATGATACATTAGCAGAGTCTGTTACTTTGAGTTGTGAGGAAAATATTGGGAATATAATTATGGGATACACACGAATAGTTATCTCATGGCTCAGAATGACAGTTACACATGCGGAAGGAGGGCCCAGGGGCAGCCCCTTAAATCTCCCACATTCGGATTCAGGAAAGAAATCTCGGCGGGGGCGTGGGGGGGATGGCGTGGGATCCTGGAGGCGAGTGGACAGTGTGACGTCATCGCCCGGGCCGGGCATCTGAGACGTCCCTGGAGGCACAGAGGAGGACGGCTGTAGAGCTTGGCGGGCAGAGGCCGCCTCAGGGGAGTCAGGGAGGGTAGCCTGCCTGGGGGCCGACAGTGTTTGCCAGCGTTTTCTGCCAAGGGCAGCGGGACGAGGTGCTGCGGGGGGGGGGGGGGGGGGGGGGGCGCCGTGGGCTGTTCCTGCTCCAGGGCCGCTCACCAGGCGCCGGTGCAGCCTCCGGGGTGGGGGATCCCTGGGCTGACGCACGCCCAGAGCGGGGGGTGGTGACCTGCAGCTGACTGACCTCAGGGAGAGGAGGTGACCTCGGGGTTCAGCCGAGAGGAGACGAGGAGGAAGGTCCCCTCAGGGAGCGGGGATGAGGACGCAGCCTCACGCGCTCAGAGCCCCCCTAGAATGAGGCCACGAGGATGGCACGAGGCTGATCGGCCACTTGTGTCCCTCCGGCCACGCGGTGCCGCCTGCACCACAGGACCGATGGTCAGCGGTGGCCGTGATGCCAGAGGGTGAGGGGTCAAGGGGTGCAGTGACGGGTCCGGGAATCGGAGCTGCACGAAGAGGGTGAGGCGTGACATGGGGCCACCCGGAGCGGCAGGTACCGTGGAGGACACATGGGGTGCAGACACCCCGGGAGCTCGGCAAGGTCAGGCATAGGACCCTGTGAGTGCGGCCGGCCAGGCGACCCGACCTCAGGGAGCAGAGGAGGCCCGGGGAGGGCCAGGCTGGGCTGGAGCCTGTGAGCATGCGCGCGCGCCCCAGCCCCGCGCGCGCCCCAGCCCCGCGCGCGCCCCAGCCCCGCGCGCGCCCCAGCCCCGCGCGCGCCCCAGCCCCGCGCGCGCCCCAGCCCCGCGCGCGCCCCAGCCCCGCGCGCGCCCCAGCCCCGCGCGCGCCCCAGCCCCGCGCGCGCCCCAGCCCCGCGCGCACAGGGACTGGTTTTGTCTGCCCTACGGGCCTCGTGCATGGAGGCGAGTGTGCGAGACGCGGCGGATAATTCGCGCTGATGTCTCAGCTCACCTGCCCTGCGCCACTTTCCAGCCCCTGGTGTGGACGGAGGGAGGGTTTGTGCCCACGTTCCCATGTGGTGCCTCTGGCCCCTGGGTGCCCTTAGCAGGTGGGCCCGTGGAGGTGATGGGGGTTCAGTCAGGTCATGGGCGGGTCCCGGGGTGGGATCAGTGTCCCTGCCAGGAGAGACGCTGGAGCTCACACCGCCCACCGTTCACACCGTCCGTGGCTGGGGAGGAGCCTCACGGGTGTCCAGCCCCGCTGGCCCCTGACCTTAGGCTCTGGCCTCTGACCCTGGCAGATAAACTTCTGTTGTGGAAGCTTCCCACCAACGCGCTAAGACCCCGGGGGTTTGAATGGCTTGAGTGGCTTTTGTTAAACGCTCGGGAAAATTCGGGGTGCCTGGGGGGACCAGTCGGTTGAGCATCCGAATCTTAACTTAGGCTCAGGTCATGATCTCATGGTTTGTGGGTCGGAGTCCCGAGTCAGGCTCTGTACGGACACCACGGAGCCTGGAGCCTATTTGGGATATTCTTTCTCTCTCTCTCTCTGCCCCTCTCCTGCTCACATGTTCTCGCCCTCAAAAAATAAAAAGTTAAAAAATTAAAAAATAAAAAAGCTTGGGAAAATTCATGCGGAAGTTGAATCTTTCCTTAAAAGGAAAGGTCCCTGACGTGGCTGCAGGAAGCTGAGGGCACAGGTGGGAATCTGAAGCTGGAGTCTGCAGCCCCCAGCTGCCCTGTGGGGGTGGGACCGATGTGCCCCAGGGTCAGTGACACAGGAGGAGAGGAGACTCTGATTAGATGCACAAAGCAGTTGTGTGTCGCTCTGGGTGGCAAGGAGCCGTCCGACCTCCAGGCTGCAGTCAGGTGTCTGCCCCTGCACCTGTCAGTCTTCCGGTGATGTCTTGAGGGGAGAGGTGGTCTTGGAGCCCTTTGGTGAGCGTGGAGGCATTAATGACAAGTGTCCCAGACGGTTTTTTTATTGTTGGACGAGCGCAAGCAGGGAAGGGGCAGAGAGGGGGGAACAGAGAACCTGAAGCAGGCTTGGGGCTGACAGGCTGACAGCAGTGAGCCGGATGTGGGGCTCGAACTCACGAACCGCGAGATCACGATCTGAACCGAGGTTAACCGACCGAGCCCCCCAGACGCCCCCGTTCGCAGACATTTCTGAACACGCACACAAACCTTGCACCAAACTGGGGAAGACACACAATGAAGCGGAGGCTTCGTGGCCCCCACGTGGGCGTCCAGAGCATCGCGGTGGGCAGAGGGGGGAGGGGGCCCCGTGTGCCGCTGAAAGTGCTGAATTCCTTCAGGCCGCTTGCCGCACGCCTCACTGTCCCGCAGACAACATCACCTTGTCCGAAGTGGTGTCTCTTGAGGGGCCTCGTGAACCACACACAAGGGCAGACTCACGGAAAGGTGCAGCGGGTTCTTTGGGGTTAATCAGCCTCCGCTAAACAGGTAGGAGACGTCAACGCTTGGACGCGTGTTGTGTCCAGAAAGCCTCGTGCGTGGTATTCGATCTGTGACGGCTGCAGGTGTTTACGTAGGTGGGTGTGTGCGTCTCCTTCAAGAAGAGTCTGGAGAGGCCGCTGAAGGTGGCCACCTGCATGCACAGATCTGGGGCTGTTCCATCCAGGGGACGCTCGCTCTTTGAAGTTTAAAGCCACACGAGCTCAGGACGTCTCGGGGGCCTCGGTGCCCTTCCTCGGATGTGGTGGAGTGTCTGCGACCCCACCTGCATTCGGGGAGGAGCCGCTGCTTAGGGCCGGGTGGCCGGTGGCGGTCTCTCGGGTCAGACGGAGAGAACATAGTGGCGAGGTTCCCACAGATGCATCAGGGCCTGCTGAGGCCTGTCCGCGAGCAGAGGCCGGCGCTAGGTGCTCCCAGGCCCCCCTCCTGGTCTGGGGGCTCTGACCCCTACCATGAGCTCCCAAGTGACTTGGTCCTACGCTGTGTTTGAAGGCGGGTTTGGACCTCGTCCCTGGCAGTGGACGTGTCCCGTGTGCACCTGTCCGGAGAGCAGGTCCGACGAGGCGGCTATGGAAGGGATGGCTAGGTGTCCACCCGCCTTGACCAAGTGTGAGCAGAGGCAAAGCCACAGGACCGTGTGGTTTAATCCTTACAGGGTCGGTGTGGCCCGAGTGAGGCGGGAGGCCATCAATACATGGCCACGGGGAATGAGGGAGGACATGGAAGGTGTGGGAGAGACGCTGCAGAGGTGAGTCTGCAGCCCGGAGTATTTAGGGGGAATTCGGGGCCTGGGTGTGAGGTCAAGGTCGAGGTGACGCAGGCCACCGGCAGGCGTGGTCCCAGGTCCACTGGGGTGGAGGTGCTGGTGCCCGGTGGTCGTTGTCACGGCGGACAAGGGCTTTTGTGTGGCTCTCAGGGCCGTGCAGGGGACGACAGCAGGTGTCTGAGAGATCTGGACTTGGCGGTGACAGAGCCGAGTGCGAGCCCATAGGGTCCCCACGCCGGCCGGACAGCTGACCACCGGCCCTGATTGGGCCTGACCTGGAGTGCCCCAGCCGTGCACCCGCGTGATCCCAGGCTCCGGAGCAGCCACGTCACGTCTGCCTCAACACCAGTGAGCGCGCTGAGCACGGGAAGCTGATCGGACGTGGGCGGAAGCAGAGCCCCGTGGTGGGGATGCGTTGGCACAGGGAGGGGCGCCCGCTCCTCCCTCCAGAATTGTGCTTCAGACCCGGAGCGGGGCTGGTGGTCAGCCGTGTCTCAGCTGCGTGGCGGTGTGCGCTTTGCCGGCGTCTGACGCTTGGGTCTTTGTGCCAATACATTGAGTCCTCACCTGACTTGACCTTCGGGGAGACGGCCCGTGTGGTGGGCGGGGAGCCCAGTCTGGTTGAATGCAGGCTCGCCCCTGCTGGCGTGCACGAGTGTCCGTGTAGATGGCTCGCCCCTGCTGGTGTGCACGAGCGTCCGTGTAGACAGCTTGCCCCTGCTGGTGTGCACGAGTGTCCCTGTAGACAGCTCGCCCCTGCTGGTGTGCACGAGCGTCCGTGTAGACGGAATACAGGAAGCGTGCACAAGCGTCTGTGTAGACGGCTCGCCCCGATGGTGTGCACAAGTGTCCGTGTAGACGGAATGCAGGAAGCATGCACGAACATCTGTGTAGACGGCTTGCCCCTGATGGTGTGCCCAAGCGCCCGTGTAGACGGCTCGTCCCTGCTGGTGTGCACAGCCTCCATGTAGACCTGAGCTCAGACCTCCAGGGGCCCACAGGCCCTCAGTGTCTCAGGAAATCACCGGCGTGGAATTCTCGGGAAGCAGGCCAGGTGCATAGGACTCTTGTTTTAATTCTGTGTTTGATCCTCTCCTGGTGGTAAAGTAGTTATTTTTTGTCGTGTTGACAGGTGCATCTTTTGAGAAACGCTGGCGACGAGGTGGCCATCACTGTTGACTATCTCAGGGAGGCGCCGGCATTTCTGAAGCTCCCATTAGGTAAGGGCGGCAGACCGTCGGGGCACTGTCCTCCCGCGCCTCGCTGTGTCTGCACAGGACACGGCACCGACAGGCATACGCCAGGTCCCCAGCGCGGGTTCGGAGGCAGCAGGGGCACGGATAGACACCCTGCGTTTCCACGTCCGCAGCCCTTAGTGGAGGCATCCAACTACTGCGTGCGCATCAGTTGACTTCTGCGGGTGGGCTCGCTGATCACGCTTCCTGCGTGCGCACCGACACGTGTACGGGAAGTAAGGTTGTACCTGAAGTACCTGTGTAGACTTGGGAGATCCCCTGCGAGAGAGAAGACGGTAGTAAGGGCACGCTGTGAAGTGCCTGCCTCGTGCTCGTCTCCCGTACACGGCTGTGACCCAGTTTGGAGGCGATGGGTCGCCCGTCCATGCAGACGTTTTCGTCAGAGTTGTCACCATGACCCTCACGGACTCCGCCGCAGCCACATTTCTGCAACAGGTGCAGAGTGGTTTAGTGGGGGCGGGGGTGCGGTCCTCTCAGCCAGAGGGGGCGTTAGGTACCATCGTGCCCGCAGGGGCTGTGACTCTGCTGGTGGCCCCTCGAGGTCCAGCTCTGGCAGGGAGGGTGCCCCGAGGACGGTGGTGGGTCCCACCCTCCGTGTCGTCCTGTGGAGGACCAGCGCCCGCCCTGGGCTGGCCACGTTCTCCGCATTTTCTCTCCCTCTTCTCCCCGCAACCGTAGAAGCCTGTGGTGGGGGGGCCGGCGCAGTCCTCTGGGCGCGTCTGTGGTGGAAACCCGTCTTGCAGGAGGGCCCACGTTTGACAGAAAGTCATTGAACTCGGTCGACTTCTTACTTTCTCTCCCTGAGAACCTGAGCAAATCAGTTTCAGAATCCATTTTCCCGTCAGACCGCACCGGGGTAACCAGGCCACTATTCGCCTTTCTCGGGAAAATCGATACTCATCTGTCAGTAAGATCCCTCGGGGTCTACGTTCTTAGGAGCCCAGCTCCTCGCAGTTCGCAGAGGGCTCCAAGGTCAAGAGGAGAGGCCGCGGGGCTGTGGACGGAAAGGAGCGTGCCCCGAGCGGCAGGAAGTGGGAATGGTGACCATCAGACCAGTCTTTGGAAAAGTAAACACCACGCACAGCACTGCGTCGTGTCCCGTGGGGTCTGGGCAGACGTGCACGTGCACCTGTGAGGGGAGCGGCTCGGGGCAGCCCGTGTGCAGGTCCTGGAGCCAGCAGGGCGCTACTCCCGGGACAGACTGTCCGTTGCGGGGAAGGAGGGGGACGCCGGTCCCAGGGTGCGCTGTCCATGGGGGAGGCAGGCGCCTCTGGCCCGAAGAGGGGACGCCACTACCTCCTGCCCACGGCCAGCTGCTCTGGGTCTTTGGGCTCAGGGGGTGCATCCGTGGGCACCTCCAGCAGTTTGGAGGAGAAGACAGGCTCGGGGGGGGGGGGGGGCTGGTCCACTCGGCCACAGTAACAAAGCACAGTGGCGGCCTGGACAGCAGACGCTTCTTGCTCTGGCTTCTGGAGGCGGGACGTCTTGGGAGGACCTGGTTCATAGACGCCTCTCCTCTCTGTGTCCTCACGTGCGGCGGGAGCCAGGGAGACCCTGGGGCCTTTTGGAAGCTCACCCATCACCTGCCTCAGGTGCCCCAACAACTTCCTGTCAGGGGCTCGGTTGAATTCCAAATTCAGCAGAGGAATTTGGAGGACACAAACGTTCAGTTCATAACAGAGGGGAGGTTCGGGTGAGATAGGGGATTTAGGGTGGCAGGTGGAAATGGAGAGGCGGGGGTGGCCTGTGGACTTCGTGTCCCCCCGCAGCACGGGGGCTGGAGAAGGGTCCGTCGTGTTTCTTCTGAATCGCACACAGAGTGAGCGGCTCTCGTGCAAAGAGCTTAGTCGCTTCTGGCCGCTCTGGGCTTCCGTTTCAGACTGTGAGCACATGCTACCAGGGTTTCACGGGGGTTCTTTCCAGCAGAACGTAAAGGCTAGCAAGTGTCGGACGTGCACTTGGGTGTCACGTATGTGGCATCGTGTTTGTGGAAGGTGGTCGGTTCGCAGCACTGTGCCACCAGGCGGGCCGTGGGTCCACCCTGTGGGTCGGCCTGCATATCTGTCTTGTAGGCGTCTTCCCGTGCGGATAGAGAGCTGATCCTGTAACGTTGCAGCAGGAGGAACGGGGTGGCGGGCAGGATCTGGTGTGTAGACGTTCGTGTTAGGGCTCCATCTGCCTTCTTCCAGGTGAGGTGACCTCCCGGCAGAGGGGGCGGCCGGGGTCTCCAGACCGCTTCCGATAACGCTACGGAAGCAGCAGAATCCAGGCAACCCCAGCAGCATCTTGAAGCCGGGGTGGGGGGAGGGAGTGCCCAGGGGAGTCAACAGGGAGCCTGTCCCCAGAGCCACCACAGGCCTGGGGTGGCCACGTGCCCCTGGCCGAGGGACCGACGGGGACCTCTGACCATCAGCCGGGGCACTGGAGACGTTTTGTTGAGAGATGCGACAGAGCTTCGCGTAGCCAGCAGCCTCGTCACTTGCCCGGCTTTGCTGCCGATGTCCTGGCACAGCCTGGCTGAGTCCTGCTGGCCCTCATGGTGGGCTCAGCATGCACGTCAGCACCCCCGTAAGGGTGCTCACGGCCCAGTGTGGGGGGCCAGCCAGCCGTGGCCTGGCAACAAGCCCCATGCAATCTGCCTGCCAGCCTTCCCACATGGCAAGGATGTTGAATTCTCTCTTGAGTCAATAAACGTCTGTTCTTTATTTGGTTTTGTATAATCTTCAAAAGTTAAAACCTTACTATTCCAAAACACCGTAATCCCTCCATAAATTCAGGCAGGTTCCTCTGGTGAGGCCGCAGCAGGACGGCAACTCGCTCTTGCCTGCCCCACCCTCACCCCTGCACCAGGTCATCGGTGGAAGCCCGCCGTGCACTACAGCAGCGACTGGCGGTGCAAGGACACCAGGCCCGTGAGGACAGCGCCCGCTTTCGACACCTGACCGCCACGCTGGAGAGAAGATGAACAGCTGGTGACAGGAGTCAGCAGCCTCTCTCTCTCTCTCTCTCTCTCTCTTTTTTTTTTTTGCATAAATTCAGACTCTTAGTGTTTTTTTAAGATATAAGTCCCATAACACAACTTCCACTGTTTATTTTTTCATTTTTTTAACGTTTTATTTTCGAGAGAATGCAAGCAGGAGAGGGGCAGAGAGAGAGGGACAGAGGATCTGGAGAGGGTTCTGTGCTATAGCACTGAGCCTGATGTGGGGTTTGAACTCGGGAACCAAGAGATCATGACCTGAGCTGAAGTCAGATGCTCAGTGGACTGAGCCCCCCAAGTGCCCCCAAGATCCACTATTCAAAGTGCTCGTTCACTTGAGTGGTTTGTAGTGTTTTCCGCGTGCCACGCAGCCCTCAGTGTCCAGTCCCAGAGCCCTCCCATCACCCCAGAGAGGCCACAGCCCCTGGCCCGGCCCCACAGGCCCCCCTCCTGTGTCTGGGCTCTCCTGCTCCACACTCCCTGTGAAGGTGATCCGCACACGGTGTGGCCTCTGCGTCTGCGTCCCTCACTTGAGCTCCTGTTTTCCAGGCTGGCAGAGGCTGTAGCAGGTGTCAGCCCCCCTGTTCTGTTCTGTTCTATGAGGTCCCACATTGTGATCCCTGCTTCATCAGCGGACCGGGGGGGGGGGGGGGGGAGCGGCGGGTGGTTTGTTTCCACCTTGGAGCCGCTGTGAATAATACGGACAAGAGCCTTCATACATGGGTTTTGTGTGGACATGTGTTCCTTCTCTGGGTGTTAGCTGCATGGGATTGCTGTGTCCTTCGGTCTTTCCGTGCATGACCCTGGGGGACCTTCTCGGCAGCCACCCCCTCATTAAACCCCACCCACCCTGCATGAGGGAGGCCAGTGTAATTTCCTAGGTGAGAGCTTGTTTTGTAGGCTAGAAGTTTCTATAAATATTTCTTGTAAGCTTTTTGTTGTATATTTTCTTTTTTAAATTTTCTTTATATTTATTTTTGAGAGAGACAGAGCACGAGCAGGGAGAGGGGAGAGAGGGAGGGAGACACAGAATCCCAAGCAGGCTCCAGGCTCCGAGCTGTCGGCACAGAGCCTGACGCGGGGCTTGAGCCCAGGAATGGTGAGATCGTGACCTGAGCCGAAGTCAGATGCCCCACCGACTGAGCCCCCATGTGCTCCTGTTGTATATTTTCTAATGTTGAATTGTGACTCCAAGTTTATTTTTATCATTAGCAATTATTGAGAACTGATCGTCCTGTAAATAATGGGCTTTACTGGTGGTGACCAAAACTGTATCACAACAGTTGGGATTTCCCTTCTCGGATGCTGTAGACGAAAACACACCGGTTTATCCGAAGTCAGTAGGATGACTGGCAGGGTGACCTACTCACGTTCCCGTTCGCTCCGTGCCCTTTATTTCTCCCTCTGGGACCGGCAGTCGCGTGTCCTCTGGCCGTAGCACTGTCCTGGGGTGCGGGGAGCTTGGAGGTGCAGGGAGCCAGGGCGGCGTTGTGTCACCGTGGCCTAGCGGAGCGCCCAGGCGGAGACGGCCCCAGGGCAGCGGGTTCGCGGGGGCTGGTCCAGGGAAGGAGGGGTGCGCTGGAGCGCCGTCTTTGGGGCCCAGAACAGCGCGCATTTCCCGAGTCCTTGGGGCTGCGCACGGCGCGCGCGGGAACGTGGTGTTCGGTGGGGAATCCAGGTCCTCGTCGGTTCTGTAGGGATGGGGGAAGGGTGTGGGGGGTGGGGGCGTGGTGTCTGGTGGCCCAGGAGTCCCGCAGGCAGGCAGGGGTGGCGATAGTCGGCTGCAGAGCCCCGCGAGCCCGCCCGCAGCGAGAGGGCTGGTGACTTCCGAATGACTGCGTACGTGACGTCACCTGACCTTCAGTTTAATCTTAGGAAGTCGACCGAGCACCAGGCGTCTCCAGTGTTTGGGGGTTCCGGCTCCGTATACTCCTTTCCTGCAGCAGGTGGGGGAGGGGGCACGCCACATCACGCGGTGATGGCTGGCGGCCGGCGTCTGTGGCAGATCGGCCGCGCGGTCCTCAGCACCCAGACGGTCACACGCCAGGACCCTGGATCGGCTCAGGGGTCCGTAGGGGGCTTCTCAGGGTAAAGCCTAGATGCCTGGTTCTCGTGGCCGGTGGACTTACGTGGGCAGGTGTCCGTCTCCGTGTGGCCCCACCACAAAAATTAACAGACTGAACCTCTGAGTCACACGGGAGCTGCTCATGCTCCTATTGTGGCCAAAAATATTTGGGATCCGGTTGTCGGCGGGTCTAGCTTTCTCTGCGAAGCTATTCTCAGACATCGGAAACAGCAGGAAAGCTTTCTCCTTCCCCTTGAAAATTCACCGTCGGCGTGAATTTTGTGGAGCTGATCACAAGCTCTGGTCGTGTGGCCCCGGAGGCCTGGAGGTGGGGCGTGTTCCCCTTTACCAGAACCAGGTTGCTCCGGGTGTGAGCCCTCGGTCCCGAGAGGACTGCGGTCAGTGGGTGACAGAATCCCTCCAGTTTCTTCCTCTGCGAAATGACGCTTGTAGTAAACACCCCCAGCAGAGGCACGTGTTTTGAAGCAGCGGGTGAAACCGCATTTACGAGGCACTTGGTTCAGTTCCCAAGAAATCATAAGGATGTTGATGACGGGGTGACCGACACAGGCTCATCTCTGTCCCTGCGTGGCCACCTCACGCGACTGACCCGCAGGGCGGGGGCCCTGATGCCGGTGGCTGGCGGGTTTGGGCCCCATGTGGTGAGGAGGCTAGGGGACAGTGATTTATTGTCGGGAGCCTCAGATGTCTCTCTTTTCCAGGAAAGTCAGAAATCTGGTTTTTTTTTTTAATTTCTCTTTAATGTTTATTTATTTTTGAGAGAGAGACAGAGCGTGACCAGGGGAGGGGCAGAGAGAGAGAAACACAAAATCCAAAGCAGGCTCCAGGCTCTGAGCCGTCAGCACAGAACCCGACGCGGGGCCCGAACTCACAAACCGCGAGATCGTGACCTGAGCTGAAGTCAGATGCCCAACTGATTGAGCCACCCAGGCGCCCTTATGAATTCTGAGATTTAATGTGATGTCTTGGTTTTTCTCAAGCAAAACCGATCTGTAGGTCAGCTTCAACTTTACCTTGCAGTTTGGTGTCTCTCCCTAATGTGATTTACTGCCCAACAATCGGCTGCTGGGGGTGCCCAGGACACCTCCTTTCAGAAGGGCAGGGGTGGAGGTCACTCAGCCCCGTTTCTCCTTTCGGAAGAGGAAACTGTAGCTCAGAATGGCTCCTGGCCCCAGACCTCTGCTCCCTGCCCAGACACGGGCTTTTTGTTTTCAGACCCACTGTCCACAAGCTTATCTGATTTATCTCTATGTTGTCCACTAATGCAGTTGGCAATGCCAAGGAAATCAGAAAATGTCAAACAAGTAAGCAGCTTGGAAATTTAGAACAGAAAGTCAGGAATAGCGTGTAGAAGGTTCTGATGTGATCCTGGTGGTAGAGAGTACAGGTGTGGGACGTCCCCGGGGACCAGGGATGACAGTCCCCCGGTGCCGTGTGGGTGTGGATTCTGGACCCCGGTGGCACCTTTTCCCGTGAGGTGGGCCATCTGCCCTGCCTTCTGCCTTCTGCCCCATTTCTGGCTGAGGCCAGACGGGTGTGAGGTGGCCCCAGGACAGCAGGGGACGGAGGGCGGATGTGGTGGCTCCGCGTGATGGCCGGTGTCCTGGGGGACTTCCCGGTGCCTCGGGAGAAGGGAGGCTCTCTACCTGGGGACCGCTGCCCGCGCTCCGTCTGAGTGACCGTCTCTGCTTGCCCGCAGGGTCCCCGGGGCCAGCCGGCGACCACAGCAGCGGGGCCTCGTCCCCTCTGTTTGACAGTGGACTGCATCTGAACAGCAACCCCAGCAGCACAGTAAGCACGGCTTCTCGTACTTTAACCGAGCAGGGATGTATGTCCCCACACGCGCCCCAGAATTAAAACGTCACTCGAGGTGGCAGGTTCAGCTAGGAGGACGTGGGGCACGATGGAGGACACCGTTGGTTGGCGTCTGGTCCCACAAGGGATGGCTCGGCGCCACGATGTAGGACGTGGTGGCCGTGGTGGCCGTGGCCCCCACGGCCCAGCGAGCGGGCGGGTGCAGTCGGCTCCAAGGTGGGATTCAGCCCTGCTCCCACCGCCTCTGCCGGACTCCCGTGTGCCGTGTGCCAGCGGGACATTTTCCTCCTGCCCAGATGCCTGCCCCCCCGAGAACCCCAGCTGAGCCAGAGCAGGGGGGGCACCTGGCCCCTGAAACCCCTCCCGCAGAGACCCAGACCCTGTGCAGCGGGCCTGCCTCGGCCCCCTTCCAGCATGTGGGCTCCTCTCCACCTGCGTTAGCGGATGGGGATCGGAATCCCGTAAGCAGTCTGAAAACCTGTTACTGGAAATCAGGCCCTCTCTCGCTCATAAAAGGACCAGCTGCGGGACGTGCAGGGACAGCCTGAGGGAAAAGTCCAGATTCAGACAGTAACGTTCTTGAAATACCGTTTTTCATTTTAATGTTAAAAAAATGTTTATTTATTTTGAGAGAGAGAGGGAGAGTGGGTGAGGGGCAGAGAGAGAGGGAGAGAGAGGATCCCAAGCAGGCTCCACACTGTCAGCACAGAGCCCGACGCGGGGCTGGAACCCACGAACCGTGAGATCATGACCTGGCAGAAGTCAGGTGCTTAACCGACTGAGCGACCCAAGCGCCCCCCGTCCGTGCTTTCCTGTGTGGATTTAGCATCTGGTTCAGGAGAACCTTCCTTACCCCATGCTCGTAAATATATCTGCTTGTGTTTCCTTCTCAGTGTTCGTTTGCTCTCTGTGTTAGGTCTCCCAGGCATGCGACACTTATTTCTGTGAAACATGTGAAAAGTAGGGATCAGATTTATCGTCCTGGGCAAGCACGTGTCGTGACCAGTTCCTCGGGGATTGTGTGCCACCTGGGCCCTCGACCGCGTGTCCTGCCGTGGTTTACGTGTGCTCTCCAACGGTGTCAAGGCCGGAATCACACCGCTGTGGACCTACGGCACACGTTTGCCACCGCGGGCCCACGTCTCCTCACCTCCTGGTTCACTTTATTTTTTCCGTCTTCTCTTTCCCTTTGTTTCTTCGTGAGAATTTTAAAAGCCTCTGATCAGATTCTGCAGAAGTCTTGGGGTTTTTATTGAAAGTGTGTGAAAGTGTGTGACTACAGGGGAAGTCATTTTTCCTGCTGGTGAAAGGATCTCAGATCTTCAGTATTTTTCAACAGGGTTAATTTTTTTCTTTTTTGATCGATTCAGCAGAGGATTCTTCATTTTACTGCTCTTAGCAAAGAACGACTTTGGCTCTGCAGATCCGCATGCTGCTGGTTCCTACTCATTTTTGTTACCTTGTCCCTTTGATTTCGTTTGCATTTTTGTGCTTCCTTCTTTCTTACCACCGAGCCTGACAGGCTGCGCCCCCGTTGGAGTGTGTGGTGATTACCGATGTGTGCTCGAGCTCGGTTTTGATCGCGGACTTTGACTTTTTATTGGTCCCCCCCTTTACTGTGCCCCTTTTTTTCTTGATATTTAAATTATTCTGATTAAATTTTTCACGTGTCTTCCTTCTAAAATTCTCCTCTGCATGTCTCAAATGTGTGTACTCCATTTACATTTATTTGGAGGTGGCCCTTGAAATTTTGCCAAATGTATACTTTGCTTACACGATAGAAAGACAGCATGTTTAGGTCCTGCTGGAAGGTGCTAGGACCTTGTGACCCCCGAGCCCGAGTTGTTTCCTGATTTACCACCTGCCGTGGCTTTGTGTTTAGAAGCTGCTTTAAACTGCGCGAAAAGTCACAACTTTTAGGGTTCCTGCACTCTGAAATGTTTACAGCCTCTTGTTCTCGCCACGACTTCTGCATCCGGCCTCCTTGCAGGATGGATCTCCTCTCTGCTCAAGGACTCTCGCTAGAGCTTAAGGCCTGTTGGTACCAAAATCTATTTCAGGTTATTTTAAAACGGGTTATTTTGTCTACACTTGAACGTACTTCCAGCGTCTCTGGTCTCTACTGCGGACACTGGGAAGTTTTCTCTCCACGTGGCTGCGGGTCCGGCTGTGTTCCTGGGCAGCCTCCGGTGTGGTCACTGATACAGCCCTCTCCATGGTCTTTGACACAGCCTTCATCTACACACACAGCACCTCCCCGCCCCTCCGGCCCCCACCCCGAGCTCAGATTGCCTTTGTGCCCCAGCGTCACCTCCTGTCCCTTACAGGCCTTACCTCTTGTCACTTCTTGCCTTCCCTTGGGCTTCTCATCAGACTATCTTCTAGGAGATCTCTTAAAATTTTTATTTTGTTATTTGTCTCAGCTTTGTACAGTATCCTAGTTGAATCATCTGCTGAGTGTTTTTTTTTTTAAGAAAACATCATCCAAGATCACGTTAATGCGATTCTTCTTGAATGAGAGGGTGTGCACAGAGCAGGACGCACCCCCAGCAGTCCCCTCAGGAAAGGTGACCCAGTCTGCCGGAGATGTGGTGCACACTGGAGAACGGAACAGATGGCGGGGGGGGGTTGGGGGGAGGCCCCACCCGAGGTCCCCCGGCACCTCCTCCCACGGCCTCGGGCCTCCGTGCTCTCAGGCTCGGCGTGGGGCCGGCGACCAGCCTGCTCCTGTGAACGCGTACCCTCAGCCTTCGTCGTCACCCTCATCACGAAGGGGAGAAAGAGAAAGGCAGAGCGTAGGAATGCTCTGTAATCATTTGGTTAGGTCACCTTCAAGAACAACGCATTTCACAGAATCTGAATCCCAGAGAGTCAAAACAGAGTTTTAATATGTTATTTTTTAAAAGATATTAAGACTCAAAATCCTGTAAAAAATGTTAAAGGCCACCTGCTTCGTATTCCAGATGGAAACAATAATAATCGCGTCAATAATCCAGCGGCCAGCTGGTTCCACGCCCTTAGCGGCTGGGCTCTGTCTTCTGAAGCCTGTTCGGCACTGAGATCGTTCTCTGCACTTGACAGGGGACTGTGTCCAGTACAGCCTCACGATGGTGCTGGAATTGACAGGACCTGTGGATCGGAGGGTAAAGTAGACTCTGCCCTGCACTTTGCTTTATCGACAGAAGCGGGTCGGAAACATCCTCAGACTCGAGGGATGTGGACTGTTTCCGGTGGCGACGCTCTCGGGATGGTTGGATGGCTTCCGTCCTCCGGGACCGAACCCGACCCGACCGAGCAGGAAGTGGAGTTTGCTCAGAGCAGCCTTGTTAACGGGGAGGGGGGACCCGCGGGCTGGTCCCCGGCTCTCACGGCTCGTGCCTCCAACCCGGTGCGTCTGTGCCTCTCCTTGTGGAGGCGGGGAGGCTGCACGTCCTCCGGTCCACACTGCCGGAGGGACGCCCGTGCTACCTTGTCTAGGCTGCAGCCTTTCTGTGTGTTTATTCCGAACTGAATTGGTAACTACTCCTTCCCGACGTGACCTCTCTTCCCCCGTGAGACGGGGTCGGCTCCCGGCTTTTCCTTCTAGCTCCCACACGCTCTCGTCCAGAAGCTGGGGCCGCCCCACATAGCTTAGAACTGACTTCATCTTTACGCTGCTTCTCTGCCAGAAACCCTTACCGAATATTTATAACAACAGAGAAGGTCTCATTCGCACTGACACCATCTATTAGGCTGAAAGTTGCAGAATTCATTCCTCCTGTCTCCTGGACCTCCCACTCGTCTGCAGACCCGCTGGCGCCTCCTTACCCGGTTAGTGTTGATGCTTGTCCTCGGAGCAGGCTGCTCCGAGAGGGTTTCGTGTCCAGAAAGGTCTCCTTTGTCCCGAGCGAGAGCCGGCGTGCTCCCTGGGTGTTCTTGGGCTCTCGGGTGAGTATAGACCAATGCTGTTTGTCTTGAGGTGGTAACACCACCGATGTCAGCATCTGCTGTCGTAGGTTAGTCGGAGCTCAGGTAGGACTGGACGGTGAGCGTGCTGAGGTCCCTCTCTTGTTACAATACTTCATAAATTAGTAAAACACCAGTAAAATTAAAGACCAAAAGAGAAATAAAGCAAATTGCAAAAGATAATTAAAAATGCACCAAGAAAAAAGGAAAAGAAGACAATGAAGGAGCCAAAGTAAGAAGGTAAATATGAATACAAATAGAGTAGTAATAAAATACGTTTAATTAGACTGAATTTACAGTTTAGGAGCCATCGATTATTTCAGTCTCTAAGAGGACTGGAATCAGGGGTGCCTGGGGGGTTCAGTCGGTTAAGCATCTGACTCTTGGCTTTAGCTCCGGTCATGATCACACAGTTCGTGGGTTCGAGCCCCACACTGGGCTCTCTGCTGTCAGCACAGAGCTGGAGCTGCTTTGGATCCTCTCTCTCTCTCTCCCCTTCCCTACTCGTGCTGTCTCTCTCTCAAAAATAAATAACACATTTATTAAAAAAATCTTTTAAAATGCCCATGCTATCCAAAGCAATGTACAGATTCAATGCAGTCCCTATCAAAATTCCAATAGCAGTTTTCACAGAAGTAGAACAAACAATCCTAAAATTTGTATGAGACCAAGAAAGACTAAGAAACACCAGATAAATCTTGAAAAAGAACAAAGCTGGAGGCATCATGTTCCCTGACTTAAGTTTTTTTTACAAAGCTGTGATCATCAAAACAGTATGGTCCTGGTATAAAAACAGACACATAGACCAATGGGACAGAATAGAAAACCCAGCAATAAATCCACAATTATATGGTCAATTACTTTATTACAAAAGAGCCAAGAATATACAGAGGGGAAAAGACAGTCTCTTCAGCAAATGGTGTTGGGAAAGCTGGACAGCAATGTGCAGAAGGATGAAATGAAAGTGAACCGATTTCTTACACAAAAGAATTAAGTCAAAGTAGACGAAAGACTGAACGTAAGACCCTTAACCGTAAACCTCCTGGAAGAAATCATAGGGTATAAGTGCCTTGATTCTGGTCTTGGTGCTGATTTTTAAAAATTGACCCCGAACGCAAAGGCAACAAAAGCAAAAATAAACAAGCGGGCTGTATCACACGGAAAGCTTCTGCACAGCAAATGAAGGCATCAAAAATGGAGAAGATACTTGACTTGTAAGGGGCTATTATTCAAAATTTATAAGGAACACCTACAGCTCAAGAGAAGAAACCTTACACTTCAATGAAGATTTGGGTGGAGAGGACTCGGGGCGCCTGGCGGGCTCAGTCGGTTAAGCGTCAACCCTTGATCTCATGTCAGGTGACAATCTCACGGCTCGTGAGTTTGAGCCCCACATCGGGCTCTGCACTGACAGTGTGGAGCCTGCTGGGGATTCTCTCTCAAAATAAGTAAGTAAACTTAAAAAAATTGGGTAGACGAACTGAATAGATATTTTTCTGCAGAAGACATACAGGTTAGACTAGCACACACGAGAAGATGGTCAGCGTCAGACACCCTCAAGAAAGTGCAAATCAGTGGGGCGCCTGGGTGGCTCAGTCAGCTGAGCGTCCGACTTCGGCTCAGGTCATGGTCTCACAGTCCGTGGGTTCGAGCCCCGCGTCAGGCTCTGTGCTGACAGCTCGGAGCCTGGAGCCTGCTTCGGATTCTGTGTCTCCCTCTCTCTGTACCCTCCCTGGCTCATTCTCTCTTTCTTTCTCTCTCCCTCTCTCTCTCAAAAATAAATAATAAAGATTTTTAAAAATTAAAAAAAAAAAAAAAAAGAAAATCAAATCAAGACCATGATGTCACCTCACAGCTGTCCGAACGGCTAAAGTCAACGACACAAGAAACAGCAGGTGTTGGCGAGGACGTGGAGAAAAGGGAACCCTCAAGCACGGTCGGTGGGAGTGCTGACTGGTGGGGCCGCGCTGGAGGACAGCGTGGAGGTTCCTCAAAACGTGAGAAATAGAAGTACCGCGTGACCAGCAATCCCACTTCTGGGAATGCTTCCAAAGGACACGAAACCACGGTCTCGAAGAGACACCTGCATTCCCTCGTTCATTGCTCGTTATCGACAGCAGCCAAGATAGGAATCAACCTGGGTGTCGTTGATGGGTGCACGGCTCACGAAAACACGGAAGCCCTACATCTCTGTCTGCAGTGGCACATTACACGGCCTTGGGAAGAAGGAAGTCCTGCCACTTGTGACAACACGGATGGACCTTGGTGGCATCGTGCTAAGTGAGAGGACGCACAGAAAGAAAGACAGATACTGTATGATTTCGCTTATGTGCGGAACCTGAAAAATAAAAAAGAGTGAAGGAAACCCTCGCAGACACAGTGCACAGATTGGTGACTGTCAGAGGTAGGCTGGGGGGCACTGGGTGAGGTGGCTGGAAGAGAAGAGTGGAGGCACCGGACGCTGCCAGGTCCACCCGTCACGTGGAGCCAGCGAGGAACCCTGGCGACGTCCTCAGCCGGTCTTGCTGTCACATCCCCTCCGTCGTCCTTCTGGCCACGTTGGGTGGGGGACCGTGACTGTCGCGCTGCGTCCCCGAGGCAAGTCCTGCTGGGGATGGTCAGCGGTAGGTGTTTGTGCACGTGGACCGCTCTCGTGGGTGCCTCAGCTTTGTGGCCCCCCGACCGTACCGTGCTTGTGCTCGTGGAAGCCACACGCACCGCAGAGCGCGGGACGCTGGTTATGGCGGGGAGAGTGGCTGACGGTAGCCACGGGGTGAAAGGGACGACCCAGATGGCTGCAGGGCGTCAGTCATGTGATGCGTGAGTCGATAAAGAGTTTCACACAAACAGCAAGTCTGTTATAAACCACAGCGGGGCTCAGGGCTCGGGGCCTGTGTCCCCAGGACGTGGCACTGAAGCCACGACTGGTACGCTGTGTATTCAGGCTCACACACACCAGTCCCAGTGAGGGCTCAGTGAGTCTGATCTGGGGGCTCCGCAGAGGGCGTTGGAAATGGGGTTTTACCAAAGGCTGTGGTGTGATGGCAGATTCCACGGAGCCGATCCTGACCAGTCCGGCTGAGCGCCTTGCGGGGGTGTTTCTGGAGTGCTGTCTGGCGGTAAGGGCAGCGCGTCCGTGGACCATCACGCCGTCCACACAGCAGTCCCAAGCCCGGGACTGACGGCAAGCCGTGTTCATAGTGCACATAGTAAGTGCTTAAGAAAAACCCGTTTCGATCTAACGTCTCAAGAATAGGGAGATAGTTCTGTATATGCTGATGCATTCATGTGAGGAGAGTTTTCAGTGTTTTAAAATGAATTTTACCAAGAGCTTTTAATGGCTGGAAGATACTTACGCGATGGTAATTTTCAGAAGTGTGAGTGCCATAGGAACACAGTCATTTACAAGGACACAGAGATGCGAATGAGCTCTGCCGTGTGCAACAGTGATTACCTGCGGAGGTGAGAATGTTCAGGACTGCGGTTTCCTTGTGCGCATAGACCTGTCTGCTGGGAATTGTGATAACAGCGGTGGAAGCCCCAGTTTACACAGCAGTTTCTCTGTGTTTCTCTGTCAATGAGGTTTTTGCCAGCTTTCTCCTTGATTTTGATGGCTTCCTGTCTTACATGGAGGTCTTTCATCCATTTTGAGTTTATTTCTGTGTCTGGTGTAAGAAAGCGGTCCAGGTTCATTCTTCTGCGTGTCGCTGTCCAGTTTTCCCAGCACCACTTGCTGAAGAGACTGTCTTTATTCCACTGGATATTCTTTCCTGCTTTGTCAAAGATTAGTTGGCCATACGTTTGTGGGTCCATTTCTGGGTTCTCTATTCTGTTCCATTGATCCGAGTGTCTGTTCTTGTGCCAGTACCATACTGTCTTGATGATGACAGCTTTGTAGTGTAGCTTGAGGTCTGGGATTGTGATGCCTCCTGCTTTGGTTTTCTTTTTCAAGATCGCTTTGGCTATTTGGGGTCTTTTCTGGTTCCGTACAAATTTTAGTACTGTTTTCTCTAGCTTTGTGAAGAATGCTGGTGTTATTTTGATAGGGATTGCATCGAATATGTAGATTGCTTTGGGTAGTATTGACATTTTAACAATATTTGTTCTTTGAATCCATGAGCATGGAGTGTTTTTCCATTTCTTTATGTCTTCTTCAATTTCTTTCTGAAGTTTTCTATAGTTTTCAGCATACAGATCTTTTACCTCTTTGGTTAGGTTTATTCCTAGGTATTTTACAGTTTTGGGTGCAATTGTAAATGGGATCAATTCCTCGATATCTCTGTCTGTTGCTTCATTGTTGGTGTATAGGAATACAACCAATTTCTGTACATTGATTTTATATCCTGCAGCCTTGCTGAATTCATGGATCAGCTCTAGCAGTTTTTTGGTGGAATCTTTTGGGTTTTCCATGTGGAGTATATGTCATCTGCGAAGAGTGAAAGGGTGACTTCTTCTTTGCCAGTTTGGATGCCTTTTACTTCTTTGTGTTGTCTGATTGCTGAGGCTAGGACTTCCATCACTATGTTGAACAACAGTAGGGAGAATGGACATCCTGTTGTGTTCCTGATATTAGGGGGAAGACTCTTGGTTTTTCCTCATTGAGGATGATATGAGCTGTGGGCATTTCATATATGGCCTTTATGATGTTAATGTATGTTCTTTCTATCCCTACTTTCTTAACAGTTTTATTAGGAAAGGATGCTGTGTTTTGTCGAATGCTTTTTCCGCATCTATTGACAGGGTCATGTGGTTCTTATAGTTTCTTCTAATGTAGTGTATCATGTTGACTGACTTGCTAATATTGAACCAGCGCTGCAGCCCAGGAATGAATCCCACTTGGCCATGGTGAATAATTCTTTAGATGTACTGTTGAATTTGATTTGCTAGTATCTTGTTGAAAATTTTTGCATCCATGTTTATCAGGGATATTGACCTGCAGTTCTCCTTTTTAGGTGGGGTCTTTGTCTGGTTTTGGAATCAAAGTAATGCTGGCCTCATACAATGAGTTTGGAAGCTTTCCTTCCATTTCTGTTTTTTGGAATACCTTGAGAACAATAGGTATTAACTCTTGTTTAGATGTTTGGTAGAATTCCCCTAGGAAGCCCTCTGGCCCACGACTCTCGTTTGTTGGGAGATTTTTGACAAGCAATTCAATTTCTTTGCTGGCTATGCATCTGTTCAGATTTTCTGTTTCTTCCTATTTGAGTTTTGGTAGTGTGTGGGTGTCTAGGAATTTGTCCATTTCGTCTGGATCGTCCAGTTTGTTGGCATATAATTTTTTCAAAGCATTGTCTTCTAATTGTATTTGTGATCTCTTTCATTTGTGATTTTATCTGTTTGCTTTTTGAGAAGTCTGGCTTGGGGTTTATCAATTTTGTTTATTCTTTCAAAAAAAACCAGCGCTCAGTTTCGTTGATCTGTTCTATTTTTTTTATTCTATATCATTTATTTCTGCTCTAATCTTTATTATTTCCCTTCTTCTGACTTTTGGCTTTATTTGCTGCTCTTTTAGGTGTAAGGTTAGGTTGTGTGTTTGGGACCATTCTTGTTTCTTGAGATGGGCCTGGATTGCAATGTATTTTCCTCTTAGGACTGCCTTTGCTGCATCCCAAAGGGACTGACTGTCATGTTTTCATTTTGATTTGCTTCCATGTATTTTTAAATTTCTTCTTCAATTTCATGGCTAACCCATTCATTCTTCAGTAGGATATTCTTTAACCTCCATGTATTTGGGGGCTCTCCACGTTTTTTCTAGTGGTTAATTTCAAGTTTCATAGTGTTGTGGTCTGAAAATATTCATGGTATGATCTCGATCTTTTTGTACTTGTGGGCTGTTTTGTGACCCAGTATGTGATCTATTGTGGAGAATGCTCCATGTGCCCTGGAGAAGAATGTGTATTCTGCTGCTTTAAGATGAAATGTTCTGAATATATGTTAGGTCCATCTGGTCCAATGTCTTATTCAGAGCCGTGGTTTCCTTATTGATTTTCTGCCTAGATGATCTGTCCATTGTTGTAAGTGGGGTATTAAAGTCTCCTACAATTACAGTATTATCTAAAAGTTTGCTTATGTTTGTGATTAACTTAATTTCTATTTGGGTGCCTCCACATTTGGATGGACCCCTTAATTATGATATAATGCCCTTCTTCATCTCTTGTTACAGTCTTTGTTTTACATCTAGTGTGTCTGATAGAAGTATGGCTACTCCGGCTTTCTTTTGACTTCCAGGAGCATGATAGATGGTTCTCTATCCCTTCACTTTCAATCTGCAGGTCTAGAGTGAGTCTCTTGTAGACAGTGTATAGATGGATCTTGGTTTGTTTTTTTTTTTTTATCCATTCTGATACCCTGTGTCTTTTGATTGGAGCATTTAGTCCATTTATATTCAGAGTGATCCTTAATCTGGGGAAAGAAACAGGCATCCAAGTCCAAGAGGCACAGAGAACTCTGTTTAAAATCAATAAAAACAGGTCAACACCATGACATATCATAGTAAAACTGGCAGAATTCAAAGATAAAGGGACAGTTCTGAAATCAGCAAGGGACAAACATGCCTTAACCTATAAGGGTAGACACATAAGGGTAGGAGCAGACCCGTCCACTGAACCTTGGCAGGCCGGAAGGGATTGGCAGAAAATAGTCAACGTGCTGAACAGGAAAAATATGCAGCCAAGAATCCTTTGTTCAGCAAGGCCGTCATTCAGAGTAGAAGGAAAGATAAAGACTTTCCCAAACAAAACTGAAGGAGTTTGTGACCACTAATCCGGCCCTGCAGGAGGTCCTAAGGGGGACTCTATGAGTGGAACGTGGCAAAGACCGCAAAGGACCAGAGTCATCACCACAGACATGAAATCTCTAGGTAACCCCACTGGCTTCTGAACGGGCCTGATTTACAACTGCCTGTGAAGAGTCTAAGAACAATCATGTCCTATTTTGTCTCCATTATTCACGTTTCTTAAGAGATTTTTAATCTTATTGTGATAATAGTGATTTTGATTTGAAAAATATGACAATAACCTGTTGTTACAAAAGTTCATTTGCTTTTAATAATTGTATTGCCGTAACATCAAAAAATTTATGCACCATAAGTACTGTAGATAGCCTACACAAAATATTTGAAAATAATAGACTAAACATTTCCACTCAAAATACATCAAATTCAAATAGAAAATTATTTACATTTTTCGTATGAAACGCTGAGACCATGCTGTTCGTTCCTGAGACGTATGTCTAAATCTAGCTGTGGACAGAGACATTAGAAGACTTTCCCGTCAATAATAGTTAATATTGGATGTCTAGTTAGCCTGTAAGAGTCGCTCCTTGTAGACAACACGGAGAACTCCTGTTTCAGCAGGATGCACCCGCGGAAGCTGCAGAAACAGCTTGTGTGGGGCTGTGTGTATTTGCTGAGACAGTTTCCTGAGGCTCATGTGCGGCTGGTTCTGGAGAGGCCTCGGTGGCCTCGTCTACTTGGCCGCCTCACCAACCAGCCACAGTGAGTTCCTTGCTCCATTCGCTGCAGTTTCACTCAATGTACAGGGGCCTGGCAGAGGGACAGGGGGCAGGGGGCGGGGGGCAGCTGCAGGTGGCCGGCCCGGTGTGTGCAGCCTCGGGCTCTGGTCATCTTGACACACCGTGTTCCCAGAGGAAATGAAAACAGGAAGTCAGTAAAAGCTGACGCTGTTAAGAAACTGTCTTAATTCTTGTCTATTTGTTGTTTTTTACAGTTTGTTTATTTTGAGAGAGAGATTGAGAGAGAGAGCATGTGCGCATGAGTGGGGGAGCTGCAGAGAGAGAGGGAGAGAGAATCCCAAGGAAGTTTCATGTTGTCAGCAGAGAACCTGACGTGGGGCTCGATCCCAGGAACCGTGAGATCATGACCAGAACCAAAGTCAAGAGTCCAATGCTGAACCGACCGAGCCCCCCAGATGCCCCCGGGTCCATTTAAAGAAAATTAGGAAACAAAATGCTTCGAGAGGTCCCTGCTGCCCAGGGCCCAAGGCCCTTCTCTTTTGCTCGAGAGAGAAGACTCACTGTTCTGAGGGGACATCAGTGGAAACCTGACCGCACTGTGCATGTGCTTCGCGGGGATTCGAGCAAGGCTGTTAACCGACACACTGATCGCGCTGTGCAAGAACGAAGTCTCCTTTCCAAGCTTCTGGGTGTTAAACAAAAACTTGAAAGGACTAATGAGGGTGCACCCCCCCAAACTGGCATGCGGAATGTTACAGAGATGAACTCGGCTGAGGCCGCAGTTCCACATCCACGGAAAGTCAGCTACTGAGAAAATTCACCGTAAGCAGAGGCTGAAGTGGGCGTCAACCCGGATTTTATGGGAAAACAGGCCTCGTCGTTTTGTTGTATTCAGCACTAACTGAGGGTGGCCCCTGTGTTCCCGGGTCAGTGCTGTGGTGTCCACGTGGCCCTCCTGGTCCCCCAAAGCTGCCATCGCTGACTCTGTTTATAGAGGAGGAAACTGAGGGTCAAGGGGGTTACATCCGAGTAATGAGTAGCAAAAATAAGTAGCAGGGTTGGAGCCAGGTCTGTGTTTGGGTTAGACAGCGTTTCTCATTAAGGGGGTATATTTGTGTAAGATACGCATGTGTATGTGATCACCATACTTACGGTAACACAAGATTTGTTACTCTTTGTTCATAATGTGTTGTACACGCGAAGTGTATACGTTTATACAATGCATGCAAGTACTTAAATGAAAGGCTGAGCTGAGCCAGAGAGCAGAACCGGTGGCAGGACGAGCCCAGGATGGCATAAGGCAGCCAGTGTCGGGTGCCCGGCTGAGAGGGGACGGTGACGTTCAGAAGCATAGGTGCTGGAGATCCGGGCCTCCTGGTTCTGCATTAAAGCATCGTTCTGGTCTGGATTTGTCCATCGCCACGTTCTGGCTTTGCAGGCAGTTGTGTTCAGACACAGGACCTAAGACCGTGGACGGACGTAAGAACATGCAGCGTTAATGCCACATGGATCTCTTCCAAACTTCCGTTGAGTGTGTAAATGTGACAGGTTTGTTGGCAAATTTACTGACTTAAATTCAGACACTGAAAGCGTCTACTAGGAAATTCTAACTGACGAGTTCTTCCTCCCAAGCTGGGACTTGGGTGTGTGTGGTGATTGGTGCCAGGGTGCGTCTGAGCTTGGGTTCGGGAAATGGTGCGACCTGACCGCCAGAAACCTGGCTTTGCCTGCAGCACACCGTCTCTGAGCCCCCGGCCTGTATCTGGTGACATCTCACGGGCTGGCCCTGGGGCGGCTGTACGCAAAACAGCCACGGCTGTGGTCTGCATCCCCCCATTCTTTGGTGCCCAGGGACCTAGAGAGGAGAGTAAGAGACCAGAGAGGTCACGGGTGGTCATGGGAGGAGTAGGCACCTGTCACGGGGAAGCTGGAGCCCGTGTCCCCACCACCCTGTGACAGCTGCTGCACATCTTGTGGATGTCCGGGACCCTCTGGCGTCACTGGAGTGAGGACGTGAGGGGTCTGCTGAGGGGGCAAGGTGGCCGTCAGGTCGAGGGCGCCAGCGGCTGCTCCCTGGTGAAGGTGGCAGAGGGTCCAGGCCTCCGTGGGTGGTCCTTGTGGCCTCTGGGAAGGCACGAGAGACCCACAGACCGGGCGTGGACATATCTCACCCTAACCCTGCGGCCAGTGCTTCCTGGGGCCCTCCCGCACCTGATGGTTCTGTGAAATCTTGTGTCTGGGATAGATTTCTACTAAAATTACATTTAATAATGTTAGGCTATTTTAATTTTATAGTTTTGCATAAGCAATAGCTCAAAACTATTCTTCTGTAGTGAAAATGTGGAATGGTGAATTACTGCTCTTACGTTAACTGATTTATGTTCAGTATTTCTGCTTTGCAATCTCACGCGCTGCATTTGCTCTTACGTCAAAAGCACAAAATGACTCAGCAAGGTGCGTCTTGTGTAGAAAAGGCAGGATCCACAGTTTCTAGTAAAATGTCGGTGTGGGGGACGAGTAAATGACAGAGGCCATCGGGCCTCTAACAGGTGCATTTCCTCCTCACCACGGGCACCTCGGCGACAGCTTCTCTGGCCGTGACAACCGTGTCCACACCATCCTGGCTGCAGTTCTGGACTAGCTCAGGGCAAACCGCAGGACAGAGGACCCCAAAGGAAGAATATCCTGCAAAAAACACATTCCCTTCGCTCCACAGACGTTCACAGTCTGTGCCATTCCGAGGACATTCAATGACGTGCAGATGAAAAATTAGGAAATACTTGATTTTTAGAGATGGATGTGGCCATAAACGCCTGTAGGGGCACTGACCCGACAGATATGACTGTAAACGCCCGTAGAGGCGCTGACCAGACAGATGCGGCCGTAAACACGCGTAGGGGCACTGACCCGACAGGTACGACCATAAGCGAACGTAGGGGCACTGACCTGACAGGTATGACCGTAAATGCCCGCAGGGGCGCTGACCTATAATTTCTGTAACGTAGTAAATGGGTGGTTCTGGATGGAGTGGACCTTGCATGGGCCCAGGTCCCTTCGTACAGCCTGCTTCAGCTCTGGATTCTTCTGTGTGGAAAGAGCAAAAGATACTTTTCCTGCTGTTTTAAAATGTGTTACGGTAAATACGTGTTCATCTTGTTTTGTGATTCTGAGGGCGCGGCCACACTTGGTGCCCAAAGGCAGGCGCCAGGTGGACCTGCTCCGGCCCCGGGAGGCGAGGCGGCTGGTCGGGGGGTGTCTCCCGCAGGGGCAGCTGGGTGCTGGGTGGTCAGGGGCCGGAGCCCTCGGGTCAGTGCTGGGACGTGCCCTCCCCGGGAGCCGTGCCGCCCCCCCCACCGGCTGCCCGCGGGGACGTGGAGGGGTCCGTCCTGGCCCAGCGGCCATCCTGGTGTCGCTTCTCGGGCCACCCCGCCCCCACCCCGCGCTGAGCCACTGCCCAGCCGTGTGCCCTGGGGTGGTGCTGACAGTGTCACTGTGCCCCGAACCAACCCCCAAGCCCATGTGCGGTGTGCACGGGTGGGTGTGGGTGTGTGCGGACCTGCATGTGTGGGTGTGCGGGTGCGTGCATGTGGGTGTACGTGGGTGCATGTGTGCGTGCGTGTGGGCGTGTACAGGCAGGCGTGCAAGTGTGGGTGTGCATGCCGGGGTGCATGTGTGGGGAGGCGTGTGCGTGGGTGTGGGTGTATGTGGGTGCGCGTGTGCATGCGAGTGCACGCGGGTGGCCTGGGAAGTAGCACACTACGGAGGCCAGCCCGCAAAGAGAAGAGTTCTGGAAGCAAAGTCACCACCCGAAAGCTGAAGGAAACATGACACTAGAGACAGAGCAGAGTCACCAAGCCTGTCCCTGAGATGAGTGTCAAGCCCGCCCTGTGCCAACGTGATTACGGGTTTTTAAAGTAAGAAAGACGAGAGCATCGGGCGTGAACAGTGTTGAGAAGGGCCCGTGACGCTGCAGTCAAAATAGTTCGTCATCAGACACGTCGCGTACTCACCTTAAATTACATGCTGACAGCAGAGTTAATTACGCGATTATGGAAACATTCTTTCCTTTAAGAAACTCCCTCAGAGCCCTGCCGGGAGCTCAGAGGTGACAGTTCAGTCTGGCTTTTCCGCCGCTCGGCTCGCCTCCCCTCGCTGAATCTCTGATGCTGAGAAAGTAGTGTCTCAAGGTTCTTAACTGTTAAGAGTTCAGATTTAAAATTCCGCGCTGGTATCCGGGCTTCATACCCACCGTGGGGTCTTCCTCGTAGGGGAAACACAGTGTGTGCGGAGGATATGAGGCTTCTGGGTTTTTTTTTTTTCGTTATTTAGGGGTATATAGGTGACATGTGTCTTGTTTTCCGCAAGAAAAGAAGTGTTTGTAAAAGTCTTACGTACATTTTGTTCTAATCGATTTCACTTCTAAAAGCACTAACGTTATGACACAAGGTCAGAGTATTTTACTAAGGCAAGGAGTATTTTCAAAGTCTGTCTCTTCAGGGAGGTACGGGGAGGGCAGGAGGCCGAGGGAGGGGACTGTCCCCTCCAGGTGCACCCCACCTGCCCTTGGCTTTCCGGATGTGGCTCAGATACCCTTGGCAACCCCTAGGGGTTTCACCCAGTGACCACATGAGGCCGTGAATGTCACGTCCATTTCACAGATTTTAAGTGTAGGGGTAATTGGGACTTCTCACTGAAACCCATCTTCTTAAATTGCCTCTAGGTTGTGAAGGTCCCGCAGGGTTCCCAGACCAAGTCATGGTGACGAGGCGTCCAGCTTCGGCCACCTCTCCCCCAAGGCACCACACGGTGCTTCCTGTTACTGTGTGCAATACCCAAGTACGGTTGTGTTGTGTCACAGTCTGAAATTAGATTTAAAAACGGGCCCGTACCTCCAGCAGGATGTATCAAGGTCGAAATTATGAACTTGTGACCCACAGGCATCTTTGTCTGCTGTGCAGCGCACTTGCCATTAATTGAACGCTAAGTGGTGAATATTCAGCTGCTTGCCAGCATTTGAGTCTTTCCTGGGTTTAAAAATTACCTTTACTTTATTCATCAAAACTAGAAAGAAATCCAAGTCCCATCTTGGAGCTTCTCTAAGGATAACACCGAGGCACTGCAGTCCGCCACATAGAAGCATATTCTAAAGAGCCACGTAAAATAAAGGTTCGGATTTGGAGTCTTTGGTCTGTGGTCTGCGTAACAAATTTAGTATACCGCCTTCTCAGGAACCTCCAGTGAATGGCTGCCTCGTAGTCATCGGCTCCATGTTAGGTCAGAATATCCAAAATCCAGAACTTCAATAAAGCCACCAAACACTTGCCGTCCATTCTAGTGACTTCGTTAATTTCATGGAAATAAATGTGGAAAGAAGCTGGTTGCTATGGACTCTAACCTGTGAGCCCGCGGTGGGGGCCCTGAGCTGCATCAGATAGCCCATGAGCAGGCATGAATTATACAGCACTCTGCTCTGGTACAAAAATATCGATCATCATTTTAATTATTTAATTGAAATCATTTTATTTATTTATTTTTTTTAAACGTTTATTTTTGAGGGAGGGAGAGAGAGTGACAGAGTGTGAGCAGGGGAGGGGCAGAGAGAGAGGGACACAGAATCTGAAGCAGGCTCCAGGCTCTGAGCTGTCAGCACAGAGCCCAACACGGGACTCGAACACATGAGCTGTGAGATCATGACCTGAGCCGAAGTCAGACGCTCATCTGACTGAGCCACCCAGGCGCCCCAGATTGAAATCATTTTAAAATTACAGTTAATATTTCTGTTTTAAAAATTACATTTAGGTTATGCACTGAATGATGCTTAATCAGCCTACCAACATGGACGCTTTTAAACACCCTTCTCCCTAGAAACAGACACAGTGCTTGGGTACTACAACATCTTGCGTGGCCTGGTCCTGATACACGCGAGTGGTGTTTCGTGACGCGTGTCAAAGCGCGTGCAGTGTCAAAGTAACGGAGATTCCAAAGCCATATCTAAGCACCTGTACAACACGAATCTCAAAGAAGGGGGCCTGAGAATTTATCTCTTACAAACTCCCTTTATGATTCGTATGCACAGTGACATTTTCAAGTCCTTGCACGAGACATCGGATGTGTGAAACAAGACAAAGCAGCTGTTGGCACAGACCTCCCGTCCAGCACGGGTTCTGAGAAGATCCGTGAGCACTGGAAGAACCAAGTGCACTTGAAGAAGCCCGCACAGCACGTCTCCCGCAGTGCTAACCTCTGCCCTAAATAGTAGAAGCCAGGTGCTTGTTTTCAGGTGCTGGGCAGCCGGCCATATAAGACCGTGAGCCGTGACGGAGGGGACACCACAAGGTGACAGTGCAACTCACACACAGCGTGTGGTCCTGGCGCACCGAGGAGACAAGGACAAGGACGCAGGGCTTCTGGATCAGCTAGAAGCCGTGGGGCGGGGCAGCAGGGTCCCCGGAAGGAGGTGGCGTTGGGAGCTGGAAGCGTGTCTACGTAGGTTTTGCACAAGTCCTTGGCCGAATGCCAGGATACCAGTGCGCAGGGAAAGACTGCCCCGTGCCCCCCCGTCAAGGCGCTGAGGGGCACAACAAGCAAAGATGCCAGAGGTCTAGCCGTGCTGGTAACACTGCGGCTCCATCCCGGCCGAACCGGAGAAACTGTGCTAGATACGCAGCTGCGAATTCAGAAGGGCTGCGCCTCAGGCACAGAGGCAACCCTAAAGCTGCCGTAACGGAGTCTCTAAAACCAACCCTTGGAAACAAGTGTGGACGGGACAGCACTGGAGGCTGAATCCCTTCAAGTTACAGGGGTTTAGTAAACACTTTGGTTTCTGCAAACCCACCCCAACATAGTTTAAAACTCCCCACGTTTAAGGTGATTACGGTAAGCGATCTACCTGCTGAACAGAAATGCCCTGGAAGAAAACATAATCCATAGTCACTACCTTGTGTCGTTGATAACGTCTGGTCCGCAGCCAGAAACTACGAGTGACGCAAACAAGAACAAGTGATATGAAGCTAAGAAAACGCGCAAGCAGTAGAAATAGACCCCATGTGAAAATACGGAATTTAGCAGACAAAGATCTTAACGCAGCACTTTCAAATATGTTTAAGGCCTTAGAGGAAAATACGGTCGTAATGACTGAACAGATGGGGACTCTCAGTGAAGAATCTGAAACTTCAGAAAATGAACAAATGGTAACCATAGAACTGGAAGCATAATAATTAGAATCCAATGCCTACTAGTTCGTCTTCCCATGGATAGAAGATGGCAGTAGGACTGCTCGAGAGACCAGGAGACAAATGGAAAATTGCCCATCTCAAGAACAGAGACAGACTGACAAATGAGCCCCAGTGATGTGTGGGACACATCAGGTGGACGAGTCCCAGAATGAGGATGGGGATGATCAGAAGCCCGACGCACACAAAGAAAACTATTCCAATCAAACTGTCGAAAACCAAAAGAGGAAATTCAGGCAGCAGCCATATTTTAAAAAGACATAACTTACCCGGGTACAATGATGTAAATGAGTGTTTATTAAGAATTTTACATGCATGGGATAATATTCTTTAAAAATGAAGGGATACAGACTTTTTTAAGTTTTTTTTTTATTTTTTATTTTTTTAAATATGAAATTTATTGTCAAACTGGTTTCCATACAACACCCAGTGCTCATCCCAACCGGTGCCCTCCTCAATGCCCCTCACCCACCCTCCCTTCCCTCCCACCCCCCACCAACCCTCAGTTTGTTCTCAGTTTTTAATAAGAGTCTCTTATGTTTTGGCTCCCTCCCTCTCTAACCTCTTTTTTTTTTCCTTCCCCTTCCCCATGGTCTTCTGTTAAGTTTCTCAGGATCCACATAGCAGTGAAAACATATGGAGTCTGTCCTTCTTTGTATGACTTATTTCACTTAGCATAACACTCTCTAGTTCCATCCACGTTGCTACAAAAGGCCAAATTTTATTCTTTCTCATTGCCACGTAGTATTCCATCGTGTATATAAACCACAGTTTCTTTATCCATTCATCAGCTGATGGACATTTAGGCGCTTTCCATAATTTGGCTATTGTTGAAAGTGCTGCTATAAACATTGGGATACAAGTGCCCCTACGCATCAGCACTTACAGACTTTTTAAAGTAAATCTAAGCTAAGAAAATGCCATCAGGGGGGCTGCACTACAGGAAATCCTGAGAGGTGGTCTTCCAGATGAAAGGACAGAATGCCAGTGGGAGACGTGCATATACAAGGAGTGAGGAGCACCACAGGAGGAGTGTGCGTGTGTAAGATGTCTGTGCTTCCTTCTCTGAAGTTCCTTTGAAGTTAGATAGTTCAGAGGGCAGAATGATAGCACAGTAAAGTGGAGGTGGTGATGTATGTGGACATAAGAGACAGCAAAAATAGCACCAAGGGTGGGGGCCAAGCACATTGAGATGCTCTGCTGTGAGATCCTGGCACTGGTGAAGGGAGGCATGGGAAGGAGGATGTGTCAGATACAAGGTTTGAAGTGATGCAGTACTGACTCAGAGTAAACACTGATAAATTAAGAGTGTGTATTATGATCCCTATAGCCAATGAGGAGATAAAAAAGAATAATGAAAAAAATTAACCCCTAAAAGAGTATGTTCAATGAACTGGGAGAAAACCCAAGAGGAACAAATAACAAATTAGCAATGTATAACTAAACCCGTGACACGAGAATTATATTAAATGTAAATGAACTAAACGTTCCATTTGAAACAAATTATCAGACTGAATTAGACCCAAGTCTGCTTACCACGGGAAGTATTGTTTAAATGTAAAGATGCAGATGGGTAGAGATTAAAAGAGTAGAGAATATGTATCTTATAAACAGTAACCAAAAAAGGTGGCTTTGTTAATGTCTAACAAAGTAGTCTTCAAGATAAGGAGTGTCCAAAAAACAAAGGGAAGTGTTTTGTTATGATTAAAGAATCAATTCGTCAGGAAGACGTTCTAGTCTTAAGTATGGCACACACCCAGTAATAGAGCTTCCAAATACATATACCAAAACCTGGCAGAAATGAGAATTAGACAAGCCTCTCATCATCTATGGAGATTTTAATGCTCTTTATGCAGAAGTTGATATGACGTGTAGACAGAACATCAGTAAGGACATAAAGGACATAATCAACCTTATGAACCAACTGGAACCTAACTGCCTTTTACAGGAAACCACACCCCAAGCCTACAGGGTGAATATGGAACGTTCACCAAGATCACGTGCAGGGCTGTGATAAGCTATTTAGGACTGTAAACTCAACTATTCTGTAATTGGTGAATTCTGTCAAAGAAATAACATGTGACCTCCACAGTTTTTCAGGAAATAGAGGAAGATGGAATGTATCCCACTAATTGTGTGAGGCCAGGATAATACGGGTACCGGAACCTTTCGATGGCATTATAAGTAACGAACGTTACAGACAACAACCCTCACGGATGCTGGTGCAAAAATGGTCAACAGAAAAAACCCAAAGGGTACCACATCATGAGCAAGTGATGTTTGCCCCAGCAGCGCAAGCGGGCACAACATCCAAAGTGCTGACTTAACTGATAACACAGCAAATGTGCTGATAATATCCTCCAACTGGAAGGAGCCCAGATCTCCTTTAGCAGGTGAGTGGATGAGAAATGCAGGTATACGCAAACAGTAGAATACTACTCACTGATGAAAATGAATCCTCTGCCGATACATCTCACAGACTTCCTGCTGAATGGAGCCTTGTGCATATACTTCCTGTGTGGTCCTATTTGTAGAAGTTCTAAGAGTCAAAACTAATCTAGCTGATCTGACTTCTGTCAGACTGACGTGACTGGAGGGCAGGAATTGCCTACAAACTGCCACAGGGAACTTTGTGGGGACAAGGTTTGTGTGGGTGTGGATGGGGCAGAATTAGCCTGTGTCGTGATTCAGGTTCTGGCATGGGGTGTATCTATTTGTCAAAGCTCATCAAACTGTGCTCCTACATGAGTACATGTTGTAGGTGGTTCATGCCTCAAGATTGCTCAGTAAAAATAAAAGGAGTTGCAAAGCCCACAACTATCCAAAGTAGGAAGAAGACAGCAATACCTGAAAAGTTGCTTTCAAATCTCTTATTCAAAGTATTACGATGACTAATATTTTTTTTTCTTTTAAAAACATGATTTAGGGGCACCTGGGTGGCTCAGTCGGTTAAGTGTTGGACTCGTGATTTCAGCCCAGGTCGTGATCTCATGGTTCATGAGTTCGAGCCCCGCATCGAGCTCTGCCCTGACAGCACAGAGCCTGCTCGGGATTCTCTCCCCCCCGCCCCTCAAAATAAATTAATAAAGTTAAAAAAATGCCTTAAAGACGTATTTCGGCATACAGCAGAGATGGAGACCCCCGTTAGCGGGGTCGGCGCAGCAGAGAACGGGGGTCCGCTCCCCCTCGCTCTCGGCTCCTGCTCACGCGCTCGGCGAACTAGGGTCGCCGCTCAGGGCCGCCCCTGCTGACGCTCGTTCCTGCAGAATCGTCCTTACCCCTCACGGCCGTTGCCTGTTCCCGCTAGGCCATCAGGGTCTCGGGCCAGCCTGTAGGCCGCTCTTCAGACAAAGCCTCAGGCATCTTAGTAATCCTGTAAAACGTGCGAACGCCGTGTTCTCCTCGAGCAAGTGCTGATAACTGCTAAATTATATTTAGATACAGACTTCATTCCAAGGGAGTTAGAGCAAGAGAAGCTCTCCCTACACAAGGGATAAATAGAACAGAGCATAATCACCCTCAAGGACCCGGGTTCCTATTAAACAGAAGGTGCTCTGCCTCTGAGCGCGAGGTCTGTGGGTGAGTCCCGCTTTGTGTCAACTGTGACCCATAAACGTTCTTCTCTTCCGTGCCCTCGATCGCGATTATTGGCAGTATGGCTCTAAGTTTCAAAAAGAGAAGAGGAAGAAGGTCCTCAGGAAACGTACCAAGTGTGTGATGAGGTTTGGACCGAATTTTTTCCCTCTTTTTACAGTTTTGAATTTCCCAGTTGTGTAGGGTGCGGTCGTGTCTCCACCGTGAAGGTGGTGTTTTCGTGCTTCCGTGTGGACGCGTGTGCGTGCACGCCTGAGGAGAGCCGGCACGCTGGCATGCCGTGTGCCACGCGTGGCTCTCCGTGCCCGTGCGTGGCAAGACGCCGGGACGCGCGTTACTTCATCTTCTCTCACTCCCCAACAGTTTCTGTGTCTTGTATCACAAGTACTTGGTTTTCCTGGCGTTTCTAAGATGTCTCCATCGTGTGGCACGTCGGGGAACCAGAGGGAAGAGATTGCCCTGGGGAGGGTCTGTGAGGGCCTCCCCACGGGGCCGCCCGCCCCTGACGCACCTGCCCCGACGCTGCGCCTCCAGCCGCCCCCAGCGGCTCCCGAGGTTCCCACCCGTTCAGAATCTGTCGCGTGGTCACTGCGGCAGCGAACAGGAAACGTCCCGGGACTCGGTTGGTTGCACATCGGTGTTTCACGACGGCCTTTTCCGCTTTAGCTCTTCGGCAGCTTTGGGCCGCGTCACAGAGCAAGCGGGGGAGGGCACGTTTTGTGTCGCCTGCAGCGGGCGCGTGACTCCTGCCTTAACCTGTGCGGGTTGCGAGGCGCTGACTGGCGCAGCCCGCGGCGTCTCGGGTCCGCTGTGGGAACGCGGCCCCTTGCTCCTGCAAGCTAGAGGGATTGAGCAGCTCTGCTTGCTTTCTTTTCCTTTTTTCTTTTTAACGTTTATTCGGTTTTGAGAGAGAGAGACAGAGAGAGAGAGAGACAGAGAGTGGGCGGGGGAGGGGCAGAGAGAGAGGGAGACACAGAATCCGAAGCAGCTCCAGGCTCCGAGCTGTCCGCACAGAGCCCGACGTGGGGCTCGGACCCACAGACCACGAGATCATGACCTGAGCCGAAGTCGGACGTTCCGCCGACTGAGCCCCCAGGTACCCCCACACAGCTGTCATTTCTTACAGGAACCTGGACAGCAGGGAACTCGGGGAATTGGCCCTTTGCCCTTGGAGCCGGTGGTGCTGAGTCGGGGGCTGCTGTGCGCTCGGGAGCCTGCGTGCTGGCCGGATGCCCTCACCCCTGCCCGGGGCTGCCGTCTCCATGCTGGGCCGCGGGCTCCACGGGAGGATGGGTCAGGCTGCTACCGCCCCCCCCCTCAGAACCCAGACGGGAACTTGGGGGTCCTCTTGCCTGGAGCCCACTTCCGATCCTGCCGCCTGCGGACCCGGCAGCGCGGGGGTCGGGTCACGAGCCCGTTTGTGTGGGTTCCGCGTTTCCCACGCACCTGCCTGTGGTCTGCAGGCTCCACGGAGGAGGGACTGTGCTCGCGCCCACCGGACAGTCAGCGTGGCCCCTGACCCGGCCTCTGTGCGTGTGTACCTTCTGTCTCCGGACCCGGAGGCGCTCCACTGCAACGTTTGACGTGGGCGTGGCCGCAGCCCCTCGGCCTCCTGGACTCGCCCCTTCCCACGTCAGTCTCTCTCCCCGAAGCTTCCCCTTTGACCTTTCTCTTCTGTGCAGTGTTTTGTTGACAAAAGAGAGAATTAGTTTAAATTTACATGGGAGGGCACTTACTTCTTTCCAGATCTTTCAGAAAATTGTCACATGCTTTTTAAACAGTTGAAATGTATTTCCTTTGAATTTTAGGGGACAGGATGCTGGTGGCTGTCCCTGCATCCGGTGCTGACCGACTCTGTGACTGTTGCTTCTTGCTTATCGTGCACAGGATTCACCATCGCCTTCCTCGCCCGCAGCTGACGCGCCACAGTATGAGAAGCGCTGGCTGGACACGCTGTCCGTTCCTCTGTCTATGGCCCGAATCTCCAGGTGCAAGGCTGGAACAGGAAAATGCAGGTGTGTGACCGCCGTCGGAAAGCGGGACGCTGGCACACCCCCCAGCCACCGCCTGTCCCAGAGTGTCTGTGTCGTGAGGCAAGCGTGTGTGACGTCTTCTGGTAGAGCGAGCATTTGCGAAATAAATAAGTAACAAGTCAGAGGAAAGGTAGGCACTGAAAAGAAACCGTAACCAGAGCAGTAGTGGATTTGTTGTTGGCAACAGGCCTCCCGTGGTGAGGTGATTCGTGTTAGTTCTTCTGAATCGTTGATCACTGGAAAAACCGTATGTTCGTGTGTAAGTGTCGGTAGAATTAGGAAGTGACAGTGCATTCGTGTCCAAGTTGCAGACGATTTCCGAGAAGTCATTTAAAGTCTGTGGGCCTCGTTGTCACTGTTCATAAAATGAGGGGTTACACCTGCATCCGTGTCCAGTAAGGCTCCTTGTCTCCGAGCTCGGTTAATTAATCCATTTCAAAGATTTATGTGTGAAGGTTGTGTTTCCATAACTGTTTCTGCGGACTCAGCGTTTTGCTCTCTTACCAGGCATAGCGTGTCCTCTGTGGCTAACCACCGTGGCAGGGACGGCACGGTGCTGGTGAATTGCCTCTCGGTTGTACGACGGGTGTGCAGACACCTGTGTGAGCCGTGGCCTGCCAGCCAGGGAGGAGTTTGCTGTTTGCAAATTGAGCACTATCTTTGACAAAACGTGCGTGCCCGCACCTGCCTGTGGGTGTGTGCCCTCGTGCGCGCTCATGTGTGGGTGGGGGAGAGAGGAGTCCAAGGTTCTCTTCTCTGGTCCCTCGGCGAAGGAGGGAGTCTGTCTGATGGCGCTTTTGACGAACGGCTACCATTTCATTTTCGGTACGAAGTGACATTACTTGCGTAGCCTCTCACAGTCAACGTGCACGTCCGTGAGAGGGCACTTTTGACACCGTCGCGTGCACGCCAGCTCTGAGTCTAAGTTTTATGTGTGTGGCCGTTTGGAAAAGGTCAGTAGACCTGAGAAGGTAGGGAGGTGGGAAGACATGGGTGGATATGTGGGTGGGAAGGTAGGTAGGGGGACAGTAAGGTGGGAAGGTAGGTAGGTAGAGGGAGCGACAGAGAGGAGTAGGCAGGCAGGCAGGCAGGCCGAGATAGGCCCGTCGGTAAACAGCCATGTGCAGGCCTAACAGCAGTCGTGGCCACAGATCCCTCTTAAAGTGTGTGTGTGTGTGTGTGTGTGTGTGTGTGTGTGTGTGTGTGTCTGTGTGTGTGTCTGCCCATCCCCCTGTTTGAATAAGAGGCTCTGGGAAAACCAGGGCCACTGGACGTCTTCAGGCACCTGCTGTCTCGCGGGACGAAGGGGCGGCCCGGACCAGCCTCTGGTTGGAAGGCCAGCGCTCTCGTTTCCCACAGGCCGCGGCTGTGCCCTGTGTCGTCCGCGGGGTGCGTGACAAAACGCTACCACCTGACTGGGTTCTGCCAGCTGCTCCGCTGCCTGGGGTGTTCAAGCGGGTGCTCCTGGCGACGGGAGAGCCGAACCCATCGGGCCTCCAGCAGGCGCCCGCTGGGATGAGCACGTTGTGCCTGTGGACAACACGTGGTTCGGGAGGGCTCCCGCTGCCGCCTCGGTGCCGCCCCGTCTCCTGTCCCGGCAGAAAGGCCGCAGAGCCACCAGCCCACAGACAGCCCTCAACTCTTCCGGAGACAAAAACGTGTCGGTTGAAGGCCCCATGTCACCCGGGCAACACGTGCAGGTCCAGAGACGTCTCAGGGGCGCATCCTCTAAACACACGATTGGCTCAGTCCATGCGTGGTTGTGCTTCACCCGGTGCCTTCGAAAGGACGCCGGTTTGGGATTCCAGGACCCGGGTTTGAGTCGAGGCGCGTGTGCTGGGGTTTGGAAGTAAAGGCAGAGAGGACGCCTTTAGGACCAAGGGAACTGTGCAGGCAGAGTGTCCAGGGTCATCCCAGGAGGCTTCCGGAGATGGCCTGGATACGCCCCGGAAAGCCTTGCTCTCCTCGGACAAGCCGCCAGACCGCTGGGGAGGCGCACGGCGCGTGGGGAAGTGTCCTGGGTCTGGAAGGGTCCTGGAATCGACATTTTGCCGGTTTCCCTTTGCCTTTCCAGGGCCCCGTGGCTTCGCCCAGCGAGGCGTGCGTTTAAACAAGTAGGTGGGGAAAGATGTTAATACCTCACTGCCTCCTAAGGTCTCGCGCAGGTAACGTAAACTAACGCTGTAGGTTTAAAGGAGCTCTCAAGTATCCTGAAGGCTTGTGAGATTACAGAATTCCTAAGTTCTGCAGAAGAGGAATGCCTGACCTGAAGGAAGAAAATCACGATTTGAGAGATGTCACCAAGAGCGTCAGGCAGTCTGAGTCTGTCCCGCAGGCTCGTTTGCAGGGCACAGACCTCCGTGGTCCTGCTCAGACTAGCCTCTCCATGCCTCTGGTTTAATGCTGGCCTCGAAGACAGTATGGGCGGGGCACCTGGGTGGCTCAGTCGGTTAAGCAGCCGACTTCGGCTCAGGTCACGATCTTGCGGTTCGTGGGTTCCAGCCCCGCGTCGGGCTCTGCGCTGATAGTTCAGAGCCTGGAGCTGCTTTGGAGTCTGTGTCTCCCTCTCTCTCTGCCTCTCCCCTGTTCACACTCTATCTCTCTCTGTCTCTCAAAAATGAATAAATGTAGGGGCGCCTGGGTGGCTCAGTCAATTAAGCATCTGACTTCAGCTCAGGCCATGAACTCGCGGTCTGTGGGTTCGAGCCCCGAGTGGGGCTCTGTGCTGATAGCTCAGAACCTGGAGCCTTCTTCGGATTCTGTGTCTCCCTCTCTCTGCCTCTCCCCTGTTCACACTCTATCTCTCTCTGTCTCTCAAAAATGAATAAATGTAGGGGCGCCTCCGTGGCTCAGTCGGTTAAGTGGCCAACTTCGGTTCAGGTCATGATCTCACGGTTCGTGGGTTCGAGCCCCACATCAGGCTCTGTGCTGACAGTTCGGAGCCTGGAGCTGCTTTGGAGTCTGTGTCTCCCTCTCTCTCTGCCCCTTCCCTGATTGTGCTGTGCCTCTCTCTCAAAGATAAATTAACATTAAAAAATGACCAAGAAAAAGTACAGAGTTGTTTCTGAAACTAGGAAGCGAGGAAGGAGGGGTGGGGAGGGAGGAGGAGGAAGGAGCAAAACTGTAGCTTCGGCCCTTTTTGCCTCACTTCTGTTGAGTCTCTGAAAGTAAGAGTGAAATTGTGTCTTATCACTGCAGCGATTCCATTTTTCTTCTGGGAGACGACCTTTCGTTCGAAGACAGAGCACAGAGTGTGTGTTCTTTCGTCGAGAGCAGGGCACCCGGGGGGCCAGTCGGTTAAGCGTCCCGACTCTTGAGTCAGGTCATGATCTCAGAGTTTGTGGGCTCAAGGTCCAGGTCAGGCTCTGTGCTGACAGTGTGGAGCCTGCTAGGGACTCTCTCCCTCTCTCTGCCCCCCAGAAAATAAGTGAATAAACCTTTAAAAAAGAAGAAGAAAGAGCACGTCGGGAGCCAGATGGTTTGCAGACGGGAACATTTTGAGAAGTGACGGGGCTGTCAGGATTATCCCGCTAAATACTCTGATTTCTATCGCAAGGTTGGTTTCGTGCCAGGAATGGACTCCTCTGTAGCAGATTTTCTGTGGTTGGGAATCGTGCGGGTGCAGCCTCGTGGCGCCTGTGGGCCTGGTGTGGCCGAGCAGAGCTGGGAGACCACGTCCCGCGTCCCGGGGGACGTGGCGTCTCAGTGAGGGGAGCAGCTTGTAAAGGATGTGGATGGAGTCGGCGGTCAGCAGGACAGTCGGGAACTCAGGGTCTGATCTGCGTCGGGCTCCTGTGCTCATCACTTGGCTTAATTTTTATCTAGGAAGATGGCAGGGGACAGTGGGAAGGAGCGGGCCAGACGTGTCCTGGGAGAGGCATTGTCACGGTCAGGTTCGTCATTGGACAGCATCCGTGTCTCTGCTCAGGGGGGATCGTGAAGAACCCTTGTGCTGTCTTCCTCCGTGGGGCCCACAGGGAGCCCGGTGCCCCGCAGGCCGGCTGGCAGTGCTCACAGCCAGGGCCCTGGTCTCCATCCCAGCACTCTGGCCGTAAGGGTTCTGGAAGTTTCATTTTAGGGGTAGAAAGTTAGGGTGCTCATATTTGTTGAAAGAGAATGATGCCATTCTGGAAGCGTCCCTACAGACCTGGAGCTGGTCCAGGTATGCGGAGGTCTGGGAGCCGGTGCCCACAAACCGTGTTTCTGAGCCTCAGACCTGCTGGGACGGCCGGGCAAGCCCGGCCGCCGGAGAGCGGGGGTCCTGATGCGGTGCCGGCCGGGGCTTCTGTCCGATGATTCCGTATGTCACTGGCCCAGCCTGGGTGACGAGCCTGCCTCAGAGCCGACACCCACCTAAGAGGCAAGTGAGGTCCCTGCACGAGCGGCGAATTCTGTGCTCCTTCATCCTGTGTTCCTGGTCCGTGATTACCGGCTTTAACGCCCACACAAGCCTGCCGTGCTTTCTCTGTGCACTTTTCCAAAGCACAGACCCCGGCCTCACCATGCGTGGACGTGCTGCCCCCTCCACACTGGCCCTGGGACAAGCTTCGCGTCACGGCTGGAAGGCGGGGTCTCGGCCGTCCCTCGGGGAGCAGGGACCCCTGCGTCAGTGGTCAGCTCTGGTCAGGTCTGGGTGGCCTGCGCAAGCCTGTGGAAACCATGGAGAGTCGCCCCCACCTCGTGACGCCCCCTGCTAACCTGACCAGTGGCCGTTCCTGGCACGGGCTGGGGTTGCCATAGAGCAGACACTGCCCGTTGATCAAACGTGTAGTGCGAAGCTGGACAGCCTCCCCGGCCAGGGACGGCGGGCCGTGCCCTCCTGGAGATTCGAACCCTGAGCCGTACCCAACGTAAACAGAGCCAGTGGCCGGGACTCGCTCCGTGGCTCTGATCCTGGGGGGCCGCTCCCCCGTGGTATGTGCCAACGTAGAAGTGCTCTGTGTCTGTCTTCGCGGATCCAGTGGTGGTTTCCCCAAGTGGCACCTCCCGGCACTCTGAGGGTCACGAGCACCCCGCCTGCGGGTCCCCACATGCACGTCGTCGTCCTTCCAAGCAGGATGCGCCCGAGTGGGGGGAGGGAGTGAACAGGCACCCAGAGCTGGACATGAAAACAATCAGGAGGGGTCTTAAGGTGGGAAGAAAGGGTGGCTGGAGACACACGTGCCTGCTTCCTGCCCACTGCACGGGTCCCTCAGCCAGAACAGAACCCCCCCCCCACCACTGCCCCAGTGCTGCACGCAGAGCGGGGGTGTTCAGTCCCGTGCCTCTGCCCTCACTTACCAAGGTCCCATCCTTACAGGGAAATACAGGAACTGGAGGGACAGGGTCTCCATGCCACTGAGGGGGCGCTGTGCCCTGGACGACCTAATGCTGTCCCGGTGCCCAGAGGATCTGCATCGCCCTCGACAGGGGGTCCACAGGCTCCCACGTGGCTCCGGGCAGGCCTCCCACATTCACTCACGGGTTGGGCCCTGACCCCGGGAACAAAAGGGGACCCTGCTCTTGACTTATCCGAACAGCTTTCTAATCACTTTTGAGGACAAACCCAGCGAATCAGGTCTATCTGGGTTTCCATTCCTGCCTCAGCCTCGCGGGCAAGCCTAGGTGCGCCACACGGACCCTGCCTCCCAGGACCACGGCACCACGGGCACCTCCTGTCTCCGCCAGTCCCGCCCTGCTCTTACCCAGAGGCCGTTTTCTCCCCGAGACCAAAGGTGTCCCAAAATGCTTTCTGATGCCACGTGTCTGCCAGTCTGTGAGAAGGTGACGGGGGCCCTCAGGCGGCATTCGCAGGGCGCACGGACCCCTGCCCGGGGCCCACGCGTTCCTGCGCGGAAGGTGACAGAACCACTGCAAGTCCTCAAGCTCTGTGGCTGCCCCAGCATGCTCGCTGCCTTCCAGCAGTGTCTCCGTCCCAGGAGCGAGCGCACGGGGTGGCCATACGGGGTGGCCACGGCCCGTCCGGACCGTCCAGCACATCCGGTTGTACCAAACAGGTGCACGCGCAAGATGCAGGCAGGCGCGGGAAGCAGGGGCGCCGAGTGGTGACGACCGCGGTCTGCGTGGTTCTGACGTACGGGAGATGCCCTTGTGATCCCCGCCAGGCAGTGTGCTGTCGTAAGGGCCGAGGTTGTAGAAGCAGAGACCGGGTTCTGTGCGTACGTGTGCACGCGTGTGCATATGCATGTGTCTGTGTGTGTGTGTGCCTTTCCAGTTTCTGGCCTCGTGACCTTGGGTACGTTGTTCGATCTACACAGGCCTCTGTCTCCTCGTCTCCAGGTGGTGACACCAAGGGGACCCTCTGCGTGGGATCATAGTGAGTCTAAAACCAGAGCGGTTTATGGTTTACGAACTGTCGTGCACAGTGCTGGTCGCAAGGTCGGAAGCAGCGTCAGGGAGCTATCTTTACCATTCGTTGTAACACACGAGGTATCTTTTTGGCCTCTAAACTTTGTTACTTATTTAACTTGAAAGACTTACATAGGATTGTGAAAATAACCCATACGCTCGTTGAAAGAACGTAAGATTCATCACGCGTCCCTGGCCCGTCTGAGAAGCGGAGACAGCGTGAGATGCTGTATGTTTTACACCCTCTTGAAAGAGAGTCTTTTCGATGCATTTTGGTGACTTCCATAAAATCAACTAACATGCTGTCAGCTGGAAATCGTTGACAAAAGGCTCTTTGGGGACACAATTTAAGCACCATGTGGACCAAGAAGTTACTGCGAACACTTCGCTGACAAACGCCAGACAGAGCGGAAAGTCCACGACTGCCGGAAATGAGCCCGTCTGGGGAACGTTCGCTGCAGACCTCGCGATGGGCGGGGAGGCCACCTTCAGGGTCAGTGGAGTCCCTCCGGGCCAGCCTCCCCGTCACCCGCACGCTTGGTGTGGGTTTGCCGAGTCACTTTCAGGGAACAGCCTCGGCATTCCCTTGTCCCGGACCCGGGCCGTCCCTCATGCCCCGGACTCACTTCCACAGTAGGGCCTCTGCGTCCCATGTGTGCCGTGCATCAGGAGTAGCCGGCTGAGACTCCATACGGCCTCCAGGAGCTCTCGGGGCCCAGGGAGGGTCCTGCCCCTCTGCCTGCGGCCCCCGTCCCTTCCTGCCCCGTCCCTGAGGACCTGAGACGTCGAATCTCCGTGACAGAGTTTTGCCCGGGAAGCGTGTGTTGACACGACTCGGTGCCGCGTGCTGCTCCGGGGACCCTGCTGTGTGTGTGCAAGTGTGTATATTCAGTGTGACAACCATCAGATTGGAACTTTAAGGGTCCTGCGTCCGAAACCTAGGAAGGATGGCGACACTTCCTAGGGAAGGGAGGGGGTCGTGAGCGCTTGGAGGGCAGGGGGCCGCCAGCAAGGACGCGGAGCCTGTGCCGGGGGTGAGGATCGGAGCCGTTGGGGCGTCTCTGACACACACACCTGTGCACGCGTGCGCACACACCCCCATGGATACGCACAGCCACAAATACTGACTCTGGGAAATTCAGAAAATGCAGGTGTGTGGGGGACCCGGAGCTGTCACGGCCTGTGACTCCGGTACGCTGGCCTAGACTTGCTGTGGAGACAGAGGTGACGTTGCGGATAAGTACGTGGGGGCCAGGGTTTCAGGCACAGCATCGATGCCACGGTGCTCGGCGGAGCCGCCCGGGCGTGCAGAGAAACCCTGTGCTCCCGGGCGCCCCCACAGTCACGGGTGCCCTACAGACCCGCCAGCTGCATTCTGTGCTGCAAGCTGACCTTTCCGGGACCTGGGCTGCTTGGGGGCCTCACTGCTTCCTTGTTGGCAGTAAACCCGTAAGATGATTTTCACTGCAGTGTAGGGGACACACGATATCCTTTCCGTTTCAGGCCGGATCGAAGGGATCTCCTGTCTTTGTAGGTTGCAAGTGATCCCCACAAGTCCAGGTACCACCTGCCCCCGTGCGGTGTCATTGGGGCGTGGCTGTCCTCTGTGTCACTCACTGCTTAGAGCTGGAAGTCCATACCCCCCCCTCCGTCCCCCTCGCCTGCTTTGCCCATCCCCCACCTTCAATCCGGTGACCACCAGATTGTCTTCTGTATCCAGGAGTCTGTTCCCATTTGGTTTTGGTTTTTCACTTGTTTCATTTTTCAGATTCCACGTATGAGAGGGATCACCTGGCACTTGTCTTTCTCCGTCCGACTTATTTCACCGAACGTTGTACTCTCAAGGTCCATCCGTGTTGCTGCAAATGGCAAGATCTCGTTATTTTTTACGACTAATATTCCACTGTATATGTGTATCACAACTTCCTTTCTAAAAATTTTTAAATGTTACCTGAGTCGAAGTCGGGCGCTTAACCGACTGAGCCACCCAGGTGCCCCTAAATGTTTTTTATCTTTTTTGAGAGAGAGAGAGTGCAAGCAGGAAAGTGGCAGAGAAAGGATGAGAGAGAATCCCAAGCAGGCCCCTCGCTGTCAGCGCAGAGCCCGACGTGGGGCTCGAACTCACGGAGTGTGAGATCATGACCTGCGCTGAGATCAAGGGTCAGACACTTAACCGACTGAGCCCCCTGGGCGCCCCCGGTGCACCACATGTCCTTTATCCGTTCACCGGTGGATGGACACTGAGGTGGTTTCTACGTCTTGGCTGTTGTGAACGTGAGGGTGCATGTACGTCTTGGGATTGGCGATTTCACCTTCTTTTGACAAATACACGTGTGGCTCCGGGGTGGGAGGGTGGTTCTACTTGGAACTTGTCGAGGGGCCTCCACACCGTTCCCAGAGCAGCTGCACGGGGGCGCCCCCACCAGCAGTGCACGAGGGTTCCCCTTTCTCCGCGTCCTCACCCACACCTGTTGTTTCCTGAGTTGTTCACGTTGGCCGCTCTGACAGGTGTGAGGTGACGTGTCTTTGTGGCTCGATGATGCGCGATGGCGAGCCTCTCGTGTGTCTGTTGCGTCTGGATGTCGTCGTCGGCGAGATGTCCGTTCAGGTCCTCTGCCCGGTTTTTAATCGAACAAACGCACAGGTTTGGTCACGTGACAGCTCGGTCCTGCCCTGCCCCCCACCTGTGTCAGGGCCGAGGACACAAGAGGCGGGAGATTCCTCAGCTCCTGGTGTGAGGTGCCCACCGCCTGTGGCCTCTCTGTCCACAGTCAGGAAACGCGATTTTCTATCCACGATCCGTGGGATATTTTGGATAATTGTCACTGCCTGATTCGTGCCAGGCTCTGTGACCCAGGTGTACTGTTTGAGTCATGAGGGTTTACGTTCTGAAACAGAGGAAACAAGGCGGGTGAGATCCACGTGCACGGGTTCCGGGTGGTGTCGCGGTCAGTGCGCTGAGTCGAGCTGACGCTCGGATTGCACGTCTTCGGGGGCGGTGGCTGGAGGGTGCAGGGGACATTTACACAGGAGAGGTCGTGCGGGGGCCGGGGCTCAGTGGACGGTGGGCTGCAGTGAGGTGGGTGCCAGGCGGGTTCGGTGACCGTTGGCCACCGTTCCTGATGACTTGGGGTGGCCCAGACGAAGCAGCGGGCTTCCTTAGGCACAGGTAATGGCGAAGCAGGACAGAAACCCAAGATGCAGCTGCTTGTGTCTGTGGACTAAACCGTGGACGGTAACTTGGTTCCTGTGGGAAGCGTGGCTCCCTGTGCAGAGCACAGACCTGGAGGGAGCTGGGCGGTGCTGAAATCCGGTCTCCAACCTTGTGAGCTGGGCAGGTGAGCTGGTCTCTCGACGCCACTCTGGGAAGCTGAAACGGTAACCCTGTTTTACAAGGTCGCTGAGAGGAGACGTGCGTTACACGAAGAGTGTGAGTCAGGCCGCACGGTGCTGGCGCAAAGCCAGGCCTGAGGAAATGGTCACCTTCCGGTCCCCTCACTGCCCCGGCTGATGCTGCGTGTGAACCGTTCACGCCCCGGAGTGTCGTCCTCCCACAAAGGGGGTGACGTCCCAGGGGACAGATGCGGAAAAGAAGCACAGGTCACCCGGTGCCGTGTCACTGGCTCCCCTGGCGGATTTGCCAGAAGAAATGATAACTACAGTAATTACGTGCCTGCGTCCGCCAGGCCACGCTAGCGCCTGCCGAGTCTGGTCCACACAGCGCGGCCCCGCAGCCCATCAGCACACCTGTTTGGGGGTGTGGAAGCCGCCACCCGACCGGGGGCTGGGGTCGCGGGTGTGGAAGCCGCCGCGATCCGTCAGATCGGTCCTCGAGCACCCACGCAGTGGGCAGGGGGTTGGGCGCACCTCGCCTCACGCATCGGGCTGCACGTGCTCAGGCGACAGATGTTCTCGATCACACTGTAGGTGCTGTCGTAGGTGCCGGAGGTGGGAAACGAACGAACCCCAGCGTGAGTGCTCACGGAGCTCAGCGTCTGGTGGGAGACACGGGCAGGCAGCGAGCAGACACGAGAGTCGAGCAAGGAGACAGTGGTGAGTGACCGTAGGATCCTTGTGGTTCTGTTTTATCTCTGCCCCTCCTTTAGGGGGGACCCCGTGCAGGTGCTCAGCCCGTGTGGGGCACCGTGCCGCTCACACCGCCGCGGGGCCAGGGGCTGGGCGGACACAGGCCTGGTCTCGGGAAGGTGACAGGAGGTGACAGAGGAGGACGCCAACTTGCTCTGTTCAGCACCACAAGGGAGAAGCTGGTTTTCTCGTCTGGACCTGCTCAGCTTTCGTCGTCCCTGGCTCTCCTAGGAGTGGTGCCTTAGAATAACCGCCCTGGGGAGAACGGTGCCTGGATTCAGACTGGCGCTCCGGGCCCCCGTGTAACGTGGTACTTAGGAATGCCGCTGCCCAATGGGGAGAGGAGGGAGAGAATCTTCCTCTGCCTTCCACTAAAAAGTGATATGCAGGCTACAGAGACCGTCTTAAAAGGCTGTATGCGAGCGCAAACTTTTCAAACGGTGAGACATACGCACAGTTTCTTCTCGCTTTGTTTGGTGAATGCCCATCATGAGCAGAATAAACACACACCCTGTCCCTCAGCTCCAAAGCGTGGGGGCCTCAAGCCTTGTGTGTGCAGCCCGCTTCTCCTCCGGGGCTCCTGTCCAGGGGCAGGAGAGGCTTTCCGGAAGCCTGGGCATCGCCGGGCCTCGACTTCCTGCTGAAACGGTGTTTGGACGAGGCTTCGCTCCCCCTGTGGGAGCTCAGGTGTAGCTTTTCTGCGGATTCTCAAAACCTGACGCAGGGCTATCACAGAATGTGCTGGGCCCCGAGCGGTGGGTACTCTGATCTTTAGCCTGACGACGACCTTGACCGTTGGAAAGAATCCCAAAAAGGCCGAGTGAGCAGATGCTCTGACTCCAGAGCCGCGTGGTCGGGCTCCTCCTGTGCACTGGGAGGGACCTTGTACACCAGCCCGAACACAGTTCACGCGAGATGCTGACACAGTGAACCGTCAGAGTCCATCTGGAAGAGATGAGTGGGAATCTGTCGTTCATACTGCTTTCCTAACAATTAGCCAGTGTGAACGTCCTGATCAAACGTTATTACTGTGTATGTGTAATCGGCATTAACGTCGGCGTCTGTATAATCTTCAATCTGTGTTGCTTTCTTTGAAGGTGAGTTTCTGAGTGATGCTCTTTGCAGGGAAACTGGGTTTGCAATAACCTTGCTTACGGCCTCTCCTCCCGCGCTTGTGTTCTGTCGCATGGTCGGCGTTTTGAAGCCCATCACGTGGGGAAGGGGGACAGATGTCGGAGGCTGGAGGTCCTGACCCTAGCCCTAACCCTAACCTGTGGAGGGCTGTGTGGGACTGAGGACGCTCCCCTGGTCCTGGACATGGGGAGGGGCAGAGAGAGCTCTGCAGGTGCGATCCGTGTGTCCCTGGGGTTAAAAGGACACAGCAGGGCCGGATTCTGATTAGCAAAGGGGCATATGCTGAACCCCATAGCCATGAGTAATCTCGTATATACATCACATGTAAACACTAATTCGCTAACTAATTAATTCACCCTTGTTACCAACTCCTTACCACATTGCACGTCCTCTGCCCTGTCGCGAGCACGTACATGACCCACGGATCACGTGTGTTACAGATGCGAGCCCGTGGTATGTACGTTTCCCCGTGGTGGGGCCAGCAGTATGTCAGAGACATGGCGTTTTCTACAACGGCTTCTACACTGTTTGTAGTAAGGAGGAAATGGGCGCCTGGCTGGCTCAGTCCGTGGAGCGCGTGCCTCTCAGTCGTGAGTTCGAGCCCCACGTTGGGCATGAAGCCTACTTTAAAAAAAGAAAAACACAAGCAAAGAAAGGAGGAAAAAAGATGTATCCTGTCTTGTGATTCCATCGTCACCGCACCGGTCTGTGTTCCCGTGGATCCACGTCGCGGGCGGGAACTGCCTGCTCTCAGCCTAACGGTCTCGTCAGCACTTCCCAGGGGTTTCAGAGCAGCTTCTCTGCTTCCTTCACCGGGAACGCCCATATTCCGTCCGCGTGGAGAGGTGGCTGTGGGCTGGCAACACGGTGCTCGGCCGACACTCTGGCTTTGAGCGCTGGGGATGCGCTGTGCCTGCCCCCTGCCCCCCTGCCCTCCTGCCCCTGTGCCCCTGTGCCCCCGCCTCTGCAACGGGTCAGCTGATAGCTGGCGGCCTCCTTGTGAGGAATGAGCTGTTTTACTATGTGCCCCTCGGCTGGGATTCCCCGCATCGTTGACCCAAGGTGTCCGTCCCTGGAGGCGTGAGTCTGCATCCGGATTGCACCCCTGGGCCTTGGTGGGTGTGCTGACCGGCCGTCTCCAGGTCCCCGGTGTGCTGAGCAGCTGTCCCCAGAAAAGTTGGGAATGTTTCCTCTGCCCTCAGTCTCCCTCCTGCTGGTGCCCCCACCCCAGCGTCTCTTGCTTCTCAGAGCCTCTGGCAGGTTTCTTCCTTCTTTCTTCTGCCTGGTCTGTGGGCTGGGGGGTCTCTGCCCACCCACCCAGTTCAAGTCCACTGTGTAGCCTCTCCGGCATTTCAGTTCTCATATCGTTAACTCCACTAGATTCACTGGCTCTTCCATAGCGTCTGTCCCTTTGTTGGTTTTCTCCTGCGATGTGCTACAGTCATCGTATGTCTGTTTCTTTAATTTTTTTCAACGTTTATTAATTTTTGGGAGACAGAGACAAAGCACGAGCATAGGAGGGGCAGAGAGAGGAGGAGACACAGAATCAGAAGCAGGCTCCAGGCTCCAAGCTGTCAGCACAGAGCTCAATGCGGGGCTGGAACCCACGGACCGCGAGATCGTGACCTGAGCCGAAGTCGGCCGCTCGGCTGACTGAGCCCCCCAGGTGCCCTGATATACATGGTTTTCTTAAGGAGACCTGAACGGAAGTGTCGATGACATTACCTTTCGGATGCGTTTCATTAGTCCAGTGGAGCCGCACAGCCAAGCGCTCACTGGGCCGCGTGGACAACACACGTTCACATCCTCACGTTCCGGAGGCCGGACGTCCACGTTGGGCGCATCACAGCCTCTTCCTGGCTTCTAGACGGCCGTCTTCTTGCCGTGTCCTCAAGGGTGGGGAGGGAGCTCTGGCGTCTCTTCCCATAAGGACTCCAGTCCTGCAGGATCGGGGCTCAGCCCTCACAACGTCACTCGATGTGTGTCTTAAGAGGCTGTCCACGTCGAGTAGCAATGGCACCGCCATCATCGTGTCTTGAGCCTCAAATACCACAATGGATGGTCTCTGGACGAACTTTACTAAGGATTCTGTAAAACGAGAACTCCCAAATTCCTAAAAGAGCAGGAGTTGCGTCCTCCACGAACGACTCTCATGTTTCCTGTTGAGGCAGAAATGGTCTGTTAGTGATGGATCTCAAAGTTCTGAACTTAATTTTGGTGAACTTACAAACTGGAGCAGGTTGGTCATGTCAGGGCGCTGTCACGTGTCTCCGCGTGTGGCTCTCGGCCGGGCCGGAGGCGCCGCGGACGACACTGTCTGCCTGGTGTGCACAGCGTGGCTCTCCCCTCCCTGCAGGTCCGGCGCGTTCCAGGTGCTGGCTGTGGACGGCGTCCGCACGGGAGTCCTGCAGTTTCACACGGCCCGGGAGAGCGCCGACTGGCTGAGGGCAGTGTCCGCGACCATCAGTGACCTGACACTGGAGAGCGTGAGCACACCTCCCGTGACTTAGTGCTTTTGTGTTTAATCCACAGAAATAGAGATCTTTTAATTTATGATTAACACTAAAATAGCGGGTTACAAGATTAAACAAGGAAATGCACTTTCTTCCAACATACCACATCTCTGACTATAACCAGGTCGTGTTAAGTTGTCCAGATGCCTCCTGGCAGGAGAGTCTGGACCAGGTCAGTCGTTTGGATGCCCAGGGGCCGTTCCCTCCCTGAGAGGACCTTCCTCTCTCAACTCCTGTCCCGCACAGACACAGATGTACTCATGTGCACATAATTTCACGTATACTTTATCGATGTGATGTGGGGAACTTAACGGGGTCAAAGATGGAATTCCCCTCGTAACTTTATGAAAACAAGAGGCATATCCAACCAAAAAGATTACGTCCCAAATATTCAGAGCAAGTATGCAGGAGACAGTGCTGTCTCCTGGAGCGATCTGTTTGATGTTCAAAGTCAATATGAAATTAAAAAATCAAAAGTAAAACAAAATGGGCTGGGAGTTAAAATCCAACTAAGTAGTAAGTTCCCACGGGAACCACGGTGTGCTGGCAGTGGGCTGGTGGCCAGAGCTGTGGACACTCACGGAAGGAGTGACTTGCCCAGTGACTGCGTTTGCATCCTGAGGCCAGCTTCTGTGCTGGAGCGAGCAGGTGGAGGGCCAGCGGGGGCAGCGCTGGGGCTGACACTGCAGCAGCACGTGCACAGCGCCCCCCCCCGGCCCCCACCGCCCCTCTTCTTCCACACACACTGCCTTGTTCTGAAGCTGCTGGGCAGGTTGACCGAGCACATTGGGAGACTCGGGAAGGAGCGACGTGTTCGATTTCCATTCTGCAGACCTCATGGCTTCTTTCTCCAGTCAGATAAGGAGCTTCTGTAAGACCTTAGTTTTCAGGCTTGACATTTTGAATTCCTAAGGTATCTGGACGGATAAAAAGAAAGGAGAAAGCAGACAGCGGGTGGTAGATTGGTATTTGCAGGCGTGCAAGTGACCGTGAGTGTCCCTCAGTTCTGGGTGAGTTTCACACATCCCAGCCGGTAGGCAGAGCAGAGGGGAGGAAGCCGGAAATGTGGATCTGAAGTCACATTCCGAGCGTGTGTGCTATTATCCTGCATCTCCACTTCCTCACCGGTAAAGTTTGGAGATAGTACCACCTTGCGGGATTCCTGGGGGTGTGGGGGAGAATGTGTGTGATGTGAAACTCTGAGATCGTTAGAGCAGAAAGTGTCTTCCCCACTTTTTTCAGATATTGAAATTCAAGTATCTGTGGTCCCATAGCTTCACTCACACAAGATGCTGATATTTGAAAAAGAACAGCTTAAGTATGCTAATGTTGTTTTTTGCGAGTTTTGTTTTTTGCTAGTAGTTTCTTGCTACTATTGTTTTTTGCTAATATTGTTCTTTTTTTCCGTTGTGGGAACTGCTGCTATATATTTGTACGTACTCTGGTTTTTAGGTTAGAAATACATCGTAAAAGAAACTTGTTCCCAAGGAGCCTTCCCGCGGCTAGTTAATTTCAGTTGCCAGTTCGACAGGCGAAGAAATGATGGCGTTAATATTCTTGTCATAGTGACTTCTCTCTTCCCTCTCTTCACAGATGAAAATGGTGAATGAGGGCTGTTCTCCCTGTGACCAGGTAGGGCTTGTGTTTTTCATGTTGATCCTATAACAAGTCTCTACAGTAGCTTCTGGATTGGGAACTTGATTTGGAAATCTGGGGAGGACGAGCAGACCGAAGTCAGGGGTCCTTCCCCCAGTATCAACTCCACCAAACTGCTCAGTTTTAGCGGAAACGGCTTAGGAGGGGGTTCTGGTCCCCGGTGCCACGTTATAACCGAGCTGTCGGCACGTGCTCTGAGGAAGTGCGAGTAAACAGTTGTGTCACTGTGAGTATTGAAGCCGAGAGGGTTTTCCCCTGTGTGATCTGCGTGATCTGAGCGCGGTGTAATTTTCCTAGAGAACGTCCTCACTTGGAGGGCCTTGCCCTGGGGCGGCCTCTGGCCAGCAGGAATTACGGCAGGTGCGTGGGAACAGCGCTCCCGGGGCCCCGGGCTGGCCTGCAGGGCCGCGTCGTGGGGAGTCAACACCTCCTTCCTTCGCAGGGCTGGGTGCTGCCCCCCGACTCGGGACCCTCACTCGCTCGGTCTTCGAGCACCGCGAGTGACGCATCACGCTCAACTAGTTTGAGCGCCAGGTGCCTGCACTGTGAAGCCACAGAGTCACTGGCTCTTTCTGGAAACATCACAGTTGAAGCCGTCCTGTAAGGGCAGACTTTTTATTCACTGCCCATCAGTTTTCTGATTTGCCTATCGCAGGTTTGAGGTGCAGAAAACCGAGAAGAGTGAGCTCAGTTTGCTTTAAGTAGCGCCCACACACGCTCTAGATGGTGCTCGCGATCAGGCGTGGGCGCAGGGCGGGGGCACTCGTCCCTCTGTGCCGGTCCGTGTTTGCTGCGCAAGAGGGACAGTTAGGCCTGTGTCTAAGTCAATCCACGAGTGCACGTTTTGTAATTAGAAAAGAAACTCTAGGGGCCCCTGGGTGGCCCAGTCGGTTGAGCGTCCGACTTAGGCTCAGGTCATGACCTCGTAGTTCATGGGTTCAAGCCCTGCGTCGGGCGCTGTGCTGACAGCTCAGAGCCTGGAGCCTGCTTCCGATTCTGTCTCCCTCTCTCTGCCCCTCCCCTGCTCGCACTCTATCTCTCAAAAATAAACAAACATGAAAGGAAGGAAGGAAGGAAGGAAGGAAGGAAGGAAGGAAGGAAGGAAGGAGAAAGAAAGAGAAGAAAAAGAAAGAAAGAGAGAGAAAGAAAGAAGAAAGAAAGAAACGAAACTCTAAGGAAAGCTGCTCTAAATGTAACTTTTATTTCTTGTAACATTTTTCTGAATACACGATCATCTGTTTTGCCTTAGGGAGCTGAAGGAGGGCGGTGAGCTGTTAATGGGTGATAGTTCCATAGATGCCTTCAAATTCATACAGGATTCATTTTGTAGTCCTGTGCAGAAAATACTGTTTTCTCAGTCTGCGCTGTGTTTCTAACGTGGAAGCTCTTGTGGACTCTTCCACTGAGGGCAGAGCTCCACTGTCCACACGTAAAGCGTGTCTTCTCCAGGCTGAGGGGGGAGGGGGAACTGACCAATCGGTTCTGTTCTCTCCTGGAATAATTTACCGTTCTGAAATTGGATCTCAAAATTAGCAAAATGTCTGTGGAATTATTTATGGTAAATCAGAGACTCTCTCGAGACCACAGGAGAGAGGGATGGTCCGGGTGGTGACCCAGAACTCAGCTTTTCAGGCGTTCAGTGTCCCCGGGACCCTGCTGGCAGGTCACTGCAGTCAGGGCTGTGCACACGTGGGCACGCACAGTGTGTGGCTTTGACGGGGCTTGAACTTACCGTGCTTGGAGGAACGTGCTGGCCTTTCAGGATGTACCTGTGTCTCCTGGCACGTGAGGAAGAGCTCGGGTCTGGGATTCAGAACATGCTGTGTTTCACTCTGAAAATCAGGAGTCACAGCAGAAAATCAGGAAACAGTGTTCAGGGAAACTTCAAGCCATCCGAGGAGCAAAACTCCCGATGCTGAGAGCATCGGTAGTTACGGCTCAGGGACCTCGAGGCAGTGGGGTAATCTTGCTCGGCTTGGTCTTAGCAGGATGTTGTCACACCCTAAGCCACGCCAGTGTGATGCCAGTGTCCCTAACACCTGGGTTCTAATCCCAAGTAATCTCTTCGCTGGTGACATACTTTGGCCAAATTAACATCTCAGCCACAGTTTTCTCTCCCATAAGATAAGCAAGCGGTAATGGGAAATCTAAAGACTTTTTCTAACCTCAAAATTTCTGTATTACTTTGAACTTTTTTTAATGTTTGTTTATTTTTGAGAGAGAGAGAGAGAGCAAGCGAGCACGAGTGGGGGAGGGGCAGGGGCAGAGAGAGGGAGACACAGACCCAGAAGCCGGCTCCAGGCTCCGAGCTGTCAGCACAGAGCCCGACGCGGGGCTTGAACCCACAAACTGGGAGACCTTGGCCTGCCATCCAGGCGCCTCTGAACTCTTTTTCCCCTCGGGGGCTCAAATTAGTTCATTTGGAAGGAAATATTAGAGACGAGCTTTACTGTGTGGACTTTCTGAAGAGCTACCCCTGCCTTGTCTCAGTGTGCTTTGGGTACAGATTATCTCACATGTGCTCCAAAAACTAAACATTTTGTGTGTATTATAGGAGTTTAGATTTGTGATGTTGGGCCCTTAGGAACGAGAAGGCATGCTCTTTTTCATTCTGAACCGTTAATTCCTGGTTTTGGTATGTAGAAAAAACATACTATTTGATTAAATACTTTTAAAAGTAAACGTATTTGGGAATTACCGCAATTTGCAAAAACAAATACAAGACAGAATTGGCAGATCCTACAGAAAACCCAGTACAGATGATTTTAGACTCACGTTCAGTGAGTAAGATGGCTGTAGATCTTGCCATCCAAACAGAGGCAGGTCCTTCCGGGATGACGGCCAGCCTGAAAACAACACATGTACATTTGAAATGGTCCCGGGCGAACCCGAACACGTGCTCCCTGCTAAAACAACGAGTAGTTCTGTACATTTCCAAACTACATTTTATCTAGAAAACCTGAAGTAAAGGGAAATGTGGGTGCCTGGCTCATCAAACCCAAAAGAAACCGAAGTATCTCAGATAATGTGGGCATTTTCTGTGTAAAGGGCCCAGCCTACGGCGTCGTCTCGTGAACACTTACCTAATTATCTTGACTCAGTCATGTGAAAAAAAAGGCTTTCCTATAGAAATGGAATCAGAAGAGATAAATGAAAATGTGCTCATTTATTATGAATGGTCATGTCCTCTTAATGTAATTTACAGTGACATAATCAGGTAGGTGTTCCTAAAATTATAATATACGTTTCTTGGAACACATAATAAGCCATTAGAAAACTCATAATGTAAAAGATAATATTAGCTACCCTTGAAATTATTTATGAACTACATATACCCAAAAAAGATTCACAAAGCGGGCAACGTTTCTAATAATAGCTAAGCTGTAACTTATTTCTTTGCTAATTAACCGAGGCGGAATTAAATTACATACGGAGTTTCATTAAGTTCACATCCAATTTATAGATGTTTCAGATTAACAATCTGGTTTTTAAACATTTCTTTTTGTAAAACTTCATCTGGCATCTTGACCTAGGACGTCTTTCACCGGCCGTAAGAGTGAAAGCTGTCAGGAATTTGTCACATAAACTGCAGAAGCGGAGAGGACCTACCTGAGCCCGGGCTGGGCGCCCCAGTGAGCCCCAGGGCACCGCCTTGAAGCGGCTCGTAGGACGGTTTTATTTCGTAAGGTTTCCTGGCATGTCTGTGGTAATTCACTCTTCGTTTTACTTACACGTGAAGCTGCTTTAAACACTTACTTTTTTTTGTAAACATGGCAAAAGGAGGAAATTAAAATGAAATTACTACAAAATATGTGTCACATCAAAATTTGGGGTAAGACGCAGGGACTTCAGCTTAACATGAGTTTGTGTTCATGCACTGAACACTTAGGTTATATTACTGCTTCCGTAAGGTTTTTGGATCCTATTCTGATTTGTTACAGCTTGCACACAAAATGCCAGTCGTAAGAGTCAAATATCGTTGTCTTCTCTTCACTCTCGTCAGAAAGTGGAACGGTAAAGAAACAGTCACCTTTCCCACGTGCGTCAGCTCTGTGCAAACTCATGGACGAATCCGAAATCCTAGCCCCTGAGAGGATGTGATTTAATACTGTGTTTTTAAAGATGCGCGGAAGGCACAACTCTGCCGCAGGCGAGGGGTCTGGTGGCGCCCAGACACGCACACGGAGCCCGGCAGGTGCAGAGCCCCGGGGCTGTCCCGGGACACTGCCTTTCACATCCGTCTGCTCGATCAGGGTTAGGACACCTGCTGGTTCTGGGCGTGCCCGTCTCTGCCGCTTCCAGCCCTGCGACCGTGCCCGCTGCGAAGGCTTTGCTTTAATTACACAGGCTTTCTTTTGCAGGTCGTGCACATGGGCTGGGTCAGGGAGAGACTCGAAGGCACCAGCTCCCGTGAGACCTTCAGATCCAAGTTCTTGGCCCTGAAAGGCTCTTTGCTGTATGTTTTCAGCACCGCTCCGGTAAGGACGCCTTGACATTCCGTGGGCAAGGGGTTGCTGATGAGAAGCAGCGATGGGATCCAGTGTTCGCGGGAGGCCAGGGCGGCCCCTCCCGCTCACACCCCTCTCCCCGGCCCGGAGGTGAGGGCACAGAGCCCGTCCCTTACGTGGTCAGAGAACCCAGAGACGAAACAAAACAGGTCATGAAAGTTTAAAAGTTCCTCTTTCCTTCACATCCCCCAAGTTTTGTGAAAATAACCAAACAGCCTGATTCAGCAGGGCCCCTCATAGAAACCTGACGCTAAATGCCATAGTTGCAATTTTGTTTTCAAATTAGCACCGACGACGCCTTTCTCCCTGAGCGAACCAGGTACATAACGTGTGCTCTGCCTCGGGTATCAGTCAAAGCAGCTTCTGTGGGCATCAGGACCAGGAACCACAGGACCTGGGAGGTTCAGGCGTCCAGAACTTTGGAAGCACTGTGTGCAGTGTCGATGGAACTTCCTGCCGTTGAAAGGAAATAACAGGTTTCCTTCCTCTTAAGGCTGGGCAGTGTCCCATTGTGCACACACACCACACTCTTTCTCTGCCCACCGGGCGACGGACCTTGAATTGTGTCCGTGGGCGGCTGTTGCGAATAGCACTGGATGGAAATTTGAGTGTCTGGACGCCCGGATTTCATTTCCTTTGCGGAAATACCGAATCACGTGGTAGCTCCAGGTTTGATGCTTCGAGGACCCTCCGCACTGTTGTCAGTGGTGGCCCTGCCAGCTCACATTCACCGACAGTGCACGAGGCTCCCTTTCTGCACATTCCCGCCACACCCAGTCTTTGTCTGGGGCGGGGGGGGGGGGGGTGCGTGGTGGGAAGACAGTGTCGTGGGTGGAGCCCCACCTCCAAACGCATCGGGCCGCGTACGTTAAATTTGTGTTCTTGTTGGATGGCGATCATATCCCAAGAAAGTGGTTTTAAAAAAATAAAGAATAATGAAAGGACAGAATCACATTTTGCCTCCAGGCATCAAGACAATAATGCAAGTTTTCACTAATGAATATAGGTTTTTTAATAAGCTTTTTAATTGGGAATAATTTTAGATTTACCGAAAGTCGCATATGTGGCATGGAGAGTTGCTGGGTCCCAGTTTCCCCAAAGGTTGGCACCAAATGTGACTGTGGTCCCTTTGCTGAAAGTGAAACTGGACAGTGGTCCCTCCTGGTAACTAAACCAGACAGACACTGCTGTCCTCACCAGCCTGTCCACTGACGCTCTTCCTGTCCCAGGACCCCCCCAGGACACCGGCTTGGGTGCAGCTGCACGTGTTTTGATAAACCAACAATGCTGTGAATTTACTGAGGCCGAAGGGCTTTCTGAATTAAAAAAAAAAAAAAAAATCATAGAATTCTACTCAGAACAAATGTACTAATGTTTTTTAGCATTTGTTGCTAAACATCCATTCTCTGGGTTTGGACAAGGGTGCAGTGATGCGCGTCCACCATTACAGCATCCTAAGAGTGGTTTCGCTGTCCTGAACATCCTCTGTGCCCAACCCCACCCGCCCTGTGGCCCAAAACCACCGATCGTTTACTGTCTCCGTGGGTTCCCCTTATCCAGGTTGTCCTGTAGTTGGAATCATAGTGCGTGGCCTTTTCGCGTTGGTTTCCCTCACTCAGTAACATCTGAGATTCCTCCTTGTCTTTTCGTGGCTTGTAGCTCATGTATTTTTAGTGCAAAATGAGATTCTGTTGTCTGGATGGACCACAGTTTATTTATCCGTCACCTACTGAAGGGCATCTTGGTTACTTCCGAGCTTAGCAGTTATGAATAAAGCTGCTGTAAACATCCACGTGCAGGTTTCCACATGGACGTAAGTTCTCACCTCCTTTGACTGAATTCCAAGGAGTGTGATTGCTGGACCGTCTGGTGTTCAGTTTTGTGAGAAGGCTCCACACTGTCTTCCAAAGGGGCCGCACCATTCTGCGTCGCGACCTGCGATGAGTGGGCGTTCCTGCCCCACGTCCTCGCCAGCACCTGCCGTTGCCGGGGTTCCGGATTGTGGCCATTCTCACGGGTGTGCGGTGGGACCCCGTGTGGTTTTAACTTGCGTTTCGCGGAAGACGAGTGAGGCATCTGCTGCCTTTGTCTCTTCGCTGGGGAGGCGTCTGTTGAGGTCTTCGGCCTATTTTTTTACTCAGGTTGTTCGCTAACTGTTAAGTTTTAAGAGTTCTTTGTATGTTTTGGGTAACAGTCCTTTCTTGGATGTGTCTTTGGCAAATATTTTCTCCCAGTCTGTGGCTCGTCCTCTCTCTCTCTGTCTTTCTCAGAGCAGTGTTTTTAACCTTAATGGAGTCCAGCTCATTGGTTCTTCCCTTCATGGATCCCGTCTGTGGTGTTGGATTGAAAAGGTCATCATCACCCCCAAGATCACCTAGGTGTCCCCGATGTTATGTTTAGGAGTCTTACATTTTGCATTTTGATTCTGACTGATTCTGAGCTTTTCGTCAGGCGTGTAAGGTCTGGGTCGAGATTATTTTGCACACGGACATCCCTTGTTCCCCAGTCACTTGATGAAAGACGGTCTAGGCTCTGTTCTGTTTTCTTTGCTCCCTTGTGAACCGTCAGTGACTATATGGGATTAGGAGCTCTCTCTGATCCATTGATCTGTGTGGCTCTAAACCACCTGCGGTGAACACTGTAGCTTTGTAGTAAGTCTTGAAGTCGGTTGGTGTCGGTTTTCCAACCTTTCTCCCTCAATATCGGGCTGCCTGTCGGGATCCTTTGCCTCCATATGCATATGAAGGTTAGAACGTCTGCATCCACAAAGTAACGTCCTGGGAATGGCTAGGCTGAGTTCTCACGGAAGTTAATTTCTTAACAGACACGATGTTCTGGGTAAAAATGGCCGGGATATGAGGTCCTGTGATGATGTCTCAGTCCCTCGTGAGACTGAGCCCCTGGACTCTGAGCCTCCCCAACGTTCTCTGGTTTATCTGCCCCCTTCTGTGGGGCAGGGTGGATGGGGGACTGGACTTGGGATGTCCCTTCCCCTGGGCAGGGAGGCTCTGATGAAACCCCACCAGGTTCCGCTCTGGCTGACCAGCCTCCCCGAGGGCAGGCCTGTGCAGAGCTGGGCTCTGGGACATTTCAAACGTCTCCGAAGGGACTTTCCCTGGTGTTTTCTGTGGGAACCTGGTTGAGCTCCTGCAGGTAAATCTCACACTGTTGGGGGGTCTCCCCCACCCTGTGACTGGGTTGCCCTGCAGTTTTTAACTCTCAGCAGCTCGCTAATGACAGGCCAGATTTTCCCGCCCGCCCTGGTGCCCGCCATGGACTCCATGCCTCCTGACCTGTCTCAAGGCCGTGGTGCACCCTGTGTCCTCCCCTGTGGCTCTCATGGATCTGCGAAGAGTCTGTTGAGGTTCTCACTTGTTACACCCGAGCAGGGACTTCCAAGGTCCTTGTGCACAAGCAGAAACATGTTTACTTTTTAAATAGAAAAAAATCAAACTCTCCCATCACTTAATGGTATTATGCTTGTTTAAACAAACCGTTTTCATGCATTATCCCAAATAATAAAAGCATATTTTTAAATGGGGACTCGGAAGATTTTATAAGACAACGAAGAAGTTTTACTCTGAAAAACCCCAGGGAAAGAGTGGTTTGGTAGAGTAAGTTGTGCATTATAATCACCGGCTGTGGGACTAGGTGTGTTATTCCCCCTTCATTCGATAGTCTGCTCGCTTTGGGGACAGGGACAGCAGATGGCAGCCGCCGCCCCCCTCCCCCCCGCAGGGTCACTGTGAGCCCCGAGAGACCCCGAGAGACGTGTTCGTACACGTGTCTGAAGACGCCAGAGCATTTAAAGTTAACGGGTGGACTTTGGTATTGGTACTCGGCAAGTCTCGTTGTAAGAGCAGTGCCCAGAATATGGCAAGGGAATCTGACCTCGGTGTTGGCGGGTATTTCGGTCCGGCCGGGCTTGCATCCTGCAGCCGACCACAGTGTCTACTTTGCCCAAATCTGTAACACCCCCCTATGTTACGTTTGCAGCATCTGTACACGGTGACTTATGCTCTGGTGACAGAAGGCAGGAGACGACCACTGGTCACGCCCCACACGCCTCCGGGCCGGTTTCCCGCCCCGGCCCCCCAGGCAGCGCAGTGAGCGCCGCCGTGTTCCGCACGGACACTGAGCAGAGGGGGGATGGGGGCACAGGAGAGAGACGATCTCTCCGACTCGGTAAACGAGGACCCTCTTGGGAGAGCAGGGTCCAGGGGAGGTAAATTCTCAGATGTCCCCCACCAGTCACTGTCGCTGTCCCGTGAGAAAGTCCCGTATTCAAGGACGGCTTCTGAGCTCCATCAGGTCGAGCCAAAGGGATGATGTTGAAGCAGAGGAGGGAAAAGAAGGGCAGAAAGTGGAAGAGGGGCACGGAGGGGGCGTCTGCAGTTTCCGGATCAAGGTCCTGCCCCGAGGAGGCAGAGCCCAGGGGTGGGGCCTGGCCCGGCCTCAGGCCCTCCTAGGTGCTCACACGGGCCGACGAAAGCCGGGATTGTTCTCATCACTGTGCTCTCCTTCCAGCCAGCGGGTTATTTCTGACTTGCAAATTGGCATCTGAGAAAACGTGAGCAACATGTTTTCAAAAATCATTAAAATGTGTTAATAACAGTCATGAAGTCAATTTTACAGCGTCGTACAGCATTAACGTATAAATTATGTAGCAGTTCCTTATGAATATGCAGGGAATAGTAGAAGCAACTTTAAGAATGTCAATTAGGCAAATATATTCTATCATTTAAAAATTTTTACCTGGAAAGAAATAACTCATTTGAAGGTTTGTAGATTGAAGAAACACTAGATAATTGTGTGTCTGATACAGAATTATTCTGTGTCCCCTCTGGGGCTACCCGGTAGGTGTTCCCCAATAAGATTAAAGGACACCAAGATATTACATTTACAGCCTAAAGTTTCTGCTACATTCCAAGTCAGATGTGGCCGAGGAAACAAACTGTCAACTCTCAGGACTTGGGAAAAGCATCAGTGGCCTGGGGTTACAGACCTTCACGCTTTTCTTCCACGTTGCAAAGGCTGGTTAGTTCCATTCTGTTGCCTGCTGGCTGGAAACGCTGAGATTCCATCGTGGATCATTTTTCCCTTTCTTGATTTCCGAGTCGCCAGGAAGGAGCGTAAGGATCAGGGGATCACATCTCATTCCCGTCCAGGGAAGTATTTCTCTGGAGACAGGCAGGCACGGTGACGGCTCTGAGTGTCACTCCACATCCCTCCCTTCCTATCAGAGGGTCTTGCCCCTCCTGAGAGGCAGGGAAGATCCTTCAGCTGGGTCCGTCCACCTGAGGGCCTCCGAAATCAGCAGGTTACGTCGTGGAGCATCTGGTTCGCAAAGCAAGGAGTTCTGACTGAATAGGCGTCTGCTCCGGTCCCCACCGCCTGTCTGTCTGCCTTTCCTTTTAAAAGGGGTTAGGCTTTTAACCCTTGGATTATCTTCTTAAGACATCATCACGACAGGGGCATTGCCTGCACATATTTTTTTAAGTTTATTTATTTATTTTGAGAGAGAGAGAACAAGCCCACACCAACGGTGCGGATGGGCAGAGAGAGCGGGAGAGAGAGAATCTCAAGAACGTTCCATGCTCAGCGTGGAGCCGGACGTGGGGCTCGGTCCCTCAACCCTGGGATCATGGCCTGAGCTGAAACCACGAGTTGGACCCTCAACCAGCCGAGCCCCCCAGGTGCCCCACCTGGGCGTATTTTTGAGACAAGATTCTGATCTGACCAGTCTGTGGTGGGTCCTGAGGTTCCCAGGTGATGGCAAGGCTGCTGGTTCACATGGCCTCAGTAGTAAATTTACTCAAATGTAAAACCAGGATCTCTGAGCCCCTTCCCACACTGGCTAAGTCTGAATCACCCCCATGGGGCCAGGAACCTGCTTCGAAGGTGACACCTGCCTGCATTCAGAGTTAGTTCACAACTCTAGGAACGTCCGCTTCTGAGATTTCATCCATCACTCACCGCTGTCCTACAAACCTCCAAGGCTGAACTTTCTATTTCCCTTCTAATTATACAAATATACGTAGATGCCACCCATCTTGGTTTTCTTGGGGACAGCCACGTCCTAGATGGCCCCTGCCTGGGAGCTTGTTGGCTTTAGTGTTGGGTTGGTGCAGCCCAGATAACTTCTAGAGTCATAACTAATAAAATAGAAGGTAGAGGCAGCCCTGACGGGCATCACGAATATTCTGGAGATAATTTACGTCAAGCGGAAACTTAGGAGTACTTTGTGTTTGTGCTTTGGCTGAGCCAGAGAAGGGTTCACGTAGCAAAGCTTGACAATGGCCAACACGCGCACTGAACGAGTGTGCGTAGCCATGCCTATTTACAGCAACAGGGAACTACTAAGGAAGGACATTCTGAATAATGTCATTTTTTTTCTTTTTCACGGTTCTCCAAAAATAGGCAGCATTGTTATAACTGGAAAAATTAAAAATTGTGTCTACCTTCATTGCTGCAGCCTAAATGCTCTACTTTGCCCCCAAATTACCTTCCAATTATGACTGTGATTGACCTTCCCACCTTTATATTTTACCATTTTCGTGTTTTGTTAATCACAGGAACAATGACTTACTTACCTCTGGATCAGTTAATATGAAGTGGCAACATGCCAGTGTAATTTCACATCATTAACTATTCGGTGAAACGTTCTCAGGTGATGGGCTCGAAATGCCTGATTACGTCCCAGTATTTATTTGGTGGAACAATTTCAAGAAGGTCACCAACTACGTACATCATGTACTTTCATTTCAAAGACACGGTGAACCTTTGAGTATTTTCATTCTTATTTGTGTGTTTAGTTGCTGCAAGGTAGCCACCGGGTAAGCAGTCACAGTCAAAATTTGTTACAGTGTTGAGTATTTCAGATTTTTTTACACAAAATATTTTCGTGTACAGCATGTAAGTGAACATGAATTGCAGTCCATAGAACACCATTCAAAAGTTGGACGATGTCTTCATTATTATTGCTAAAATGGTTGTGAAATGCAGTCAGGCCAATCAAAAACATGTTCGATTAAATTGGTAAGTCAATAAATTTGTATTCGTTTCTGGAACGGAGCAGACTAGTGAGTTTATCCTAAGTCTCAAGACTGGACACGCAGCACACTGTCACACACAAACTAACCACCCTCTCAGTAAGCTCCCTAGACGGGACCGAAAATTGGTCCATAACTTAATGTATGAGGAGTCCAGAATGAATTCTAAAACTGTACCCAAGTGAGTGTAATAGATGAGCCCCTACGTTACCGACTTGTGCTGTGAGCACAAGTTCTCTGTCAAATCCCCTGCCACAGGCGAGGTTTGGTGTCCTACTGCCCTACTCATGGTGTAGAATTTAATTAAGGTAAAGACACGTTGACTCCATTGCTGTAAATGTTTAAATTTATCCAACTGAAAGTAATCCAACAAGCATGCTTGTTTTTGTGTCTACTTTAAAATTCTTCCCAGCTTTATGAGGTATAATTAACAAATAAAATTGTAAATAGCTCAAGTGAACAACATGATGGTTTGTTGTATGTGCACGTGTGAAATGATTCCCACAGCTGAGCTAATGAGCACATCCATTACCTCACACAGTTGCCTTTTTTTAAACAAGAGAACGCTTATGATTTATGTATATATCTTATATTTCTTGCAGGTAAGCACATTAGACTGGGTACGGGCAGAAAAAACCTACAACCTCTGTGAGGTACTATTTAAACTTCACAAGGTAGGTATCCTTTGCACGTGAGATGTGCTCATGGAAGTAAGATGTGCCTTTGGGTTTAAGAGTCCATTGAGATAGTAAGATAACCTGAAAATCTTCTGTATTCATAACATTTCCCCATCCTGAAACCTGCTATCCTGCTGTTCATGCAGATGAATGGATGGATGGATGGATGGATGGATGGATGGATGAGTTGGTGGGTGGATGGAAGGAAGGAAGGAAGGAAGGAAGGAAGGAAGGATGGATGAGTTGGTGGGTGGGTGGATAGATGGATGGATGGATGAGTTGGTGGATAGATGGATGATGGATGGATGGATGGATGGATGGATGCGTTGGTGGGTGGATGGAAGGAAGGAAGGAAGGAAGGATGAGTTGGTGGGTGGGTGGATAGATGGATGATGGATGGATGGATGGATGGATGGATGGATGGATGAGTTGGTGGGTGGATGGAAGGAAGGAAGGAAGGAAGGAAGGAAGGATGAGTTGGTGGGTGGGTGGATAGATGGATGGATGGATGAGTTGGTGGATAGATGGATGATGGATGGATGGATGGATGGATGGATGGATGGATGAGTTGGTGGGTGGGTAGATGGATGGATGGAAGGAAGGAAGGAAGGATGGAAGGATGGATGAGTTGGGTGGGTGGATGGATGGATGGATAGGAAGGAAGGAAGGATGCATGGATGCATGGATGTATGGATGGATGGATGAGTTGGGTGGGTGGATGGAAGGAAGGAAGGAAAGAAGGAAGGAAGGAAGGATACATGAATGGATGGATGGATGGATGGATGGATGGATGGATGGATGAGTTGGTGGGTGGGTAGATGGATGGATTGAAGGAAGGAAGGAAGGAAGGAAGGGAGGGAGGAAGGAAGGATGGATGAGTTGGGTGGGTGGATTGATGGATGGATGGATAGGAAGGAAGGAAGGATGCATGGATGGATGGGTGGATGGATGAGTTGGTGGGTGGGTGGATGGATGGAAGGAAGGAAGAGAGGAAGGAAGGAAGGAAGGAAGGAAGGAAGGAAGGAAGGAAGGAAGGATACATGGATGGATGAGTTGGTGGGTGGATGGAAGGAAGGAAGGAAGGAAGGAAGGAAGGAAGGAAGGAAGGAAGCATGGATGCATGGATGGATGGATGGATGGATGGATGGATGAGTTGGTGGGTGGATGGATGATGGATGGATGGATGGATGAATTGGTGAGTGGGTGGATGGATGGAAGGAAGGAAGGATGCATGGATGGATGGATGGATGAATGGATGGATAGATGGATGGATGGATGGATGAGTTGGTGGATAGATGGATGATGGATAGATGGATGGATGAATTGGTGAGTGGGTGGATGGATGGAAGGAAGGAAGGATGCATGGTTGGATGGATGGATGGATGGATGGATGGATGGATGGATGGATGAATTGGTGAGTGGGTGGATGGATGAAAGGAAGGAAGGATGCATGGTTGGATGGATTGGTGGATTGGTGGGTGGGTGGATGGGTGGGTGGACCGGTGGTCGATAGAGTGTGCACAAGTGTGTATGTGCACACATACTGGGGAGAGAGTGTTTTAGTCACTGCCACTTACAGTAATATGTTCCGGGATCTTTGGTATATTATTGTCATTGCCATTGTTTTTAACAGTTCAGATACAAACCCCAGCTTCCCAGCTTTTCTTTTCAAAGTCTGGCCCAAGCGGACCAGAATGACTGATCAAATATTCCACGTCTATTAGAGGGAAAGCATTCACTGGCTAAGAAAGGGCAAAGTTTTACCAATAACCTCCATCCCAAGCTTTCAGAATCACCCAGTTCCAAAGTAGCGAATCCACTGCCAGGAAACAAGTTTTCCGTTTCTCCTGGGCTGACACCTCGTCTGGGACTCATGAGGTCGGGGTTTCCCGGGAGCGCTCTGTGCGACTCCTGCTTGCTTGCAGTTGTCACGCGTTGACATATCGGAGAAGAAGACAACCGGGGATTTGAGCGGGGATTGCACCAGGCTACACCAGCCAGGAGACACGGGTGTCTCACGGATGGGCTTTTAGCAGACCTCAGGTCACACTGAATGATACAGAGGTTGGGAAGTGGAACCTGAAATGCAAAACCTGGTCACTGAGCGGCTCAGGGGACTCCGCCAGGCGGGAAGAGGTCAGTCCCACCCCATCCCGGTGACCCGGAGGCGCCTGCTTTGGGCCCAGGGGTGCTCCCAGCTGTGACTTGTGCCCAGGCTGGGGGGGGGAGGCTTGTCTCTGGCCTCCTGCCCCTGCTCAGTGAGAAGCCAGGGCCGTCACCACCCATCACAGGGGAGGAGACACGGGAGGCGGTGCCCTCGGCCAGCTGTCCCGGACCTGCTGACGTCCGGCTGACCCACAGTGCACAGGCAGGAAATAAATGCACCCAGTGAATGTGCCACAGAGGGTCTGCTGTTGTGTGTGAAGCACGTGCTCTCGATGTAGACGGGGCTGACGCTACCACCTGAAATTTTACTTTGTTTCTTTATGCCTGTTTCCTCATCTGTAAAATGGGGTGATAATAACCTGTTGTTGTCTATTATTTGTGACCCTCTGCAGGGTTGTGTTAATTGTGTGATGACCAAACGCCCCGGCCATAAGGAAGTGCTCACCGAACACGGCCTTTTTAGGGCATGTTTGAGGTCCCCTCCTGCCCTCTGCGTCCCGGGAGCCGTGATTCTCCCACACCACAGGGCCAGGGATGCACCTGCCGGTGATTCTCAGCCTTGTCTTAAGGGGAAATCACCCGGAGGGAGCTTTAAAGCAGAGCTAATGGTTTCATTTTATTTGAGATGTGGCCCAGACATCTGTGTTCATTCTGGAAGTTTCTGCGGTGCTAACATTCTGCGGTGTTAAGTCTCGTGTCGTGTGTGCAGCATTTGTGCTTTGACACCTCCTTGTCAGTAAGTATCATTTTACACCACTAATGAATTCCTCTGCGTCATTGGATAGAACCTTAGTGACGAGAGGCCTGGTTGTATTAACAACCTTTACAAAACCATGAGAATATTAGTTGTTGTTAATAATGCCAGTAGCGATCATAATTGTATGTTAATTATACCTCCTCATCTCTTTTTTATTTTTTAATGTTTACTTATTTATTTTGAGAGAGAGAGAGAGAGCGAGGAGGGGAGAGGCAGAGAGAGGGAGAGAGAGAATCCCAAGCAGGCTCCGCACTGTCGGCACAGAGCCCAACACGGGGCTCGATCCCACGACCTGTGAGATCATGACCTGAGCCAAAATCAGGAGTCAGACGCTCAGCTTCCTGAGCCGCTCAGGTGCCCGTTTCTTCCTTCCTTTCCACTCTCCTTTCCACAGTAGTTGAAACTCATTGGCTCCATTAGTAAGTCACGCACTGAAATGTGAAGTCAGAGACCTGTGAGTGTGATCTGGGCGTGTAAAACAACACACATTGTCTCGGGAATCATCCGTCCCACAGCTGGTCATGAGAGGAGTCAGCTTTCAGCCTAAGGTCTATGGCCCCAGCTGAACCGCACTCTGTGGAAGGTCTCCTTGCAGGCCCACTCGTGGAGGTCAGTGGAATTCGGTTGCTGGAAGGTCTGGACTGGGGGGGCTCAGCTCCTTGCTGAGTTGGCCAGAGGCCGCCGTCTCCACCAGAGACAGCCATTTCCACCATATTCTGCTGGTGAGAAGCGGGTCACTAAACATACATGACACATATGACGTGTGATACACATCCTCTATATGGTATGTAGGTATACACACGTAGGAAGAGACCATGTGAAGCCCACACTACGGTACCGGCCACAGCGTGGCGGGGAGCAGACTGTACTTGGCCAGACCGTGCTCGTTGCTGGGGGTGGGGGGCGGCTGGTCAACCCTGGGCTTCAGTGAGGTATCAGAAGTGAGTTACATACACTTGGAGGGAAGCTGTCTCCAGACGTCCCCTAAAAAGGCCAACAGCTAAGCCTTGACCACATCATCTGTGGCACGAGTCTGGGAGACGTGTCCTACCAGCTGGGGGCTTCCCTTCATTCTGGGGACGTTTCCGTCAAGGACTAATTTCTTCCAGCAACAAAACAGCCCAGATGGATGGAGAGCTTTGACTTCGTGGCAGATGAGGCCCAGGTCAGGGGTAAGAGGCACAGCCTTGAGGTCCGAGCCTCTCCGCAAGGGGAGGAAGCCGTGTCTGAGTCCCGGTACAGGAGAGCGCTGTGCCCCAGCGTGGGACGCTCCTGTGTCTTTCTCACGCAGGAGTGCGCACAGCAAAGTAGGAAGCCTGTACCGGAGCGGAAAGTAAAAATATATGCAGTGCCGTTTTTCATGTGTTTTGTCTGAGAATTTGACCCCAAGGAGTCATTAGTCAAAAGTTAGAAGTTTTGAATGAAAATTTAATGTTTTAAATTTTGATATGCCTCCTTAAATGGAAAATGTCCTCAAAAATAATTTTAAATTTAGATCTGGAATTTTAAGCTGCATGTAATAACAACACCTACGAGGGAAATACGTCCCGTCCCCATAATACTATTATCGCAGTGGTAGAAGGAACCATTATGTTGAAGTGATTCTCGTGATAATTTATACGTGTAGATTTTCATTCATCGATATTCCACAAGATAATTGTAGAGGAAAATTTTATGGCTTTTCCCTTTATTTTACAAAAGTTCCACATTGTCACATTCTGGCTTTTACACGGCTTTCCCGCGTCTGAGGTGCTCTTTTGGTGTCGGGATGTGTTCCAAAGACCGTCATTTTGTACAGACGTGCTTCGTTAATAACTGCGCAGCCATTTCTGTTTTTATCCAGCATTTCTTCCAGGAAGACCAGTAAACATGTTGTGAAATGATTAGCAAACCATTACATTAGTCAGGAGAACAGCCACAGCACATATATTAATCCCATATGGGGCAAATAATAATAATAAGGATAACTTTGTAGCATTGAACTTCTTTAAAAAGGAGATCGTATTCTGTCAGTCGAATGTCTTATTTGGATGTCCTAAATGGCGATTCTACAAAATGATGCCCCCTTTGGTACACGCCTTTCGTTGTGGATGATCACTGTGCACATATAAATCTAAACTTATTTATGAGCATTTAATTCGCTTTTCAAAGGTTGAAATAAAGTTCGATATCAGAAGAACTGGCACCATCAGCAACAGTTGTTAATGATTTGTGTCAGAACGACCTTTTCCAAGTACGGCCATTAGTATTCCATCCAGGAATGAATCCTGCTGTTGTAGGTTTGTTTCTCTGACTTTCTTCTAAGAAATTACTTTCTCTGGTTTTTTCTTTTTTAAGTTTATTCATTTTTGAGAGAGAGAGAGAGACATAACACGAGTGTGGGAGGGGTAGACAGAGAGGGAGACACAGAATCCGAAGCAGCTCCAGGCTGTGAGCTGTCAGCACAGAGCCCGACGCGGGGCTCGAACGCACAGACCGTGAGATTGTGACCTGAGCCGAAGCAGGACGCTCAACCAACCGAGCCACCCAGGAGCCCCTACTTTTTCCGATTCTTAAATTACGTATTCTCTATTTCAACTCTCATCAGAAATAGATGAGAAAATTGCATCCATGGGCTTTGATTGCACATGTAGGTTGTATGCGGCTCGCAGACAGCGGCAAACAGAAACGCCAATTGACTCTGGGGAGTCTGGCGGGAGAGGAGGGGGATGTGTCCTCCAACGGAAGAATACCCAACCTGAAATTTTTCGGTTAAAATTTAAGTTAACTCACGTTTGGCAGAGGATCTAGATAGCAGCATCTACCTCTGTGGGGTGCCTGCCCGGGGGCCTTGCTAAGCCCCCCCCTTCCCCCCCCCCCCCCCCCGTTTACATCGGAGTTAATCCTCTCGTACAGGGAGCGAATCCTCCTTATCTTTGGGCTCAGAGCCCATAAGCACAGGGTGGCTAGTAAGTTCCCAACCCAGGGTCATCTTAAATCCTATTCTGTTCCACTCCTTGGGACCCTTGGAGTCCCTGGAATCTGTCTAGAGTCCGCAGTAAGAATTTTCAGCCTGCTCTCCAGCGACCCACCAGGCAGCTGGGACCCCAGGGAAGGGGCTCCTGTCCTCCGTGAATGTCTGGAAGCCCCTCCCTTGAGCCGAGAACTTGCACCTGCATCAGGGAGGACCCTGCACAGGGTGGGGGTGGGGGGGTTGCCTCCAGGGCTCTGCTGCAAAGGGCAGGGGGTCTCTGAGGGCTGGGGTGGGGTCGGGAGAGGGAGCCTGGGCCACTGTGTGACCCAGAGTGAAAGTGAGCTGTCTGTCTTCACGGTAGGACAGAGTTCTGCAACGTGGAGTAGTCCTGACAGCCTGCAGGGGCACAGCGTTCCTGGATGTTTGTGTTCCTTGGGAACCTAAGGGAGCTGGCCCTTAACGGGATTTGCAGCTCCGAGGGGCTTAAAACCAGGTGTTCTAATGCAGATGCTGTGGGTGCAGCCGGGGAGGGGGGAGCCACTCACCTCCCACCCTGGTGGCTCATTTCTGAGCCCTGTTGACTGAGTTATCGTCTCACACGGGAGCCACAAGAAATGTCTGTGGAAATGAGCTCCATACGGACCACTAAGGTCACTGACATTAATGTTGTTCTCTGTGCTTCAGAAAGTAATGTCATCCCTGAAATCCTTCCGTGTTCTTCCCTGGGACTTCCCAGGCTGCTCAAGAGCGATCTGTATTTCCTCGTATTTGTCCGTAAAGGCAGAGCTCCGCTCACTGGTTTGAGTGGCAAAACACGTTGCTCCTTGAAAAGTGACCTTGCTCCTCACAACTGATCTAAATAAGTAGTTCAAGAGTCAGATCGCCGTGTAGGTGAAAATCTAAATTCTGCTCCTGAAGGTAGTGGCCATTTGGAGAATTATAACAATATCACTGAGCAATACTTAGAAAGCTAACATTATGTATTTTAAGTAGTCTCTTAAAACCGTCTATTTAAGTAGTCTATTAAAAACTCCACTACGTGCAGAGGTACGTGTGCAGACGCTGCATATGGAGGGGATAAAACCCACAGGCAGATGGGGCGCCTGGGGGGCTCAGTCGGTTGAGCGCCGACTTCGGCTCAGGTCACGATCTCGCGGTTCGTGAGTTCAAGCCCCGCGTCGGGCTCTGTGCTGACAGCTCGGAGCCTGGAGCCTGTTTCAGATTCTGTGTCTCCCTCTCTCTGACCCTCCCCCGTTCATACTCTGTCTCTCTCTGTCTCAAAAATAAATAAACGTTAAAAAAAAAATTAAAAAACAAAAAAACAAAAAAAAAACCCACAGGCGGCATACAGAGTAGCCCCAGCAGAACTATTGCTCTTTCACGTTCCCTGCATGGATACAATAATTATAAATGTGCAAATAAGTACCTAGAATAAATACACAGAAGTAGGAAAACTCCAGGTAATTTTAGAATGTGCTCTTTTTGTTCTGTTGTCAGAAAAGGGGACGTGCGGGGTTCTGTGTGCTTACAGGGCCGGCAGGGGGGCCGCTCCTGCTCCAGGACCGGCCCCGTGTCGGAAGCCCGCCAGCCGCGTATTAGCTCAGACCCCGTCTCTCCGCTCAGCAGCGCCTCGATCACAACGTGCGTTTGTGCAAACGCGTGAGGACCTAACAGGCGCGGAGGGCACTGGTGGCTCGCGCTTTCTCTGTGCTGCCACTCTAAGCGCCTGACCCCCTCCTGTGCCTGCGTCTCAAAGCCCAAAACAGCCTCAGAGGTGGACAGCTAACCCTTGGCAGAGAAAGTCCTGTTTTCCCCCTACGGAAATACGAGCTCCCGGTGTAACCAGGGACAGGAGAGCGCGATTGGCCGACCCACTGGCGGCATCGCCCACACAGACGCTTCCCGAGCCGTCTCCTTAGGTCGGCGGTCTAGACAGTTACGTTCAGTACTTGCAGACCCAATTTCTGAGACGTTGTGCCGGTGACTAGGACGCACTCCTGGTTTATGACGGGCAGTCTCATCTGTTGAACGGTTTCCGTGTATCCCAGGCTGAAGTGAAAGATCTGGGGGGGGATCCGAAATCAGGGCGCAGTCTCTTGCCCAGGGTTCGTTTAGGGCTAGGAACACACACCACCCCCGCACGTGCACAGGCACGCACACACGGTGCACCCGCCCGTGAGGCAGGAGGAATCTGACCGTGTGCAGGCGCAAACACCGCTGAGGACCAGCAGCAGGGAGAGGGCGCACAGGCGAGTCCTGCGGAGACGTCCCGAGGCCGGAGGAGAATCAGGAGCCCCCAGAACCCACGAGCCGCCTACACACATCCGTAGTCTCTTCTACCTGCACAGCTGAGCCACGGTGAACACCGGGGTCCCTTGGCGAGGAGTCTGCCCTCCGTCCCCTTCACCGGACAAGGTGGTTCAGGCACAGTCCACGTGGAGGGTCAGCGCCTGGGCAGTGCGGGTGCGCGCGTGTGTGCAGATGTGTGTGCGTGTGGAGAGCGGGATGAGGGGCGGGTGCAGGCCGGAGCACGCTGTGAGCAGAGGAAGGTGCACGCTTACGTACATGTGTGCGTGTGTGTGCGTGTGTGAGTATGCGTATGCAAGTACGTGTGTGTGTGGACGGGAAGAGGGGCGTGTGCGAGTACGTGTGTGTGTGTGTGGAGAGCAGAAGAGGTGCGTGTGCAGGCCAGCACACAGAGGGAGGGGAGACTCGCCGGGCGCTGCCTGCCGCGTGCAGCACTGCGTCCCCTGAGCGTCCAGTCCTGGGCTGTGCTGACCCGAGACCAGTGAGGCCCAGAGTCACCCTCTCCTTAGCCGCGTCCGCCACCGACTCGGGAAGGAAGTGCACACACCCGATGTCTGTGTGCAGAGCCCACGGCATCCAGGGCTCCTCTGCCTTAACCTTTGCTCTCGGGATGTTTCTGGACATTGGTTCTGTGTGGCCAGGACCCTGGGATGGTACAAGTACGCCTTGGACGGCTGGGGGTCCTGTGGTGCCTCGGGGGGGTTCTGAGCAGGGGTCCTTTTGCCCAGGACAGAAGAGCCGGTGATGCCCCGCGACCCGGCGGCGAGGGGCCTGGTTAGGGCCGTGTTCATGCCAGACCGGGGCACCCGGGTCCCGTGACCTGACCTTCCCGTGAGACACTGAAGCGGACGCTGTGGTTACCGCTATTTTAAGTGGAAGCTGCTTTGGGTGGAATTTACCTAAATCTGTTTCGGGCTCATCTCCACAGCTGCCACGTGGGAGGACGGCCCTGCCCTGAACGGGGCTCCCCGTGTGGCCGGGTCCGCAGTGGCTCCGTGTCCCCATCTGGTGGCCGTGGGGCCTCGGCCCTCGGTCGGGACCCCCTCCCGCACTAACGCCCTGACGCGTTCTGTTTTCCAGCTCTGGCTGGCGGACGACGGCTGGCTCCACGAAGACTGTCACCTGGGTCCTCCCGGCTTCGCGCCCCAGCGGCCGTTCAGCTTCAGCGTCCTGGTCGGCCACGGCCAGAGTCGCGTCTTCAGCGTGGACCTGGGGAGCGAGCTGGCCGCCTGGGAGAGGTCTTTCCAGAGGGCCACTTTCAAGGAAGTTCAGAGAAGCAGGGTAAGCGCCTCCCACCCTCCCTCGGGAGAACTCGGGTGGGGCGCGACCTCGCCATCAGGTGCGCCGCCGTTCCAGACGAAAGCGAATCTTGAAAGCTGAGCATTCTGACCTGAGCCACCAGGTCGGCGTCCGTGGCAGGTGACGGGTCACCACGGGAGAGCGCGATGGGGCGCATTTCACGTTTGCAGAGAGCCACGGGCTTTCCACGGAGGGGGCGGGGGGCACGTCCACGCCCCTGACGAGCCACGCTGCCCACAGGCTGCTCCCAGCAGACGGCGCAGGTGGCTCATTTGCGTTGAAGTCCCCCGGGCGTTTGTCACGGACGAGGCACCCGGTGGCCTTGCTCCCGCCATCAGGACCCGAGGGAGAATATGACGTGGTTCACACGACTGAGCTTCTGCCCTTGTCGGCAGGGTACAGAAACGTGCGTACGTCAAATGCGTGAGCAGGCAGGGGTCGTGACCCCCGGCGTCGTTAGCGGTGGGACCCCTCAAGGGCAGAAGGTCCACACGGCGATGTCAGGGAGGGGACTTCCCGCCAACCGTGCGGCCACCTCCAGCCCCGTGTCGTCGGCCCTGGTGCAGAGGAGATCACGCCTCGTCTGGGAGCGTGCATTCTCAATGGAAGGCCCCGCGTGGCTTTGACTCGCCCGCGGCTGCTCGGGCCTGGGGGTCCCTGACTGGGCGTCACTGCGACCTGCCAGTCTGCATGGCGACGTCACACTCAGATGTTCCTAGAAACACACGTCACGGCTTCCCCCGGGCCCCCCTCTCCGGCTGGGCGGCCCCCGGATGTGGTTCCGTTGCGCCCAGCGGCCACATGCCAGAGGCGCCGGCTCCGTGACCCCAGCAGGCAGGTGATGCAAGGGTCCTGAGGCACTGAACACCGACTCCCCTGTCGCGGGGACTCATTGGCCCGTCCGGCGACTGTTCACAGCCCTGAGCCCTGAACACAGCGGAGAAATGGGAGCTTGAGGGACACTCATCGTGACCACACTTGCAGCCCCAGAAAGTGGGAAGAAGACGGCATTCTGCATCACCGCGTGTGCCGGGCGGCTGGTCTCCAGTGTCCCCAGCTGTGCTGCAGGCAGGGGGACATCCCAGTGTGTGGGGGAAGGAGGCGTCGCGGACGGGCACCCCAGGAGACGCACCCTGATGCCCCGTGGCCCCGGAGGCTGCAGGCCGGTCTCGCCCCTGCCGGTCGGAACAGATCGAGGGTCCGAACCGCCCTGGGTGATTACGGTGCCTCTCCTTAAAGAACAGACTTTCTCCCCTGGGTCCAGAGTGGGGACGGGACACCGGTGCTTGTATGGTCGGGAAGTCCCTCCGGAGGGGGTGGCGGCTCCCCTTGCAGAGTCCTCGGTATTTGGGCAAATAGGGAGAGGGGAGAGCCAGAGACGGGCTGGCGGGGCAGCGGGTAGAAGGGAGGACGCCGGGTCTGGATCAGGACGGGAGGGCAGCGTGCCGGCGGGTTCCGGGGAGTCTCTCCACAATCCAGGACTGAGATGGCGAGGGTCTTTCTTGGGCAGGCGAGGACGAGCGTGGCCGCGACGGTGACCGTCCGGTGACCGTCCACCAGATGAGGGGTCGGCTTGTGTGGTGGGGTCTCCGTGTACAGGACAGGAAGTTCCCCCAAGACCTCCCCAGTCTGAATCGTCACGCCCACTTTCCGAAGCAGGATCCTGCGGGATTCCTGCCCCCTGGTGTGGCATCCAGTCCCGGGGACTCTGTCCCGATTTCTCAGTTTTCTGGACTCGGAGGCGGGAAGGACAGCAGACGTGCTCTGGAATGTGTGGCCAGTTTCTCCCTCCGTGAACTTGGGCAAAATATTTCCCTAAACTCCTTCACTTCCTCTGAAATTAACGATTATAGTGTGCACACGAGAGCCACTCTGGGAATTACACTAATTTGTTTTTAAGTTTTTTTTAATGTTTATTTTTGAGAGAGAGAGGCAGAGCACGAGTGGGGGAGGAGCAGAGAGAGAGGGAGACACAGAATCCGAAGTAGCTCCAGGCTCCGAGCTGTCAACACAGAGCCTGACGCGGGGCTCGAACCCACAAACCGCAAGATCATGACCTGAGCTGAAGTCAGACGCTTAACCGACTGAGCCACCCAGGCAACCCTGGGAATTACACTAATCTTAACGTGCCTCCGTGCCAGGCCGTGTGCAGTTTGTACCCTGTGTTAATCTTTTAAAGTAAATCTGAGACGCGACCCTGTTTTCTGTGTTCTTTCTTTCACTGATGAGAAGACTCACGTTCGGAAGGGCTCAGTGGCCCCTCCGCAGCCCCGTCCATTTCTGCCTGATTCAGCGTCTCTCCTGTTCCTGGCTTGGACTCTGCCCCTCCCGAGGCCCCGCCTTCAAACCTCGAGAAGGTTTACACGTTTGTAACGTGTTCTCCTCCCGTGTGCGTCAGGCTGCGAGCTTCATCCGCCCGGCTGTCACCGCATCCCTGCTTCCCCATAAGGATGTCAGGAAGAAAGTTCTGGACTTGAACTTGTGGCCCGTTTCCTCACAGCAGCGTCTCAGGGCACCTCAGCAGGGTCAGCACCCCACAGAGAAAACCTCCAAATCAGGGGTGTGCCAGCAGGTATTTAAAACCCCTGCCCGTCTCCAGCTCAACACGTTTAACTAATGTCGTTTCGAGTGACACCTGTGTCACAGACCTCCACGGGTGCCCTCAGGCACCAGACGGAGGTCCTCTGGCTGTACATGCTGTGTCGCCTGCAGGCCAGGGTCCCGCCGAGACTGTCCCACTGTCCTGTCCCTGTGCCGTGGTCCCCCCGTGGTCCACGGTCCCGCCGTCCACTCTTCAAACAATGTTTGCTCCTATTTCAGCATCGGGTGCACGTGGTGCTGGGTGACGTGCAAAGTGCTGTGCGTTTTGTCCACATCAGTGTACCTAAATTTTAATTGTACCAGCCACATCCTGTTGGAATTTAAGAAAAACGAAACAGGATCTGTGTCCTCGCAGCAGCCTGCGGTCTGAGTATCTGCATCGGGTGGGCTGCTTCTGAGCTCACAGGACGAGGCACCGAGACCCTCGCCGTCCTACAGACAAACCAGGGCTCGCCGGCCCCACCGGCTGAGCTTTGAGGTCCCCGTGTCTGCTTAGACCGTCTCCCCTGCTGGTCGTGGGACACCTGCCAGAGCAGCAGGGGGTGCTTTCCATTCACAGATTTTGGTTCCACAGCAGATAACTGTGCTGCTTGTTGGGCCAGGACGATGCTCAGACGGGGCGTGTGGCCGGCGTCCGTACTCTGCGAACCCCCGAGAGCGGGTGCCCCTCCCACCAGCCTCCGCACCTGCAGCCTGTCCGGCTCCAGTAAACGGAGACTGTGTAAAGCTGAGGTCATGACTCTCAAGGAAACGTAAGGTGAACACGTGCCCAAAGATGTCATTTAGTTCCTTTATTAATGAGGGAAGTCGGGGTTGTTGGGACAGTCCACAGAGCCCTCGGGAAACCCACCGAACGCAGACGCTGTAATGTGGGTGCTTCCAGACGCCCCTGCTGGGTAGATGGAAAACCTGCTCGGGGAGGGGGGGTAGAGCAGCCTCCTAAACAGGCCCTCGGCTGGCTCATCCCGCCGGACGGAGGCGTCTTCCGACTCTACCAGACAAAAACAACCAAGTTAACTTTTGCCGCTTGTTAGCTGAATGTCACCCGGCTGATGATTTGTCCTTTTTTGCTGGAAAAGAATCTCCAGACATCATTCTTGCACTCACACGCTTGTGCACACACACTTGTTCTCCTGTCTGTCTTGATGGGAGACGTGGCCGGAGCCCGGACCGACCTCAGGGCAGCGTGGGTCACTCTACGGTCTGACGTCCTGTGGCCTCGAGCAGCCGCTGAAGCCAGAGAACAAACCTCTTCTAAGGAACTGGAAACAAACAACAGGCAGTCTGACCCAAAGTAAGCAAAAAAATATAAGTCGGAGTAGAAATCAGTGAACTAGACAGAAAACCAAAGAAAAACAGAAAATCAGTGAAACTAAAATTTGATTCTATAAGATCAAAAAATTAAAGTCTTGCCAGACTGATGAAAAGGAAAAGCATTAAGAATGAGGGACAAAATGTCACTACCCAGATATTTAAAGACACAGTCAGGGAACATTACATAAACAATTTCTAAAAATTAACACAAATCTGACAACTCAGAATGGACACAATCCTCGTAAGACACAAACCACCAAGCCTCCCTCAAGGGGAGACGAGTTACCCAAATGATACCATTTGTGGTTTAAAAGTGGAGTTTTTGCTAAGTCCTTTCCCACGAAGGAAATTCCAGTCCCAAATGGAGTCGTTGATGAGTTGTACTAAACATTAAAAAAAGGAAAAACTAATCACACAAACTAACCCAGAAAATTGGAAGTAGGAGGCAATGCTTTCAAGCTCCCACGAGCCCAGCATCACCCCACGGCCAGTGTTGGACAAGGTTGTGCAAAGTAAACACAGCTATGGACCATTGTCCTTTACGGGTGTAGATAAATATTCTAAACACAGTTTTACCTAATAAAATCCAGTAACTTCTTCTATAACAGGAATAATATGTCAAGTTAAAAAATTATCCTAGGAAAATACCATTGGTTTTATGTCTAAAATCAATCAAATTAGGGGCACCTAGGTGGCTCAGTGGGTTAAGTGTCCGACTTCAGCTCAGGTCATGATCTCGCGGTCTGTGAGTTCGAGCCCCGCGTCGGGCTCTGTGCTGACGGCTCAGAGCCTAGAGGCTGCTTCGGATTCTGTGTCTTCCTCTCTCTCTGACCCTCCCCCGTTCATGCTCTGTCTCTGTCTAAAATATAAAATAAACATTAAAAAAAAATTTTTTAATAAAATCAATCAAATTAATCTATCAGGCTAACAATTTAAAAGAGAAAAATCCTATCATCATTTCAACAGACCCAGGAAAATATTTGACAAAATCCAACTTCGTATCTGATCTAACAAACTCAGCAAACTAGAAATGGAAGAAACTTTCCTTAACCTGCTAGGAAGGCACAGAAGTGCCCACAGGTAACATCCTGCTTAGTGGCCAGAGACTGTGTCCCCGAAGACTGAGCATAGGCAAAGCTGTCCCCTGTCATCACTTGTATTGATATTTACCGAAGGCAGTAGCCAGGACCACAGCCAGAAAGATGAATAAGAGACACCAGGTTGAAAGGGAAAGAGTAAAACTGTCTTTACCCACAGATTTCATGACATTCCTACTAGAAACTCAGGTGGAATCTGCAAGAGAAGGGAGTTCAGCTACAAGAAGAAGTTGCAAGATCCAAGGTCAATATGTAAACATCCATTTCGTTTCCTGATATAAAGAGCAGACAACAAAAAATACTTGTAACAGCATCAAAAATATGAAATAATGTGGACAAATCTGAAACACATAAAAGACTTGTAACAAAACCGCAAAGCGTGGCTCAGAGACAAGTTAGAGGAAACTCACGTAAGTGGAGACCTAGACTCGTGCACGGCCCAGAAGTCACAAAGATGCTAAAAGGTCAGTGACCCTGCCGCCGATCCGTCGATGAGATTCCAGGTGCCGTCCCAGCAGCCTCGTATGTGGACTCTGACAAGATGATTCTAAACTTCATGTTGGGAATGGAGGGACAGAAGATGTCTTAGGTAACTGGAAAAGGAACAGCAAAACGCGGGGACCTACACTGCCTGATCCCAAAGCTGGAGAAGCTGGGGCCATTGTGACCGTGTGCGGTTACCACAAAGACCGGCAGAATCCAGAATCCAGAAGTAGACCTACACAGACATAGACCATGTCCTCTGGCACGGAACGGCCCTTCAGGGGAGGATGGAAGTCTCGGACAAGGCCTGCTGGAACAATTGGGTATTTATGCAAAAAAATGGACTTCAATCCATACCCCACACCATCTATGAACATAGGCTCAAAATGGGTCATAGACAGGGGCGCCTGGGTGGCTCACTCGGTTGAGCGTCCGACTTTGGCTCAGGTCGTGATCTCGCGGTCCGTGAGTTCGAGCCCCGCGTCAGGCTCTGTGCTGACAGCTCGGAGCCTGGAGCCTGCTTCGGATTCTGTGTGTGTGTCGCTCTCTGCCCCTCCCCTACTCAGGCTCTGTCTCTCTCTGTCAAAAATAAATAAACATTTTAAAAAATGGGTCAATGGGGGAGAAGAAGGGGGAAAAAAAAGTTGGGGAGGGAGGCAAACTATAAGAGACTCTTAAAAACTGGGAATAAACTGAGGGTTGATGGGGGGTGGGAAGGAGGGGAGGGTGGGGTGGGCATCGAGGAGGGCACCTGTTGGGATGAGCATTGGGTGTTATATGGAAACCAGTTTGACAATAAATTTCATATTTTAAAAAAATGGGTCATAGACAGAAGTATAAATGCAAAACTATAAAACTTCTGGAAGAAAATAGTAGGTAAAATCTTTCTGACCCTTAGTGATGCAAATGTTTCTCAGATATAAAACCAAAACCACAATCCACATAAAAGGAAAACAATGATAATTTGGACTTCATCAAAATAAAAAACGGGTATTAGTTGAAAGACAAGTGCCAGGAAACGTGAAAAAGATGCCAAAATGTGGGAGGAAATACTTGCAAGGCGTAGATCTCACAAAGGGCTTGCAGCCATAATCTATAAAGAGATCTCGAAGCTCAATAATGAGGAAAACAACCAAACCAACAAAATTTGGGCAAAACATTTGAGTACACAGTCCATGAGAGAAGATGTGCAGACCGGAAACCATCACGTGAGAATACGCTCAGAGTCGTTAGGAGGAGAGTGCAAATTGCACACCTGTTAGCAGGACTGAAATTTAAACGCCCAAGGACGGATACCACACGTAGGTGAGGACGTGGAGGGATGGGAAGTCTGGCACGTGGCTGGTGGTGATGTAAAGTGACGTGACCAGTCTGGCCAGTCCCTGCATTAAACGCACAGCCACCCTAAGACGGAGACATCCCGCTCCTTGCCTTGTTGTGCACAGAAGCTTTGGTGGCAGCTGCTGTCCAAATCCTCAAACAACCCGCCTGTGCATCGACGTGGGACTGGTTAGATACGTGGGATGTCAGGGCTGTCCACGAATGTCGGGCACACCCAGCAACGCGGGAGGCACTCCGCCTGACGAGAGAAGAGTACGTTTCGTGTGGGTCGCAGAGCGGAGTTCTCGTTCTGATGAGGTCCGATTCAAGATTTCTTCTTTCCTGGCTTGTTCTTGGTGTCGTTTCTAAGATCTCCGGGTTTCGTTCCAGGTCAGGGCGGTTCCGTCCCGTGTCTTCCTCTAACAGCTTTCTAGGTTTCCCGTTTACACTGTCACCTGTGCCATGTGGATGGGACGTGGGTCTCCCCGTCTGCGAGCCCCTCGCACTCCAGGCTCCACTGTGAGCCAGCCTTTCCGGGAAAAGAAGGAAAGGTGGCTGTGGACAGCTCCGCGATGGCAGGCGTTTGTGTGGCGGTCAGGGCCGCGCGGTGGGGAGGGCCCGGGTAGGAGCTGTCCTCGGAGAAGCGGGCGCAGCCCCAGGCAAGCTGGGAGCAGGTGGGGCCCGACAGCACTGGCCGCACGAGGGGCCCCTTCCAGCCGACCCGTTCGGAAGGGGGTGAAGTGGTTTCCAATTAGTAACACCCTCTGACACTTGGCGACACGAATTTAATTTACAGGTGATTTTATCAAAATCATGATTTCACTTATCGAATGTCATTAACCAGCACATTTTTTAGATACTCAGAGGTCCCTTTAGTTCCAGCCAAATCCGGAATTACTTTTTGGCGGGTAAATTCCAAAATGTCCTCTCTGCCCAGTTCATCAGAACATTCAAATGACCTCAGCTTCTGGCAGCTGGGCACGATACTCAGGCGTCCGCCTGCCTCACCTGGGGTGCGTCCCGAGGCACATCGTCCCCGGCCCACAGGGCCCACCTGCTTGAGCCGCTCGCATTAGGGCCGTCGGTCAGCTTCGTGGCTTCCGTGTTGCTGCTGCGTCTGGTCCGCATAGACCTGTGTGTAGGACCCGCGGGCCGGCTGCCTCTTCCAGTGCGCCGTGGCCCCGGAACAAGTCCAGGTCGTGTTAGGGTTTTGTCCAAAGCAAGAGCAAACGAGTCCAGGGAGGGATTTAGGACTCTTCACATAAATGAGGCACAGGAAGTCTCGTGTGGGCTGTTCGGTTGTTCCCAAGTGTCTGGGTGTGGCTTGTGGTTTCCCGCAACCACGTCTGTGTTCTTGTATTCACTCTGCCGGTAGGGCGTCCCCCACGTGCCACATACTTCCTTAGATGTTTTCATCCGGGGAAACTGAGGCCCAGAAAGGTGCCTTCCTCCACGGGGTGGCCGGGCCCGGCCAGTCCCGAACGTCCCTTCTCGCTGGACGGGCAGCTGTGACGTAGGTTTTCTGGGTGTCACAGGTAGCGTGAAGTTACAGAGGCGTTTTCACCGGTCCTCACCAGTGTGCGTGTGCACGCACCTGAGAGAGATTTGCTGCCCTTTTAATATTTGTCGAATTTGTAGGAGACTGAGAAGTAACCTTGAGTAAGTCATTTAACTTTCTTATTGATTTTCTTCTTTCCAACATGATTGCTATTTCGTGTCCTGGAATGGTGCCGTGACGTGTAATTAATTGATGTTTGTAAAGCACTTGACATTGAAATATGCACAACGTAATTTCCTTAAATGCTTAAATCAATCTTCCAGATACATTTTTAAGAAATCTCAAGCTTGCGGTATTCAAAATGAAACACATCAGTGAGAGTTTTGTGACAGCATGTGGAGTAGGACAGATAGGATTTATGTCTCCTGAAGAAAATAAGCCCAGAGGACCCGAGAGAAAACCGAGCGAATGTTAAGTAGCACTTAGGTGAGATAGATTTATGGGGTCATTAAAAGGTAGTTACTGGTTCGTTACCAGAAGCACCAGTTTAACTGCACAATTAAGTTTCAGATTGTTTTCGTCGTGTGCAGGAAGCTTATTGGAATTTCAGTTTACCTGCTATGGTTTTGGTCAGATTTAGGTTGAAACGGTCAACCTAATTGTGTAGCTTATGTTGATTTTGCCTAAATGCACAACATTTCCACAAGTGACCTGGAGGGGACTGGCCTCTCTTCAGGCGTCTTCGCTCCCCTCACCAGACAGAGCGTCAGGGCAGTCAGGTGGGACCACGCCACCTTCAGGCCTCCTCTGAATTCATGTTAAAATCGCGCTTTTCTCTTAAAGTGTTACTCGTTTGGTTGGGTAATCTCTGCACTGTGTTCACCAGTGACCTCACAATTAAACTCATTGGATACATTTACAAACTTTCCAGAAAGGTCTGATGACCATTACCCTGATACTAGCCTGTGATTTCCGTCAGGCTTACTGCTGTGTTACGTAAGCGTTGCATATGTGATGGTTGTCCGTGTGTGTTCACACCCAGAAATGGGCCAGTGACCACTTCGTGCTGCTGGTGGGTGCGCTTGGGCTGGCAGGAAGGGTGTCCGGGAGCACTTGCCGTCCGGCTGGGCCTGTCCCTCACCGAGGCTCAGGTTGCTGCCACCTGCTGGGGCGGTGGGTGCCACCTCCCCGCCGGGCAGAGTAACTTGGCGGGTGCCGGCGTGGGCTGCGCCGATGGCCGTGGGGGTTCGTGGCTTGAGCTGCAGCCGGGGCCTCCCGGAGCACAGCGCTCCTGAGAACCCGCTGCGGAAGGCAGGGATGACGCGGAGTCCTGCGCACGTGGAAATGGAGCAGAAGCGCTGCCTGTGTGCACATCGTTGGCACTTTTACAACTGTCGTTTCTGGTCGTGGGGGTTTTGCGACTAGCTGACTGATGTTAAACTCCATGGCTAAAGACTGTTCTGTTGAAACTAATGCTCTTTTCTAGTCCAAAACGTACACGTGCAGCTGGCAAGGAGAAATGCTGTGTTTCACGGTGGATTTCGCGCTGGGATTCACCTGCTCTGACAGCAAGACGAAGGTAAGGGGTCAGCAGGCACTGCCGGGGGCCGGGGCGACGCGCTGTTACGGTCAGAGGCACGGGCGTCGGGGTTGTGCCCTCACAGGAGCCCTGGCTACACGGTGCCCGCAACAGCACCCACACCATCGCGGGCTGGGTTTCCTGGGTCCTGCTCCAGGGAAAGACCCCCCCCCCCACCCGCACTGAGGGAACATTAACTACCGCCTAGAGTAAAACCGGAACATTCTGGTGCGAGTATGGCCCCTGTTACTGGTGGGCTCATCAGGTGCTGGTTCCCCAGATGCGCAGCTGTGGCTGGTCTCCCTCATCCTGGATGTAAACCCACGTCCTGAGCAGCTGTTTCCACCAGCACCTCTGACAGGCCTGAGTCGTCACCTTAGCCAATTATTTCCTGACACAACATTTACAATATTTTAAAGTCCAAGCTGCTCGTTCAGAACGCAGGGCTGGGAGAGCATCGGCCGGACCAGCACTGTCTGTGCCTGGCCTGTGGCCTGCAGTGGGTCGGCCCTGAGCCAGGGACACCTCATCTCCAGAACGTTCTCAAGGGTGTGTTTCCAGACCTGTGCTCTAAAACCTTTGAATACTCTCATCTACGAATTAATCCCTGCAGCCCATTCAGGAGCCCCTCGCAGCTCCCATGGGGGTGGGCTTGTCCTCAAGGACGTCTGGAAATGTCTGGGGGCGTCTCGTATTGTTATGACTTGAAGGGGAGTGTCCGCCAGCCTCTGGTGGGCAGAGATCACAGATGCTGTAAACGCCCGCGATGCCCAGGATGGCTGACAACAGTCAGGGGTGCAGAGCGGGAGCTGTGATCTAAGTGGGGGGCTGCCAGCTGGAACCTCACTGTCGCCCTCCTTGCAGGAGCACGGGAGGCTGGGTGGAGCTTTGACAACAGGGGTCCTGGTGCTTAGAACAGCAGCAGTCTCCATTTGCAGGAACACCGAATGCAAAAAGGATTCCGTGTGCCCCATCCAACGTCAAGGCCACAGTGAGGCCGTGCACAGATCTCCATGGACAGGCTCTGTGCACAGATCTCCGTGGACAGGCTCTGTGCACAGATCTTCGTGGACAGGCTCTGTGGACAGATCTCCGTGGACAGGCTCTGTGCACAGATCTTCGTGGACAGGCTCTGTGCACAGAGCTCTGTGGACAGATCTCCGTGGACAGGCTCTGTGCACAGATCTTCGCGGACAGGCTCCGTGCACAGAGCTCTGTGGACAGATCTCCGTGGACAGACTCTGTGCACAGATCTCCGTGGACAGGCTCTGTGCACAGATCTCCGTGGACAGGCTCTGTGGACAGGCTCCGTGGTACAGGTGCCGCTGCTCGGCCTTCAGCCAGGTCTGTGTGACCTCCGTGCTCGTGTCCTCACGATGAGCCACTTAGCAGCTGGCCTGCAGCAAGGAGGAGCCGTCGGCCCCGCTGTGAACTCGTCTTTCTGGCCTCATGCTCCACGAAATCCTGGGTTCCAGGAGATCAGAGCCGAGACTTCGCAGCTCTCACCTGAAGAGCAGTTTCGAGTCCTCCCTCTGCCCCGTCGAGGCCCCACGTACCCCTCTCTGGCCGCGTGTGGGTGTGTCATCTTGGGGGACGACCCCCCCCCCCCGGTAGGAGCCCTTGAGCTCGCCATCCGTCTGTCTGTCCATCGGTCAGAGGAGCCAGGCGCAGGGTATTTATTAGCTGCAGACTTTTTCTTCTATTAAACAACAAGAACTTACAAAGCACATCTCATGTCTGGAGAACCTTAGCAGACAGTAGTAACAGGTAACCATCCACCTTCTTCTTGTTGGTTCCAGAGAAACGAATGGGGAGTGATTTGCACGTAGCCCCAGGTGGGAACATGTCCACGGATCGAAGGTTTTCACCGTCTGTGCTCCGGACCGTGTCTCATGCTCTGTAGCAACAAGCGGCCTCTGAGTGGATTTTTAAGTCTTATAGGCAGAGAAAGGAGCGTTGACCATATGATGCTGGCCGCCAGAGTGCAGGAAGGAGAAAGTCGGGGGGGCAGGTGGGGAGTGTGGCCGTGGACGCCTGGAGCCCAGTGCACGGACAGAGGCGGTCCGTGCGCACAGAATGAAGGGTGGGAAGGTGGATTCTGGCAAGTTATCACATGCTCAGGGCCGATAAGAAAATTAAGCAAATGTCTGCATCTGTATACATAGAGTATTTAACGTATGACTAAATATGAATTAAATAAATGAGCTCCCGTTTCTAAATAACCGATTAATTTCATTCCTTTTCAGAATGTGCTCTGGAGATTTAAATTTTCTCAGCTTAAGGGATCTTCGGATGACGGAAACGCTCGCGTAAAGCTGCTGTTCCAGCATCCAGACACCAAACAAATAGAGGTGAAGGTAGGGAACCTTGTTTGTACTGCCACCCGGCCACGTGCCACGTGAAACCTCAGAGGTCAGAGGATGAACACGTCAGTCCCATGTGCCACTGCCTCCAAGCCCAGATGGCCAGGACATCACTACAGCCCGTGGTCTGTGTCTCTCAGAGACACTTCTGTCTTGGGGTTGTGATCCCTGAACCATGTGAATTCATCCTACTGAAAATTATAAGTTCCTTATAAATGTCAGTAGGGAATCAATATTTAAAAATACATGAGGGGCGCCTGGGTGGCTTAGACGGTTGGGCACCTGACTCTTGATTTCTGCTCAGGTCATGATCCCAGGGTCGTGGGATCGAGCCCCGACTCAGGCTCTGCATTGAGCATGAGAGCTGCTTAACATTCTCTCCCTCCTCCCCTCTCCCCTGCTCATGCTCTCTCTCTTTCTCTCTCAAATAACAATAAACAAACAAACAAATAGGAGCAGCCAAATTGGAAGGAAGAGCTTTATAAACAGCATTACGCACAATTCAGATGATGACCAGACTGCACTCAATTAACAGGTCCTCGGACACAACGTCCAGACTCATGACACTGAGCGGTCAGCTTACTGTCCACAGAGGATGGGTTTTTCCGTGTTTAACGTACACGTGTTGTCACCCAGTTTTAATGGAACTAGAGACAAACCAAAGTGTCAGTCTGATGCGCTATAGAAAAAGGAAGAAAACAACAAAAATATGGGACCCACGAGCACATGTTGTTTGGAAACAGATCCAACAGTTTGCCTTGTTTTCTGATGAAATTAGGACGCACCACACGGGACGCAGCTAAATCCAAAAGTCAGTTTCTAACATCTTTTTATTGAGTTTAATGAAATAATGTTCTGTGTCTACTTTTTAAGTACAACTGAAATTGTCAGAATCTGTTGACGTTTTTATCTTCAGGGAGTGATAAAATCACAGCCTGAATGTAAATGCTGTCTAGGCGCGTGGGTCATGAAGTGTGTGACAGGGCAGTGGAGGGGACAGCCGATCTAGGACAGACACAGGAGGTGGCTGTGATGGAGGGGTGCGGAATCCGGGGGACTCTAGCCACCAGCAGAGAAGGGATCCCGAGAGCGGAGGGACTTGAGATAATTTTACGTTTGTGTTTGGCATTTTATCTGCACTGATATGTTGACCATGGGTCACGTTACCACTCCTGGATGATGGATATATTGGCCCTTGGGGGGCAGGGGAGGAACGAGCAACATTTCCTGCTTAAATCCCGCAAACCTCCTAGCCCAGCGCGTTCCGTGGGAGTGTGGGCGATGCCTTGGGAAGCCAGCCTGCAGCGGGATTTCACACGGTGGGTGTTCTAGCAGCGTCTGCTGGAGTACCTGCTGACGTGGGCTGGTGCCTTCGTAACACCCAACCGCATACGTGATGTCAGAGTATGCTTTGGGCGGGTGCCAGCTCTCAACACATCAAAACGCATCTGTTCTCATGTGTTAACGTTTGGTGAACTTTTGGTCGTCTGTGATGGGAGGAGCTGGGAAATCTGAACCAGACAGCGTGAGATGTGGCACATGACTTTGGGGCAAGCGTTCATCTCAGTATCTTGGCGGCATGTGTACAGGCTGGACACAGACCTAGGAGGTGGTGGGTCACAGGGGCAGACACACGCTCTGAAAGGCTGGGAGCTTGGACGGTTTGCAGGGCTGCCTTCATGATAACAATACAGTTGGAAATCCGAAAACCCACCTGCACTCAGAGATGAGAGGGAGACACGTAGAAAAGTCCCAGCAAACCCAACTGAGCACATCTCCACCTGACCTGCCCCTTCGCAGACCCCGAAGCTGCTGACGGCCTCCCCGAGCCTCCCTCCTGGGCAGCAGGGCAGAGACGAGGGCAGGTGACATAGGGAGCCCAGGGGCACGTTGCTTGGGGCCCTGGCAGGGCCGTGTGCGGTGTGTGTAGGTGACGACTGAGAGCGGAGCGGAGCAGAGGGCCTCCCGTAGCAGGACGGGGGCACAGCGGTTGTCGACAAACCCCCTTTGAGCTGACACTCCATGTGTATTACAGGCCGTGACACACAGAAAAGGTTGGAAAGACCGGACAGGGAATCTGGATCTCAGGAGAGTTCTTAGGGTCGAGGCTCTGTTTAAACAAAGAGCCCTGGGGACTAACCTCTGAATGGAGAATTTATTTTTGCTTTTGCAAATACTGGCTGTGAACACTGTGTGCCTTTTCTTACAAGTCAGGAACGGGTAATTGCCTCCCAGAAAATTATGTTCGTCTTAACCGAATTTTCTGGTTAAGGGAGTGATAACTGAGGAATGAATTTTCCCTTATCAGTCATTGAAAATGTCTCTGGGCCCTTTGGCTGGGGCGGTGCCTCAGCCAGCACGCCATGAGAACCGGAGGGGCGCAGGGTTGCGGGCACAGCGAGCACTCTGCACCCCTGCGTGCAGGTGCCGGACTCCATGATGCTCCCGCGGCTCCAAAACTGGCGTCCCACCGCTTTCTGACAAGGTTTGCCTGTCCTCTTCCTGCCTCCTTCTCCCGGAAAAGCCGAGGTGAAGGAACTCGTCTCCTGTCGGCTCCGAGGCCGCGTTCCGCGAATGGGCTGCGGGTTAGGCCCAAGTCAGGAGTGTGCCACAGGGGACACAGTGCCCCCCCGCCCTGGTTCCTTCGTCCCAAGCTCGCCCTGGTGGCCGTCAGTGCGCCTGGCGCATCTCTGTGATTCCACATCTGCTTCTCGGCTGAGCCGCCAGAAGCAGCTGGACGTGAACTTTTTAACCGGCATTTAATCGTGTTCTAAATTAGTTAACGAAGAAGGAGCAAATCGGTTGATGGAACCTCCAGAGACACTCACGGAAACTGTTACCAGTTTCCAATGAGGAAGGTGCTCGAATTATCCCTAAAGTAAAAGACTCAGGAGCCCGAGCCACCTGTCCACACACACGGACCCGGGCCTCTGGCCGCGGAAGGCAGGGCACGGCTCCACGGATGGTAGGTGCGTCCTCGGGAGGAGCCCTGTGGTGATGCCTCCTCCCCGGCCTCAGGGTGTGGGCCAAACATGCCCCAGAAGGAAAGAAGAGGGCGGATGTGGACCCAGGTGTACTTGAGGCATCTGAGAGCGAGTAAAGGAGGTCGCGTTTCTGAAACTGAAGCATGGCTGCTGAGCTCCGTGGCCAAGAGCGTTGGTGCCACGGCATTTGTCATCCATGCAGCCGACCCGGTGGAGCGGAGAGAGGACAACGGAGGGAGGGAGGCACGTGGACGGGCCACGGGGCATTCCACGTGACGGTGTGAGCGGGAGGCGCCTGAGCCAAGCCGAGGTACATGTGCCCGCAGCCCCTTCCAGAACGTCTGTGCTCTTGTCTTCCACAACCTGTTCTCAGGGACGGGGACGCTCGAGCGACAGCAGGCTCACCTCCTCTCTGTCTCTTCCCCCCACGCCCCCTCGCTCTCCCAACCTCCCCCTCTCTTCCTTTGTCCCTCCCTGTCTCCCCTGCACCCTCTCTCCCCCTAAGTCCCTGTCTCCCTCCCTTCCCTACTCCCCCTCTCTCTCCCCTCGGCCCCCTCGGCCTGCTGAGTGGCTCATCCCAGAAATGAAGTTGCCTTCGGCTGCGTGTGAGGTCAGCGGGCGCTGGCAGGTCGGGCCCGGGATGGGGAGCTGGTGGTGCCTGATGGTGCGTCTGACACGGAGCGGGGTGGGGTAGGGAGTAGGCGGTGGGAGAAGGGGGAGGCGGGGGCGAACCGCTTATAAGTGGTGCCGAAACAGGAGTCCAAATTCCAGGAGGGCGAGCGAGTGCTGTGCTTTCACGGGCCTCTTCTCCGTGAGGCAAAGTGCGTGAAGGTTGCCATGAAGGACAGACGAGCGACATGCTTTATACGTTACAATGGTTGGAATAAAAACTGGGACGAACGGGTTCCAGAAAGCGGAGCACTCAAACACGTGGACTCCAGGCGGCAGAAACAGCGAGAACAGGAGTGGTGTGCAGAGGGGAGACGAGAGGCACTGCCCCGGGGAAGAAGACGGCCGGCCTGCGGCAGAAAAGCGTTGAAGTGAAAACCAAAAAGAGCAAACAGAAAACACCTGGAAATGGAGACACCTCAGCCTCCTCGCAAGAAAAGGGCCCGAGTGGATCCTGCCACTCGGTAGAGAATGGTAGGTAGAGAATGGTTTCCTCATTCCGAATTCTCGGTTGAGAATGAGGAAACATCCATGAACAGAGTTGAAGTGGAAGTAAAGATTCCCGAAGAACTGAAACCACGGCTTGTGGACGGTTGGGACTTAATTCCCTGGCAGAAACAGCTTTTATCTTCCTGCCAAGAAGAACGTGGATTCCATTCCAGAGGATTATGCAAATTACAAGAAACCTCGAGGAGACACAGATAATGAGTCCGCTGTGAACGAGGTGGTGGCCGGGATAAAGGAGTACCTCCATGTGATGCTGGGGACTCAGCTGCTCTGCAAACTTGAGAGGCCGCAGTACGCGGAGATGCTCGCAGGCCACCCGGACGTGCCCACGTCCCAGGTGCACAGGGCACCGCATCCACCGAGGTGGTTTGTACGAACTGCAGCCATGTTGGCCTCTACGCCTCTGGATGACAAGAGTCCCGCATTGTTGCTGAATTCTCTCCATGATTTCCTAAAGTACCTGGCAAAGAATTCTGCACCCTTGTTTAGTGCTAGCGATTATGAAGTCGCCCCCCACCCCCGCCCCGAGTACCATCGGAAGGCTGTGTGAGGCGAGGCGCTGACACTCTGTTTGGATTTCTGTAAACACATTTTGGTTCGGTCCTCCTCTTATACAAATGATGTACTTTGCAAACGTTAGTGTACAAGAGAATTGGTGTTTGCTTTCTGTTTGATCCTAAACAGAGAAAATAAAAGGGGTTATGGCCCCTTTTTTCCTTTTTTTTTCATTTCAAAGTCACTACCAATGTATTCAGTGATGGACAATGAGAGACATACTGTAGTGTTTCATTGCCTAGACAACAAAGCTGCTTTTGAATGCTGCTGGTTCTGTCCCTTTGACACCATGCAGTTTTATAATACGTGTTAATGCCGTATGACAAACTGCTCTGACTCCTAGTGCCAAAGGTTCAATTCAGTGTATACACCTGAACACGCTCATCCGTCTGTGCTCCGTTTTTATGGTGCTTAAAGAGCCCATCCTGCAGGCCGTCCATGCTGTTCCTTAGGCATCGTCCCTTTGCTCCGACTGCTGAAGACTGGTGGCCTGTTTCATGGTTTTGTATTTGTGTCTAATGCACGTGTTAACATGATAGACGTAATGCGTTGTGTAGCTACAGTTTTCTGGAAAAGGCAATCTTTTAGGAATTGTTTTTCAGATCTTCAATAAATTTTTTCTTTAAATTTCAAAGAGAAAAAAAAAAAGAAAAAAATGAAGTAGCCTTCAGGGGTCCAGGTGACGTCCTTGTCTTGGTTTTGAGCCCGTTGGGGGTCACGTGTCCAGAGCCAGTGTTCACACTGACGGAAGACGCAGTTGAACCGAATCTCTGAGCGGTGCAGGCAGCCGTGCCCCATCCCTCAGGCCCAGCGCTGTGGAGAGGACGTCACCAGGGCAGAGACGGCGGTCATGTGCCGCTGGCACTCCGCCCCGGCGAGCCCAACTGTGGGGGGGGCTCCGTGAGGTCGGTAGGTCTGGGGTCATCGCAGGACCCCCGGCACAGTGTTGGACGCCTGCTCCTGGAAGGCTCCTGGCGCCCCAGCTTGTGGCTGCGGCAGCTCAGTGAGGAGCACGGGACTCTCCAGCTCACCTGCCGTCCTTCCAGCTGGGGCATCATCGCACTCCCATTTCCAGAAGAAAGGCTATGGCGAACCTGCCCGTGGAGCGCAGCCAGCTGGCCCACAGCCACCAGGGCACCTCCACGATCCACAAAACGCTCGCTCCCCCACATGGGGCGAATAGGGTGTGCCAGCCACGGTCCCACTGTCTCCAGACTTAAGACTGGTCCCAGCCTGACCCCCATGAAGCCACCCCGGCTTCTCGTCCGCTGGCCTCAGTCTGACCCCGTGGTCGTCAGCTCCTCCTCCAGGGAAGCGGTAGCCTCCCTGTCGACTCCATTCCGAAGACCTGGGTCCAGCATCAGCCATGTCCACGGGCCTCTTGCTGGAGCACAGATCTCCGTTAATGTCAGGACCTGGGGTGAATGAGATATTCTGGACTAGGGACGGACAATTATGTAACACACAGTGCTGCACGGCTCGTGCTCCCAAGCCCACAGCGGAGGGTGCCAGCGTCACAGAGTTACTGTTTCCTAAGAACTTTCTGTCCCATTAGACTCCCTCTTCTTGATTATGGCTGCGCCATGGTGATGGCCCTTTCTTTAGAGAGGTTACATAACTGTCGGCGCCATTCCGATGGCCGTAACAACACCGGACCTGGGTTCCTGGCATTGGGAAGCCTGGTTCCATCTGTGGGTCGTCACCCACACCAGCGTCTGGCTGTCCGTTAACGAATGCTCCCTGCAGTTAGCGGTTTCTGGAAGCTTTGCTGATGTGCACGTCCTTTTTTTCAAAGTAATCTCTATACCCAATGTGGGACTTGAACTCACAACCACAAGATCAAAGTCACATGCTCCCCCCCGACTGAGCCAGCTAGGCGCTCCTTGTACATGATCTTTGCAAGGAGACTTGAGAGAGTGGGTGTTCTCTCTGCCACTTTCTCTGTGGAGGGAGAATGTCATCATGGCTGTAGACATGGGGAAACTGAGGCCCGGGGTGCTTAATGCGAAGCTCACATCACTCAGCTTCTACACAATAGAATGAAACGTGTGCACGGCCGTCCCCTCCGCCTGTCCCCAGCACTTCCCGTGATGCCCCACGGAAGCCCTGTTTCCAGTAAACACGGAAGGGGAGGGTCCCCGTCCCTCACCCCCCACCCCGAGTCTACCTTCTGTCTGCGTGGATGTGTCCCGAGCACCACGCAGAAGTGGCTTCATGTCTGGCCTCCTTCCCTTAGTGCCACATGTGCAGGGTCCATCCATGTGGGACAGATGAGCACTGTCCTGTTGTGTGGACACACCAGGTTGTGTTCATCCCCTGTCCACAGACACATGGCTGGTTCCGCCTTCCAGGTGCTGCGAGCGCTGGTGCACAAGCGTGTGCTCAGCGGTTCTGGGCGTGTCCCGGGGGCCGCCGGGCTGACTTCCCACCAGCGCACGAGAGCTCTGGTTCCTCCCACCCTCGCCCATCTGTTATTTTCTGTTTTGTGAAATCACAGCCCCCTCGTGGGTGGGAGGCGGGGTCTCCTCCGGTTTTTATGTGAATGTCCCTGATGCCTAGTGGAGTCCAGCATCGTTTCTGAGGTTGTTGGCCACTCGTGCACCTTCTCTGGGGAGATGTCGGTTCAAGTCCTTTCCCATCTTTTAGGAGGGCCGTGTGTCTCTCTGGTTGGGCTGAGCGAGTTCTGTCTCCACACATGCTGGGTGTTAACCCCACATCAGAAACACGACTCACGGGTGTTCTCTGCCGTCTGTAGGCTGTCTTCACCTTGTACTCCCGTGAAAATGTCCTTTGATGCCAGAAGGTTTCAATTTTGATGAATCCAGTGTGTCCGTTTTCTTGTTGCCCAGCAACCGAGCGTTAAGCTTCCAAGTCCACACTTCATGGTGGCTCCGGAGCGGCAGCTCCCGTGGGGAGGTTCTCGTGGGGCGGCTCCCGTGGAAAGGCTCTCATGGGGCGGCTCCCGTGGAGTGGCTCCGTGGGACGGCTCCTGTGGAGTGGCTCCCGTAGGGCGGCTCCCGTGGGGCAGCTCCCGTGGGCAGCCTCCTGCGTGGCAGTTCCCTGGGCACCTCCAGTTCCTGACTCAGCCTGCAAGCGTGTGCCGGGGTTCACAGCTGGTTGTGTGCTGTCCTGACGGCAGCTCGAGGCCTCCGGGCAGCCTGCCTTCCGCTCGAGCACAGGCTACTCACGTCCCAGAGGTAAGAGAATCTGCACATTGTGAGGAGTAGGTTATTTTTGGTTTCTGATTTTTAAACTGGTGGGAACAAGAGGAGGCCACGAATACAGAGCTGCACCCCACCTGCTCAGCGAGCTGCGTCACCCCACAGTGACGACACCACGGGAGCCCACGGGCTTTCTTAGAAGGGGCTCAGTGACCCCTGGTGGCTCCTCTCTCCCGGAGTCTGAGTGGATTTCTAACAGCCGTGGTGTTACCAGTGCCGTGAGCCGCTGATGGGGCTGCCCCATCACCTTATGGGAACCCACAGCTGCCTTTGGGATTTCCAGACACTTCCTTTGCAAGACCTTGGTGTAAAAAATAAAGTGAAAGAGATAAACTTGCCTTCAAACTCAGACTTTCCATGTTCATCTCACATGAAAGGAGCCAGTCCCCAGGGACAGGAATTTGATCTGCCAGAGCTGCCCTGAGTTTCTGGGGCTGGAGGATGGGCTTCTCACAGGTCCTGCTTCCCCACCAGCGGGTCCTGCACAGGAGCACGCTGGTGACACCCAGAGGGTTGAGCCATGACAGGTGGTGCAGGCACTGAGCAGAGGCCAGCGCCCCCGGAGCCCAGCTCCCGCAACACCCCGCCATCGGCTGCTGCCAACGACGGTGGCGGGGACCCCACGCCAAGCGGCCCTGAGAGCCAAGGCACTGTGGCCCGCAGGAAGGTGGACATCAGCACACCACCGCCTGCAAGAACAGGAACCTCCTATCCCCATCCCCGCTCAACAGAGGACAGCGCTGTCTCCCGGTGACGGCCCGCCCACTCCTTGGGAAGATGGGAAGTTGCTGCAGAGGGCAGATGCCGTGCCTTGCGTGGGGACCTTCTCCATCGGTCCCTTGTCTCAGGGCCTGCCGTGTGCAGGGCAGGGGGTGGATGGAGGACAGACCCGGCGTGCAGGTGGGGCAAGTCAGGAAATTCTGCACAGACAGGGATCTGCTGAAGGCCACACAGCGTCCAGCTGGATCGGGTTCACCCCTTCCTGCTCCAGGGGTCTGTGCCGAGGCATCGATGAGCTTCTGTCGTGATAGGAGGCTCAGTCACTTCTGAGGCTGCATCACCTCCACCAGAAACTGTAAAGGTGCAAAAAGGGGTTTTATAGCTGCTGTCCCTAAGCACAGAGCTGTGCCAGCAGGTGGCGGACCCTTCTGGAAACAGGAAAGGAAGGAATGAGAGGGAGCGTGTGCAGGAGCAGGGGGCCAGGGATGGGACTTGAGGGCAAAGGTCGGCGTGGCCAACCGGGCCTGGGCATGAGGACGCGGAACACAGAAGCCAGTGCGCTGAAGGCCACCAGCTCAGGTAGCAGGAATGTAACTTAAGTGGGACAAATGTGGTTTTTAAGGACGAGCTGCACCCGTCGGTTCTGCCTGAAACACAAACAGTGCAGGTGTCATTCAGCCTGGCCCAGGCCTGGGCTGACACGTCCCCCTTCTGAGCCTTCAGAGGACACTGTCCGGCCCTCACCGCCTGTTCACGTGGACGTTGGTGCCCTGGCCACCCTCGCGGGGCTGGGCTACGGACGGTGCCCACCCAGAAGGAGCACGGGCTTTCTTTAAAAGGTGCCAGGGCACCTGGGGGCTCAGTCGGTTGAGCGTCTGTTGATTTCAGCTCAGGTCATGATCTCACACTTTGTGGGTTCGAGCCCCGTGTGGGGCTCTGTGCTGAGTGTGGAGCCTGCTTGGGATTCTCTCTCTCTCTCCGTCTCCCTCTTCCTCTCACCCCTACTCATGATCTCTCTCAAAAAGTGAAAAAAGAATTTAATGGGTGGATGGGTGCTTGTTGTAGTTGAACAGAAACAGACTTCACGTAGCGTCTGTGCACCGAGCTGTCTCGTTGGGTCTTCCCCAGCGAACCTTCATGTGACAACAATAGCAGCAGGTGCCGTGCGCCGCTTTTCACCTGCGCACCTGCACAGGGGCATCCCCACCGAGGCCCGGGTGCCAGTGCTGGGGTCGCCGGCAGGGCACTTGCTGAGGATCACAGACGACTGGATGTGGAATGAAGGCCAGGACCCGGGCAGCCCCGCCTCAGAGACCCTCTCCTCCGTGTTCGTCACTGTGTGGACACCGGGCCGTGTGGAGCGGTGAGCACAGGTTGCCCGTGTGTCTGGTCACTGGTCTAAACACAGGGCCTACACATCCTGAGTTAAACAAAGAACCGGCCTGAGCCTGTGAATGACAGAATAGGACCCAAGAGCCCGGCCAGCCCACCAAGTGCTGTGGGCAAGGGACACAAGCCCATAGCCTGGGCCCATGTCCCCCTCCGTAATTGTCCCCAGTCCATTAAGGGACAAAGGTCAGACTGACTGGCTGCCCAGGATGAGGCCTCACCTGAACTTGGTTTCGTATTTATTTATTTTTTAAAATTTTTTAAATGTTTATTTTTGAGCGAGTGAGACAGAGTGGGAGCAGGGGAGGGGCAGAGAGAGACACACACACAGAATCAAAGCAGGCTCCAGGCTCCCAACTGTCAGCACAGAGCCTGACGTGGGGCTCGAACTCACAAACTGTGAGATCATGACCTGAAGTCAGACGCTTAACCCACTGAGCCGCCCGGGCGCCCCATCTAATACACTTATTTCTACTTTAGTTTTCTATATTAATTTCACAGGGAAAACCTTTACCAGCTCTGTGGGAAATTCACTTTGTTTATGCCTAAGAGAGTATGTGTCCTTGTCAGAACACGGGAATTTCCAAATAAAACATTTCTAACAGCAGAGAAAAGGAGGTGCCCTTCACAGCCTGGAAGCCCCCCTTGGCACGTGTGAGCCCCTGCGGACTTGCTGCAGGCTCGAGACCACACTCGTGCAAACAGCCTTCCCGGAGCAGACGCTCGGCCTTCCAGTACGTGTCCCTGGGGGACAGACACACTCAGAGCTGTTGGGAGACTCAGACGTTCTCAACGTCCTGGCAAGGTAACAGTGCCGAGCTTTCACATAAATAAAACTTAGGAAGTTACCATTCTGCTGTTTGCCGAAGAGGAAAAAGTGGCTTCAACTATGAGCCAGAGAATCAGGCTTCCCGGCGTGAGGCGGCAGTGTCAGGAGGGGAGTCACAGAGGACGCGGCAAAGGTCACGGGGAGCGCTTTCCTCGAGGAAGGGGGGAACCCAACAGAGAACGGGAGCGGTCGGCCCGGGTAGATTCCCAGCAGGGTTGGAAGGTGGGTGCGTGCGTCAGGGGGGCACTTTGAACAGGTCTCCACGTGACCCGACGGTGCACGGGCTGGACTGTCCCCTCCCCGGCCTCTGCCATCCCAGGGAATCACGGCCTCCGTGAGACTCCCTCTTTCCAGACCTAACCTGCCCCCCTCGGATGTTTCGGATCTTGGTTTTCCCACGCTCTGCCGGGTGACCCCTCACCTAGGACTCTGTGGTGTCTGTCCCTGTCTGCCGGGCGGGCCGTCACCCTGTTGCCCCTCCCCTGGGAGCAGGGCTCGTGCCCCACCCCGTCCTTCCCACAGGTGGTGATCTCTGTCTCAAGGGTGTGGTGCAATGTCTCCCCATCACACTCTGTGTGCGGTTCCACACCTGCCAAGCTCTGGGGCCGGGCTGTTCCTCACGACTCCGTCTCGTCTCCAGTCCCGCCTGTGTGCGTCTCAGGACGATTACAAGGCGCGTCTGTTATCCCAGATGTTCGTCCTTGTGTTCTGCCAGCATCCGTTCCCGTGTGGCTTTGCTCACTAGCCCCGTAGCCTCTGTGTTGCCTTCGTGGGGAAGGGACAGGCTGAGGCTCCCGTGGAAGTGCCACCTGCACGTGGATCGCTGTGGCCGAGTGGAAACTGTCCTCTTAGATGGTGGTGGACATTCAACTGTCCCCTCGCACAGGGTCTCCGATGGCTATTAGGGAAAGAGGGCACCTGATGCTGGCCGCTGGGCTTTGGAAGAGACGTCCGTCACCTCAGACACTTTCTTTCTTTTTTTTTTAAACGTTTATTTATTTTTGAGACCGAGAGAGACAGAGCATGAATGGGGGAGGGTCAGAGAGAGAGGGACACACAGAATCTGAAACAGGCTTCAGGCTCTGAGCTGTCAGCACAGAGCCCGACGCAGGGCTCGAACTCACGGACCGCGAGATCATGACCTGAGCCGAAGTCGGACGCTTAACTGACTGAGCCACCCAGGCGCCCCAGACACTTTCTGACAAATGCCACTGATTTGTGCACCGAGATGGAAATACGGATAGCGATGTGATTTCTACTGGAGGAGGTTTACTGGGGACACACAGGTGATTCTGACATCTGGACACTGATTGGATGCGTCACTCTTGCGATCGATGCCGCAGGCCCGGAGCAAGGACTGAGGAAGAAGAGTTGTCTCAGCTCCGGGCGACCTCATGATTCACACCTGGAATTCACACATGGCTCCCTAAGAAGTTTTACTTCGTTAAGGAGAAGTTCTAGGTATTAAAACACTCAAAAGTTGATGATTATATAAGCTGTGAGTCGTAGTCCAAATCATTATTTCAGCCACCGTGAAATATTTAACAATGGTTCCTAAAGATCTAGGTCATTGGGACAAACATGCCACCGAAGAAAGAGGCGTGGGCGAGGTGCTGGGGGCCGGCGGACGGGCCGAGTGCAGGCGGGTCCATCCCCAGGCGCGTGCGGCCTGGCTCTCGGGACCTCACCAATCTTGTCCGTAAGATGCACACGATTTGCACCTGACGGTGCTGCAGGATGTGAGTGGGAGTGGCTGACGGTGCAGGAGGACAGAACGCGCCTGAAGGACAGGCTTGAGGGTCTGCACAGCCGGGACAGTGCCATGGGCGCTGCAGCCGCCGGGGAGGGCCTTCCTTCTGTGCCCTCACCGAGCACTCAGTCCTCCCTCCGTGTCAGTGACTTCAGGCGCCTCGTGTAGGGGAATCACACAGGGTGTGTTCTCTGTGACCGGCTCGTTCCTCTCAACCTCATGTCCTTAATCCCTGTTGAAGCAGGTGGGAGAAGTTCCTTCCTTTTAAGGCTGCACATGCTCCGTTGGGGACAGACCCCATTTCCTTCATCTGCTCAGCTGAGTGGGCCTCCACGATGCCCTGTCCTCAAGTCAAGCAGATCTGAGAGACAAAGCACACGGCATGGCACTCCGAGAGACACGACCTGGTGGACCCCGGGGGCACGGCAACCCCCCCCAGTGACCCGCGCCTCCTGAGCACCTGTCACCGTCACACAGCTTGGGGAGGCGCTGCTCCGTGCATACCGTCACGCTTCCACTTCTCCCCCAGTGTGGGCGGCTCTCCGTGGGGTTCTCTGTGGAGGGTTCTCCCTGGCGGCTGGGGGGGAGGGGTTCCTCCGTCGGGGGCTCTCCGTGGTGGCTCTCTGTGGCGGCTGTCCGTGGGCGGCTCTCCGTGGGGAGCTGTCTGGGGGGGGGGGTTCTCTGTGGAGGGTTCTCCCTGGTGGCTGGGGGTGGAGGGGTTCCTCCGTCGGGGGCTCTCCGTGGTGGCTCTCTGTGGCGGCTGTCCGTGGGGAGCTGTCCGTGGGGGGGTGGGGGGTTCTCTGTGGAGGGTTCTCCCTGGCGGCCGGGGGTGGAGGGGTTCCTCTGTCGGGGGCTCTCCGTGGTGGCTCTCTGTGGCGGCTGTCCATGGGCAGCTCTCCGTGGGGAGCTGTCCGTGGGGGGGGTGGGGGGTTCTCTGTGGAGGGTTCTCCCTGGTGGCTGGGGGGGAGGGGTTCCTCTGTCGGGGGCTCTCCGTGGTGGCTCTCTGTGGCGGCTGTCCGTGGGCGGCTCTCCGTGGGGGGGGGGTGGGGGGTTCTCTGTGGAGGGTTCTCCCTGGCGGCCGGGGGTGGAGGGGTTCCTCCGTCGGGGGCTCTCCGTGGTGGCTCTCTGTGGCGGCTGTCCGTGGGCGGCTCTCCGTGGGGGGGGTGGGGGGTTCTCTGTGGAGGGTTCTCCCTGGCGGCCGGGGGTGGAGGGGTTCCTCTGTCGGGGGCTCTCCGTGGTGGCTCTCTGTGGCGGCTGTCCATGGGCAGCTCTCCGTGGGGAGCTGTCCGTGGGGAGGGGGTTCTCTGTGGAGGGTTCTCCCTGGTGGCTGGGGGGGAGGGGTTCCTCTGTCGGGGGCTCTCCGTGGTGGCTCTCTGTGGCGGCTGTCCGTGGGCGGCTCTCCGTGGGGAGCTGTCCGTGGGGGGGGTGGGGGGTTCTCTGTGGAGGGTTCTCCCTGGTGGCTGGGGGTGGAGGGGTTCCTCCGTCGGGGGCTCTCCGTGGTGGCTCTCTGTGGCGGCTGTCCGTGGGGAGCTGTCCGTGGGGGGGGGGGGGGGTTCTCTGTGGAGGGTTCTCCCTGGCGGCTGGGAGGGGAGGGGTTCCTCCGTCGGGGGCTCTCCATGGTGGCTCTGTGTGGCGGCTGTCCGTGGGCGGCTCTCCGTGGGGAGCTGTCCGTGGGGGGGTGGGGGGTTCTCTGTGGAGGGTTCTCCCTGGCGGCCGGGGGTGGAGGGGTTCCTCTGTCGGGGGCTCTCCGTGGTGGCTCTCTGTGGCGGCTGTCCATGGGCAGCTCTCCGTGGGGAGCTGTCTGTGGGGGGGGTGGGGGGTTCTCTGTGGAGGGTTCTCCCTGGCGGCCGGGGGTGGAGGGGTTCCTCTGTCGGGGGCTCTCCGTGGTGGCTCTCTGTGGCGGCTGTCCATGGGCAGCTCTCCGTGGGGAGCTGTCTGTGGGGGGGGTGGGGGGTTCTCTGTGGAGGGTTCTCCCTGGTGGCTGGGGGGGAGGGGTTCCTCTGTCGGGGGCTCTCCGTGGTGGCTCTCTGTGGCGGCTGTCCATGGGCAGCTCTCCGTGGGGAGCTGTCCGTCGGGGGGGGTGGGGGGTTCTCTGTGGAGGGTTCTCCCTGGCGGCTGGGGGGGGAGGGGTTCCTCCGTCGGGGGCTCTCCATGGTGGCTCTGTGTGGCGGCTGTCCGTGGGCGGCTCTCCGTGGGGAGCTGTCCGTGGGGGGGTGGGGGGTTCTCTGTGGAGGGTTCTCCCTGGCGGCCGGGGGTGGAGGGGTTCCTCCGTCGGGGGCTCTCCGTGGTGGCTCTCTGTGGCGGCTGTCTGTGGGTGGCTCTCCGTGGCGGCTGTCCATGCTGGGCCTTCACTGCCTGGCGGGCGTGAGGTCAGAACTCTACACACGACTGCTCAGGTCGATGAGTGTCACCGGACAGCCTTGCTGGTGGCACGTGGATAGGACACCAGCCGGAGGTAGCTGGGCCTCTGGCTGCAGGTTCACAGGGCGCCTGCTTACTCAGTATCTGGAAAAAATAGAGTGGAGGCTTTAAATTGGCTCCTGGATTTCGACCCCGTCGACTGTGGTTTTGTGTGGAATTTACTGGTATGAGCGGAGATTCTGTGTGTGCCTTCGACACGTGGGGCCAGAAAGTACCGATGTCGCCCTCGGCGGGCCTTTGTGCTGGAGGTGCCCGGCTCCTTGTTTCGGCGCTGTGCACTTCCAGACAAGTCTTCTGGGAACCTGAAAAGCAGTTTCCAATTTGCAGATGTTAAACCAAGACCTTGAGGCATGTCGCATGGACGTGGCAGCTCTTCTTTTGAAATGTCCCTTCAGGAAGCTCAGTAATTATGACTTGTAAATGCAGAAATTGTATTAGGTTTGTGTGAGATTCGCAAGAACCTCGTGTTCCTTCTAGCGAGAGACTCGTTAGTTCCTCTCCTCCAGGAAGACCACCACGACTGAGTCCCAAGGTGTGGGCACCACTGGCGGGCTGGCTTGGGGTGAGGTCTGCCATGAGGTCCAGGCAGCTTCTAGATCCTGTGGTGCCGCGAGGGCTGCGGAGTGAGGTGATTCCTCAGGAACACGTGTTAGGACGCTGTCGCAGGAGGGTGCACCTCGACCACTAAGACACCTTGCTGGTCATTACTCAGAAAAGGTGAAAGTGAGCAGTAATCAGTCATGCGGCTGTCAGGGTGAAGATTCATTTCCTGCAAAGGAACTTGATCCAAAGTGGAACGGAGGAAAGGGGCCCTTGTGGTTCCTGTACCTGGAATCAGTGGCTCCGAGCACAGGGACCTCATCGGCCCATCTGTGGGCAGGTGCCCCTCTGGGCGGGGTTCACCTTCCTGCAGATGCCCTCCGTGCATCTCAGAGATCCTGTCTTCAGAGGTGCGGAAAGGAGTGGGTCTGGAATAGACGAGCCAGCCTGTCATCCTGGACAGTGACATGGCTCCTTCTGAGGCCGTGTCCACAGTGTAGAGCACAGGGGGTGTAGACAAGACTTAGTTAAGCTGTCAATTGGGTAGCAAGCGTCTTAAAAAGGATTTTGATGTTTTCAATTATTTTGGAACTTTATTGTGCCAAAGTAGGAGAGAAAAAAGTCAGAATAATGCATTTTAAAGCTTTCTCTCCACGGGTAGAATGGGGGTGGGGAAGGCAGCCAGAGAGGACACAGGTCACCATCAGCAATGTTAGGACACTGATGACCCCGTGGCAGCTCACTCGTGCGGGTCCGTGGCTGACGAGCGCACTGGAGGGTCGTGGGCACCTGGGTGGGGCTTTCAGGAACAGGGAAGGCCGTCTGTGACTCCTTTTTGTTTCAGGTGCATCTGGGGTCTTCTGCATGGGGACGGAGGGACCCAGGAGTTTGAGTGTTTTTACTTTTATTTTCTTACCTGATGGGGCACCTCTGTCTCTGTAGGAAACCTGCCCCTTGGGCATCATTTCCTCTTTCTCCTATTGGGCTGGTGACAGCCTGAGGGTGAGCCACGGTCCTGCCTGTGCCCGGGAGCCCCACGCGCTCTGCTCACCCGCTGCTGGCGGTTCCTTCCACGAATGGTTGCACACGCACAGGCATATACACGTGTGCACACATAACACATGCATGCACAGGCACGCACACACATACCACGGCTAACGCACAGTGGTCAGTCCTACTGAATTCTGAACACCAGGAGCCCTGATATGCTGAGACCCCGTCACAACTTCGCCTAAGCACCAACCGGGCCAGGCATCAGTGGGGCCTGAGTGAAGAAGTCACTCCACCCGGTCAGGAGCCCACAGCCTGATGCAGACGGGGTCCGGGCAGCAGCCAGAAGGGGCATCACCTGTATGAGATGCAAGAAAACGAAGCCGTCAGCCTGATCTGTCAGGGGTCCCTGCAAAACAAGTAGTGTCTTCCTGTTTGTGTCCTGTGAGACCGCAGGTGTCTGCTTTGGCCTCAGTCCATCCTTATTCCATGTGTGTTTGTACTTGAGTGATTTTCTGGGAGCTCAAAAAGCATAGAATCTGTTACATGTTTTTGTAATGTGCTTTTCTAAGACTCACAGCGTTTCATTTTATCTTCTTATTCTTCTTCCAGGAACTCGAATTCCCGGACCTGACAGCCGTCCTGCACTGTGTTCACGCCTTCCTAGCAGCAAAGGTGGCCTCAGTGGACCCCGCATTCATGGACAGCCAGAGCTTCGCGAGGAAAAGTGCTTCTGCTGAGCGCTGAGCATTAAATTATTTTCTTAAGAAATGACTCTTTCCTGCAAATATGACAACTCTGTGTGATTTTATAATGAGCCTCTAGTTGTGATACCAATAAAACGTGTCACTAGTTTCCAGAGACGCATCCCGCTTCTTAGATCTGAGAGGCCAGGGCGCTGCTGGGTGGAGCTGCGTTCACGCACGTCCGCGTCCCGGGAGATGACGCACCTCGCGGGCCTGTCTCTGAGTCAGGCCACGGTGGGCTCTGCCCCGCGCCCTCTGCCGCCCACATCACTATCCTCTAGATTGTATTTTCATAAAATGTGAGAAAATCCTGAGAATCCCCTGCTTTACTGTCCTCAGACAGGGAAGGGTTTTGTCTTCCCTTTTTGTCAAAGAGGGCTGAGTAAGGGTGTGACGTGAGAGATGAGAAGTATGCGGGAAAGGAAATTAATTTCAATACTACCTTTTCATAAACTGTGTAATTACATAACGCATCACTTAAATGCTAATTTAAACGACTTTCCTAACCTGTGAAATATAGCCTTTATCATAGTTTCCTTGGTTTTTGTACTGTTTACCACTTCTAAGAAGGTCCGCTTTCCATTTTTGTCATCGAAAGCAACTTAATGAACCCTTGAATCTTCTTTTAGGGAGACAGACTGTACTCAAAGTCCAGGTCATAGCCTCATTTCTCATGGTTGTGAGGACAGGAAGCACATAAACCACCGGGCTGTAAAGTTCCAGAAAACAGTTCTGGGAAAACAGGTAGATGTTTCCTGCAGCTGCAGGAAAGCAGGTGTGCAGTGCTGACAGCCCCATGGCCCCGCGGGTGTGGACCTGAGCGGCTACGTCAGTTCCCTGCAGCCCACCCGCCTCTTGTCGGTCGGTGTTTTGGAAGAAGAACCGTTTTGGTTTGTAATATACATCGAATATTTATAATCACATATTAAACACGTAATATTTAGGTGTTTGAAATGCATCTCCCTTCTAGAAGATCTCTGTACATAGTATGTGTATCATAGGTATTATATCTAGAATTCCCGTTTACATTGCAAGGGCCTCTGTGGAAAACTAACAGCAGCAGACTGTTTAAGGTGAATTTTAAATAATACTCCGGAGAATGGTGTTCCCAGAGCACGAGGCAACAATTGTCTCTGCAGACGTCTGTTCCCGTGCTTTACGTCACACTTCCCATCAATGTCAACATTCGCGGCAGCAGGAGTAACATTTCCACCTGAAGACCAAGTTACAGCCCTCTGCGGTGTCTCCTCCGAGGGGGCGTGCCGGCCTCCACATTTAAGGGTTCTCCGTTTCCTCACCGGAGCCAAAGAGCCTAAGCTCACTCAAAACTAGAAGGTATTCTTCTGCACCAGAGTGAAGAAACTGAGGATTTTTTGTTTGTTTTCATTAAAACCAGAGATTTAAAAAATGTACCTTTACTGGATAATAATGAACGATTAATATTTTCCCAAGATTTGATGCTAAAGTTTATTTTTATATTTGTATAAATATACAATTCTTTGAAAAGAGGCACAACTTTTTAAAAATTAAAAAACAGCAAAAGTCTTTTTTTTTTCTGAAATGAGCAGTGGCCATGTGCCCACTTGTCTTTCCCTTTGCATTTCTGTGCACCTGCCCAGTGGCCACAGGAGTCGTCCCCGCCCTCACGTGGCCACACGGGTCAGGCTGCTCACGCCCCTGTGGACCAGTGGGGGGTGGGGGTGGAACGACAATTATTGCTTTGGTTTGGAAACAGGACTCGTCAAAGGCGGGGCCTGCTCCTCACGCCAGGCTGTCAGGGTACTGGGTCAGACATTATTTTATTTTCATTTGAGATGTGCAGCTAACCTTAAAATATCAGTTTTGCATTCTAATTAGGAATTATCAGTAATTCCTAATTGTCAGTAATCATCCTAATTAACAGTGGGAATCATCTGCTGATCTCGTGTGCAAAGTCATCGGTGCTGGAGACCATGCTGAGGGCCGCACACACACGACCCCTTTCAACTCGCTCCCTACCTGGCACAGGTCTGACTTCGTTCTCACCGTGAAGGTCAGGGAACAGGCCTCAGCCCAGGTCGAAGGCCGGGCTATTTGTGGGGCTCGGTGAGCCGAGGCCCTGGGATCCCCAGGCTGAGCCCCCCGGCACAGATTCCGTGGAGCTGGTGAGACACGCTTCAGCCCAGGGCCTGTGGAACCCCAAGAGGATGGTTGTACTTTGTCTTTGCCTGTCCCTGGAGAGTAGTAACCGGTATCTTCTAAATGTGGCCTGTTTTCCCTTTGTTCCATTTTTGTACATTTTTCTATCCCATTTCAACAGTAACAGCAGAAAACTTGCCCGGTGACGAAGTATTGTAGTCAAAGTGGAAACACATCCTCTTGGAAAGTATCTCAATCCATGCCGTGGATCCTGACCTAATTTACAATCCACACGTGGGCATCTGGCAGGACGCTGTTGAGTAGGTGCATCCCGTTAGTGACCCTGCTAGCTGAACATTCATCTTGAAGGTTTATTAAGTCTTGGGCAGAGGAGGAGGAGGAGGAAATGTCCGTCATCCTGAAGGCAAGGAAATGAAATGACAAATACATCATCACCGGTGTCTCAGAGGACGCACCGCGTTGGTCTGTGACTGGGGTTCGGGTCTCGTGCCCAGACTGCTCTCACAGGCCCGGCAGGCTCTGAGCTGGCAGGAAAAGTGACCCGCTAACACCAGAGGAGAAGCAAAGACACCTGCACGTGGTGGAGACGGCGGAGAGGGGGGTGGGGGCACAGCTGAGAAGTGACAGGAGCCAGCGGTGCTTGGTGGGGACCAGGGAGCTGGATGCCGAGGCAGGTGTCCTAGGAAGGACCGTGAGCAGGTTTGAGCGTCAGGAACAATTTTACGTGGTTCACACAAACTTTACTTTTCTCACCTCGTGGTCTGTATTTTCATGACCTCAAACGACATTTGCACGTAAGGAAAGGATCCAGCTGCATTTGGATCCCTCCAGACACAGGCAAGTGCCAGAGAACCTCTTCCCATATTCGTTGAGCTCTGTGTGTGTGTGGACCTGGGGGTCCAACCAGCAGAGGCCTTGTCATAACCAGCAACTTCCTGGCACACCCCCCCCCCCCCCCCCAGGACCTAATACTTGCACTCTCCACCTGCCGGTGAGCTTTCATGACTTTTCTGCCTTCAGGACACTCAGCGTATCACAGGAGTGTCCGTGGAACCCTAAACACTCAACAAGGTCCTGGTTTATTTTTCTGTCCCTGTGGACGATTTGTGGGAGCTGACGGTAAAACCTCTCGTTTACTGGGGCCTGTGGTGACTGCCATGGGTAAATCCCTTCCCTCCCACTCAGTGACTGGTGGCCATCTGATGTCCTCTGTCCAGAGGCACAAAAATAGGGGAGGGGTAAGACTGGAGATTATACCAATTATTATCATCTTGTTTTTTCCCGAGTTTGGAGCAACAGAACAGGCAAAGACAGTTCCTAACCCAACCCTCCCCAATTCCAACAGGACTTTTTTGGGTTATTTTGGAAGTAAAACTGATTTATTCAACCCGGGAACCAAACTGAATGTCCTCATGGTTTCACAGGCTAATTATTTATGTATCTATTATCTACTTTTTAAGCGGGGTGCAGCTGACACACGATGTTACACTAGTTTCCGGTGTAATCACAACGTGATTGGACGAGTCTGTCCCTTATGCGGTGCACACGCGGGTGTCCCCGTAGCACGAATACAATCCCGCCACGGCGCCTCTCGGATGCTGCGGGGCACCTGCGGGGGTCACCGCGGGGCCTTGCGGTTTGGAACACCTGGTCCAGGACGGAGAGCCCGGCCCCGTCCTGCCTTCACAACAAGCGAGGCTTGGTCCCGAGTGGAGAATTTGCCGCCGTGTCCTCCCGCGTGCGGACGGGAGCAGCCTGACCCCGCAGCCCGAGTACCAGCCTGCAGGGAGGAGGGAGGACTCCGTAACCCCGCCTGGCGGGGGCGCATTTGCACAGGTGCCCGCCGCTGGCCGCCCGCCCCTACCTGCGAAACGGCGCACCTGGTGGGCGTGTGCACCTGCACACACGTTACGCAGACACAGCCGTGGTCAGGGACAGCCGGGACAGCCAGGACAGCGTCGCCGAGGAAAAGCGTTTTCTGTGTGTGTCAAAACCCCGGAAGGACGTGGAGGCTGCCACGGGCGCAGGTTCTGCGCGTCCGGCAGGTCCTGGCCGCAGCAAGCTCCGCGGGTTGACCACCGGGCACGGACGCACAGCCACACGGGAAGAGCACGGCTAAGTCGCACGCAGAAATGGTGAAATGCACAGCAAAAACTCTGTAAAGCTCTCAGCAGGCCTCAGCCGGGGGGGCAAGGTTCAGAAGACACTACCTACCCGACTTACGTCCTGAGGAAGAGCCCACCCTGTAAATCCAAGGAGATCCAAGTCGGGCTCATAGAGGCTTCTATGAGACACACGTGGAAGCACGACCCTGGATTCAACTATTTAACATATACCGTGGAACGACCCGTCGGTGCCGGGCGGTGCGGAGCCCGAAGCCCCGGTGCAGCTCACGAGCCTGGAGGAGCGGGCGCGCCCAGCTGGAGAACGCAGACGTGGCTGGAGAGCATGCGCAGAGGGCTGGAGGGCGCGCGCACACGCCTGGAGGAGCATGCGCACACGGCTGGAGAGCATGCGCAGAGGGCAGGAGAGCACGCGCACACGCCTGGAGGAGCCAGCGAGAAGCCAGCCCGCCCGGCTGGAGAGCGTGCCCGCCTGGAGCGAGCACGCACGCACGCGTTTGGACAGCACGCTCTGCTGGAGAGCGCGCGTGCACGGCTGGAACCCGCCCCAAGTCAGGCACCTGGACACAGGTGACAGCAGGTCCCGACGTGTCGGTGCTGGTGGGACTGCACTTCCCGTTCCGGCTGCACTTTTCAAAAGCACATGGACAGAGCGGTTCCAAACAGGTAATCGCCCCGTGATACAATACGCTTTGTAGTAAACCCAAGTCCGTACCACGTGCTAGGACTCACGGATGTTTCTGTCCTGCTGAGGAAGGTGGTTTGTTTTATAGCTCGGCAGTTTGTAATCGCGCCGCCTTAGCAGGCTTTCCCTAAACTGGCTTAGATGGTAATTCTCGTTTCTGTGTGTTTGTTTAAAAACTCAAAGGCAGATACCTCGTCACTTGATTTCCGGAGTCTTGGTGAGGCGGCGGAAGTTTGCCGGGAGTGAGCATTTTAGATGTTCGGGCTGCGCTCAGGAACCACAGACTGGGTGACGTGGGAACAACGACGTCCGCTTCCTCGGTCCCACAGGCTCGGCGTCCGAGGTCACGGCGCCAGAAGATTCGGGGGAACCCGCTCTGGTTCCCAGATGCCGACTTCTCGCCGTGTCCTCACGTGGTGCAGGGCCACGGGCCGGCAGGGGTCTCTGCTGCACGGGCACCACTCCCCCATCAAGCAGGCGCCACCCTCCTGCCCTCATCACCCGCACAGCCACCCTGGGGGGCGGGTTCAACACGTGAACTTAGTGAGGACACAACTGTTTTTAGTGCAGAGCAGTAGGACGAATATCAATTTGACCGAGTTTGTGTGTCCAAAACAGAGTTTGGGAGAAAGGATATATATTTTATTGGTACCTAACAATAAGTTTACTTGAGATGAGAATCTTCAATAATATGTGTTTATCCCAAGAAAAACTTTTCACCTGTAATAAACTTTTCCTTTGAAACCGGAATTCAAGGTAAATGCAAAACACAAAGAACATGCACAGTGTTTCCTCCAGGTAAACCAGAGTTCCTGTTTGCCCTCAGGTGGGCTCTCTGGTTACTGTTTATTGTGACTCCTACGCAGAAGTAGAGTCGTATCCCCATAGGTTTGGGGGGGGGGAGTTAGATTTCGGGAGCCCTGCAGGTAACGTGGGGACCACCGCCCATCATGGTTCGTGAAAGGCCTTTTCAGAAATCGGCTTCGAGGCGATCTGGGGATTTCTGTGCAAAGCGCTCTCTCGCCGACGCTCGGCAGCAGAGATGAGAGGTTCGCCAGCGGCCTTATGGAATGTCACGTGGCCTTCTTCCTTTAGGAGTTAGGGATTTTCTGTGCCTTCATAAGAGCTCAGAGTGAGCCTAGACGCATTTAAAAAATGCAAGGTCGGGCCACGGGCCTGGGCCACGGCTCTGCCTTATTGGCTTCAGATCCGACATCCTCAGGACTGATGAAATTATTGTCAGCTTAGCCCCCAGAGCCTTGATCCCACCCTAAAGGAAAAGCTCAAGAAGTGACTCAACCGTGGAAGTGCCCGGAACGTGTAGCCGGACCCACAGTTGAGCACTTCAGAGTGATTGCTGGTGTTCACTTACGTATATTTTATTCAGAGAATAATTCAGTCACTCTTGACTCATTCCCTCTAGTTTCAAACTCAGGGTGTAAATAATTTGAGTGGTTGTCTCTATTTTTTTTATTATTATTAATAAGCATCTTTAAGTTGTTCGAGAGCACAGGGAACCCGGTGGCTCAGTCGGTTGAGTGTCCAACTCCTGATTTCAGCTCAGGTCATGATCTCATTGTTTGTGAGTTCAAGCCCATGTCGGGCTCTGAGCTGACAGCACAGAGCCTGCTTGGGATTCTCTCTCTCCCTCTTTCTCTGTCTCTCCCTCTCTCAAAATAAATAAATGTAAAAAAAAGTTATTTGAAAGCAAGAGTCAGCAAGCCACAAGCCGTGGGCCACATCGGATCCGTGGACAGTTTTTGTAAATGTGGCTTCATTAGAACATGGCTGCGTTCGTTCATCTGGACCTTGGTAACCCGGCACCATCGGCTGCGGTCTCAAACATGTTCTTATTCTGCCTTCCAGCCATAGCATTCAGAAAACATTCCCTGGGCATTTGCTGTGTACAGACATGCTAGGGGCCGGGGACACACAGGTGCCTGGAATGTGGCACCCTCCCGCATCTGTGGAGAGGATGAGTATCCGCTCGTTATTCCCAGCATGCTCGCGCCTCCCATTCCAGGCAGAAGGCCCCGGTAGCCCAGAGAGGCTGTTCCGCGCTCTGCCCTGCAGGATGTGGGGTTGGGCAGGGGAGCTGGCAGGTACGGTGTCCCCAGTGGAGCACGCCAGGAAAGCAGAGATCTTTGGGGGGGCAAGATGCGTGGACGGGGCTTCAGGTGGCTCAGTCTCGGGCTACAAATCCCAGACAGGCGGGGAGGCCAGGGAGGGGCCCAGGAGTCAGGGGGTAAGTGCGGGGACTGCTGGGCTTCCTTGGATGTCATGTTGTCGTCAGCCCCGTCGTTCATCCATTGGGCTGTTCAGCACAGATTTGACCACTTTCTAGGCTCGAGAGTCTGAGAGCTAGAACTCACATAACACAGTCCTTGCCGTCCAGCCACGGACACGTGGGGAGAGCAGCAGGGCAGGGGGCCTCAGAGCACAGAGTGGCCGGCTGGTTCTTCCCGCGGAAGGGGACTTCCTAAATCTCACCGAGCCTCACGCGTCCCAGGAAGAGTAACTCCCCTTCTGAAATGTGACCTGCACGGGAGTGACAAGTAGGTAGGAATGTGCAGAAGTACATGTGAGAGGGGCGCCTGGGTGGCTCAGTCGGTTAAGCATCCGACTTCGGCTCAGGTCATGATCTCGTGGTCCGTGAGTTCGAGCCCCGCGTCGGGCTCTGTGCGGACAGCTCAGAGCCTGGAGCCTGTTTCAGATTCTGTGTCTCCCTTTCTCTGACCCTCCCCCATTCATACTCTGTCTCTCTCTGTCTCAAAAATAAATAAACGTTAAAAAAAAATTTTTTTTTAAAAGAAGTACATGTGAGAGAAAGACGCATGAAATTCTGGGCACCCCGGGGGTGGCTCGCGAGCCTCTGCTTGCCAGGAGGGTGAAGAACACCTCTGTGTGAATCAGAAGTTTCTGGAAGAGCTGAGGGCCTTACACCCCTTGGACAGGTGGAGGCTGAGTAGACGGTGCCTCGGCGCCTGGAGGATTTCTGGGGAATTTAAGTGGGAATCGTCCTCGTCTTTGAGGGCAGCACACTGAGATCTGAGCGCCCCGGGCATGACTCAGCACAGACACTTGGCGCTGACTCTGGAAATCCAAAGTGTCTGGGGTAAGCGACATAAACCAGGGGTATTGGATTTTGTTCAGAGTGAAGGCCAGGAGGTTAAACAGGCTCAGTGAGGGGGACTCTCAGCTGGTGTGACCCCAGCCCCGTCCTGGGTGCGGCATCCACCTGTGGCTTGGCCAGGGCACACCGATTCCTGCACCCGCCCTCCAGCAACCATGTGGGACAAGGGACAAATCTGAGCCAGAAAAGAGGGATTTAGGGAACACCCCAGATGCTGTCCTTGGCAGCTGTGACACCCTTGCCGGCGCTCTCTGCCGGCCTCAGCCACCATTGCAATCGTGAGGGGGCAGGGGAAGCCCCCTCTGCTACATCTTCCCTTTGGTGCTTTTCCCGCTTCCAGGCTTCCTCCCCCCAGCAGCCCGCACCTGCCTGCGCCTGCTGCGCCTGAGCCCACAGATCTTTATTTCCACGGGAGCTCCTAAAGATGCCTGTTAATATTGCAACTTTCTGGTCAAGAAGCTCACGTCTGATAAAGAGTCTTTGGGCCACGGTCTCTTAAGTCAGCCTAAGGGAGTAACTTTAAAAGTGGAGATACCAGGCTTCATAGAAGTCTCTTCAGGGGCACCGTGAGGGCCGCCTCACGCTCGCTGAACCTCAGACGCTACGTCTTGAAGAACAGAGTCGTGGGAGTCGAGAGTTGAATCAGCAGCCTGGGCTCATAGTTTGTTGACAAATTGATTCTGTAGAGACGTCCAATGTGAATTCGCGAAAGGTCAAGGAAAAATCTGTTTGTTTTTCCATTTATTTGTGAACACTCAAAAGTAATTTTTCCAAGGGAGGAAAGCCTGATCTGTTCCATGACTTCCTCAAGGGCGCCTCGTCTCACCTGAGACAAGAATAAATGGCCGTGTTGGTCATCACGCAGTGGCCGTGACACTGTATCTGTTCATCCTTACGGTCACAAAGGTCACAAAGGATTCCTGCCTGTGCACCTGAGCACAGCATCAAAGGAAACTAGTTGATTCTTCCAGTTTTATTCCATGCAAGTTTCAGTATTTACCCCAGAACTCCAGTCCCACAGCCAGAGTCCCAGCTGCACCAGGACATACCGACTCCTCCTCACAGGGTACACGGTTCCATCTGGGAGACAGATCGCACTGGGAAGAAAACGTAATGTATCTAGACAGATAACTTTTTTGGTAATTTGGTTATTTTGTGTAAAAGCCTGAAGTCTACCTTTTACATACACTAGTAAAATTTTACAGTGTACTAATGTCTTCAAGCAAGACATGTCAGCCCACAGAGGCCGACATCATGGCACCCTACAAGGTGAGCGAAGGCTCTGATTTGGAAAATCACATCCTTGTCTGAGCTCCGGACGTGGGTTACGGTGTGTGCCTTAAAACCATGCAGAGTTTGAGCCCATGTTGCAGGGTTAACGAGCTGCACAGCCTGGAGTAGATGACCTCTCTACACCCCGGTGTCCTCGCTTAGGAGGTGGGAGAAACCACAGCTCGGGCCCGTCTGTTCCAGAGCCCGAGAGCCAGGGCACAGGGCTTGGTGCTTCCCCGCTGATGGGAGTCCCGCATACGCCCACCACGTCACCTGCAGGTGGCGGCTGGAGGTGCCAGACCTGAGCAGCTGCAGCCACGAGGCACCTTGAACCCAAACCCGGAGGTTAAGCCGCATCAGCCTGGACCACAGGTTTGCTCTGGGCATGGCTCTTCAGATCAGACACCAAAGCCGGAGGGAGGTTGGCCTGTCTGGGCAGTGAGCCGCGTGCAGAAATGGGTCTTTTCCCAAACTGGACCTGATAAATGCCTGACAAGACCTTGAAGAAAAGTGTCAGAGACGTGAGGGTCCCATAATAATTTAGTGAGTGTGGAGCGTGTGCGCTCGGGCGAAGCTGGAAGGCCACAAGGGGCAAGTCCGCGGCAACCACACCGTTAGAGGGTTGACTGGCACACACACTGAGCATAGCACCCCATCACAGGCGGCCTGTTTGGTGTCGACATGCTCTGTGAAGCAGCCCAAATTTGGAGAAATCTATGCTTACTCACCCCAGGCCTTCCCTGTAAAACACTCTCAGCGCCCGTCCTGACAGGTGTGGGAAGCAGCCCAGAAACTCATTTCCAGAGCCTCCCACCAGGAGTGCCTTGCACCAGCCCCCAGAGTTGTTATCTTTTCTCGCTCAGCGTCAGTAATATGCCAGCAGAAAGGTCAATGACCTCTGTCTGAGAGGTTTTCTTAGAAGAAACAGAATGTTCTGGAACACAGTGACGACATGGAAAAAAGAGTGTGGTGCCACTTGGCAGGTGGATGTAAGCCAACCCGAGGGGGGCATGGGGCACTTGGCATCAGTGAGCCTGTGAGTGGCTCTCATGATGGAAGGTTCCGGAAGCTTCCAGCACATCCGATAGAGTGGGTGGATTCAGGAGGGGCTGGCGCCTGGGTGGCTCTTAGGGGCCTGCTGTAAGCCACGCCACGGGAATATCGTCACCCTGGCCAAAGGGCTGCCCCCAACCCAGGAAGAAAGACATTCTTCAAACCGATACAGGCCCAGCGATGCTTCCGAGAGATTCCCATGTGATTTACCACAACCGTGAAGCTTGTGGAGTGCAGGCGCCACTGGCAGAAAGCAGTGGCCACACATTCCAGCCGGGAAGCCTGCACCTGACTCGTGGGGGAGGCCGCCCACGCCCAGCTCAGGTGAGGCCAGGACAGCCTGGGACAGGCTGACTGGGCGGGGGCCTCTAGGTGGTGAGGCAGCACAGAAGCGCAGTGAGGATGGAGAGCAGGAAGCAGAGACCACCGATCCTGGAGTTTGTGATCGTAGCAAAATACACAAAACACGAACTTTACTGTCTTGACCCCTTTGAGCCTGTGGCTGCCACCGTCTGCCTTCAGTTCATGCTGCTGCACGGCCATCGCCACCCTCACCGCCAAGCTGGTGCATCACCTCTGCTGGACCGCGCCTGCCAAGCGAGCCACCCAGGAGCCCCTCAAATATAAGCTACTTTGAAATAAGACTTGCCCTACGTTGAAGACCCAACACCGACTAGGTCCCAGCTAGTGGCAGGAACTTAACGCATTCCTGAGACTCAGCATTCCCATCTGAAAAAGGAAATGGTGGCACGTGTCCTGTAAAGATGTCATAAGGACTTCCTATGACCACACAGGTGCCATGTGTCCTCAGTGTCTGTTGATAATTACTGTTCATGTCTGGGCACCTTATCACAGAGGAACCCCACTACCCCTGTATCTTGTGCAGTATGTTGTCCTGTAAATTATCTTAACGGGGGGGTTGTTATTGCTTCCTGAGCGAGTTACCCCATTTTGCCACAGGGAAGCAGATGGCTGCACCACAGGGCTCACTGGGGCGCCCTCCCTGCTGGACACACAGCCCTTCAGTCCTTCAGGATGGCCTGGGCCCTCAGCATTGTGTCCTACGCTTCTCACACCTAGAAAACTAATTTTTGAAATATTATCAAAACTCGGCAGGGAGACTTCTGAGTTACAGAGGACACGCGATGCCGTAACGGGCTATTACGTAACGACCAGAAATATCTGTGAATCAAGTCTGCACATGTCTCAGGGAAAGAACTTCTCTGTCACAATGTGTGAAATCACCAAGCAGAGCAAGCGAGAAAGCAAATTGCACATTTGTGGAGCCGATGCGAGCTTTTATTGTAGGTGTGAATTTACTCTCGATTTTTAGCAAGAATCAAATATTCCACATTATCTTCTTCGTGTCTTGGCAAGTCAATCAGTAACGACTAAGGCTACAGAAGATCTTTTTTTTTTTTTTTTTTTTTAATTTAACGTTTATTTTTGAGACAGAGAGAGACAGAGCATGAACGGGGGAGGGGCAGAGAGAGGGAGACACAGAATCTGAAACAGGCTTCAGGCTCTGAGCTGTCAGCACAGAGCCCGACGCGGGGCTCAAACTCACGGACCACGAGATCATGACCTGAGCTGAAGTCGGCCGCTTAACCGACTGAGCCACCCAGGCGCCCCCAGAAGATCTTTTTAAAATCCCTTTTATCTTTTACAAAAGTATAGATTGTTTTCTAATACATAATCTCGTGGCAAAATTTCAAGCCGTAGAGGTAAAAAACAAAGCCCTTTGAAAAAGTGTTCCTTTTCCTGCCCCTTCCCCCGACCCTCACACCTTGCACACCTAGAAATGGCTGTGGTCTCATTGCTGTCTGCAGACGTCATTCTGGCCCTTGTCTGAAATGCTGAGGGCAGCGTGGCCGGGTGCCTTCGAGAGGGGCCAGGGCACAGGTGAGTCAGCAGTGGCCTCCCCCAGGCAGTGAGCCCCCCGAGGCCGGGCCTGTGGGTCTCCAGCAAAGCTGAGACTGCAGGGAGGTCCCCCTGCCCGCTGCCCCTGCCCCCTCCTGCTGGCACCCCACGCCCTGCCTGGAGGAGTCGGCCGCCTGAGGGCACGGCTGCACCACCCGCCCCCCCAACCCACCCTCCACCCCGACCGCCACTCAGGTCATCTCAGCCCTTCCTCAACGGATATCTTGCGCGCACACGTCTGAGTATTTGTCACTGGGATAAATTCCAGATCTGGGATTGTGGGTCCACAGGTGTGGGCTGGAGGGTTGGGAGCCGGGAGCCCAAAGCCAACACTTAACCCAGAGACCCCCGTGGGGAGCAGTGTGACAGACGATGCCGCCTGTGTGAACAGGCCAGTAGCGAGGGCCCGAGAGCACAGGCGACTTGATACTCCTGATGCAAATCGAGGAGTGCAGGGCGGACCCGGTCACCCGGTCTGCCCTTGGTCCTGTCTGCACTAAGTGGGCACTGGGTGCTTTCGCCCAAAGGGACCCCTGGGTGTGGAGGACCCAGGCCTCACCCGGAACAGATGTCCCATAAAGCCTGGTTCCGCCTGGGCCCGAGTGGGGCCAGAATCGGGTGGGGCACCCGGTGACCCCGAGTGCGGGTGGACGTCGCGGTGGCCAGGCCGCTGGCCCCTCTGACTGGCCAGTTAGGAGGAGAGGCCGGGCCCCGTGTGGACCGGCTGTGCGAGCCGCCTCCCTCCAGAAGCAGAAGGGGGGAGGCCGGGGGAGTTTCCTCCCCTCCCCAGCTGCTTGCGTGCCTCCGATTCACAGACGTGCGGCCAGCTCCTCTCCGCAGAGCCGTGCCCTCCTCTGCCTGCGCCGCCTCTGCGACGGGCTGTCTCCCACGTCCGTGGCGCACTGCTGCGGTTTCGAATTGTTCCCGTGCAAACGGCATCTCTGTGCGTCTCACTGGCTTTTGCAGAGCGACAACAGGACCCATCAGGAGGCAGGGGTGACTCCGGGTGGAGGTCCTGTGACCGGCACCCAGCTGTCACTGTGGAGACAGAGAAGCATATCATCTGCGGGGCCGGCGTCCGTCCCCACCAGGGGCCCACCAGAGCCCGAGTGGGGAGCTGCCCGACACTCCGGTGGCCTGGACGTGTTTCGGCCACCCTGGGATTGCTGCCTGCGGCTGTGCCCCGTAGACGGCACGCCCTCGGGGAGAGAGCGGGTGCGGGCGAACCCCGGGGGTGCAGCCTCGCAGACCACGGGAAGACCCAAGGCGTGCTCCACCTTCCTGCCACCAGCCCCCTCCTCTGGATGCCGGAGGTCAGAGTCCCTGGGCCTCTGCTCTCTGCCAGGTGGAGGCGGGGAGAGTCCGGGGACCTGCCCTGAGCAGCGGGAATATGTCACCCGCAGGCGGAAGTGACAGGAGTCACAGAGTGCCCATCCCGGCAGCCTGGTCCTGGTGACGGTGAGCAGCAGGGCCCCCGACAGACCTCACGGAGCGTGGTTAGAGCAGTGGAAATGGGGGCCGGGTGTCAGCGCAGCAGAATCTGGCTTGCCCTAATTGCATTCCGTCCCTCTGTGACGCCTGGCCCCTGGCACGTGTAGTTGGTCCCACCTTCCCTCGGACAGGAGAGTCTAACCTGCCTGCGGGTCACGGGAAGTCACACGTTCCACGCACAACTCCTGCTCGAAGCGGAGTGTGGGTCACGTGTGCTTCTGGAGGGAGCGGGGGGAGGGGCCGGGACTGCGATGCCCGGTCCCCACCTCCCGTCCTCCGCGGCCAGCGAGCTGTACTCACCCGACGGCACCCGGGCGAGGGAGGACCTTGCTGCCCCTCGGTGCAGCCAGTTGTGGGCTAAGCCATGTCCCCTCAAGAGTCACCCGTCACAGTCCCAACCCCAGCACCTCCAGATGCGCTAGAGACAAGGTCCTTGTGGGGGGACTTAGTGCAAGTGAGGTCTTCAGAATGGGCCGCATTCCCAGTGGGGCCGCTGTCCTTACGGGACTTGCTGTCGCGGACGGACACCCACGGAGGGACCTCCACGCGCAGACGGCCCAAGGAGACGCGTCAGGGGCTTCCTGCCCGCACCCAGATCGCAGACCTGCAGCCCCAGGGCCGAGAGGAATGCGTCCTGTTGTTCAGGCTGCCACCCTCGGTGACTTATTACTGCCGCCTCAGCAAACCAAACCAGACTTTCCTGCCTCCCCCCTTCAGGCCTGCTCGAACTCAGTCCTTTCACTGAGTCCATCATGAGAACACGTAAGGTCCTTCGCAATCTGGTCCTGATTTCCCTTCCAGGATTGGTTTTACGAGACTAGTCTCCTGGCCGCTCAGGAGATCCAATCAGTTCTTCACATGTCACGCTCCCGTTCCGTCGTTCATCCACACATTCATTAATTCCGCTCATCCATCCGCCTGCCTGTCCTCCCTCCATCCGTGCATCCCTGCCTCTACCCTCCCTCCCATCGCGCATCCCTCCCTCCCCCCCCCCCATTCATTTACACTTACTGATGGTAACGTATGCCAGGCTTTTCTGGGCACTATGGACAGAACCAGAAACAAAATCGACTTCTCTCAGAGCCCTCCTGCTGTTCCCTTTAGCCAGAAGTCTCTCTCCCCCAGATGGCTTCCTACCCGCGCATTGTCTACCGCAGCAAATTTTCCTTGTCACAACTGCAGTCAGATACCCTCTTCTGTGTTCCTGAGAGTCACGTCCAGGATTCTCATAGAGAATGTACCACATTTCTGTACCACAGAAATGATACTCTCACGTGTCTCCCTAACCAGATCAAACCTCTGGTGAATGCAGGGAGGACACCTTACTTCTGTTCACACCTGCCCAGCGTAGAACTCCGTCCTAAAGATGTTTGCAATGGTTAATGGTTAATCCAAGAATAAATGCATCATTTATTTAACTGAGTCAATATAAAAAATTCAGCTGTACTGTATTCTAAATTAGGCCTTCGTTTTTGTGACCTTTGCAGGCTTTTTTTTACTATCATCATACACACACATGCACACAGACCAAAACTAGCTGGAGAGGCTGTATATTCTCTCACACTGGAATTTGGTCAAAACGACATTGAATATGCAGTTTTTGTTCTGTTTTGTTGTTTCCCTAAGTTGATTGAATTGACCGTTTTGCCCTCGTGTGAGCTGTGCCTCTAGGTCAGTACGAACAAACACCTCATCACTTTTCCCGAGAAAAAGCCGTGTGCTTGAAGATCACTAGTTGCTGATCTTTACATCCTCGTCTGGAAATCTTTCAAGTGCATTTATTGACCTTCAGTGCTCGGATTAGAGAAATACACGTGGAGAGGGAAGGTGTGCATCTTACTGCGTATGGATGCCAGAGCCTTTTATATAAGCTACTAACTCTGAACCTGGCTGAGCCGTTGTGTTCACCAACGCACCATTTCTTTAAAATTCCAGCGTCTTTCTTCTCTATCTCCAGGGAAAGTGTTCTTTTTCACATGAGGAACTCAGCCCAACAAGAGAACAGGCCACACCGGATAGTCTCCCAACCATGTCCCTCCTGTCCTCAGATAGGACCTGGCTTGAATTCGTCACCTTTCCTGTGGGCCCATCTCTCTGCAAGAATGACGGTGACAGAAACTCCGATGTGCTCTCCCCACACAACCCTGCCCGCCCCGTGCTCTACAGTGTTACCAGCACAAGGACGTGGTCCGTCCATCCCCTCTTGACAGGGTAGCAACAACGCTCGAAACAGGCCGCGGGTCTTTTGTACGTCACCCTCCTAATGACCTCCGGCAAGGGCAGGCGTCCATTTTTTTTCTGGAATAGGAAGCCAAGTTGCCTTCTGTTACACTGGGGAGGGGTAGGTGTGACCGTCCAAGATCCCAGGGTCCCGGCACCTGGTGAGCTGCCTCTCGCCCATGGTCGAGGGGACGGGACCTCTTCTCAGGACAGAATCATTCTGAGATCTTCGTGAAGGTGGGGACCTGGAAGGACACTGGATGCATTTGATTGTCCCCACCCGCCATTCCATAAATGCACTACATGTGACAGGGACAAATCCGCTGTGCCACACACATTGTCACTGAAGACAAGCGTAGGTCAGGAAGCTGCACGTTGCAGTTATTAATGTGGCAACACGTTCGCACAACCTTCGGAGACTTTGGGATGCCTGTTTCTGCTGGATCGTTCTGGGGCCTGATTTCTACTCAGGTCAACATTGGCAAATCATATTTGCACCATTACTTTCAAAGTACCTTAGTAAGACTTCATGTCAACAAAGTGCATTTCCAAATTCCAAAGGCCCTCACAGTCCCCAAAATGACTGGGCTCTGAACTCAATGGGAATGTGGGGGTGCCACGTCTCATTACTCAGGGTCCTAGAATATTCTACGTGAACACTGACAACACTCTTGCCCTGGGGCTTCCAAAGACCACTAAAAATGATCTAGGGCCTTTCCAACCTCACAGGGAGGCCTCTCTTGTTGCTTTACTTTAACAAATGCCAAAGTGTTTTCCTTATTGCTTCTTCAGTGTGTGATGCACGATATGAAACTAAGTTCCTAAGAACCTTTAACAAACCAGAAAACCATGGTGCCCCCTTAACATCCACTAGTTGTTCTCTTATCCCCGTAGCAATGTAAATTCACTGAAAAGTAGGAATAATTCTGCAACCTTCCCGTGTCTCTCCTCTCTGGGAAGATTGTTTGTCTGACACCAGCCCCCAGGACAGGGCTGTGAGGACCCAGCTTAAAGCAGGTGCTAGTACGTGGGGAGAGTCCAGCCCCGGTCTGCGAAGGTCTGATGTTTTTGCTGAACGTGATGAAGCTGTGAATACCCCCAGGAGAGCTGATGGGGAATGACCATTAACTGGAAACTACTAGAAGGTTCAGCGGACCGCGGACCCTTCTTCACCCTCCGTGCGGCATCTGCGCAAACTCCACAAGCCTGACGCCAGATGAGGCCTCGTGCCAAACGCTGCAGCCACCCAGGCACCGGTTCCTGCCTCAGAGCATCTCAGGCCCTTCGCAGACGCCCTGCACATAGCACCTGAGCTGTTCACTAAAGCAACAAATTACTTACTGAGCCTCTGTGCCTCCTGTGCACATCCTCGCTTCCAGGGCCGCAGCCAGCTCTGGGCCCACAGACGCCGACCATCCGGCCCCAAAGTCCTAGATTCTGCTGCTGCTGCTGCTGCTGCCCCGTGACGCCCCCACAGGAAAGTGGGACGAGGCCGGGCCCCGGCTCAGAGCCCGCAACTGGAGGCGGCCACGCCAGGGGTTGGGGAGCGTTGGCACTGTGCCTGCTGAGCGCCTCGCGCTGAAAGCCTCCTGTCCCCACCTGGTTTTGCACGAATTGTCAGGTGACCCGCTGACCTAAACTTAGGTTTTAACAAACTTGAATAATTACTCAAATTTTATAAGGAAAATTAACTGAGTCTGAATCACAGAATTTTCTTTTCTTTTTATAAATGAGCTTATTCTAAAATGATTGTAGGTTTACATCAAAGTTGGAAGACGGTCGGAGGCCCCCGTGCCCATCTCACCAGCCCCCCTGGGGCCACTGACAGGCCTGTGGAAGCCGCATCCTACTGACCGAACCACGGAGCCGCTCTGCTTCCTCGTCTCCCTCAGCGTCCTTGCTGGGCCTCAGGACCCAGCCCCACACCAGGCTGCAGTGATGCTGTCACTGAGTGCCCTTGTCCCCCCCCCCCCCACCTCGGGGACAGTCTTTCCTTTAAAAAAGACTAACTTACAAGTTTATAAATGAAAGAACACGCGACACAACACAACTAAAGGTAAGAGGCAAGAATGGCACTCGGTTCGCAGCAATAAAGGGGGTGGGTGGCTTTGAACCCAGAGTCAAGGTGAAGGTGGCCTCAGGGCTGGTGTCTGGGGGCTCCCCTGGGCCCGGAGGAGGGGAGCGTCTCACTGCCAGCAGAGCTGAGGACGGGCAGACAGAAGGGTTGCAGGCCTGGTGCGAGGATGGTCTTCAGTGGCCTGATTCTTTGAAAATTAGTGGTCACACATTCACTAAAGTATCAATCAAAGCCCACCCTGTTGGATAGTTTGTTGACACCCAAAGTACAAATAATCGCCCCAGCACAAGTCAGTAACTCGTACGTGAGTTTTCTTAGGACACGACGAGTTCGTTGATGACAAAATCCACAATCTTGTCTTCTGCAAGGCACAGGATGTCCTGTGTTACCCCAGAAGTGCACACGCATCGCGATGACCGTCTTCCTGTTGGGCACAACGAGGGCAGCTGCAGTGGGACAGGAGCAGACACGGGCTGTGGCAGGCCACGCCTGGATCAGGAAGGTCTGGGATGTCACACAAGATGCAGGGAGCTCGGCAGGGGCAAGGAGACGCTGAGGAAGGCTGTCTGCACCGCTCTCCTCGCTATCACACGTGTGTTGTGCCAGACACAACGTACTGACTGCACGCCTGTGTGTGTGTGTGTGTGCACATACAGCTGTCTGTGAACATGCGTGTGTGTGTGTGCTACTGGCTGCACGCCTGTGTGTGTGCGTGTGTGTGAGCGAGCAGGTGTGTGTGTGCTGTTAGCTGCGTGCCTCTATGCGTGCAGGTGTGCATGTGCATGTCTGTGTGTGTACAGGTGTGTGCTTGTGGTTTGTGTGCGAGCATGCGTGTGTGTGCAAATGTGTGGATGTGTGAGCATGCAGGTGTGTGGGTGCATAAGCGTGTGTGTGTGTGCACCCAGGTGCGTGTGTGCGTGCAGGTGTGTGATGTGTGTGGCACAAGACATTGGCTATATTTAGAAATGCGTAATCTCAGAGTTTCAGCGCTGACCTTGGGGGACCGCAGCTAGAAAGAGGTGGGTCCGGGACCAGAGTTCCTCTCTGACTTCATAGTCAGGTTGTGTCCTCTCTGCATGCGAAGACCACTGAAAGTGCACCCTGGGAGAGCAAGGGGTGGGTCCAGGCCACAAGGAGCCACTGTCGAGAGGTGGCAAGGGGACCTGGCCTCCTGGGCGTGGCAGAAGCCAAACTGTAGAGCCAGCGAACCAAGCGGGCGGTGCAGACCTCCGAACTTTCCTTTCTCACTTGCTGTGTCACACCCCAGCCCCAGCCAGTGTCGCCTCCTGCCACCCCCAGGCTCCAGGGTCCAGGGTGATTCTTCCAGCCACAGGGCCTCAATCCGAGTGACCTTTGTCCTGCCGTCTCCCTCCGGCTGTGACCTGAGGATCCGCAGCACCATGTCTCTGCCCCCAGAGCCCCGGCTCCAGCACTAACTGTGCCCACCGGGCATCCTTCCTGGCAGTAGTCCAGCACAGACCCCGAGGGCAGGGATGGCTTTGCAGACCCTCGTCCCCATGAGCCTGGCAGACCTCGGTCCTACTCCCACACAGGCGATGGTGCCCATGATGACAATGACAGGACCCACGCCCAGAGGGTGCAGTCTCCTGCCCCACGTGTCCCTGCGTCCCATGGCTTTTGCACCAGAGGTCAGAGTCACCCATAGTACGAAGGCATGTGGGCTCCAGAGCTCGGGGCTACACCCGCCTCACTGGCATTCGTCACTTCTGGTTTGCATTGTAATGATTTATGTGCGTGTCTTATCTCCACTTCCAGCAGCTTCCTTCACTATGTCCTTGTAGCTTCAGAGAAAGATACTTAGATTTCTTTTTGATAGGAGGGGGGCATTTGCAGAGTAGGCCAGTCGCTGAATCCAGGGCCTCGTGTCCCCTGAGGGTGTGACCCTAGGCCAGAACCCACTCCCACAGCTACCAGGCATGAGCGCCGTCCGCTCCTCCTGGATTTTATCACTGAGTACTTCCTGCCCCTGAGAACAAGGCCCAGGGGCTCGCGCTCACGTCCCCAGCACCTGTGGACGGGGCCTCAATCAGGTAAGAGTGGGTGGAAGGAAATAAGGCAGGTAGCGTCCTCTTCCAACGCCGTTATTTTTGGACCCGCTCAGTGTCATCACTTTGGACTAAATACACTGACCGTAAGAACTGGTCCTTCACAAGGGGAAAATCTGGTGGGTTTTCATTCTGGCTGAATTTTTCACTTTCTGTCAAGTCAACAAGTACAAACCCACAGGCTGGATAGGAGGCAATCTTTGTCATTCCTGTAGGGGCCCTGGGGGCCAAGGGCAGGCCGGCCCAAACCCCCCACTCGGGCATATTGCTGTTCTACCTAGAAGCTAATGAAGACCGGGCACTCGGACCCCCCTCTGCCCCCTGGAAGCAGGAAATACGTGTCCCAGGTGAGGGGAGCCCCCTGGTCGCCAGAAGGGCACGTTCCGGCCCGAGAAGGCCCGTGAATGACTGGCCCTGCCTATTCATACGCCCCGGCGAGAACCCCTTCAGGGACCCGTTCAGGACCACCCCGACCCCCCTTCCCCAAACCCGTTCAGGGCCCCGCACAAACTGAGCTTCCAAGGCTGAGTGCTCCCTGTCTGTCAGCCCCTCGAAGATTTACTGTCATAAACACTGCCTGCCTCGGTCACGTTCTGGGTCTTAAGTTCACTGCTGGGCCTCCCTGCACAAGGGGTAAGATTTTGGTACCCCTCCTGTTCGTCTGTCTCATGCCGGTTTAACCCTCCGTCCCGCTGGCAGACCCTAAGGGTGGAGAAGACTTTCTCCTTCCTATGTCCAGAGAGCCAACTTTTCTCGACCTGATTTAAGTCCCCTGGATTTTTATGTCATCTGAGAATTCACTCCTCGAGCAACATGGTAACTCAAGTGTGATGAGTTCCCCGGTAACATCTCCAGGCCTGGTTTCTCTGCCTCTGTCCACTCTCACATTCCCCTTGAGCCCCAGGCACCACTGTCTGTCGGAGCCTCTCCTGCGCCCTGTGCTGGTCTCCTTGGTTACAACAAACTGCCACACACTTGGTGGCTTCCAACAGCACGAATCTGTTCTCTAACCTCTGGGGTCCTAAGTCCAAAAGGAGCCCGTAGGGAATAAAATCAGGCTGCCTCACCACTGGGTCCTTCCGGGACTCCAGGGGAGAGTCTGTCCCTTGCTCTTTCCAGCTTCTGGGCACCTGCATTCCTTGGCTCGTGGTCACATCACTCCAGCCTCTGCTGCCATCGAAACCTCTGTCCCCCAGACTTTCCTGCCTGCGTCCCGTGAGGATCCTGGGATTGCTTCTTGCCATCTCCAGGTCGTGCACTCAGTCACGTCTGAAGAATCCCAGGTTCCAGGATTTGGACGTGACGTCGCTGGGGACACGGCAGTCCCCACTATGGCTCTAGAGGTGCTGGTGCCCAGAACCTTCCCGTGTCCTCTTGCAGACGACCCCAGTTATCACTTATCCCAGTTATCCAGCTGCAAATCTATGGCAACCACCCCCAGATGTGTCCCTCAGCACAGACTCCAGCCCAGGCCCCAAAGGCGCATTTGCAAACCCTACTAGCTCACAGCCTGTGTGTGCATCCCACACCCCAAATTCCGTGTCCGAACCTGAACCAGTCCTCTGTGGCTCATGCCTGATTCCCTCCTCCCCTGGCCTCCCAGGGTCAGCGACAGGATGTCCGGGAATCAGGCCAGCAGGCTGAGCCTGGCTGGCCTCCCTGCTCTGCCCAGGGAGCCCAGGACTCTCCTTCTGAAGAGGGCCCCCTTGTCCTTCCTCTACCAGGACTCTGATCATCCCAGACCATCAGGGTCTCTGTCGTGTTGATCTTGACATTCTCCTGCTGCAACCTCCTGACACACTGACATCCAGGTCACCTTGCCTAATGGCTTCAGACTTCAGTCTTGGCCCTCCTGGAGAAGCCGCGGGCCTGCTTGAGTAGGTCCTAAAGAAGAAGAAAGGAGAAAAGGAGAAAGAAGATGGTGTTCACATAGTAGGAACCCGAGAGACTTCCATGGGAAACAGAGTGTACATCTCCATTAAAGCACCCAGAACAAAGGTCATGACGGTGGTGTTATCGTTAGCGGGAGAGAACTGCTGCGGACACGTGCTGGGCTGAGCACGTTCGTGCCGAGATTGGCAGCCTAGGAGGAGGCCAAGCGCCGAAACCCTTCCTCCCTCACCTTCCAAAGGGAGCGGCGGGCACACAGGTCAGGTGCCTGTTCGGGCAGATCCGCCCGCGGATGGGGTGGGGGGGGCCCCGCCTCCTGCACGGATCCCCCCTTGGGTGGGGTGGGGGGCCCCGCCTCCCGCACGGGGACTCCTTGTTCACCCCACCCTGGGAGAGGCGCCCGTTCACCTTCCAGATGGAGGTAACGGCCCGCACCTGCCAGGCCTCAGCAGCCCACCGGACCACACGAAGGCCTCTGAAGGTCAAGGAGAGAGAGGAGAGAAGGGGATGCCAGCGTCATGAGGGGCTGATTGTAGCCGGCTTCTTCTTTCTCCACACGCTCACCCTCTTTGCCTTTCTTCCTGGCTCGGGGCCAGGGGCTCAGCCGCACGAGGGCCTGAAGGAGGGAACGAACGCTTGTTTCTGACGGCACAGGAGCCTGGCGCAAACCCGAGGGCACAGGGGCTGCTGCGGCTCCTGACGCTTGAGTGGGCACTGGAGCGTGAGAGGGTTTATAGGGCGGCAGCCGCGGCCCCGGGGAGCCAGAGCGTTAGTCTGGGAGGCAAGTCAGAGTCAGGGCTTCAGACCCAAGCTTGTGGGGCTCTGTCGCCGGCGTGGAGACTAGTCAGTGAGCCGTCAGACGCCAGAGGCTCCGGTAACAAGTTGCCCAAAGAGCAGCTCTCGTGGGCGTTGCCCCGATGGCGTGCGTGCTCTCCGTCGATTCTGCCGTTAGAATGAGGGTGCTCGCGGTCCTGGGCGTGGCGCTGCTGGTGGCCTGCTCACACCTCCTCTTCCCCTTCATCCGGACCGGCCAGGACCTCCTCTGGGGTGAGTGACAGATGAAATAGGGTCTCTTGACCTGAAGTTACCGTCCACAGTCACCGGGACAGGAAGCGTCACGGGGGACTTGGCACTCAGCTGGGGTCCTCTGTCCTCACACGGTCACGCTGGGGGTTAGCCTTCAGTGTACGAATTTTGAGGGGACATGAGCATTTAGACCATAGGACTTGTTAAACATTTCGAACATAAAATAAAATAAAATAAAATAAAATAAAATAAAATAAAATGGAAGTCTTGTCATTGGAAACAGCTGGTATATTTAAGTATTTTATCTTTTGTGAAACGCACAACTTAAAATAGGAAGATATTAGGAACTCACCACATCACTGATTAGGTAACAAAGTACTCAGAGTTTTCGGAATCAGCAGTGGTGTCTGGACAAGAGAGAAAGAAGGGCGGCCAGACCGACCTTGGAGGAGGTGAGGGGGTATGGGCCCGCTTGCTCCTGGCGCTCTGCTCCACGGCAGCTCTGCAGGGGGAGCTGGTGCCCGATTTGCGATGTGCGAATGGGGCCCCACGGGGTGACCTAGCCAGGACCCCACATTCGGGCCCAGGAGCCGCGAGCTTGTCGCCGCCTCCCGCGGACTTGGTGGAGAAACTGAAGGGGGCAGAGGGTGGCTGACCTCGAATGTGCTTCACCGTGGGGCGTGTCGTCCACAGGGAAGGGCCGAGACTCTGCTGTGACCCGCGCTGTGGAAGAGAGCAGGCGCATGGTGGACGAGGCCATCTACCACACCATGAAAAGGTGGGCTTTCCGGAGGGGGCGGGAGGGGAGCCGCCAGGTCGCCGGGAGAGGGCACGGGTCTGCCGGTTAATTTTCACCACCGGCCCAGCGTCTCCACACCTCAGGAGACCTTGCCTGTGCAAATCCACTTTCCTGGCTTCTCGGGCAAGAGCTGGAAAGACCCATATTCAGCGTCAGATTCTTCCTCCAGCACGTGGAGAAGCACAGTGACGTCCCCGGGACTCAGCGCTGCGGTCCTCGCAGTCCTGGGGGCCGGGGGCTTCTCCCTGGGGGGTGAGACTCAGCCTTTGGGGAGCAGGAGGCGGGGGAGCTGGGAGACCGGGGCCTGGGCGGGGCTGGCAAAGACACGCATTCGGTGCTGGATTAAGTCCACCCATCATTCTGGTTTAAGTAGTTAAGAAACACCTCGATTTTAAATATATAATTGACATCAACATCAAAGATATCGTGGTCTCAAACATTAGATGTTCATAAAACACAAAACAACTAAAAAGCAGGTTTTGAGGTTGACTAATAATTATATAAACTGTCAAAATACAGAATGTCACGAGGCATAGTTGATTCCTTTCCAAATATCTGTTTTTCCAGCCAGAAAAGTCCCCTGCTGTCCGTATTGATAGTGAACTAATTTTTACCTCTTTTCTAAAACCTTGAATGAAAGGGGGAAGAAAGAGAAAGCCCACTTCCCCTGCACTCATACTCTGGCGGCGTGTCTGAAACCGCGACAGCGGTTATGGGAATGGCCGTCAGTGGCCCAGCCAGACCCTGCTTGGAAACTGGCGGAGGCAACAGATCCCGCTGAAGTCAGTGTCTGCAGCCTAAAGAGGCCATGACGACCCCCTTGGGATATTTTATTGGAAAGATCTGCTTTTTGAGAACTTTCAAATAATGCTTTATTTGCCTACTCAAGCGGTGTGTCCTGAGGGGCTATGCTCTCCCTACTTAGCAAGGCCAGCCCTGTGCCGCTAGGGTTAGGAAGACGAATATCATCTCATGTCCACACTCCTTCTGGGGAGACACACACTTAATTCAGGGACGGGCACACTGATCATCAAAAAAGTATCGTGGTCGATTAGTGATAAAGAATCAGCTTTGGAGGAACCGAGACGGGGGCAGGTGCGGGGCAACCTGGGGCGGGGCGGGCGCTGGGTGCGGGCGGAGAGACAAGCCTCATTCTGGAGGGGGTGGTGCTGGGTGGTTGGTGCCCCTGAACTCATGCCCTTTGGGCTGGGGTGCACAGACCTGCCCCCAGCGGCCTCGCGGCTCCACTGCGGCCCCAACACTCCTGCCCTCCATTCACAAGCCTCTTCAGGCTAGAAATGCCAACATTTTCCCCCTGACGTATATTGTTTCTCAATTAGGGTTAATGAACTAAGGAGCCGTTAATTTGCTATTTGCTTACTAATCATAGAATGAATTATTGCATTTCAATAACTAATTAAGTTTCAACAAAAATCCCCCAATAATTGCATGGTCGCTTAATTATTTATTATTTATGAAACAATAACGTATAAAACCTGAGTTGAGGTAATTTCTCAGCGTATTTCATCCTGATCCTTGAAGAGCTTCTAAAGTACTCAGGCTAAGACCGTGGTTCATGTGCCATGTGAGCTCTGCCTCTTCTGTGAATTTTTCTAAAGCGAGAAGAATCCACCTGTGGGGTCCACGGTGGTCACTGGTAGGATCACATGCCTTTAATGTCCTCATTCCACAAAGTGCACAAGCCCAGTGACTGGGTTGCGAGAGTCACCCCGGCCGCCATGGGGTTGTCTTGTGGACCAGGGAGCAGCCTTGGCCCTGCTCATCCCGAAGCAGAGAGGGACACTCAGGGAAGCAGACAGACAGGCAGACGGAGGGCAGAGAAGGCAGAGGAGAAAGATCCAGAGTGGGAAGGACAGTAAAGAGAGTCAAGGAAGGAAGGAAGGTCCCATGAACTGACCAAGGGGCCCCCTTGCCCGGGACTAGGACCCCACCATCTCAGGTCTGTTACCACATGCGTTCTGGGCTGGGGCCCCACATACTCGGGGTTATGACCCCATGGACTCAAGGCTATGACCGTGCCTCCAGGGCTGGTTGACACATGAGTGTGGAACTTGGGGCTGGAGCCCACCAGTTGGGGACTGTCACCTGTGTACTGAAGGCTATGACCTCACATACTTTGGCTGTGACCCCACGTGCTCTGGCCGTGACCCCATGTGTTCTGGCTGTGACCCCACATACTCAGGGCTGTGACCCTTCATGCTCTAGCTATGACCCCCGTGCTCTGGCTGTGACCCCCGTCTTCTGGCTGTGAACCCCCCCATGCTCTGGCTGTGATCCCCCCTGCTCTGGCTGTGACCCCCCCATGCTCTGGCTGTGACCCCCGTGCTCGGGCTGTGACTCCCATGTTCTGCTGTGACCCCCCCCCCATGCTCTGGCTGTGACCCCCATGCTCTGGCTGTGACCCCCGTGTTCTGGCTGTGACCCCCGTGCTCTGGCTGTGATCCCCATACTCTGGCTGTGACCCCCGTACTCTGGCTGTGATCCCCGTGCTCGGGCTGTGATCCCCCTGTGCTCTGGCTGTGAGCCCCATGTTCTGGCTATGATCCCCCCCATGCTCTGGCTGTGGCCCCCTTGTTCTGGCTGTGATCCCCGTACTCTGGCTGTGACTCCCATGTTCTGCTATGACCCCCCCATGCTCTGGCTGTGACCCCCGTGTTCTGGCTGTGACCCCCGTGCTCTGGCTGTGACCCCCGTACTCTGGCTGTGATCCCCGTGCTCGGGCTGTGATCCCCCTGTGCTCTGGCTGTGAGCCCCATGTTCTGGCTATGACCCCCCCATGCTCTGGCTGTGGCCCCCTTGTTCTGGCTGTGATCCCCGTACTCTGGCTGTGACTCCCATGTTCTGCTATGACCCCCCCATGCTCTGGCTGTGACCCCCGTGTTCTGGCTGTGACCCCCGTGCTCTGGCTGTGACCCCCGTACTCTGGCTGTGATCCCCGTGCTCGGGCTGTGATCCCCCTGTGCTCTGGCTGTGAGCCCCATGTTCTGGCTATGACCCCCCCATGCTCTGGCTGTGGCCCCCTTGTTCTGGCTGTGATCCCCGTACTCTGGCTGTGACTCCCATGTTCTGCTGTGACCCCCCCATGCTCTGGCTGTGACCCCCGTGTTCTGGCTGTGACCCCCGTGTTCTGGCTGTGACCCCCCCCATGCTCTGGCTGTGATACCCCCCATGCTCTGGCTATGACCCCCGTGCTCGGGCTGTGATCCCCCTGTGCTCTGGCTGTGAGCCCAGATGGCTGGGGCCAAGGTGCTGCTGGGAAGTGGCCCAGGTGAGCGACGGGATGGTGAGCAGACAGGTGAGCCCAGAGGCACATGTCAGGGAGAACCTCGGCCGCCCCCCCCCCCCCGCCCCCTGAGCCTCCCAGGCAGGGTCCTGAATGCCCCCAGCGCCCAATGACTTGCCTTTAAGGGCTGATGACCGTTCCCTGGCGCTCCCAGGATGCGCTCCCAGGGCCCGCGTGCTCGCGGTGGGGAGCAAGTCCTCCTGTCCGTGACGCTTCAGCAGCAGGGGACCCATGGTGCTGGGAGGTGCTGGGTCCAGGAACGTGGACCCGAGGACCCCAACGCTCGTATTGGTGTAAATGGCACGATGCTGGGGCTCACGTCCCCGGGCGCTAAATCCTCCCAGGTTGGCCTTCGGGCCACTTCTGACACTCAGTTTGCCTGGAGAAGGTGCGCCCCGGGCGGCACGGCCTGGTCTGCGGTGTCCCTGGAGCCCATCCGCTGCGGACGCCGTGGCCTTTCCGGCTCCGTGGGGGAGGCTGAGGGAGCTTCCGACGCTCCGGGGGAACCAGGGCGACACCGGGAACCGGGATCCGACGCACAGCTGATGCTGAGCCCGTGAGAGCTCCCCAGATGTGAGCTCAAAATCAGGCATGTTTTGCTGCGAATAGAGGGTAGGTGTGCCGCCTCTTCATACGTACTACCTCACTCACCTCTAGAGCCGAGGCCGTCAACCTGCAGCCGTGGTCCGGGTGTGCACTGTGACCCCCGCGACCTCTCGGGGTGGCTACGGAGCGGAGGTGACAGGAGTGGAGGCGCCTCCTCAGGGAGCAGCCCAGGTGCCCAGAGGGGCACACGCCCGCAGGACAACTCGTGGTTGCCACCAGCCTGTCGTGGGCCCGGAATGGCCAGGCCCGCACGCAGGGTAGCCAGCTGGAGCCGGGGCCTCGCAGGGAACAGAGAATCCCCCCGGGGGGAGGGGGTCAGCAGGCAGACCCTGGTCACGGGAGTGGGCAGCACAGGCTGGCCTGGGTGCCTTGGGGGCCGGAGAAGCACAGCGGAGGCCCCCTGTGCTGGAGGCCGCACAGCCGGGCAGGGGTGACGTGCGTCCCCGAGGAGATCTCTGAGGACCCCCCGTCCGTGGGAAGCACACGAGGGCCTGCCGCCAGCCAGGGCAGGTCTGTGCGGGGCACGGGAGCCTGGCTGCACGAGGCTGGGGCCCAGGGGGCAGGGGCTGGCGTCCGGTCCTCGCTCCAAGCCGGGCCAGCCAGGTCTGGACGTGAGGACGTGTCTTGTCAACCTCACCAGAAGGGCTCCAAGGGCTTTGTCTCAGCTCTGTTGGTGAGCACTGGGCTCCCGTCACACGCGTGTGCGTGTGTGCATATGTGTGTGTACTGTGCTGGGCTCTGGGCTCCCATCGCACACGTGTGTGTGTGCATATGTGTATGTACTGTGCTGGGCTCTGTTGGTGAGCGCTGGGCTCCTGTCACACACGTGTGTGTGTGTGCATATGTGTGGCATGCGTCCGTACTCCCTCAGTGAAAGCCCACTTCTGGGAATCTGCGCGTGCTCCCCCAGGCCAGCCCGGAAAGTAACCACACCTTTGTCAGGGGTGAGGGCGTGTGTGTGCTGTGTGGACACAGTCTGGTCCTGGGATTCCACACGAGAAAATGTACATGGGGATCGGGGCTGGAACAGCGCAGCCAGGGGGTCAGCCGCAAGCACAGAGCAGCGTGTTAAAGTGCACTGTCCCCGTGAGCGGGCAGGTGCCCCGAGCGGGGACGGACCCAGGCTGGTGGGGGGCTGGATGCTGTTGGGTCCCAGGCTGGGGGCGCTGTTGGGTCCCAGCAGATGGGGTGGTCTCAACGGAGGCGCCTCAATCGTTCGGGGAACCCCTCCCATGGGATGGGAGGCGGTGTGACCGGTGCAAACTCCCGTGGGGTGCAGCTGCCTGCGTGGGCCCCTCCCGCGAGCAGACGGTGGGCACAGCCCTTTCCTCAGGTGGCCTCTCCAGGCCCGCCCACGCTGGAGGCCGCCTCCCCACCGCGGGCCGTGCCGGCGGTGTCTGTGACCTTGGAAGCCCGTGCTCCGGGCTGTGGCCTGGCCGGGCTGCCGGGGGTTTGCCCCTGGAAGGTTCTGCTCACCTGTTTGCTCAGAAAGGCAGTTAAGAGGCCCCTCTGCCTTTGTTCCGGACAGTTCTCCAAGGTCGTCCGCAGAGCGGCTAAGCCCTGGGAGAAACACCGCCTCCCCACACAAGCAGGAAAGCTTCGATCCCGTGGACGTAACAGGCAGGGCTCCTGGGGGGGCAGGGAGCCCATGTGGAGTAGGGTTCCCGGCCGAGGCTGCGAGGCCACCGCACCTCAAGGGCCGCCGTCCTCCCCGGGCATCTGGGAGCAGTGGAGTGCTCGTCTCCGAGGCCCATGCAGACACTGCCCCAAACCCCAGGGCTCAGTACGGCACTCGTGAGTCGGCAGACGGTCCTGTGCTTACAAGCCTGGCACGGCCCTCACTGCACCAGAGCCCAGGAGCCTGCGGGACGAAGTCCTTCCGCTCCAGGAAACCTCTGTCCTCACCGTCCCGGCTCGTTCACAGCTCACGTCCCCTGGTGGGCCTTCCTCTCTCTTTGGGCGGTGACGTTGGGTCCCCGAGCACTTCTCCTCGGTCGTCCTCACTCTGACTTCGTCCTCCCCTCGCAAGGACCTGGGGGGCACATGGCCCATGGGACAATCCAGGGAAACAACGTCATCTTACCATCGGCTGACCAGCAAGGCAGATTCTACCTGCAACCCAATCCCCTTTGCTATGCGGCCAGGTGTGTTCACAGGCTCTGAGGACTGGGGTGTGGACATCTTTGGAGGGCCCTTCTCCTGTCCACACAGAGTCTCAGGGGGGCCCAGAAAGCCTGGCACTGATACCATTGTGGCTGGGGGCTCGTGGCTGGGGCCAGGGTCCCTTCTCTGGGGCCAGAGTCCCATGTTTGCAGCTTGGTCCGGTGTCCACAACTAGGGTCCTGTCTGGGTCCAGGGTCCCCTGTCTGGGGCTGGGGGTCTTGTGTCTGGGGCTGGGGTTCCCGTGTCTGAGGCCAGAGTCCCCTGTCTGGGGCTGGGAGTCTTGTGTCTGGGGGCCAGGGTCCCCTGTCTGAGGCCAGGTTCCTGTGTCTGGGTCCAGGGTCCCCTGTCTGGGGCTGGGAGTCTTGTGTCTGGGGCCAGGATCCCCTGTCTGGGGCTGGGAGTCTTGTGCCTGGGGTTAGAGTCCCCTGTCTGGGGCTGGGGGTCCTGTGTCTGGGGCTGGGGTTCCCGTGTCTGGGGCCAGGGTCCCCTGTCTGGGGCTGGGAGTCTTGTGTCTGGGGCCAGGGTCCCCTGTCTGAGGCCAGGTTCCCCTGTCTGGGGCTGGGGCCAGGGTCCCCTGTCTGGAGCTGGGGGTCTTGTGTCTGGGGTCAGGGTCCCCTATCTGGGGCTGGGGCCAGGGTCCCCTGTCTGGGGCTGGGGGTCTTGTGTCTGGGGCTGGGGTTCCCGTGTCTGGAGCCAGAGTCCCCTGTCTGGGGCTGGGAGTCTTGTGTCTGGGGCCAGGGTCCCCTGTCTAGAGCCGGAGTCCCCTGTCTGGGGCTGGGGTTCCCATGTCTGGAGCCAGGGTCCCCTGTCTGTGGCTGGGAGTCTTGTATCTGGGGCCAGGGTCCCCTGTCTGGGGCTGGGATTCCATGTCTGGGGCCAGGGTCCCGTCTGGGGGTCTGTGCAGCTATGCAGGCCAGTGTCTCAGCTTCTATGAAAAGCTGGATCCCCTCAAGTGCATGATGCCATCATGTGGTTAAAAAACACACTGGCAGGTCTAAGCACAGCTTTTTTATATTAAAGTTACATGTCAGATACCTTTATGTGTGCGTTCGGGTATCTCTAACATACACGTTGCAGACGTGTGTGACTTTTGTGTCCCAATACCGGGTCCTTCTCTTGCTGGCTGTCGGCCTGAGGCCAGCTGCTCTGGTCTCATGGGCATAATTGCAGAATTTATCCCCTGCGTCTTTGTGAGGAATTACTGAGAAGAAAGTAGTACTTAGCACAGCGCCTGCCCCACTGTTTTCACCCAGGAAGCCCTGCCCATTTGTGCTTATTATTAACAAATGGAACACAGAGGTGGCCCACTGGATGGCAGCAAGGGGGACGACTGAGCGAGAATTTGGCTGTTTTTCGCCAAGGCCTCAGCGTCGGGCCTTCCTGCCAGCTCCTGCTTCCACCTGGGGCCTCATGATGCCACCCTGCAGGAGCCACCAGGCGAGGGCAGCTTCGGCACAGAGGCCAGCCCGGCCCCCCTGCTCCTGGGGCCCTGGCCCCCAGATGCCGTGGGCAGAGGGGCCGCACTGACCCCCTGTGGCCGGGGCTCCCGGGATGTGAGAGGCCAGGAAGGCCGGCTGCCGGCGACACCGATGGCACTTCGCGTTAGGGTGATTTCGGTTCGAGAACAAAGGGCGTGTGGCCGTGTCGTGCCCTGTGGCGGCTGATTCTTGGCCCCGGGACCTCGCAGGGTTGCAGGCACGCAGCGCGGCTCGCTCACCGGCTGGAACACGGCAAAGGCATCTCAGGATCTGGGGGAGAAGGTGTATCTCACACAGTGTCGCACAGGCCCTGTCCCCTGGCTGAGCCCTGAGTCCGGCGAGCGGCGTGTGTATCAGCCTGACCTGCAGCCCGCACAGTGCTGGCCGCGTGGTGCTCCACGGCGTCCGCTGAAGCCATCAGCGACGGCTGGTGAACACAGCCACGCAAGAGTAACCAACCCCGAGTCTCCTCTTGTGCGCAGAGACCTCAGCGAACGGGACAGCCCTTCTCCGTCACAGCTGCTGTCTTTTTCCAAGCTCCCCGAGCCAACCAGCCGCGCCGTCTCCCGAGCGGCTGAGATCATGGAAGCTTCCGTGCAGGCCGTGAAGACAAGAGTCTACGGGAAGCTCGGGCGATCTCAGCCTCCCACCGGTGAGCTCCCCGAGGTGCCCCCCACCAGGAGCCACGGCCCCTGAGGAGCAGACCCCAGGCTGGGCGGGGACTTCGAGGGTGCTTCTCACTCCGCTGCACACACATGGGGTCCCCGCTCGCTCCCAGGACTGACACTTGGCTCTTAAATAAACAGGCTCAGGCAGACATCACATTGTGTCTGCGCTGGCCTGGGAGGTCGCTGTTGCTCTGCCGTCCGAACTGAACCTGCCAAGGAGCTCAGCCTCCTGGGCGTCCCGCGTCATGGTGGAAGGAGTGTGGGGAGGTCCACAGACCTGGTCAGAACTCGGGGAGCTCCCAGGAGCTCAGGGGCCAGCAAGGACGGTGAGTCATTGCCTGTTACTGGTTCAGAGCCTTGGAGAACCAGGGTGCTCGACCCTGAACTGGGCACCACACTGGCTGCCGGCTTGCCCGGCTGTTGGCAGAACAAAATAGACTTGGGCTCAAGCCGCATCGGGTGAAAGCACCCCGCGGGTGCAGGGCCCTGCGCTGATGGCCGTCGTGACCACGGGCACATTTGTGAGCCCTGGGGTGGGCAACTAGAAGGCAGGATTTTTAAGAAACAAACTTACCCAGACTTTTCCAGTGTGGTGCGGTGAGCTACTGGGTCCCTTAATCCGAACTGGCCGTAGACACTTAACCCGAAGTGGTTAGTTAGTCTCTACAACAAGACAGGCTTGGCTGAGTCGGGACTCACCAGAATTCTCAGACAGTACACTTACCAGGTTCGACTGACTTCATGGCAGCCAAAGATTCTTCTGACGTGGTTTTGTGTCAAATCGTGGGACTGAGTGAGGGCTCTGAGGGCTGTAGGCCCCATCCCGTCCCCAGAGCCTTGCTCAGCCGCGGGGTGCAGGGGTATCAGGAGACGGGGCAGAGGGGTTTGGCCCAGGCCAACATACAGAACTGAAGAACCCATTAATTTAGGGAGTTTCCTATGGCTGCCATTGTCAACAGCGTGGACAGGTGTAGACGGTGTAGAACGTGGGAAAAGTAACTGAGGCCACGTGGCCCCTGGGACCTCGTCAGCACGCAGCGTCCACAGCTGCGTGCAGGCGCCCTGCTTCCCGCTCTTTGCGCACGCTGGTTCCGTCCGTCAGCGCAGCCACGATCGTGGTTCCGTGCGGCGGGCTTGGTCACGCTCCCCATGCCAGAGCGCTCCCTGTTCTGAAGGCTCTGTGCTCACGTCGTAAGCCGCACACGTTCCCGTCGGCTGGGCAGAAAGCGTGGTCGGAGGGTCACTGAGCCGCAGGGACTGCTCGGGGCACGTTGACGGTCAGGAAGCCGGTGTCATTTCTCCCCAGTTTACATTACAAGGGTGCATTCCTCCTTGTGTTTCTCTGCTGATTACCTCAGCTTCACGGGTGTGTGGTTAGTCAGCCTATTAAGGCGTTATCTTGAAGATTTGTATAAACCATCTTGGAGAAGTGGCCAGTGATCCCTTCTGCGAGCAGACAACAAAGCAGTCCTTGCTTTGATTTGTTCAATAAGCAGCAACAGAATTGGGGAGAAAGTGAGTAAATAAGGGACAGGTTTCTGGGCCCCTAATCTAGAAAGATTCGGGAGAAGGGATCCAGAAATCAGTGCTCAGAGAAAAGAAGGTTCTGTGGATGGACACAGGGACGCTGCGGGCACACCTGACCAGGGCAGGCTTGGAGGAGGGACAAGGACTGCGCTTGGCCGTCTTCCATCACCGCGAGGGTGTGACCGGCACGTCGGGGAGGTGACCCCACTAGGTGGCTTGTGTCTGGGGGCTTGGAGCTCTGACTGGCTTTCCTGAACGATCACAAAGCAAAAATAGGTTTTAATAGGCCACCTGCTGGCGGTGAGAGGCTCAAGGGGATTGTTGAGAGAGCGACTGGATTCACGGAGAAGGAAGCCCTCGCCCCAGCGCACAGCGTGGCTTCTGTGTGAGCCCGAACACAGGGGTCACAGACACCCTGAGAGTGTGGGACAGTGCCCGCCGCATCGGTAGGCTTGCCGTGACAAACGCGTTGCTGCTTCTCCTCAGATGTCCTACCGGAAGACGTGCTGAGCACCATCGCGAACCTGTCCGGATGCCTGCCTCACATGCTGCCCCCCACGTGTCCAGACACCTGCCTGGCAAACAAGTACAGGCTCATCACGGGCGCCTGCACCAACAGGTATTTCCTTCCGGTCTTCTCGGCTGGATTCCGACACGATGAGCGGCCCTCCTGAGGGAGGTGGCAGACCACCCGGGGTCGTCTCCGCCTCTGAGCGCCGGATCTCTCTACCCTCCACCACCTCACCTGCCCACCCGTCCACGGGTGTCCCCCGGACGCCACCCCCGTCCCATCTACCAGTGGCCCCTGAACCCGGCCCCCGTCCTGTCCACGGGTGTCCCCTGGACGCCCCCCACCCTGTCCACCGGTGTCCCCTGGACACCTGCCTGCAGGACCGGTGAGGGGACGCCCAGCCCCTGGACAGCAGGGCCCACAGGAGGGCGGGGGAGAGAGTGGCACACAAGCACGGGGGACAGTGGCGTGGAGGGGAGAGAGCAGGGGAGAGTGTGACGGGGCTGGGGAGGCCCAGGAGCCACGGGTTCAGCTGAGACCAGACCCCGGAAGCACGAGGGCCGAGGGCGGTTCCGTCAGGCCCAGACGCAGGGCTGGGTCACGGGAGAGCAGCCCGCTAGGCACCGGAGGGCAGCACCGCTGCCGCCTGGCCCCGGGGCGGGGGCTGGGAGAAAACGGCCGTCAGCCATGCGTCCGTTCATTCGTTCGTTGGCTGGTTCGTTCGTTCATTCCTTGTTTATTCAGAACACTTTGAGCGCCCAAAGAGCCGGGAGCTGTGACACATGCTGGGGGATGTGACAGCCTGGTCCTCGCAGCTGACAAATGAGGCCACGGGCCCCAGTGGGTCCGGCGTAAACAGGAACAGCTCCCATTTTTAATACATGAAGGAAAGGAAACGGGGACACCCACGTGGCTGGTCAGGCGGGGGCCGTGCACACGGGGCTGCTGTCGGAGGCAGAGGGTGATGCCCGTGACCCAAGCCATCAAGGACGACCAGATGCTCGGTGTCCCTCCCCGACTCTGCACGCCACTGAGGGCGTCCCTGGGCCCTCCCCCCGGTCCCCCCCCAGGAGGGCCTGGGCCTCTCGCCTCTGTCTCTGAGGCTCCTTCTGTGGAGGCAGGGCCCCCCTGGGGAGCCCTTGCCAGCTCCATCCGGGGGGTCTTGTCTGGCACCTCTCCTGGCGCACCTCTTTCCTCCGTGACACCCCGGCTCCTGCTGGTGCTGGCTTTGCCTGGGGTGCAGGCTGCGGAGGGCGGGAGCCTCCGTGACGCCCAGGCCGGTGAGTCCTCAGTGCACACGGGAGACACCGCTCATGGCTGCTCCGGGGTGCGTGTCTGTGCCGCAGAGACCAACACGCGTGTGCTCACACGGGCCCCGGGTCCCATCAGCTCCACAAGGCTTGTGCGGCCCCCCCGGGCGTGATGCACACTGGGGTGTTCACACCCGGGGAGTAAAGGCTTAGCAGCTATTTCTTTCTGATCCGTATTTTCTTAACTGGGAAAGCGTATTTTCCTTTTGGGTAGTTCTGGTTATTTCGCTGAGTTTCTACATCTTTTATCTCAAGTTTCGAAAGCAGCTTTGTTGTCAGCAGGAAGCCGGGACTGCTGTTCCTTCGAGGTTCGCCGGTGGTCAGACTTCCCTAGGAGGTGGCAGAGTTAAATCGCGGACGTGTTGGCCGTTACCAATGTCATGCTTCCCATTAGTCCTAAATTTCACCAGTGCTTCTTTCTGAGCTCTTGGGGTTGGCTTCCTGCTACGGTCTTTCCTCCACACTCAAACTCGGACACGCAGTGGGCGTTTTTGCTTCCCTTTTTCTTCCTTAACCAAGTCCCTTCTTATCCTATAGCTGCTGCCAGGCAGTGAACAGCGGTGCTCTGGGCCTACTGACGGCGGTGCGGTGGCCAGAGTGACCTGGGATTTAACCGTACAAATTCTAAGTCTCCACACAGTGGGTTTAAAAACTCTCCACTTGTACTGGTTTTCTTGCAGTGTAGACCTCACGTGTGTGGGGCGTGGCTTCTAACCTTCCTTTTCCCTCTGCTGAGAATATCCCAACTGCTGGGCTGCGTCACGCGAAATCAGCCAGCCCAAGTGGAGAAGGATGTCTACGGTCTCTCTTCTGTTGGTGTGACCTCATCGGTGCCACAAGCGTGTTGCTCACGAGGAATCGAGTGCACACCCGTTCACGTGGCCCTTCTCTGCTCTCAGCTGGTCCTCGGGCTCTGGCAGCCACCTGGGTTCCCCGTGTGTGGCGGTGTGGGCATGGGTGCTGCTTGTGTCTCCTACGGTAAATCCAAACGTGACACGTAGGACGTCAGAAATTCACACACCTGCTGTCCGGTTCTGGCTGCTGCGTGTAGCAGGACCACCTTGATGACTCTCGGAGGCAGTCCGGGCTCTATTTCTGTATCCATAAAATGGGAATGATACTGGCAGGGCTGATTTTGAGAGACGCGTTTCTAGAGGTCCCTGCATGCAGTCTACAAGCTCGAGGACAGTAGGTGTTGCCATGATTGTTACCATGAAATGACCGTTCCACATGTGACCAGTTGGCTCTGGCCGAGGGCACCAGCCACAGAGGGCCAGAAACATCCTTCAACGTGAATTTTCCCGAGAGCAGGGGGGAGGCCCCTACGATCAGGCAGCTGTGAAGAAGTATACTGCTTCTCAAGGTGACAGTGACACTCTTCACGGCTCAGGCTTGGTTAACGTCAAGTTAAAGATGACAGCCAGTAAACCTGGCCCTCAGCCTCTCTAACCATCCGGCAGAGGCGTGGAGATTGCAGACGACGTTTCCATCCACACGGTGACAGAGACACAGCCCGTTACTGGATTCGTCTGCTTAATTCCCAGGCCTGCCTGATGTGCGTCCTACACACGGACGTACAGAGAGGTTGGGATCAGGTTTGCAGGTCGTCATCCTACCAAAGGCTGGCATGCCAGTCTCCTTTACGTGGTAATTCTGCACCAAGCTTCATCCGTGGAGACTTTCTCTCCTCAAAACCCGTGAATTCATAGAGGAAACCATAAACTCTGAAGGCGAAACTTGACACATACATTGAAATTATAGGAAGAACCCCCAAACGTACCTAGGTTTAGTATATATTCTGGTGTATATATAATTCTCTGTATTAATTTGCCAAAAAAAGTTGTCAAAAACCAAATTAAGTGTCGGATCTGGCTTGCCAACATATGTGGCTATACGAACACCAGGCATCTGAAGACTCACGTCCCCAGGGCCCTTTTCTTCTGGCCATTTGCTTTGGGGTCATTTTCACACTCGCTTTTTCTTCTCCTTTGTGTTTGGGCCGAAGGCACGAAATTGCCCAGTGGAAGTGAAACCTTGAGGATCTCAGTGCAACTGAGGGAGCTGTTTGTGTCACCTTCACACCATCCTCTCCCTCAAACGCCTGCATTTATCTGCTTGAAACCAGCTGTTAGATGGGTCAGCGCCCGCGCTGTCCTCAGATCCTTTACTGATACTGACGCTTGAATCCAAACAAACCCGAAACGGAACAGCACCCCTGACAGGCACAGGCCACCCCCCGAGGCCCCATGGACGCTTGTTAGTCTTTAAGGAAAAGTAGACGGTGCTGGTGTTGGTTTCTTGATGAAATATCGAGGAACACAACGTGGGCACAGATGTCTCCACTATAAGTAAGGTCTCCAGAGTTTGGGGAACACATTGAGCGCGTACCAATTACGGAAAAGCCTGTTCCTCCGGGAGGGTTCAGTCGTGCCCCCTCCACTGCCCTTCTCTCACGCTCACGGGTCTTTGCTGCCGCCCATCAGGGAGCTCCAGCAGGGGCCCCTGCACCGCAGGCCGAGATGGTCATGCTTCCAGGCCGGCCGGCAGGGCACCAGGCCACATGGGGTGTGCAGGTCAAATGCACACCCTTGCTGAGTGTCCACAAAGGCACGTGAGTGCCCCCTGGGTGGTCGTAATAGCCCACAAGCTACTGAAATAGAAAAGTCACTCGGCACAAACATCGCAGCCTAAGCAGTTAACGTCTCATTCACATCTTCTTTCTGCCCATTGCTTCGCTGGATTATTTGTTTTTCGGGTGGGAGTTTGGTGAGTTCTTTATAGATTGTGGATACTAGCCCTTTGTCCAATATGCCATTTGCAAATATCTTTTCCCATTCCGTTGGTTGCCTTTTAGTTTTGTTGATTGTTTCCTTTGCAGTGCAGAAGCTTTTTATCTTCATGAGGTCCCAATAGTTCATTTTTGCTTTTAATTCCCGTGCCTTTGAAGATGTGTCAAATAAGAAATTGCTGCGGCTGAGGTCAGAGAGGTTTTTTCCTGCTTTCTGCTCTAGGGTTTTGATGGTTTCCTGTCTCACATTCAGGTCCTTTATCCATTTTGAGTTTATTTTTGTGAATGGTGTAAGAAAGTAGTCTAGTTTCATTCAGCATGTTGCTGTCCAGTTCTCCCAGCACCATTTGTTAAAGAGACTGTCTTTTTTCCATTGGATATTCTTTCCTGCTTTGTCGAAGATTAGTTGGCCATACTTTTGTGGGTCCAATTCTGGAGTCTCTATTCTATTCCATTGGTCTATGTGTCTGTTTTTGTGCCAATACCACGCTGTCTTGATGATTACAGCTTTGTAGTAGAGGCCAAAGTCTGGGATTGTGATGCTTCCCACTTTGGTTTTCTTCTTCAATATTACTTTGGCTATTGTGCCATTTGTCCACAAAGGCACGTGAGTGCCCCCTGGGTGGTCTTGATAGCCACAAATGGCTTTGTGGCTTTTGTGGTTCCATACAGTTTTTAGGATTTGACCAACAGGCACACGAAAAGATACTCAACGTCATTCCTCATCAGGGAAATACAAATCAAAGCCACACTGAGATACCACCTCACACCGGTCAGAGTGGCTAAAATGAACAAGTCAGGAGATTGTAGATTCTAGCGAGGATGTGGAGAAACGGGAACCCTCGTGCACTGTTGGTGGGAATGCAAACTGGTGCAGCCGCTCTGGAAAACAGTGTGGTTTCCTCAAAAAATTAAAAATAGAAATACCCTATGACCCAGCAATAGCACTGCTAGGAATTTACCCAAGGGACACAGGAGTGCTGATGCAGAGGGGCACTTATACCCCAATGTTTATAGTGGCACTCTCAACCATAGCCAAAGTATGGAAAGAGCCTAAATGTCCATCAACTGACGAATGGATAAAGAAGATGTGGTTTATGTATAGAATGGAATACTACTTGGCAATGAGAAAGAATGAAATCTGGCCATTTGTAGTAATGTGGATGGAACTGGAGGGTCTTATGCTAAGTGAAATAAATCAGGCAGAGAAGGACAGATATCATATGTTTTCACTCATATGCAGATCCTGAGAAACTTAACAGGGGGGAGGGGAAGGGGGGAAAAAGTTACAGAGAGAGAAGGAGGCAAACCATAAGAGACTCTTAAATACTGAGAATAAACCAAGGGTTGATGGGGGCTGGGAGAGAGGGGAAAGTGGGTGATGGGCATTGAGGAGGGCACCTGTTGGGATGAGCACTGGGTGTTGTATGGAAACCAATTTGACAATAAATTATAAAAAAAAAAAAAAATCTCATTTGTAACTGATTGAAAGAGCACCCCTCCAAGCCATTCTTCATGGGATTCCAGTAAAGAGAAACCAACTGTAACAAATCTGACACCTTATTGGAGCGCATACCAATCTCCCCACGCTGACTTATGGCAGCTAATTAAACACATTGCTGTCCCGTGTCGCTCTGCAAATTGAACCACTCCAGTGTGCTGGAGATCAACGAAGGACTGATAATCAAATTATCCCCACCCACTGTCCCTGCAGACACACAAAAGTGCCCATCCCGCCTCCTGCTAGGTGCTCCCGAGGGTTCCCGGGTAAGGCAGCCGCGATGCGATGGATGCAATAAAACCCTTTTCCCTAAGTCAGGAGCCATATGGCACCATCAGGAGAAGCTGTGTTCAGTCTGTCCTTCGAATGTGCTGACTCCACTGCCCAGATCAGAAACCACTCGCAGGAGCTCCCGGTTCTCTTCCCTCTTAGAGCATCGGAATCAGTCACATTTATGTCAGAATGATCCACATACATGATGTCCTTAATAATGATAATTGTGTCAGAACACAACTAATTTTTAAATACGTCTATTTCTCAACACTCCACAAACTAAAAAAACCACTCGGCGTGTCACGAGTCTCTTAGACTTTGCTACTTAGGTGCTCCAAGTGCCTACACATCGGATGCACGAAAGGATCGTTGAAGTCTAGTCCCAATGTTTGCCCACTCAGGTCCTTCTGCCGTGTGACCTCCTGAGCCAGACGCTTGCCTACTGCCTTCAAATGGCCACCTTGCTCATTTCTCTTGCAGAGAGCACCACAGGGCCACCCCAGATGCCAAGTGACCCCACGTGGATCTGGTTGGTAAATGCCAAGGGAGCATGAACAATTTTATACCCAAATTAGCCGTTAAAAAACAAAGAACAGATTTTTCTGTAACAGAAAATTCCCATTTCCTTTTGCTCTTTGAGCCAGTGTTTCCATTCTAATTCATCTATCACTTTTCCCCAGATGTAGGCTATCTCATGATTCGAAGCCTCACATTTGTTTCCGCAGAGACCATCCCAGGTGGGGAGCCTCCAACACAGCCCTGGCCAGGTGGCTGCCCCCCGCCTACGAAGACGGCATCAGCGAGGCCAGGGGGTGGAACCCCCACATCCTGTACAACGGCTTTCCGCTGCCCCCCGTACGTAGCTCACCGCGCTGTGTCCCCACGATGCTCCCCGGCCACCCGCCACCTCGGAGGAAGCCAGCCTGCTCAGGGCAGTGGGCTCGGAGAGTCCCCGTCCACCCTCACGACCCCTGTGCTCCAGGGCACAGAGAGACCCCAGTCACCAGCCAGGGAGCACAACAAGGCAGATTTAAGTTAAAGTTCCTCTAACTCTCTGCTCGTCACCTCATTTCAGTATTTGAAAGAAATCCTCTATGCATGGGCAGGGGAGGAGGTGTATTCAAAGATTCTTAAAGTTACGTAATTCACTCATTCATGCAAAACCATGGATGGTTGCCGCTTTAGTCCCAGAGGCAAATTATTTGCTAAGCAAACTCATATCCAATCCACTGATCAATGTGGTTAAAAAAATGGATATTTGACCCTCCATTTGACTACTTGCTTCCATGAACAAACCAATCTGCTTGGTCCTGTCCTGTATGTGACAGTGGAATTCTCCAGAAACATAAAAGGGACGCCCTGTTTAGTGTGAGAAGTCAGGATCTGACCATGCCAGCTTGGGGACCGCCACCCCGTCCCCAGGCTCCCCTACGGAAACCAACAGCTTCCCTGGGAGGTCTTCCGTTGGCCGACAGGCAGGAGGACAGGAGCCGCCTGGTGTCAGAGCCGCACCGTGGGCTCCCTGTGGTTGGCACAGGCCCCTCTGGGTGTGCTAACCCGTACTTTTCTCTAGGTCACTTGCAGCCTCCATTCAGCTGCCTGGGTAATGAGGTAATAACACCTTTCCTGTCCTGCACTAGCTGCCAGACCTGTCGGAGCCCTGAGGCTTTCTGAACTCTCAGTGTTAAGGGCAACCCCGCCAGAATTATACAGCTACTCAGGTCAGAGCTCAGGTACCTTTAATGGGATGTATTAGTTTCCTGCTGCTGCTGTAACAAGTTAGCACAATTTTAGTGGCTTAAACTACGAAAAGTTACAGAAGTCTGACATGGGTCTCACTGGCCTCCAATCCAGGTGTGGGCTGGGCTTCATTCCTCCTGGAGGCTGGGGATCCGCTTCTTGGCCCCCTGGCTGCCAGGGACACTGCCTCCTTGGCTCTTGCCCCCCAAAAGCTGCATCCCCTCTGCTTACAGTCAGGAGAAGCTCTCCGATTTTAAGAACCATGTGATTGCATCGGATCCACTTGGAAACCCAGGGTAGCCCCCTGTCTTGAGGTCCTTAGAGTAATCACATCCACAAAGGTGTCAAGGCCTGGGGAACAGCCCTCCGCGGCCCTGTCCTCTGAGTCATGACCTCTGTCACACCAATGGCTAGATGTGTAATAAATTACCTAATTTAATCCCCACAATGATCCTGAAATATCAACATTTCATACTCACATACAGATAATGAAACTAAGACCCAGGGCAGTTAACTAAGGCCCCCCAATCACCACAAACCAATGCATTATGCTGAGGGCAGCCTGGATGTGTCCACCCACCCTAATGCCACAGACTCGAACTTCTGAGCGCCAGCCATCCGTGAATGGGCGCAGCCTCCTGTCCTGTGAACGAGCACGGCCCTATGACCCTCAGGGTCCCCCAGTGTCCTCTTTCTCTGCCGATGGCCTTCCCACATGACAAGCTGGTCTCTTTCGCCCAGGTCCGGGAGGTGACAAGGCAAGTTATTCGAGTTTCCAACGAGGCCGTCACGGAAGATGACCAATATTCTGATCTCCTGATGGTGTGGGGCCAATATATTGATCACGACATCGCATTCACCCCTCAGAGCACCAGGAAAGTTGCATCTGAGGGAGAAGCTGATTGCCAGTTGACCTGCAAAAACCAAGACCCGTGTTTTCCCATACAGGTACAATTTTAAACTTCTTCACATTGGTTACAAAAGTAATAGATGTCGTTTAAAAAATCAAACAGAAGTGTAAAATGAAAGGTCAAAACCTATGGATGCGGCCAGAAATTGCCTGTGAGTGTATGTACATAACGTGTCCTTATGTGCGTACAGGAGCCTCACGCACAGCTCGTGTGTCGCACTACGTGCGTTGCTCCCAACTTGGTGTGGGTCTCCGAGCAGTAGTTATAGTTCTCCCCGTGTCATTAAGTGGACAGAAACGTGATTGTTTTAAGACTTCGACAGTCCTGCAGTGTGCGTCATAACTTACTAACGATTAGCTTCTTCATGAGCATTTAGGTGGTTTTAAGCTTTGTTGTTTTAAAATGCTGTCGCAAATAACAAAGCGGGCGCACACCTGGATGTAGAGCCTGGGGCATGCATGCACACCTAGCGGGCACGTCGGCAGGGCTAACGGTGCAGAGCTGGGGGAGCACAGAATGCCTCCACAGATACTGCAAATCTGGTCTCTGTAAATATTGTGCTAATTTCCTCTCTTACTAGCAAGGGAAGAGACAGTGCAGGTAAGGGTTTAATCACTTCTCTTTGGAAAACATCCTCAAAGGTCGGGGGTAGGAGGAGCACTTTCTACCCAAGAGCAGACTGTCTGGGCCACGTCCCCTAGGTACCACACACCTTCCTGGAGCAGCCACTCCGGGCCACGCTGTGCCCGAGCTTGGTGGGAGGTCCAGATAAGAGAACCAGAAGTTTGGACCCTTTGGGCGTCTGCAGAGGAGGCCCCAACAGGCCAGGCATCTAAACAAAACAGACCAAAAGGAAAGATTGTGGAGAAGGGGTGAAAGGGCACCATGGGGACTGCACCAATCACAGCTAAGGAAACTCCAGCCTCCTCCGAATGTCCTGACCCTTGGCAGGAAGGGGGAGCTGGAGGGGGACAAGTGGGCGGGGCAGGAGACAGGAGTGGGCGGGGCAGACAGCAGCACCGGTGCCCTAGGGTCCCGGCCCCCCGAAAGCTTTCAGGGTGTCTGCAGAGGCCCAGTGACCCGGTCTCCCCTTTCCCGGCAGCTACCCACCAACGGCTCGGGGACCTCAGGCCGGTCCTGTTTGCCATTTTACCGCTCCTCCGCGGCCTGTGGCACCGGTATCCAAGGCGCCTTCTTTGGCAACCTGACCTCGGCGAACCCGCGACAGCAGATGAACGGGCTGACCTCTTTCCTGGACGCGTCCACCGTGTACGGCAGCTCCCCGGCCTTGGAGAAGCAGCTGCGCAACTGGACCAGTGCGGAGGGGCTGCTCCGGGTCAACACGCGCCACTGGGACGCCGGCCGCGCCTACCTGCCCTTCGCGCGGCCGCCTGGGCCCACGGGCTGCGCGCCCGAGCCCGGGACCCGCGGGACGGCCCAGGCGCCTTGCTTCCTGGCCGGGGACGGCCGTGCCAGCGAGGTCCCCGCCCTGACGGCCCTGCACACACTGTGGCTGCGGGAGCACAACCGCCTGGCCGTGGCGCTCAAGGCCCTCAACGCGCACTGGAGCGCGAACACCGCCTACCAGGAGGCGCGCAAGGTGGTGGGCGCCTTGCACCAGGTGTGAGAGGTCACTGGGACGCCCTGTGCTAGCGTGAGCAACGGGAGCTGGGCGGGAGACGGGGAGCACGGGAGCCCCGTGGTTCAGGAGTAGAGCTCCGGAAGGAGCTGCGTGCTTGTGTAAGCGGGGGTGAACCCCGTGGTGCGGGGAGGGGTGGGGGGTAGAGGGCGGGAGCCCGTTGGTTCAGGAGTAGAGCTCCAGAAGGAGCTGCGTGCTTGTGTAAGCGGAGGGAGCCCCGTGGTGCGGGAAGGGGTGGGGGGTAGAGGGCGGGAGCCCCGTGGTGCAGGAGTAGAGCTCCGGAAGGAGCTGCGTGCTTGTGTAAGCGGGGGTGAACCCCGTGGTGCGGGGAGGGGTAGGGGGTAGAGGGCGGGAGCCCCGTGGTGCAGGAGTAGAGCTCCGGAAGGAGCTGCGTGCTTGTGTAAGCGGAGGGAGCCCCGTGGTGCGGGAAGGCGTGGGGGGTAGAGGGCGGGAGCCCCGTGGTGCAGGAGTAGAGCTCCGGAAGGAGCTGCGTGCTTGTGCAAGCTGGGGGAGCCCCATGGTGCGGGGAGGGGTAGGGGGTAGAGGGCGGGAGCCCGTTGGTGCAGGAGTAGAGCTCCGGAAGGAGCTGCGTGCTTGTGTAAGGGGGGGGGGGGGGGGTGGGAAGCCCCGTGGTGCGGGGGCGGGGGGTAGAGGGCGGGAGCCCCCTGGTGCAGGGGGCGGGGTAAGAGCGCGGGAGACCCGGTGCTGTGGGGGTGGTGCTGGAGGGTGGAGCCGGTCGTGGGAACCTGATGCCCACGCTTACGTGGACCCGCACGCGGTGGAGGGCAGCTCACCTCCAAGTCACATTCACGATTCACAGAGGGGAACACGCAGTCGGCGAAATAAAAGAAGTGATAACCACGTAGGGCCTGTGAAGGGGCGTTTAGGCAGATTTGGAGGACGGCAATGTAATGTGACCCGGAAACCCGCCCCCGTCTTATGGCAAAGTCAAACAGCCCGTCAGACACGCTCTCACCTTGAACAAAGTGGCCTCCGACGCAGGCGCAGTCTAGCAGTTCTCAGACAGGGTCCCGTCGGGGGCGTCCCGGCCCCCGCTCTGCCATGGCGCGTGTCCCCTTGTTTTCTGTGTCGTGTCGTGTCTGTGCCCCTTCCCCGAACGCACGCTCCGCGGGGACAGACGGTGTGTTTCCCAGCTGTCCCGTATGAGCAGGGGTCCAGGTCCAAGGGCAAGAACGAAGCAGAGCCCCGCCCATCACCCCGGAGCCCCTCCCTGCGGCTGCCCAGGACGTTACAACGTTTCTGAGGCTCACATTTCACTTTCAAATTTCCTTCTGTTTTCTTCAGTCAATAGCTTTTCTTCGGGGTTTTTGCAAATGCCTTGGAAACCTTAAAATAATGATAGGTTGCATTGAAAGAGTTGGTAAAACCCTTGCAGGGGCATGGGCTGCGTCCTGGGGGCCCCTCAGCCCCGGGACAGACAGCCCTGTGCAGGGTGGGGGGGGGGGCGTGTGCCCTGCCCCAGGTCGAGGAAGGGGCTCCCACGAGGGGAACCTACAGGTGTAGAACAAACAAACAAAAACCTTGTGGAGAAGTCACTTTGAGGCCTTACTGCAGGGCAGGGCGAGCTGAGACCTGGTCCATCAGGGGGCTGCACCTGTCTCTCCGCTGGGTCCCGTGATCATGAAGGGCACCTGGGGAGGGTCACAGGCCGCGTCAGTCCTGTCCCCTTAGACAGAGCGATGCATCTTCCAGGTTGGACCAAATTAGGACGAGGCCTCATTTACAAAACCCACACACGGGTTTGGCTCCTGTGGCGACCCCTGCCGGCCCCTTGCCTTCGTGCTTCTGTTACAACGAACTAACGACCTGACAGACACAATTCAGGGGGGGAAGGAGCGACAGGGTGTTTCTCTCGGCCTAAATTTTAACCGGCGAGAGCCCTTCAATCCCACGTAGCCCTCGGCTTGCGCGCCATTTCCTTCCCGCTTCCGCACAGGGAGTCGCAGCGCCCCGGACCCTCTCTGTAAGTAACGTGTCTGCCACGTGGACACCACACCGCACACCCAGCACAGAAAACCATGGCTGTTTCCTGTTCTCACGGAAACTCCACGAAAGAGGTTCTCCAGATAAGGAAGCCAGTCCAGAGAGGCCCCCGGCCCTCCCAGAGTAGCGCAACTAAGAAGGAGGAGGTGGGATTCGAACTCCCGGCTCTGAATCCTGAGCCTCTGGTCTCAGGTTCCGCAAAACGCCTGGACTTCTGACTTGCGCTCTGAGTTCAGGCGTCGCCGGAGTGCCCACGGGTGAAGCGTGGTGCAGTGCCACAGCCCTTGTGTCTGCGTGGTGTGCAGCCACGTTTTGTGTGGCCTTCCCTGCGGGGTGTCTGGGGGTGTCGCTGACACGCGCCCCGTCCCGTAAATGCCAGAGCTGTGAGGTCGCTACTCGCATCCGTTCAGCTGGTTACCTGTTCCCTTGCCTGGATGGCACGTCCCTCCTGGAACACCTCTGCCCCCGGGCATGTGCAGGAGGAAGTCCTCCCCTGTCTCTGGACGTGGCCCCGGTCTGGCCCCCGGGCCCTGCTGGAGGCGCCCCGCTCAGAAACTCCTGTTTTCCCTTCTCCGTAGATCATCACCATGCGAGACTACATCCCCAAAGTCCTGGGCCCCGAGGCCTTCCAGCAGCACGTGGGCCCCTATGAGGGCTATGACCCCACCGTGGACCCCACCGTGTCCAACGTGTTTTCCACGGCCGCCTTCCGCTTCGGCCACGCCACAGTGCACCCGCTGGTGCGGCGGCTGGACGCCAGCTTCCGGGAGCACCCCGCGCTCCCCCCGCTGCGGCTGCAGGACGCCTTCTTCAGCCCCTGGAGGGTCCTCAAGGAAGGTGCGCCCCCTCCCGCAGGCTCCCCGGCACAGGCGCCCACAAACCCGTGGTGACGGCAGGCTTTCCGCTCCTAGCACATTTGGCCGAATTCTGTGTGGTTATCGGCCTTTGCGGGGAAAGTCAACACCTCGAAGCTTTTTAAAGGCTCCACCGCTCATCAGAAAACCTCCTCCTGGATTCTGAAGCTCTTCAGAGTCCGCAGGGTGGCCACCTGAGGTGCAGCCCCCCTCCACCTAGTGTTTCAAAGCTCGTGTAGAAACCTCGTTAGCACACGTTCGTTACAAGCAACACCGTCCTCACTGGTGCACAACGTGAGAACGTCAGGACTGCCGGTTCCTTCTCTGGGTCCCCTTTGGGCCTGCAGCCTGCCCTCTACGCTCACCAGTCAGTCCTCCTGGGGGGCCCGGCCAGGTGCTGACCCACCCACACGGCAGAACCCAAGCAGTACTGGGAAGCCCTCGGAGTCACGTGAAGGGAATTCGAGAACCTGAAGGGCTCATCCGTTAAGAACAAGCAGAGCTGGCCGTCGGAGATGCCGTGGTTTTCCCAGGACTCATGAGACAATCTCGGCCTCTTCCGTGTATTTTACAGGCGGGTTGGACCCCCTCGTGAGGGGCCTTCTCTCGAGACCAGCCAAGCTGCAGGTACAGGACCAGCTGATGAACGAGGAGCTGACAGAGAGGCTGTTTGTGCTGGGGAGCTCGGGCATGCTGGACCTGGCGTCCATCAACCTGCAGCGGGGCCGGGACCACGGCCTGCCAGGTCTGCCTGCTGCCGGCTCCTCCCCGGGCTCCTCGTTGGGCTCCTCCCCGGGCTCCTCCCCCGACTCTCCTTGGGCTCCTCCCTGGGCTCCTCCTTGGGCTCACCTCCTCAGACTCATTTCCCCAGGCTCCTCCCCGGACTCTCCTTGGGCTCCTCCCCCGACTCTCCTTGGGCTCTTCCCTGGGTTCCTCCTTGGGCTCACCTCCCCAGACTCACTTCCCCGGGCTCCTCCCTGGCTCACCTCCCACCTGGGCCTGTCTTCTCAGAAGTACATGCGTTGCCAACCTTTTTCCAGTCTCTAAGAAATGGGCTTTCCAGGCACCCTCATTCATCCACTGGGAGCTCATTCAGCTTGCTCAGAGGACAGGCCCGCAGGGCGCCCGGGGCCTCCCAGTGGGGCAGGAGCAGGGGGTTTAAAAAGAGGAAGAGGGAGATGGTCTGGCCTCCCAGCAGCCCACACGAGGCACAGCTGCAAGGGAGTCAGAGGCGGCTGTCCTGCCCGCCCCCTCCCTGTCACCGTCCCAATCAACACACAGCCTTCTGCTGCCTCCAGCCTGTCTCACCCCAGCAGTCTGATTCCCTGGCCACTGTGTGGGTGGGAACCCTCTTCCCGGGAGGCTCCTAGCTCCCCACCCCCACCTGCCGTGCCCACTCAGGCCCCTTACCTGTCCCAACCCTCGCCGCCCCAGCCCTGAGACCCTCTGGGATGCCCTCCATGGCCTTTCCTCTGGGGTGCCCATAGTTGGGCTGTCTGGCCAGCCTTTGGTAGCCACGCAAGGCCCCTGCTGCCTGCCACCCAGTCTCTGTGTGTAGACACGCCTCCCCTGGTGCCTGGGGAGCCCCTCCGGGTCAGGGGCTACGCCTCACGTGTCCCCTCTCTGCGTGTGTTGGGGACTCACAGACCGGCCGTGGGAAACCAGGCCTGCCTGCTCAGAGCCCCCCACACGTGTCCCCTCTTACCTCCCCCTCAAAGGCCAGGGAGGTGAGTTATGATCACAGTAAAACGTGGCGTCTGGGGTCTGGCATTGTTGTGCCTCCCACTGGGTTTATGAACTAACCCTTCAGGAAGGCCCCGACGTCGGTGCCAGAACATTCCGGCACGTCAGGTGGTGGGGTGGGTTCTCTGTAGCCAGGCGTCCTGGACGGGACCGGCGAGCGGTGGCTGCGGTGAGGCAGGCGGGGCGGATGCTACAGCCCCTCCCCCTGCAGGCTACAACGCGTGGAGGCGGTTCTGCGGCCTGCCAGCACTGGAGACCCGCGCCCACCTGCGCACGGCCACTGCCAACGCCAGCATCGTGGGCCGGATGATGGACCTGTATGGTCACCCGGACAACATCGACGTCTGGCTGGGCGGCTTGGCGGAGACCTTCCTCCCCCGGGCGCGCACGGGGCCGCTGTTCGCCTGCCTCATCGGGAGACAGATGAAGGCCCTGAGGGACGGAGACCGGTGGGTGCACCCGACCGGGCCCTCGTGCGGGAGGCGGCCCCGGGTCACCCCAGACGGGGCTCATGCAGGCCAGCACCCTGTGAGCTGCCGCGGATGCGTCCCAACCGCCCGGCCTCACGTGTGAGCAGGTTTCGCGTGGAGAGCGCGTGTTTCTGGCGCCAGAAGCCCGCCGTGGGGTGTTCTCTGACACGTCTGCCCAGTGGGGCAGACGGACGCTAACCCGGGCCTGAGGCACAGGCCCGCGAGGGCGCCCTCTGAAGGCTCAGCCTCGGCCCGGGCCCCGCGAGGACCCCGAGGGTCCTGGTTCTGGGCCCGGCATGGCGGGCGTGAGGAGTCTGGAAGCACGCGGACCGCAACGGCAGCCCGGTCCCAGGCCCTCTCCTCTCGCGCAGGTTCTGGTGGGAGAGCAGCGGGGTGTTCACGGAGGCCCAGCGGCACCAGCTGGCCAGGCATTCCCTGTCCCGGGTCATCTGTGACAACACGGGTCTCCCCAGCGTGCCCCCTGACGCCTTCCTGGTCGGAAGATTCCCGAGGGACTTTGAGTCGTGCGAGAACATTCCAGGCCTGAACCTGGATGCGTGGAGGGAGGTCCTTCCTCAAGGTGACGTAAAGCCCTTCTTAACTTCTGTCGTGGCACATGCATTATTTGCAAGGATGGGGGAGGTGGGCGCCCCACACGTGAGCTGCACATGGGACCCTCGAGTCGGGGTGGGCAGGCGGACAGGTGAGCGCATGGGCCTCGGGGGCACAAGTGTCCGCTGGGCCTCAGTGGTGCCGTCTGCAGAGCTCTGCCCAGTGCCAAGAAGCTGCATGGGCCGCTGGGCTGTGGCAGAAATGTCTCTGGCTGGAAGGTGGGAGGTGAGGGGGGTCAGGGGGGTGAGGGGTGAGGGGGTGAGGAGGAGGCAGGAGGTGAGAGCCCTGAGAGGCGCCAGGGGACAGGAAGGCTGGGTAGGCCTCCCAGGGAGGGGTTGATGCAGGAGGAAGGTGTGGGCACAGCGTCCTGGACGCCATCGCTGTGTCTGGTGACCAGGGAGCAGCGTGTCGAGGGGCAGCAGAGCCTGGGGGGGGGACCTGGCCCGGAGCCGGCGTCCTGAGGCGGGTGGGCTTGGCTCTGAAGCCAGTGCTCCTGGCCGTGCGCGGCTGGACCAACCCGTGGGACGTGGGGTCCGAGTGGCGGGCGGAGGCGGGGCGGAGCCGGCAGTGAGCGCTGAGGGCACCCGCCTTCCGTCCCTGTGCAGGTGACGCGTGTGGCCTCCAGGGCGGAGTGGACAACGGGGACTGGGCGCTGTGCGGCGAGCCCGGGCAGCGCGTGCTGGTGTTTTCCTGCCACCACGGGTTTCGGCTGCACGGCCCGGAGCAGGTGGCCTGCTCCCCCCGGGGCGGGCGCTTCCAGCCCCCCGTGTGCAGAGGTCAGTGCTCCTCAGCCCCCGCCTCACCCCCAAATCTGTGCCCGTCAGACCGGGAGTAAGCACAAGTGTGGCTCCTGGAAAGGCGCCTCTGAGCATAACGACCCTCCCAGGTGGCGGGGAAATAAAGCGTCTCCTGGGTGGGGGTGCCCTCGTGGACCGCTTTCTAGATGCGTCGCGACCGTCACGTCGGCACGCGGGTATTAGGGACAAGTCAATGACTCACGGGAGAAGGTTCTAGAGCCACATTCTCGAGTGAAACTTGAAGGAGGGAGGTGCCTCCTCTCGGAACGCCCTGGGACACACTTGTCGCCCGGCTTGCGCACCTGGGCATGTGGGCGCCCCCAGGTCACCTCCCATCCGTTCGTCCAGCCTGGCTGCTGGCAGCGGTGCGGGGGGAGGGGCGCGAGCGCAGGTGAGGGTCCCCGAGCGGCCCTGCGGAGGAGCGGGCAGAATGGCCGTCTGCAGCGGATGCCTGTGTGTGGGTCCCTGAGGCCGGGGACTCCTGGTGACCGCAGGCCCGCTGGCTGAGAAGTGACCCACAAACCGTGCGTGCACCCCACCGGGCCGCGGCGGCCGGGGAAGCGATGCCGGAGGCACGCAGGCTCCGCTCATCGGCCCACGACCTTGGCCACGACTGCCCTGGGAGGAGCCTGGCGACAGGCAGGGAGCTGCTGACGGCCCAGCGGGCACAGGGGTGCAGCCACGCAGGAGTTTCAGTTCAGGAAGAGGAAAGCGTTCTGGAGGTGGATGGAGGCCGCGAGAGCGAGCTTACGGCCACGGAAACGCTCGGCTAGAAGTGGTTCACGTTGCGGACGTTTTACCTCGGTGACGAAGATGCGGCTCCGGTCTCGGAGGCCAGCGGTGTCTTGTCCCGGAGGGCTGCGGTGGTCACACAAGAGAGACTGACGGAGACCGTGAGCGCCAAGGCCAGGCTGCAGTGCGGCCCTGTGCACCTGCTTGGCGAGGGCCGGGGTCTGGGAGGGGCTGCGATCTGGGAGGGGTCGGGGTCCCCGGAGGGGCCCGGTGGCTGGCCCCAGAGTCGTGTCCAGGGAGAGCCCTGAGGAGCAGTCGCCAGAACAGGAGCAACCAGGTGAGACCCTGCCGGCTCGGGGGAGCGTATCGCCAGGCCCAGGGCTGGACCGGAAAACCCCCGTGCCCAGATTTGCACGAGCAGGGCGTGAGCGGCGAGGCTGGAGGACACCCCGCGCCTCATCGGACGTGGTCGGGGGGGAAGCCAGAGCTTTGCCCTCGAGGTTCACAGGAACCCACGGTGCCGTGGGTTACACCCTTTTTGCCTAAATACCTAGACGTTTTACGTGTGGATTCAGGCGGATGTTAGCCCTCGTGACCCCAGAGCTCTATTCCTGACGTCCCGCCTCACACCCATCGGGTGTTTCTTCTTCCTTAATCAGCCGTCTGCCCGGCGCATGCCTGGCTCGTGCTGACCCCTAGCAGTGAACGTCACTCGGTTCTGAACCCCGGTGGGGTGAACCCGGCAGCCTTCGGGGGGCGTGGCCCGCCGTGTGGACACAATTCCTGGCTCACGGTCGCCCCCGGGCGCCCAGAGCTCCCGAGTCTGGACCTACCTGCCCGGATACCAAGACCCTGGTCGGGCGGGGCGGCTCTCAGAAGCCTGCTCCCGGTCTAATGATCCTGCCCCCCGCTGGCCCGCGCCCCCGCTCACCCTGCCTGGGCCGCCTCAGTAGCTTTGTCATCTGCCCCCAGACCAAGGGCTTCTGTGACTCCGCGTTTGCAGAGGCGACCTGACCGAGGGGGGTCACCCGTCTCCGTGGCTTCTCCGTTCCGGTTAGTCACAGGCACAGCGAAAGCACAGGCAGATGCCCAGCGTTACCAACATAGCGAGTCCAGAGCCGGCGGGTTGGATTTTGGTGCATCCACACCGGGAACTCTCGTGCTGAATAAATTAGCAGTGTGTCCACTGACGTGAGATACTGTCCACAGATTCACCCGGTGAGATGCACATCACAGAGCAGCTGCACAGTGGGAACCCGCTTGGGGCGAGAGGAGCCTGTTTGCAAATACTTCCAATGCCTTCGTGAAGACGACGACTCATTAATCTCGGTTTCAAACTTGGCACAGTGAGACCGGACGAGGAAGGAGAGGGTGTTAACCTTTTATTTACACGACCTGTGTTTTGTCCTCCTGCGTTAACAATTAAGATACAACATCTTTAAACAAATTCCGGAAAACTCGACGCGGTGCAGCCAGTGGTAGAAATGTGCTATTTCTGTACGTGGTGTTTTTCACCTGATCTGTGCCCTGCACTGTGAGTTTCTAAGTCAAGGAAAAAACAGCCTTTGAACACAGTGCAGAGAGTGCTTTTCCTCGTGGGGTGAACTGATGTGAACGTCAGAGCCACCTCTGTCCTCGGTGAACCACGGCGGCCACGGCTGCAGGGAGGAAAGAAAGGCTTTCCTGAGGATGCGGTGCCCGGGTCAGACGAGACACGCACTCTCCTCGCCACTCAGCCCTACTTTTCCACCGGCCCATCCACACGAAAGGCTGGTGGAAAAAGCGAACCTAGAAATTAACTGCAATGAGACTCTCGTGAGGGCTTCGAAGTCGGGAATCAAAGTGGATAAAACGCGGGGTGTCTGTGGCCCTTTGCTCTGTTGTTGCCCAGAGGGTGTGTGATCCATGAATACGAACCGTGGCTCCTGTGTCTACTGGACAGGGAGCCCCGGGTCAGCACCCTGAGCTCGGGAGGGGGAGACGCACCTGGGCAGGTAATGGTCCAGGAATCTAGCACTAGGCAAGCCTGAGACCAGCGTGGGTCTGTCCCACACGTTCCGTGGCTTCCCCGGGGCAGGGAGAGCAGAAGGTGCAGGTCCCCAACCTGGGCAAACATGTCCCTCGAGATGCACACCGCAGCCCTGACCCCTGGCCCCTTGGATGTGCATAATTACACCCGTTTACACGTGGGAAGAGCCCAGCTGGGGGGAGCCCGCACCCTCGACCTCCATGTCAGGAACAACCCCGCCCCGCACGCCCGGCACACAGCCTGGTCGTGCTGGGCAGCGTGGTCACAGAGTGGCCGACCGGCCCTTGAGCTGACCTCACAGGCCGACGAGAAGAGAGCAGGTGCTCCCACAGAGGCTCCCCCGAGAGGGACACGCCCCACAGGGCACTAGGGGTTCTCGTCTCCTCTAGGCAGCAGTGTGGGGGGCCTGCGTCGCGCCCAGGGTGAGGACCGGAGCTGGGGAGGGGACGCCACAGGGGGCCGGGGGAGGAGGCGGCGCCTGAGCTCCGTGTGCTTTGTGCAGACGTGAACGAGTGTGAAGACGCGGCACAGCCCCCCTGCCACCCGTCGGCCCGGTGCCGGAACACCAAGGGCAGCTTCCGGTGCGAGTGCACAGAGCCGTACGTGCCGGGGGAGGACGGAACAACGTGTGTAGGTGAGTCCCGAGCGCGTCTGCAGTGCACCTTCCGGAGGCCCGCAGGGTCATCCTGCTAGATGCGTGTCCCGTGACGTCCTGTGTGCGCTCCCGGTGCCGCGTGCGTGACTCTGGGTGGGAGCGGGGACCAGCCAGTACCGACCTCAGCTTGGCTGCGGGAAAGACACGACACTCGTGAAGGGCGAGGTAGCGTGGGGGCACCGTCCCTCCTCTCCCGGGAGCTTCCACTGTGAGGCTGGCATCGCGTTCCATTCTCAGTACGGAACAGAGAGGTCCAGTGACTTGCTGGGGGTCACACAGCCACTCGGTTGCAGATCCAGGTTCCTAACTTGGCGCCTCGCCCCCGTGAAGGAGAATCTGCAGGGACAGATTTTGTTCGGGTGGGGGCGGGGCACCAGGCCGACGGAGCCCAACTGCAAATACGCCCGGCCACACAGAGCGGGCTGCGGGGGAGGGGAAGCAGCCGGAGGGCGTGGTCAGGCTGGGGGGTTCCTGCAGAAGCAGCGAGTGTGGGGGCGGGAGGGGCCCCTCGCTGCAGACAGACTCCAGGCGGCACCCTCGTCCCCGAGTGCATGCAGCAGGCACCGCCCGGGCGCCCACATGAGGCGCAGGGTGGCGGGGTGGCGGGACCCTGCCGTCCCCGGCTTGTGAGGGGTCAGAGTCCCGTAGGGGAGCAAGGCACGAACCCACAGTCTCACAAGCCGCGTAGAGCCCGCCCTCGTGGTAAGTGCCACAAAGGGGCACGTGACGTGCAGGTGTGTCCGTGAGGACACTGGCCCGCCCAGGGGTTCAGGGAGCGTCTCTGTCACAGCGGGGTGCAGGCGGAGGTGAGGGGTGGAAAAGCACTGCGGGTGCCAAGGCCCTGGGGCAAGACAGTGGGGATGATTGGGAGGAGGGGGGACAGGAGAGGCGGTGAGGGCAACGCGGAGCAGGCCCTTGTCCCCTTATGTCCCCGTGTCGGAGGGCGGGACGCCTCCTCACACCTGCGCCCCAGGAGACGGCTGCCGTGGGCCAGGCCGAGGTGGCGGCAGGATGTGGGCGTTGCGACCAGAGGTGGACGCGAGGGGCGAGGGACAGGGATGTGCAGGGAGCCTAGGGCGCTCCGCAGGCGGGCGGTGCAGGGGCCCGGCCAGCTTTGGGACCAAGACGCCCATCCTGGCGCCCGTGTGTTCGCTGAGAGCGGCGGGCGCGCTCACGGTTTCCGGTCATGAGGGCCGACTGAGGGGCTGAGTGCGGGCGGGCGGGTCGAGGCCCCGTGGACGGTTCTGAGAAGCTGTGACTCGAAGGGCCCCCTGGACAGGAGCCAGTCCCGCCCCCACACGCCGCCCGTGCAGAGCGCTGGTCGCTCGTGCCCGGCCGACCGCGTGGTCCCATCGGGGAGCCTCACTGGGCCCGGAAGCGGCAGGCGGGGCGTCAGCCGCTGGAGGGCGTCAGGGGCAGGTGCAGGGAAAATCCAGTCCCTACGCTCTGGGGCCCCGGCACCCCGCTTTCAAGGCGAGGGCGGCCCCCCACGGGAGACACCCCCGTCACGCCACCCTGAGGGATCTCCGTCCCCGACAGCCACATCCACGTGGCAGGTCTTACTGCGGCGCGGGCACCGGGCCTGGGCCCTGCCCACGGGGACGCGTCCCGCTGCTGTCGTGGCCGGGTGTGTGTGTGTGCCCACGTGACCCGCTGTGACTGCCTCCGGCACGCTAGGAGCTGTCTGCTCCGGACGCCCCCCCACCAGCCTCTCCGAACGATCCTGTCCCAGAGGGTGTGCTCTCAGGCGGAAGGACCCCACGTGCGCACGTGTTCGGTGAGGCGGGGGCCGGTATCGGGAAAGACGGACTCTCACCTGGGTCACTCGGCGTTGTTACCCCGTCCTGGGTGGGTGGGGACAGAGTGCAGACGTCCGTCTACCAGAGGCTCCCCCCTCGCCTCCCCGTGACGCGGCCCCCCGCTCCCTGCGCCACACCCACTGCCCACCGGTGTCCACGACCACGTACAGGCTGAGAGACCCCAGGTGCCACGGGAAAGCTGGGCCACCGGGCACGCTCACGTTGTGGGCAAAGGGCCCTCGTGTTGGTGCGTTTTGTGCACGATCGTTAATGGCCACACGCGTGTGCGGGCTTTCCCCGCATCAGGGTAGGTGAGAGGAGACCCCGCGGCAGCCGCACGGATCCTGGGACGGCATCTGGAACCCAGTCGTGCTCAGCTAGCTCCGGGGTTGCTTTGCTCGGAGCCCTGGGACGGGGCCCTGTGCTCGCTTGCCTGGTGGCCCCGACATCCAACACACACGGGCTGGGCCGGACCGCAGACCTGTCACCCGTCCTGGGGGCTGAGTCGGGGATCCGGGTGTGGGCAGGGCCGTCCCCGGCGGGCCCGTGCGTGGCATCTCCTCCCCGGTCCTCACCTGGTTCCCTGTGCTGTCTGCGTCCTGATGTCCCTTCCTCACAGGACGCCCGTCAACGGGATTGGGGCCCGGCCTCACGACCTCGTTCGACCTCAGTTACCTCTTTAGGCCCATCTGCCTGCAGCCGCTCTGAGGCTGGGGACAGTGGCGAGGCCGGGTGGACATCAGGCAGGTGGGGTGGGGCCCCTCCCACACAGGAGCTGGCTCGACGCAGGGTGACAGGCCACAGACCGCGGCGGATGCGTCTGGGAAGTCCATTCTTGGCCATTTTAGAAAAATCAGTGGGATCGGACGAGTCACAGGTCCCGTGTGTCTGCTTGGCCGGCACGGAGCCCAGCAGACCTGGGATGACCCACACGTAGGCACAGGACCTGCTCCCACACAGGAGCCGGCGGGGGACGGGCAGAGACACCCGCGCCCTCTCTCCCCGGCAGGCACATCCTGGGCAGGTGGTGAGACCCGGGAGGCGACGGGTCTGGAGAGGCCACCTGTTCTCTCCCCGCTTCTGGGATGGGGAGGTGGAAGTCAGGTGTGGGCCGGGCACTTCCCGAGTCCCGTCACCGAGCCCTGCACGTCCCCGGCGACTCCTTGCAGCCCCCTCCTCACCCCCGTCCAGCCACGGCCCCTTCCGGTCTGCACCCATCAACCCTGCTCGGTTTCTTTGCCGAATGAACAGCCAGCCCGTAGCTGGGGCGCCTGCTGTGTCGGGGCCCCACGGCTCCCCCTCGGGGCTCCGACCACGGAACGGAGTTCAGCCTCCACCTGCTTCTGCGAGAAGGGGCACCGAGGGCTCGAGCTCGTGGTGTCACATTGCACCTCCCCCCCCCCCACCTGCCCGCTCGGCCCCTCTGTGAGCGCAGCACGAGCACGCGGGGTCCCCAGCACCTCTCCACGGGGCTCACGCGTCTCTGCCTGTCGGTCCTGGCGGGAGGGCCTGTTTCCTGGAAAAGGGCAGGCGCCCCTGCGCTCTCCCCAGCTCTCCCTGCACCTCACATCGGGGGGAGCCCGTCTGTGGAAATGGCTGCTTCGGGCAGATTTGTGCCCCCAGGTGCACCATGCCTTCGTGAGCAGAGGCGGGCCCCCTCGGGACCAGGGTGGGCTCGGGCTCCCGGGCACACCGGCCGCACGCTTGGCAGGCCGGCTCGCTAACCCGCTCCTTCTCCTCAGACTCCGGGAGGCTCCCCAAGGCGTCCTGGGTCTCCGTGGCGCTGGGTGCCCTGCTCGTCGGCGGCCTGGCAGGCCTCACCTGGACGGTGGTTTGCAGGTGGTAAGTCCCCGCTCTTCCGCCGAAGGAGGCCATTTCCTCCCCGCGGGCAAGGCTGCTGTGTTTCAGGGGCCAGGGTAGAGGGTCAGTGCCCCAAGCCCTTCCGTCCCCAGAGCTGTTCTGTACAAAGCATTAGACTTCCTGGTTCTTGATGACGCTTCAAACAAGGAAAGCGGGACAATGGCCCTCACGCCCCGGGAGTCAGGTGTCTGTGGGCGGAGACCCCGGGGATGGGGTTCTGGGAACCTTACAAGGTTTCAGGATGCTCTCTCGGGAGCCGAGATTCGCCCCCCGCCCTTGGTTTCTCAGAGAACAAGGGTCCTGTCTTCAGCCACGTCCGCCACTCCAGGGCCAACTCCTGGGAAGTTGGGAAGTTGGACTTTTACGCCGAACCTGGCAGCGTGGTGGGGCCTCAGAGGCAGATCTGGGCGTCTGTGCGGCGGACGGGTCCGCGCCCCTGAGCCGCTCTCACTAGCAGCTCTCAGGAGTCAAGCTCAGACTCTTGCTGAAGTTTCTCACGTGCGTAAAATGCACGAAGCCGTTGCTCGTGCCGTCTGGCCGCCCCCTCCACACCCGCGTCTGCCGCACCTCGTCCACCACTGCCTCCTGAGGTCTGTCCCTCCTGCCGCTCGCCCTGTGGCCCCCGAGGCCTGGCCCCACGGCCCCCGCGGCTCCCGCGTTGCTCTGCGTCCCTCCCGTCTTCCAGCGATGCGGTGACCTCCACGCGTCGGCGCCTCCGTGGCTCCCGCCACGTCCCGCCACGTTCAGAGACGCCTGCCCCTGACCTGAAGAGGGACATCTCCCCGTGTTCCTACACCCTGCAGAAGCAGGTTTTAAACAGCCAAACCTCATAGCCACCGCAGACAGGGGTCACCGTTGTGAGGCCACTGCTGTGCTCCACGGGTGTCACCGACCAAGGCCAGCCACAGCCCTGCTTCTGTCCCGAGCAGTTGAGGTGAAGCCCCCCCTAGCGTGACGGCCCCCCTCCGCCCATCCCCCCGCCGAGATGCTCTGGTAGACCCGGCACCGTATCCTTTAAGCTCCAAGACCACCTGTGCCTCGACTTCCGTCCCTGAAGAGTTCACTGTGTGTCTGGTAAGTGGTTTTTAAAGGACACGCTTTGCAGCAGATTCGTAACGTCTGACAGAACTAACGTTTGCCGCGGTTCAGACGATACCGCGAGGGATTCCTTCGGGTCACCGTGAACAGGAAGACCCAGACATCACGGGTCACGCGGGCCGGTAAATTTAGCTGCTACCTCGTCTAACTTCTCTGTCGGTCGCCTGAGTCCTTGTCATAGGCTGACGTGCGTCCCCCGGGGTCACACGCTGAAGACCCGACCTCCGGTGTCTCGGAACGTGACCACATGTGGAAGCGGGGTGGCTGTGGATGACACTAGTTGAGATGAGGTCATGCTACAGTGGGTGGTCCCAACCCAGCAGGACTGCCGTCCTCACAGAAGGGGGATGGGGACAAGGACGCACACAGAGAGAGGCCGGGTGGAGACGAGGGCAGAGATCGGGGCGTCTACAAGCCAAGGCTCTCCAGCCTCTCCAGAGGTTGGAGCGGATGGTCCCTCACCAGCCCTGCCGACATTATGACCTCGGGTGTCTACACTGCAGAACAGGGAGAGAACAGATTCCCGTTGCCCAGTCCCCAGGCCGCGGCACGGTGTTACTGGAGCCCCAGAAACTCGTATGATAGTGTCGGTCTGTCCGTTTCCGGAATGTGTCACTTGTCCAGGCTGGTCGGCCGTGGAGTAGCCGCGGGAACCCGGGGGGCTGCGCGGGGCCGGGGCCTGTCCTCCTGCCCCTGCCTCCTCCTAGTTGACTCTGGCCCGACTGTGGTCGCACCCTCAGGGCTGTTCTGACTGGTCACGGACCGCTCACCGCCCCCCACCCCCCGCTTACCTGGCGGGGAGTCCCTGGAGTCGGGTCCACGGAGCGTCTCCAGGTGTAGGACAGCGGGGGCGGGAACCTGTTGTGAGAATCACTTGCTCTTAGAGGCGCGGACGCTGGCGTCAGTACCCCCGCAGCGAGCCGCTAAGTCAGCGGAGCAGTAGAAACTCGAGGGCCCGTCAGCAAACACCGCCAGACGGGCTGGGCGCCGCTCCCGACCTGCCAAGTGTCACGCAGCGAGCAGCCGACGTTCCGTAATTGAGCGCGAACGTGCGATTTTGTGTTTGCGAACATCGCCGTTAAGACACCGGCCCTGGTCACTGGGTTACGCCCGTAGCCCCCACACCAAGAAACTGAGAGCCGTCGGCCCCACGAACACCTTTCCGGGGAAGTCTGGGGGGAAGCATCCCCCGAGCCTGACGGCCGACTGTAGCCGGGAGAACACCTGAGATCACTCGGCCGAGCGGCTCGAGGCGGATGCTGACTTGCAAACGGGACGGCAGTTCATGCAGGAAACGGGCTCAGACCACGGCCGGGGTCGCCGTGGGGACCGGGCAGCCACACCCTGGGCCACGAGGGGTTGCAGACCTGCCACGCCCAGAAGCGCCCTTTCCACTTGCGGGGTCCACTCCCCTCCACGCCCCGAAGGCCTTTCACCTTTTACCTGAAACTGCTTTGGTCGACAGCTTGAATTTTCCCAGTTTTCGGTCCTCCCTGCGAGGGGGGGAGGCTTGGAAAGGGGGAGTTTGTTCTCTGGATTTGAACCCACACAGGGAACAGAGGGAGGGGGCTCAGCTCCTGGTGGGCAGCCCTCCTGCGACGTCTGGTTAGCGGGCGCTCAGCGGGGGGAGAGGGAGAGTCCGGCTGTGCCCACACGGACGGCTCTGTGTGCACGATCCACAATCGCCTGGCACCTGGGCCCCTGCTTCCCGCCCAACCCCCGCCGCCAGGCTGGGTGGCCTCGCCTGGCGCCCTCCAGCATGCTGCGTGGTTTGAGCGAGTGTCGCGCGTGGCGGCTGGCCACACGCCTGGGACGCCTGTCCTCCTGTCTTGGCCTCTGCTCCCCACGGAGCAAATTCAGTGACTTCCCAGAGGGTGTAGGCACGGGGCCTCCTTGCCTCCGCTCCAGCCGGGCCAGGGGCCGAATCCGAGGCTCCGTCTCTGTCCCGCACTCCCCTGGGCCCTCTGCAGTCCGGACACAGGGGACCCAGCGGGAACAAGTGCCCAGCCGGCTTCCCAGAGCTTTCCTTCCAGGAGACCAGACGCCTTCACCCACGCTACCCCAGGGAGGGTGGACCCCCAAGGCTTGTTGCTGTCATGTCCTGAGTCCTGGAGACGTCATAAGTGACCGCAGGAGTGACGGGCTGCCATGCGCCGGGCACAGCTGGCGGGTGGAGGACGTGTCCGAATGTCCTGCTGAGGTCCTCACTGACTCACCATCAGCGACACTTCCTTCCTCCCGGATGGTCGACACTCCCCACGCTCTCGCTCAGGTCCTGGGGACCCGCCCGCCACAGGAGGAGGCTGGGCTCGGAAAGCCGCGTTCATAGCCTCATGCTCCTGTCTCTCCACACAGCCGGCTTCCTGAGAGCCCGCACCCACCTCCCGCCGCCTCACCAGTCCCGTCTGCCCCCACGTCCCGGGAGCAGGACCCATGAGCCAGCTTCCCGCTCGCTCCTTACGGAACGCGTTGGGATCATAATTCCGTGACAAACAAAAAGGAGGATGGAAAGGGAAACAGTCCGCTCTAATGCTCTGTCCGCAGAAAATTCTGTTTTTCTTCCCCTGAAAACCTGTTTGTGAAACTACTCGTTCCGAGAACATGAGGTCTGACAAAGGGAGTTGGTGTGGTGGCCTGTGTGTGGCCGTCGGGGGGTGTGAGTGTTCTGCACACGCGTGCACACGCATGTTCCCACTCTGAGGTGACCGCAGCGACCTTCTAACGAAAGGACCGTGTGAATCGAACCCACCACCGCCTTGTCCCTTGAGGCCTTCACGGCTGCCCGCGTGCCCAGCGCCGTTAGGCAGAAATGGGTTGTGGGACCGGAGCTCCAGTGGAAATGGCAGGATAAACACAGGACACAAACGGAAGGCTGGCGAACGGGGAGGCGGAACGCCCGGGGGCCCGGGGCAGGTGCCGGCGAGAGGGTGTCTCTGGGAGCGGGCCTGTCTCCGTGGGACCTGCGGTTTGGACAGGGGGCTGTCCCACGCCTGCAGCCACACATCCCAGACAGAGGGGTCCAGAGAGCACGGCCCCTCCTGGCAAGTGCCAGAGGGCACCCACCCGGCGGGAGAGCTGGGCCGTGGACAGAGGCGGAGGTGGTGGGGGAGGGGAGGTTGAGGCACACAGCCTGTGAGGCTCGTCTGCCCAGGTCTCTGGTCCTTCTGCCTCTCAGCCGACACCGGTCCTTCCTTTCCCGGCGCCCCAGGCTGCAAACCAAGGTGGCTCGGCTGACGTCTTTCTTCATATCCATGTAGACGCACATCACTGGGACCGGCCCCTCCTCCTGGGGCCACCTCTGTGCCTGAGGGCCCAGTGCGTCCTGTGCTCACGTCCATTCGTCCTGTGGCATTTCCTAGTTTCCCTGTGACCCCTGTGCCCCTGGCTGCTGGGGAGGGTGTTGGGTCCCACGCTGGGGACGCCCCTGCTTTGTGAGGGGGGGGGCCACGGCCAGGACTGGCCCCAGCAGGAGAGGCGCACACAGCGCGTCGGAAACGGTCACGTTCAAACGCAGGGCATCCTCAGTGAGCGTGAGAATTGTAACGTCAGTGGGAGTGGGGGTCTTGCCCGTAATCCCAGTTTTCCGCGTACGGATTGTGAGTTTCTGAACGCGTTTCTGCACGAATTAAAAGTGCCGTCAGATAGGGGTGGCGGCACCGGGCTCGGGTGTGGTGGCTGCGGCCGCAGGGCTGGCACTGGCCCCGCTCTGTGGCCTCCTGACGTCCCTCGTCTGACTGAGGACAGTACAGGCCACGCTGTGCGAGAACGTTCTCGTCGCAGTAATGCCACCAGGCTCCTCCCCTGAGAGGTCGGGGTTGAGGGGGGCTCCCCGGTGCTCCAACACTCCCTCCAGTCACGGTGGCAGCACGGCGTGTGGGGCGGGCCCTTGGGGTCCCTGTGAGGAATGACAGTCGTAACCAGTGTGTGCTTGTCCACAGGACACACGCGGGCCGCAAATCCTCACTGCCCATCGTGCAGACAGGAGGAGCCTGCCTGCCGGGTCCTGGAACATCCCCAGAAACGGGGGCGCAGCCTGGTGCCTGCACTCGGGGCGCGGGGCAGGTGGGTGCACACCGGGCGATCGTGGGTCCCCGCATGGCAGGTGTTTCCGTTCCGACCAGGAGGTGCTCCCCACAGCGCCCGGTCCTCCCCATTCTGCACCTGCCTGTGTGTTTTCTCCCACAAACCGCATTTACAGGAGAATGTGAACTAGTGAAACGTTAACCTACTTTTTAAAAAGCGAGGGCAAATTAGAACGAGTGAGCCAGAGTGGAAGCCGTGAAACGCTTTTGTTGTGCCAACTGAGGCCTGACGGCGGGCGTTCACCCCAGGTACTGGCTCAAGACGCCGCCAAGAACAGGAGCTGAAAGGAAACGTTGACTTCTACACGCACTTTTAAAAAATGTTTTAATGTTTGTTCATTTTTGAAAGAGAGAGAGACAGAGCGTGAGCGGGGGAGGAGCAGAGAGAGAGGGAGACGCAGAATCCGAAGGGGGCTCCTGGCTCTGAGCTGTCTGCACAGAGCCCAACGTGGGGCCTGAACTCACGGACCGCGAGATCATGACCTGAGCACAAGTCGGATGCTTAACTGACTGAGCCCCCCCGGGTGCCCCTAAATGTACTTTTTAAAAAAATGGAATAGTTGTAAGTAGCATCTAGACTTGTTTTTTACTGTTTTTACTCTGTACGTGTGACCTCAACAGATGCATTAAAAAGTCACTTCTAGGGGCGTCCGGCTCGGTCAGAAGAGTGTGCGAATCTTGATCTCGGGTCATGAGGTCGAGCCCCACATTGGGTGTAGAGATTGCATAAACATAAATAAGACTTTTTAAAAACTCACTTCGCACCCCTGCACCTGTCAGACCTAGGCGGTCGGCGGGCCCTTGCAACAGCCCGCTGTCCTGTCCCTGGAGATGCTCCCTGCACACCTGGGCCCCTAATTAGCCCGGCCGAGACCCGAGGGCCGACGCGGGTCCCCCGTCTGTCCGTGTGCTCAGTGCGACTTGTCTCCCACAGGACCCGGCCTATGGATCGCAGACCCTCCTCTGCCGGTAGTAACCACAGGCGCCTGCTTGGAAACCCCGCGTGAGAACTTGCTTCCGGCTGATTCCTGGGAGCGCACGGCCGTCTCGGGGCATCTGGGGCAGAAGGGCACCCTGGAAACGACACGGCCCGGGCCTTTCCGTCCTGCAGGAAGCGAGCTGCTTCTGAACACTCAGAGCCGTGTGTCACACACACGTGTGCTGCCCCTTTGTGGGACGGTGATGGGACACAAGACAGTAGACTGCAGTTTACTGACCGGGGCATTCGAGGCTTCAAAACGGTTTCGTGTTCCCCAAATCACTCCCGAGGCTGTTTTCCACATCAGGGCCCGTCTGGCCTGTGGTCCAGTGACACTCAAGGGCGGACAAATAAATCCTCCCCTGACAACCGTCTGGCTGTGCGTGTGTGTGAGCCCGCCTGCCGGCTCCTCCTGGGGCTCCCGGACGGGGATTCACCGGCCCCTTCGTCCAGCCGGACAGACGGGGAGGCGCCGTGTCCACTGCGTTCAGGCATCGTCTCCCCCGCTCTCATCCTGGCTGCTGTCTTCTTCCTTCCACCCCGCTGCCTGCCCGCGCACCTGTTTCCTGCTTGTGCGTTTTTCCAGTGTCCTGTGCCCAGGTGGCCTTCGCGCCTGTGTCCTCTCCCGGCTGCCCTCCTCCGGGTGGGCCTGGAAGCAGGGCGACTCTCGGGGTCTGTCTCACCCCCGAGGGGTCGATGGCACAGTGTCCTGGGGCCCGGCCCCGCTCTGGACACATGCTGCCTGCCCCCAGCTCCCCTCACTCAGGCAACAGCCTAGAGGCCCTCTAAGGCCCCGGACCTGCTGGCGTCGGGGGACCGGTCATCCCCACAAAGCAGCTATTGTCATCGCCCTGCTTTTCCACACCGAGCGACCAAGCAGCAGCCTGGGTCCCTCCACGGTGGCCAGTCCCCCTGGGCCCAGCCGGGAGATGGGAAGAGCACAGACGCACCTGCCCGGGAACCTGGGGAGTTAGTGACTGAGGGACACACTCCTGGACACCTCTTCACGACGTGCCGGGAAGGAGGACACGGTAAGGAAACTGCCGAACGTCTGCGGCCCTGGCGTTCGGAACCCGCAGATCCTGTCATTCCCCACGGGTGCTGGGTCTTCCTGTGTCCCCAGACTCTCATTGCTGTTAATATGAAGTTAGTGACGACGATTCAGCCACAGTCAAGCACCCCGGCCAGAGCCCCCTCACCATCAGACGTGGGGGGCGTAGTGGACCCACAAACACTGCACACCGCGTGCTCCCCGGCCTGTGGACGGAGCCTTCCGGACAGGCTCTGACTCCGAGCGGTTTCCGTAAGGAGATGGGTGGACACGGATGGACAGTCCGCTGCCCCTCAGGGTCCCAGCCAGCCGCCAACAGCGCGACTCGTGCGCGGCCTCCGCTCCAGGCTCTTGTTTTGGGCTTTCCCCCTCGGGGCCTGTGCGCGTGGGGCCGGCCTCGTAGGCGGTGCTGATGAACAAGTAACGAGCCCGAAGGACGAGCCCAGCTCACGCGGTCCCGACGGCTCTCGGTCCGACGACCCCTCACTGGCCCTTCCGGTGCACACGTCCGTCCCGGGCGAGCCTCACCGCCGACCAGGGCCCCCCGTGGGGCAGGACCAGGCTTCGTGACAGGGCCTGGAGCACTTTTCCCACCAATGCCCCGTTCTCCTTGGCCGACGGCTCTGCCTGCCGGGTGCTGTGGGGAACGCAACCCACCCCGGCTGCTTTTTTCCAACCAGGCACCCGGCACCTTAGCCCCAGGGTTGGAAGAGCCTGTTTGGCTCAGGCAAATGGAGCTAATCGCCTCGGGAGGGGCCGGGTGGGGGCCGCCGAAGGCGACCCAGGGCGGCGCATTCCTTAGGGGACAGGGAGTGTCTGCATTACGGGAGCCTCCGTTTTCCTGCCCGTTGACGTTGGGGTGAGCCCTGCAGGGACACCAGTGCCACGGGTGGATGGGGGAGGCCAGGGGCCCCACTTCCTTCCAGACCTGGGCCCTGAGGGTTATAGCGCACGGGGGGCGTCTGAGCGGCCGCAGCGAAAGGGCCTCCGCCAGCACGTGCCCACGGGGACGGGAGGGGGACCGGGACACCGCGGGGAGCACAGAGGCAGCAGACAGCAGCACGTCCAGGGGTGAAGGGCCCAGGGTCGCAGCCGCACCCCAGGACCGGGCGGGTCGGCCGCAGCCAAAGGGGGGTCAGACGTTCTAGTCTAAAGCAAAAGAGGAATCGATGAAAAAGCCGTTGGTGAGGCAAACAGAAAGGTCGTGGCTGTGATTTCACTCCAGCAAAATTGTTGATGGATTTCACATCTTCTGTTTTCTTAGGGGCCTCTTAGAACCTGTTGTGCAAACACTGCATTCTGCAAATAGTTGTCAGTCTGCAGAAGGAACAGCGAGTGTCGGTTGTTCTGATGGCAAAACAGCCGAAAACAAAAATCGAGGCCTTAGCAAACGACGTAGAGAGGGTTTGCACGTCTGTCACATTGACCTTCGCCGTGGACACAGGTGATGTGGGCAGAGGTTCTCCCAGCTCACTCCCTCCCCACCTCAGCAGGGAGAAACCGAGGCAGCAGGCAACGGCTTTCCCGGCTCCGTGGGCCCGAAGCGCACTCCCTCAGACTCGCTGTGTCAGCGACGGCGTGGCCCTTGCAGAGTGGGGCTCCCCCGACGGGAGGGACCCCGGCCTGGCACAGGCGACCCCGGGCCAGTCCTCAGCACGGAGCTCCGGCCTTGGCCTGAAACCAGGTCAGGGCCCAAATGTGAAGCCGATGAGTTTGAAAGCGTCAGACCCTGTCCAGACGGCTGCGGGCGCAAAGGGGCTGCGGGAGCACCAGACCCGCTCGGCCTCTGTGGGCAAACCAGCCAGGGACAGCGGCCCAGCCCACGCGGACCCTGTGGCCCCACCTGTGTGCCTCAATGTGCCCCCCTGACCTCTGAGCACCCTGACCTTCACATGTCCCAACGCCCCTACACACCCTAACCTCCAGGCGCCCCCACCTCCAGGCTCCACGACCTCCAGGCGCCCCGACCTCCAGGCGTCCCCACCTCCAGGCGCCCCCACCTCCAGACACCCCGACCTCCAGGCGCCCCGACCTCCAGGCTCCCCCACCTCCAGGCTCCCCCACCTCCAGACGCCCCGACCTCCAGGCACCCCGACCTCCAGGCTCCCCGACCTCCAGGCGCCCCCACCTCCAGGCGCCCCGACCTCCAGGCTCCCCCACCTCCAGGCTCCCCCACCTCCGGGCACCCCCACCTCCGGGCGCCCCGACCTCCGGGCGCCCCGACCTCCAGGCGCCCCCACCTCCAGGCGCCCCGACCTCCAGGCTCCCCCACCTCCAGGCGCCCCGACCTCCAGGCGCCCCGACCTCCAGGCTCCCCCACCTCCGGGCACCCCCACCTCCGGGCGCCCCGACCTCCAGGCTCCCCCACCTCCAGGCTCCCCCACCTCCAGGCGCCCCGACCTCCGGGCTCCCCCACCTCCAGGCTCCCCCACCTCCAGACGCCCCGACCTCCGGGCGCCCCGACCTCCAGGCTCCCCCACCTCCAGGCGCCCCCACCTCCAGGCGCCCCGACCTCCAGGCTCCCCCACCTCCAGGCGCCCCCACCTCCGGGCGCCCCGACCTCCAGGCGTCCCCACCTCCGGGCGCCCCGACCTCCAGGCGTCCCCACCTCCGGGCGCCCCGACCTCCAGGCTCCCCCACCTCCGGGCGCCCCGACCTCCAGGCGCCCCCACTTCCAGGCGCCCCCACCTCCAGGCACCCCCACCTCCGGGCGCCCCGACCTCCGGGCGCCCTGACCTCCAGGCGTCCCCACCTCCAGGTGCCCACTGCACCTCATGTTACCCCCAGACAGCCCTTGAGGGAGGCAGGTGTATCTGGGAGAATAGTCCTGAGGGTTCCAGCCCCGCTCCGGACTCCGGCTGCAGTGCTCCCCGAGTGGTGTGCCAGTTACCAGGAGCTGTAGCAGGACCCGGGTGTGCTCCCCAGTCCCTGGCCAGGACGCCGGCCGCGGTGCTGGGCTCTGTCCTGTCGGGGTGGCTCGCATCTGGGGCCAGGCTGGAGGAGGCCACGCCCAGAGGGTGGAAGCGGATCCCAAGCCTTAGCAATTAAGATCCTTGGCAGGATTCATTTCCTTGTGGGTGTGGGACCGAGAGCAGCTTTCGGTGTCGGAGAAGAAGGGTTGACGTTGGGGGGTTTTGGTTTGTGTTTATTGGTCTTGGGGGATTTTTGTTCTGTTTATTTCGATTTGTTTTTCTTTTTCCGTGGCCAGTCAAAGCACGCCCACAGCTGGGAGAGGCCCCTCCCTGGGTCCCCGCCACGCCCCTCCCCCCAGGTGGATCCCAGCGAGGCAGTGATCTCACCGGAGGGCAAATGACAGCAGAGGGAGGGCCTCTGGCAAGAACAGGTGTCCACAGTGAGCTCAGAAGCCCCGCCCCTGTGCCGTTGCCTCCTGCACTTAAGGTAGGGGCCAGGGGGTGACCCCACCAGAAGGGGGCGTCTGTGCCCCGTCACACCCTTCCCGCCGCCCCAGGGGCCACTGAGTGTGAGAGTGTGACGGCCGATGGCACAGCCAAGGCTCAAGCCCACACGTGCTGAGCGTGGGTCCGCGAAACGGCCACCACTGTGCTGTGGAGGCGGCTTTTCCCCAGCCAGGGGCAGGAATACCCGCGGGCGGGCGCCCCCACCCAAGAGCAGCCCAGCCGGTGAGCAGGGCCATCCTCGCACCTTCAGCCGGGCCCCCGCAAAGGCGCCTCGGGTCTGGACCCGCCGGCCTCCCACGGCTCCGGCTCAGCCCTGCTCGCACCCGACGGGGTCCGGTCGGTGCCCCGCCCAGCACCCGGCCCTGCGTTTCCCTGCCTCGGGGACGGCCGGCTGCCCCTCGGTGGCTCGGGGCTGGTTCGTTCACGGGGACTGTGCAGATAGATGGCTGGAGGGCTCTGCAAAAGCGGGTGGCGTTTGCGAAGGACAGAGCTGAGCGGAGAAGCAAGGGCTTTGGGATCCCACTCCCTCTTTTGCAAAGTGTTGGAACGTCGCTGATCTCTCCGTCCTCCCCTGCACCCACCCGAGGGAGGGGTGTTGGACGGGGGAGCGGGTGCAGTCCTGGGACCTGGGGCTGGGGGGTGGGGGCAGGGTCTCTTTCCGGTGGCTTCCACAAAGGAGCATTAGAACAGCCTCTGTTAGCAGGAGGCCCCACCTCGGGTGTGGGGAAGTCGGCGGGGCCGGGGTCTCATGAGGGCTGGGAGGGCACAGGCGGTGGTCCCACCTCAGGACCTCCCCCCCCACCGGGCCCCAACTCCAGGGAAGCGGTCCATTCCGAAACACAAGAGCGTTTTCTGCACAGTTTTCGTGTCTTGAGCTCATTAAGCAAATCAGGACCCTGTCTTCCCAGCCAAAGTTCCTCCTCATTTCTGGACTGTGCGAGGCTCTTCGGTCACACATCCCACGGGGTTGCATCTGGGGTGATTGCGTTCTGCTGCGGCTCTGTGTACTTTTATAAAGATACTCCTGGGGCGCCTGGGTGGCTTGGTTGGTTAAGCGTCCGACTTCGGCTCAGGTCATGATCTCACGGTCCGTGAGTTCGAGCCCCGCGTCGGGCTCTGTGCTGACAGCTCAGAGCCTGGAGCCTGTTTCAGATTCTGTGTCTCCCTCTCTCTCTGCCCCTCCCCTGTTCATGCTCTGTCTCTCTCTGTCTCAAAAATAAATAAATGTTAAAAAAAAATTAAAAAAAAAAAAAAAAAAGATACTCCTTTATCCCTCATTTCAAGATGTGAGGTATAAATAAAAAAGCATTGACGACATTCAGTGGAATGTCATTTACTTATTTTCGGCCTACATTACTTCCTTAGAAAACAGCAGACAATAGCAGGAGCCTCTTGGGCAGCTGCGGATAATCCTTTTCGCGTTAAATGGTTTGCTACGAAATTCTTCTTCTTTATACAACACTTAGGACACTGTGTTGATTTTTAAACTGTGCAGATAAGTTCTTTTAGCTGTGAGATTCATTTCAGGATAGCAAAGACGCACTATACAACACTTGCTGTAACAAGGCAGGGTGGAAACTTCTGGCTTGAAATTTTAGTCCTAATTCTCACTAAAGTACAAATGACTGATATTATTTCCATGCCTCAGAAGAGGCTGTCATGGGGGCTCCTGGACGGCTCAGTCGGTTAAGCATCCGATTTCAGCTCAGGTCATGATCTCGTAGTTCATGAGTTCGAGCCTCACATCAGGCCCTGTGCTGACAGCTCGGAGCCTGGAGCCTGCTTGGGACTCTGTGTCTCCCTCTCTCTCTGCCCCTCCCCTGCTCACTCTCTGTCTGTCTCTCTCTCTGAAAAATAAATAAACACTAAAACAATTTAAACAACATATTTATAAAAAAAGAATAGGCTATCATGGGGGAGGTAGCAAAGAGGGCAGGGGGTGAGTTTGGGGGTCCCAGAAGCCACGCTGGCCAAGGGCCACCTCTCCCCCAGCACCTGAGGGACAAGTTGGTTCCCTGGAGAGCATCACTTCCTCCTCTCAAAGCTTCGGGCCTAGAATATGAAGAAAAACATTCACCCGAAAAGTCCTCGGGAAGGAAAACCTTCGAGGAAGCAGGACCTCGTAAGAGCATATCCTGGTTCCCCGAATGGAGAGTCTGTTTCGCAGCCCGGGAAACGGTCTCCGCTGACACGGCGCTGCTGGGGCTCCGCTGTGACTCTCGCCTCTGCCCCGGGCGGGTGAGGGCGCAGGGCTCGGGGCTGGAAAGTGAACAGGGACGGCAAGGGGGCAGGAGGTGGGGGTCCGGTGAGCAGATGGCTTCGCGGTGCCCGCAGAGGGTCCCCAGGCCGCCCCGAGGTCTCGTGAAGCCCCTGCCGCGGAGCTCCCCACGGGACCCCACACGGCCTTGCCGTCTGAACCAGTGATCCGTTATCAAACATGTTTTTAAAAGCAAAAAATCTGAGAATTTTGTAAAAGCTTTGACCCCCCCTCCCCGCAGTAATACGTAAATCAGAAAACAAGCAAAGTTTGGAGCCCATTTTATTGCATTGCATGAAAATTGATATCCGTGATGCAGACAGAATATAAAATCCATCTGGACAAAGACGCCCCCTTTTTTTTCATGGAAATTAAACCATCACTTATGGAAAGAAGTTTAAATGAACTGTAAGATGCGCGGTACGGGACAAAAGGTAAATATCCGCTATGCTCCAGAGGGGAGGTTGAGGAGGCTGTAATCACTTGTGCAGGAGGGCGGGCGGAGCCCCTGTGGCCTGGGGCCCACGGCCAACCCCACACACCACCCGCCTTGGAAGTGGTTTCCTGGGCCTCCTGCGGTGGTCCGGCCTCTCGGGACGCGGTCCCATCGGTAAAATCATGATTGCCTGAAAACAGGCATAGACTTCTCTGCGGAGGGCCACACAATGTCTTGGGCTTAGAGGGAGCTGTGGTCTCTGCCACGGCAAGTGGCCGTGGACAGATGAGCACCAACAAAATTTCATGCCCAAAACAGGCAGTAGGTGACGTTGGCGGGGACACCACCATCGCTGGCCCCAGGGCTCAGAGTGCGGACTTCGTCCATGGGTGGGGCTCGCAGCTGGTGACCCACCTGAGCACGGGGTCCGCAAGCCGTCCCGCCGGGCGGAGGCCACGGGGAGACCCTTCTGCCGGTGGCAAGAACCCAGCAGGGACCGTGGTGGTTTCTCACGCTAACCCGGGCCCCACGTGGCCGTCCCGGGACCAATGGGACAGACACGACGCCGTGAAGGGAGCCGGAAGAGTGGTGGCCCCGGGGCGTGGCCGGGTCGGGTCGGTCCTCGGATGAAGGACTTCGGTCTGGGCAGGGGGGATGGAGAAGCGGGGAGCACTCGGCCCCACCCTCAGGAGTGCTCGCGTCCACGGCCCCGTGTGCAGGGGATAGGCCCAGCTCGCCTCCAGGGAGAGGACAGCTGGCCCTGGGGACGTGATCCTGGGCAGAGGGGAGATGGGCAGAGCAGCCCCCGGACCCGTCCGGGCCACGAGGCTGACACCACCCTCCCCGCGGCCTCCTCTCTGCACGCCCTGCCCTTTCTTGGGGCAACCTGACCCTTGCCTGGACCCCAAACATCCGCAGGCCTCAAGGCCGTGTCCCCTGCTCATCTGACCGTCACCCAAGTCCCCACCCAGTGACCAGACGGGACGTCACCATCTCAGAGGTGCCCACAGTCCCCAAGGCGTCCTTCCCCGGGGACAGCGGGCTGAGTGTCCCCCAACCTGCCGGAAGGGACTGCTCTCCTTCCCATCCCTGACCTGCGGTGTCCCCGCGGACCTGCGGCCCCACGAGGGGGCGCCACAGCCACACAGGATAGTGTTCCCAGAAGTCACCAAAGCGCACGTCAGACAGACCGATGTTTTTCTCGTGGAAACCTTTGAGTATTTCTCTTCCTAACATCGTCAGAGTTGTTTTCATCGGTAACACATCTCAGAAGCCATTGTTCTTGAAACTCTGAAGAGAAAATGAAATACTGAAAGAGCCAACATCACCTCCTCCAGGAAGCCTCTCTGGCCTGTCCCTCGAGTCCACCTGCCTCTTCATAATCCCCTCACAAACGCGGGTGCACAGATTCTCCTCATCTGGGACCCCATCTCCTTGGGCACAGGAAGCCCACGGGGCTTGTTTTCAGGGGCCTGCGCTTACGGATCGAGTGATTATCACAGGAAATTCCTGACTCCCAGCAACTCAAACCGGTACTCAAAAAAAAGGAAAAAAGGGGCGCTTGGGTGGCTCAGTTAAGCGTCTGACTTTGGCTCAGGTCATGATCTCGCGATTCATGAGTTCGAGACCCGCATCGGGCTCTGTGCTGACAGCTCAGAGCCTGGCGCCTGTTTCGGATTCTGTGTCTCCCTCTCTCTGACCCTCCCCTGCTCATGCTCTGTCTCTCTCTGTCTCAAAAATAAATAAAAACATTAAAAAAATTTTTTTTGAAAAAAAAAGGGAAAAAAGTGTGTTTTTTTTTTTCTCTTGTGGCGAGAATTTTAGCACCTCCTTCCTGCTATGTCCGCGGACGGGAGACACGTCCCGGAGCTGCCCTGGGGGGTATTTCGGACCAGAGAGCTGTCGCCTTGGAAGGCCGCAGAGGCTGGAGGGAGCAGCCAGCCCTCTGCCTGCGGGGTCGGACGACACAGTGTCCCTCCAGCCCCGCCTCGCGGTGGGGCACGCGGGCGTGAATTCCTCAGGCCAGAGCAGGAGGGGGGACAATGGCCTCACCGAGACGCCGGCGTGTCCTCCGGTTAGAGAGCAGCCCGAGGTGAGCAGACAGTGAGCAGGCGACACCGTCCTCAAATGTGGCCCTGGTGTCCACACACACAGAAGCTGGAAAAGCTACTTTCTTAAGAGCACAGCGCACGACACTCTCCACAGGCTTGCGGACATCGGTCTTGCAGCCGGGCTCACTTCGGCGCAGGCCAGGCAGCCTTTCGTCCTCAGCGGCCCTCGATCTCTGGGAACCTGGCCGGACGGGCCCTCCGTGCGCTGATGGCCGGGCGGCGAGGGGGGGCCCCAGAGCGCGGGGGCGCACGGCGGGGAGCAGGGAGGCTCCATCCTCCAGAGAAGCACGTCTCCCGGCCCAGGCTAGAGGGAAGGGGTCAGATGCCACGGGGGCCACGAGGCTGGCGTCCGTCACAGGGTCCCGGCGTCCCCAGTACGGTCGGAGGAAGGGGTTCCTTCCAGCACGAGCCAGGACGTCCTAAACTCCACCCGACGCCTGAGGAGAGACAGCAGGCGAGACACGAGGGGCTCCGCGGTGACCGCGTGGGAAGTCCTGGTCCCGGGGCTTTTCCTCCGGTCCCTTGCCCACCCGGGCTCTCGTGGCCGTGCTGCAAGCCAGACCCCCCCGCCCCCAGGCTGGACGCCCGTCTTGCCCCACCGCTGACCCCACCCACACCCGCGTGGAGCCGGCCCCACGTCCACAGCGCGTCCCCGCCCTCCCTGGCTCAGCATCAGCCACGCCTCAGCCGTGGGCCTCACGTCCAAAGCTACAGACATTTGGTATTGTCAGAAAAACGGCTATTTCCTGGTGAAACGTGTCCCTTAAGCCACATGGGCTGCTAGTCCTGACCGCAGAAGCTGCAAGTCAGGAGCCAGGGCGGCGCCGTTCGCAGCCGGAAGGCAAAGGTTTCGGATGAACAAGAGGGTAGAACTGCCGGGCTGGGGACGGCTCGCCTGAGTGGCAGAAACAGGAAGAAGGGATTTGGGGGGATCTGGCATGTGCTCCGTGGGATCTGGGTCCCTTTACAGACCGTCGAGGGCCTGAATGGGCCGCTTCAACATCGGGGTGTGCATCACGCATCATGGAGGGCGCGGGTGGTGAGGGTCCGCCGTACCTCAGGACCCAGCTCTGTCCCGGGACGGGAGTCTCCTTCTGGAGAACGACGGGGTGGGGGGGCGTGGGGGGCAAGGAGCAGACGGGGAGGGACAAACAGGAAGCATCTGGTTATGGCACCGCAGCCGGCCTTTTGGGGGCGGACGGGGCGCTCACAGGGGCACGGGGTGCAGTGACCAGGCAGGATGGGCTCCATTCCCGGCCTAGAAATCTGCCTCAACGGGAGAACTTGGCATTTCATCCCTATCGGTCCCAAACCTCCGGAAGGTTCCGAGAAGGAAGGCAGCCAAGTCTGGCTGAGGTCCTGAAGGGAGCTTCCGCGGCTGTGAGGAGGTTCTGGAGCCAGGACGTGGGCGCACGCGGACCTGAGTTCATTCCAGAATGTGCTGGGAGGTGGGCACACAGAGAAGGTTCAGAGCCTGTGTGCCCCAGCTCCCCTGGGACCGCTGGCCGTTTTCAGAGGCACTTGGGGCCGTCCCGCGGGGGCCGCCTGTCACGTGCATCGTGGGGCCACAGTGCTCGCGAGCTTCCCTCCCCGTGCGGGGACTAGACACGAGGGAGGGCTCCTGCGGCTCCTCCCTGCCCCGCGTGACAAGAGCCTGAGACACTGAACACAGACCCCGTCGGGCCCCCGCCCCCTCCCCCACAGATGGGCTCCGTGCGGTAAGAGCCCCTCTGGAGAACACAGAGCTGCCTACAAACGCCACGAGAATCTGCACCTGCCACGAGAACTGATTTCTGTTGGCAGCATTGGAACCCTCTCTCCCCAACCCCAAACGGAAAAACAATTTTCACTGGAAACGCTCTGGACGACGTGGTTGGTGAGAGCTGTCTTTCTTACGGGCTGTGGTTTCACCAAGGGGAGGCCTTCCCCTTGGCCGTGGGCTGTGGCTGCTTTGCGTCTTTTCCAGTCAAACCCGTGCCCTTCCTGCTCCGACTCTGTGCATCCGAGCAGCCGAGGTGCAGGTCAGGTCAGCTCAGGGCGCTGTGTGGCTCGGGATCCCCGCTCACATAGAGGCCTCGCCCACCTGTCTGCTGCCCTGGAGCCACTCGGACAGAGCGGCCTCGCTTCGTCTGGACCTGAGCGTCCCTGGGGCCGTCCCAGCTGCAGGTGGCCGGCCCCCACCCCGTCCCCACCGCAGGTGGCCGGCCCTCACCCCGTCCCCCAGCTGCAGGTGGCCGGCCCCCACCCCGTCCCCCAGCTGCAGGTGGCCGGCCCCCACCCCGTCCCCACCGCAGGTGGCCGGCCCCCACCCCGTGTGCCGAAGCGCTGGGCTGGCGGGGAGTCCGCGAGGGGGGAGCAGGGCTTCCTGAGGCCCGCAGACTGAGACCCCCAACCACACGGGAGGACAGGCACCGGGAAGCCGCACGTTCCCGCGTCTGAGAGGTCGGTCCCTCGCCTCGCCCAGAGCACGCGCCCCACGGCCGTCCCCGACGTCCCTCCTCCTGCTCGCTATCCGGGGTCCCCTTGTGACTTCGCCTGTTCGCGGAAGTGCGCTGCAGCCCCGGATCGGCACTGTCAGGCCGCTGGCGCCCCAGGAAGCGGGGGGGCCGCCCTGCCCACGGTCCTGCCGCGGGGACGAGGCCACGCCCCAACTTCCTGCTTCAGCTCCTCCCGCAATCGAAGCTCCTTCTCGCGGTCCACTCGGCGGCGCGGTCTGCGTGGGCGTTTGGGGGCAATTTTGTGCTTGGTGGCGGTTCCTCCGTTAAGATGGCCGCTCTGGGCAGCCTCACGGGGACCGCCCACGAGGCGGAGGTCACGTTCAAGCCAGGGGATCACAAGCTGGAGGAAGCGGGGGCACGACACCTGGATACGTGAATGAAGTGAATGTGTCCGTCCTGCACGGGAGCTGCGTGCCCTGCGGTTACATGCGTGTGATTTAGAAACTCAGTGGCCCCCGAGACACACGGTGGCAGAGCCCCTGGCCCCTCTGCACGGCCGCTGGGGCCACATCTCGCTGCGAGGACCAGCCTCCACCCCGGCCGCCGCTTGTGCTGGAGAAACGCGCCTCCTCTGGGCATCGGTTCCCATCGAAGCTGCCGTATTCCCACCAACCCCCAAGGTGACTGACCCAGCCCGGCCAGCGGCCGCTTCTCCCTGGGTCTGTGAACAGCGTCTGGACCCTGGGCCTCCTGGTCTCTTCTGGGGGCAGGGGGGGGCAGGGGGAGCAGGGGACACGCTGTGGACGCTCACCCAGCTTCACGTTCCCGCTGAGCAGAGGCTCTAAGACACCGAGCGGGAGGTGGGGACCAGCAGGGGCGGAGCCCTGACAGTAGAGGGTCCTGCGGTCACCCTGGAGACCCCCCTGGAGGGCGGCAGCTGCATTCCCTTGGCCTCTGCTGGTTCCAGCGACAAAGGCTCTGACATTCCAAGCTGTGGGTCTGGAGTCAACGCTTCCTGTTTTAGATTCCAGCCGGAGGGTGTGCTCGGCGTCCCCCAGAGTCTCCGAGGCACCAGCAAATCCCGCCGTCCCTTCCCAAGGAGGCAAGCGCAGGGGACGCCAACGCTGACGCTGCTCCAGGAGAGAGGAAGGTGCTACTGGCCCCGTCCTACCTGAAGAGAACGCGAACCTGAAAGGTGCCTGTGGAGTCGTGCTGTTCGGAAGCCGGTCTCACAAGAAAAACTCAAAGCAAACGTTGGTTTTCCACTGCAGCACGTTGGCCGTTAGAGTGAACAAGAAGGCGGGAAAAGAGCAAATCTCTTGGTGCCTCAGAAATGCCCGGAGAAGGTGCTGGAAACACCTGTGGAGCCGAGGAGCCGGTTGCCGCGGGAACGAGGGGCCGCGAGGCCACACCAGAGGGCGAGGCCACGGCAGAAGGCACGTGTACTTTGTTCCACATGATCAGCTCTGAGCTTGAAAACAGTGACCCGTAAGTCACCTACTCACGTTACAAAAACCATGAATCAAAATCATTTTAATACAGAGAAAACAGTCAAAACTTACACAGAACGTAAGAACTGTGGCCACTTACGCATCTAGGAAGCAAATCCCACTTGTCACCATGTGTCTCCCTCTCTGAGACCCAAGCCAGCCTGCAGAGAGGAGAGTCCAGAAGCCCGAGCGACGTGCACGTAAACGCAGTGGGGTAGGCATTGTTTTGGTCTCCACTCGCCACAGAGAACTTCAGGGACAACCGGGGCCCCCAGCTGCTCCCTGGGAAGACACACGTCTTCATCTTCTGCCACGGGAGGGACACCAGTGACGAAGGGGGGGCTGGTGGAGCGCTCAGGAAAACCGAGGCACGAGGACAGCAGACACCGGAACAGGGCCGGGAGCCCAGGGTCTGCGTCTTCTTGGCTTTGATACATGAAATCACTTTCCTTTCCTTTGATAACCCGTGTTGTTTCCCAAATTATCACAAACCAGGCGGCTTTAAACCAAAGGAACTTGTCCTCTACTGTTCTGGAAGCTGGAGACCCAAAGTCAAGGTATGGGCAGGGCAGGGCCGCATCGCTGATTCCTGGGCTCGTGGCCACCGTGTCCCTGCTTCCTGGGCTGGTGGCCGCTGCGTCCCTGCTTCCTGGGCTCGTGGCCGCCGTGTGCTCTTCCCTGCGTCTCTGCGCGTCCTCTTGTGCCTCTCACAAGGGTGCCGTGGGATTTAGGGCCATCGCCTCACAGCACAATTGCTTCCTGCCCTTACCTTAATTACATCTGCAAAGACCCTTCCTCCAAATAGTCACTAATGAGGCCCGGGCGACTTGGATTTGGGGGACACTATTCGACCCCCCACACCCCCTCCAATAACTCCCTTTGCTCTGATGAGAGCCTCACATCCTTGGTCCAACGCCCAAGGGTGTGCGTGCTCTGGTGGCCCCCAGCCCCGTCCTGGGCCCATCTCAGGTCAGACACAGGCGCCTGGCGGCCTCTCCTCCAATGTGCCACACGTGTCCCACTGCAGGACCCTCCTCCTGTCCTCACCACCCTGCCGTGTTATTACAGACACTTCCCTCTGATCCACTTACCCGTATTATGACGTTACTGTGGCCGTCTTCCCAGGCCCGTGTGCCCACCTCTGCCCGCAGTGTGTCACCGGGGCCAGGGGGAGCTCCCTGCGCGGTCCACACACAATTCAGGGGCAGACCAGACCTCCGGAAGATCCTGGTCTGCGGCTAACAACCCCTGGTGAGCTGTGCTCCGTCCTCAATAGCACGAACCTGACACGTTCTGTGGGGCGCACCGTTTGCCGCAGGAGATGCCGGGACACCTGCACGAACCCCCTCGCTGCCTCAGCAACGGGGCTCTCCCAGCCCGCGGACCCTCCAGACCTTCATCCCGGGACTGGTGCCCTACAGCGTGTCTCCTTCGCAAACCCCTGAGGCCAGCTTTATTTCATTTCAAGCCCGGGGGGCAGGAACTGAGGTGTCAGGCAGTGGGGGCAGGGCTTGCGTGGGGCCCGAGCCGCACACACACCAGAGAGGAGGCGGCCGCCACAGAAGGAGCTGGACGCCGTCCACAAACGCGCTGTTCCCAGGAAGGTGGAAAGTATGTGATGAGAACAGCAGATGGTTCCAAACTCCCAGCCCCGGGAAGGAGGCCCTGGCACAGCTGGGGACACTCGGGAGTCCACTAGGCGGGGTCCCTTGGTCGGGGGGCAGGGGTCCTGCACAGAAGCCGCCTGGGCTGTCCCAGGCTCCCCGTGCCGGCCAGCGTCCCATCCCCTCCTGTTGACGGGGGAGCAGGACCCGCAGGCAGAGCCCTGGGGGTCGACCCCGGCCCGGCGACCTCAGAGGGGTCACTGAGCCAAACAGACAATGAGGTTAACTCGGTCGCGACCCAAAGTCAGACGTCCCAATGCCTCAGACCCACCACTGGCCTTCCTCCCGCCTGCTGCCCAGCTCAGCGGTCTCCGGGGCTCCCTTCCTACCAGGAGGGCAACGGTGTAAGCCGACGGGCTCACGGCCCCCTTGGGTTTAAGGAACCCCAGAGAATGACACGGTGACGTTGTCACCTACGGAGAGAGCACTGCGCACACAGGCGACCATGTTGGGCACTGAACTAAGCAGGACAGAAACCAGGAGGGGCCGGTGGACTCCCCCAGACCTACTGCCTCTGTGAAGAGGTCACTGATTTCAACATTCAGATCGCTTTCGTGCGCAGAAAGTCCACAGCCTTTCCAATTAGCAGGGTGACTAAGGAAAAAGGGAAACTCCGTTTATAAGCCTGACGGAAGGATTTTATACAAACCCTCCCGCCTGCACACCCTAACCGGGGCACGCTCTTCCTTCCCACACTCTGGGAACCAACCCCACATCCACCTCAGTGCACGGACCGCGTCTTCTGCACCACCTGTGACCACGATCGAGATGCCAACGTCTACCGTTAGGGACAAAAATCACCTCAACCACACAGCAGGGGGACCTTCTCACCCACTTTTATCGGGGTGATTGGACCCTGAAAATCCGAGACGTGACCAGATACCAGTACGTCCGTTTCCTGGAAGCAGGCTGTGAGCGCGAGCCTGGGGCCACAAGGGCGGTGACCACGGAGAGGGTCCACCAGTGTCTGCAGGCAGACATGTCCTCCGTGACTTCTGCTCAGTCCCCAATGGCGTCACACTCGGTAGGACTGGACTCCTATTCACCTGCCTGCAGCGATGTCTGCCCGTGGGGACACTGGGCTCTGTCCTTGGGGTGTGCGGCCTGGCACAGAGACCTCGCGGGCCAGGGCATATGACCAGGAAAGACCCCAGAGGAGGTGGGGACTGGGGCCGAGGGACGGGGGTGTTGCAACAGGAGGCTCCTGGCCAGCAGCAGGGGTGGCCAGTGGGGGGAGGGGGGTCAGCGGGGGTGGCCAGTGGGGGCGGTCAGTGGGAGGGCCAGCGGGGGGCGGCCAGTGGGGGGTCAGCAGGGGATGGCCAGTGGGGGGGTGGCCACTGGGGGGGGCGGCCAGTGGGAGGGTCAGCAGGGGGTGGCCAGTGGGGGGGGGGGGTCAGTGGGGGGGCGGCCAGTGGGGGAGGTCAGTGGGGGGGGCCAATGGGGGGTCAGTGGGGGGGGCGGCCACTGGGGGGGGCGGCCAGTGGGAGGGTCAGTGGGGGGGGCGGCCAGTGGGGGGTCAGCAGGGGATGGCCAGTGGGGGGGGGGTCAGTGGGGGAGGCCAGTGGGGGGTCCGCCAGTGGGGGGTCAGCGAGGGGGCGGCCAGTGGGGGGGTCAGCGGGGGGGGGCGGCCAGTGGGGGATCAGCAGGGGATGGCCAGTGGGGGGGTTAGTGGGGGGGTCAGTGGGGGGGCAGCCAGTGGGGGGTCAGCGAGGGGGGCGGCCAGTGGGGGGACCAGCGGGGGGTGGCCAGTGGGGGGGGCAGTGGGGGGGTCAGTGCAGGGGGGGCGGCCACTGGGGGGTCAGCCACTGGGGGGGGTCAGTGCGGGGGGGGGGGGCCAGTGGGGGGGTCAGCCACTGGGGGGTCAGTGGGGGGGGGCCAGTGGGGGGTCAGCCAGTGGGGGATCAGTGCGGGGGGGGGGGGAACCAGTGGGGGGTCAGTGGGGGGCGGCCAGCAGGCGTGGCAGGATGCACCCAGTCAGCGGGGGGAGCTATCAGTAGGAATGGCCCCATCCCCCTCCCCCGCTGTGTCCCCCCACCAGCCACCTTCCTGCCGAAAGTCGCGGGGGGAAGTCTTGTCAGCCTCAGAGTGCACGAGAGCTGTGGGCCCTGGGACTGGTGCTCGGGATCTCCCGGGGGCCCCGGACCCCATCTGGGTCACCGGGGTGACACCGGGGTGGGCGCTCGGGGGAAGCTACAGGGCCCGTGATGCGGCCTGCAGCCCTGCTGGGGTCAGGCCGTGCCGCGCGGAAGCCGTGCGGGCCAAGTCTCCTCCTGGGGGTGGGGGTGGGGGGCTCCAGAGGAAGACGTGCCTCCAGCCCAGCCCCCGGCAGACGGCTGGACAGCGGGCCGGCCCGGCAGGCGTGCTCACCGGCCGGAGGACCAGATTCATTTGCAAAGCAAACGGTCAACCAAACCGGGATTTTTACTAACGCTCTGGGTCACCGACTGGCCTTCTCGAGGCCACAGATCACGTGGCTGCGAGGACAGCTCAGGACCCGGCAGGCTCGTGGCCCGCTGCCCCACGCAGGCCCGCCTGTGCTGTAAGACCTTGTGAGGAGAAGCCGGACTTCGGGGTTTCTGTGTGGGAGTGCCTAAGCTTTGTGACGGTCCGTGTGCCACGAAAAGGCACGTCACTAGAAGAATCCGGTGACTTCCGCCTTCAGCATCCCCCCCTCCCACCCCGAGATTGGGGAGCTCTGACGCTTACGGGTTATCTTTCCTGCACACGTGACACGGCGTCTCTACACACGAGTTACGAGACCGATCGTTTCCGTGTAACACGGCCGCTGATCTCCAACGTCCACACTCGTCGGTCACACCTGGCAAACACACCTGCGGATGCACTTGGCTAACACAACGGGCGGTGTCTGTGGGCAGGACCCAGGGGGGAAGCCCGTCGGCATGCGGATCAGATCGTTCCTGGATGTGTCACACTGCCCGCAGAGGAAACCAGTTCATCAGTCCGTGGACCACAAACGCACTGACCCCCGGGGACCGTGTCTGCGGGTGACATCACTCGGCTGTTTTCCAGAACCAGCTGCCGTCGGGCATGTCACTGGTGGCCCGGACCCTGCTCCACTGTTCTCAGGAAGAAACTGTTGGCCCCACATGAGGCCCGCAGGTCTGTTAATGGGGGGCCAAGCTTGGTGAGGGGAGAAGCCGGCCAGAAACACAAGCAAGATGCCCACCTCCCCACACACCAGAGCTCCCCCAGCTTTTCTGTGCCACCTCTGCTTGGGGCACGGCCCCCCTGCAGGCCGGGAGCCCCTCCTCATCAGGACACCCCCCCCCTCGCACGCTGGGAGCCCCTCCTCAGCTCCAGGACATAGCCCCGCCCTCCTCATGGAAGGACCGCCCCCCCCTTACAGAAGCGAGCACGCACACACGTGAATGTCTAGTGTAGTGAACACCTATCTACGAACAGCACGTGATGACCTATCTGCACGAACATACATTCATATGTACGCACGTACCTAAAACATCATGTCAGTACGGGTGCATCGCCTTCCAGCCCAAAGCACAGCAGACAGAGGCCCTCAGCACCTGCGTGCACTTCCTTGGGGAACACGGTTCCGGAACGACAGGGGCCAGCCCCGTGCCCTTACAAGGCAGGAAGGTTTGTGTCAGTGTAACAGCTGAAGAAGACTTCCCGGCCAAGGAGCTCCGAGTGGGTCCGGCTCAACCGGCAAGGCTCTGCAGGCTGGTCCGGGGCTGGTCGGGGCTGGGGAGGCGTCCCGCACGGGGAGTTAAGTGGAGAGGCCCCAGGGCCCCGGGCCGTGGAACAGACGTGCAGCCCAGCTCAGGCCACGGGGAGGGTTCCGGGCCGCAGGAGAGTCCAGGCATAATCTGTCGCCTCTGAAAGTGAGCACGTGGGGGGCAAAGAGGACTGGCCTGGGGCACAAGTGACGGTGGCTGCCCGGCAAGCAGCCATGTCCCACGGGGGTGGCGTGAACGGGAGAGGCGGTGTGGTGTGTGGCCGCAGGCTGGGAGCAGAGGCAGTTAGTCGTGTGGGAGAGGAGGCGTGGACCTGTGGGCGGGAGAGTCCGAGCCCTGCCGTCTGGTTTGCAGCAACGCCCTTTGCACGAGCTGGGACCCCCCCGCCTCCCCACATACCGTCCAGTGGCCGGCTGGGCGCCCAGCGCCTCGTCCAGCAAGGAGACTCTGCCCGCCCGCCCCAGAGCCACCAGGCGCCAAAGGCAGGAAGCTCGAGGCCACCTCAGGCTTACGGTGCTTTGGCAGGGGCCTGGTTCTCTGCTGTCCAGACCCTGGACCCCTCTCTCTTCCACCCACAGGCTCAGATCTCCTTCTGCTCGGCGTCTTCATGCTAACACACTCTAAGCCTGCTCGAGCGTCTGGGGTTTGGTAAAATCAAAGGGGAAAACCCCCCACAAATTCCTCTGCCTTGAGCCTCATCACTTTCTCCCGTGTGGACACCACAGAACAGAATCCAGCCACAGCCCACGAGGTCGGTGACGAGAACCACTGTTCGATTTTCTCGGCGCTGCTCCAGCATTCAAGGCTGGCATCCCGTCCTGAAAGCCACCCAGGGCCTAGCAACTCTTCCACAAAAGCCACGAGCAAAGTTCAGAGAGGCTGAGCACTGCACCTGTATCACACAGCTGGAGAGAGCCCGGGTCTGTCCTCCCGGGCGGTGACCGCTGTTCTCGACCGCCAGCCCATCCGTCCAGAGGCGGGTTCCGGGAAAGCTGCGTGCTGGGGGCCACGCTGGGGTCCCTGCTCCTCCCCCACCCCCCGCATCCCGATGAGCTGGTGCCCCCAGGTGTCCTCACGACAAGCCCACCCCGTCCCCACCCGAGGGGTCACCTTGCTGATTCCAGCACAAGGGACGTGTTAACGAGAAGAACAAGATCTTGAGGAGGACGTGTGTTCCCCCAAAACAGCACCCGTTAGCCGGACTCGCAGGGCCCCAGCCCACCCTGCCGCGGGCTCTCCGCCCGAGCCACCGCCGAGTTTCGGGCCCTTCCAGAAAGCAGACGTGCCGCGCTTCTCCGGACGTTGCATCACGACGCCTCAAACGTGCAGACGAGAACGCGCATCGTCGGCAGGTCTGGGAGACACGCGGCTGTGGGCACAGCTGACAGGTGGTACCTGGTGGTGCAGATGAGGCTGCGGGCTCCAGACGGAGAACCTCGAGGCAGCTGCGGATCCGGCTCCTACCCGTGCCCCTTCCCGTCCGCCTGGGAGCCACCATGCCGGTGGGCGGGCGCCTGTGTTCACACCGCCGGCCCGGGCTCCCTACAGAACCTGCACCTGTCCTTTGCCTTCTGTCAGGTCAGCGGGATGACTTCCAGCCAGACCGGCCAACAGGACGGTGCAACACGCTCCGGTTATTTCCAGACGGCGCTCACGGCAGCCTCCCTTACACCCGGGACCTCGGGAAACAGACGCGTGAGGAAGACGATCCGACAACAGGACCAACGTCCTGAGCGAGTCAAGGGCCCAGGCGTCCCCTCCTGGACTCCCCTCGCGGACCAGGACCGTGCACCAAAGGCAAGGGATTCCCTGGGGCCGCGGGCGACACAGCGGAGGAACAGTGGGTGCCGGGCGAGTGCGTCCAGCCCCGTGCCGTGTCCGGCACTCAGGTCGCTAGACCCAGGCGGGACCCGGACAGACACACACACACCCAGACACGCACATGCAGCCTGAATCCGGGGCCAGCTCCCTCAGGCCTCATCCGGAAACTCTACTCCCGGAGAAAGCAACGGAGTCACTTGAATTCTCACACCATTCGGCCCGAGAGCCTCACACCCGGTGCGGCCATCTGGGCGGCGGGGGCAGGAAGGAGGGCAGCGTGCCCTTGCTCTGCAGCGGGCGCTCCAGGAAGGCTTCCCGGCAGCAGGGGCCTGACCACGCGTCTCCCTCCAACGGCTGCTTGTGGGGAAAACGAGGAACGGGTCTGGATCCCCCTGGAGGCTCCACTTCAGCCTCCCCCGACACGTGCGGCCTCACGGCTCTGAGCCGTGTCTCCGTGGCCTCAGTGATGACCCACAGGAGGCGCTCTGCCAAGTGCAGAGAACCAGGCGCGCCACCGGAGGGCCACCGATCAAGCGAGCAATCCCGCCGGCTTGTGGCACAGGGCTGACACCACGTGCACCTGTGACGGCCACGAATGAGCCAACTGACTCGCGCCTTCTCCGCCACGAAGTCCCACTCCCTGAATTCTGGACCGAGCGGGGTGGTCGGGTATTCTGTCCCTTCTCCGCGGCCACCCACCACGTGTCCTCACGTCCCCAGCCCCACAGAGCGCGGGCCACGGCCTGGTGCTCGGTAACCAGCTGAACAAGCGGCGGACAGAGGCGGCCAGTTGGGTGGTCGGAACCTGGGGGGCACCTACGGCCCCGTCACCAGCCCGAGTCAGTGTGTGTCCACCGGCGGGCAGCTCCGAGCGGAGCCTGGCTGACCCCACCCGAAGATGAGCCGCAGACCAGAGGATCCGGGACGCAGCTGGCAGAGGTTCCCGGGGACAGTCAGCCCACAGGAAACGCGCTGCGTGGCCGTGGACCCGGGGGCCTCGGACCACGTTCTCCCTGCCAGACAGACGCCCACGACGCGGGCACCGCGGCTCCGCCCGACACGCCGTCCCCGGCAGCGTGCGCATTTCTGTCCTTTTCCGGCGACCTTACCGTAGTCACTTCAAAGCCACGCTCACCGGCGGGATCACTCCCAGCGCAAAGGGGCGGCAGGGTCCCGTGGGAGCAAGCAGCAAGCCACCGGCAGGGCAGCGGCCCACCCTCGCCTCGTGTCTTCACGCGCACTGCCTGCAAAGTGAAGACATTTCGCCCCCATCGCCTGCAGGCTGGGTCCCTCCCCTGAAGAGTCAGGGGGCCGCTGCCCACGAGGAGTGGGACCAGCAGTGACTCCTGAAGTAGAGGAGGGTGCACGGCACGGAGGACGGGTGTGCGGGGGGAGCTGTGATCTGGCCGGGGACCCAGGGGCCGAGCCGCGGAGAAGATCCACGAGGCTGGCGGTGAGCAGAGCACAAGCCCCGCCCTCCGACACTGTCCCAGGCGCGGCCACGGCCACCACAGAGACAGGTGGTGTGGGGACACGAGGAGGAGGAGGAGGAGCAGGCAGACACAGAGGCCGCGGGAAGGAGGCTGGCGACGTGGAGGCCCCTCTGGGTGCAGGAGCTCGGTCTGTGCACTGACACTGGGCACGGCCGCTGGCCTCCAATGAAGCCATTCCAGGTCACGGCGGGAGAGGCTTCTCTACAAAACTTCGCTCTCTGTGGGTGCGGGCGGCAGACGAACCGAGGCCGGAGTTCTGCGTCCCCCCCCTTTCCAGGGCGCAGCAACGGGGCCGGACGGTTCCAGGAACCAGGCGGTGCCACCCCGGCCCGAGTCTGTGCCGGGCCGGCGACACCCGGGGCTCGTGCGGCGGGTGTGGACGGAATCTGGCACGGGTCGTGGTCACAGAGGCGACGGATTCCAGTCCACGCTGCAGGTCAGCACCGTGGAGGAAGGACTGAGCCCCGAGCCACCCGTCAGTCAGGGGCTCGGGCAGAGCAAAGACTTCACGAGATGTCGGCGGCCGCCCGCTCGGGGTCGAGGAAAGCAGGCGGCACCGGCCTCCGTGTCAGAAGTGGGTCTGGCAGGTGCGGACCCCTGGGGGCGCCGAGCCCAGCCCGGCGGTCCACGCGCACCGGCCCGCGCCTCCTCACCGAGCCCCCTCGCTCCAAGTCGTGACGGGAAACGTGGATGGCGTCACCTCCCGGCGCGGTAGTTTTTAGGGAACAGACACGCGTGTTCTCAGCGAGTCGGCCGGCAAGGGCTCCGTCTGTCTGTCCGGACTTGCTCTGCTTTCTGGAGACAGAATAAGAGGATCAGTCTGTGTGCGGGAAGGACGAGGACGGTCGGGAAGGCGCGTGGAGCTTCTGTTGTCATGTTGTCACCGCACAACTCCGGGCTTCTCGGCGAGGGTCGCCAACCACTCGAGCGGGATTCGGTCGCGGCAAACACTTTGCAAACGACCGTTTCCACGATGCTTCAGGCGATGATCAACGTCGGAAAGAGCAGAAAGCACAGTGAAAGCCAGACTCCTGTCTTCATGCCCCAAAGCTCTGAGAGAGAAAAGCCAGTCGGCAGCGGGCACGCACCTGAGCCCTCCCTGCAAGTGACACGGGGCGTGGGTGTGTCCCTCCCCGCTCAGTCACAAGACCGTGGAGGAAGCTGTTCCTGGCAGAACCGTAGGCGGCCAGCTGTCAGGAATCAAAGCGGGAAAATGGGACTTTGAGATTACCGTGCGAAGTCAGGGAGACGTTCAGGACACTGGCTAAGGCTGCTGGGGGCCTTCGGGAGCAGCTCCCCTTCCTCGGACGCCGGTCTCTGCACAAGGAAACCAGACAGACGCCCAAACAGCAGACAGAGACTGAGTTACTTTCAACAAATCCCACCAACGTAGAAATGGGCACCACTGGAGTTTCTGGAACCTTCTAGATCCAAATGTGCTATCTCCCGCCAACGCGTCACAGTTTGGACTGTGACAATACTCATTACCCTGAACACAGATGGCTGAGAACCCACATCTGGAAGATTTCAAGCTTACTGCGTGCACTCAACAGCTGAAGAGCAGGGACGCCATCTGGTCAGGGCCTTGGTTACTCTCACTGGGACCCCAGAGGGAGCCTGGGAGGGACGAGCAGGAACCAGGGGGAAGGTGCAGGGCTGGGCCCTCTGCTCGTGGCTCCGAGGGCTGGCGGGGTCTGGACTCCCCCACCTGCTTTCCACCTGCAGGAGGCCCCAAGCACTGTCACCTGGCACGCCGTCACCCCAAACACAGTCACCCGACGTGCACGGTCACCACATGCACCGTCGCCCGGTGCCCTGTCACCCCCCACCCTGTCACCCGGCACCATCACCCCACGCACTGTCACCCCGCACAGTCACCTGGTGCAGTCACCACGGGGGCCACCTGCCCTCTCTGCACCGCAGGGTGACCCGACTCCCACCCAGGCACGCCATATGCTCTCTTGTCTCACGGCTTCAGCTGGGAAGTGATGATGTGGTAAAGCCACAGAAGGTGACAGAAGATCCCATCTGTGCAAATCAGATAATTTCCTGAAACTTTGTCCAAATGGCAAATACGTCTTTTGTAAATATCAAATACGTTTAAAATGTGTTTGTCGAGTTCCCGGAACACATCTGAGAATCTTTTTGGTGAATCACTTGGCAAATCAAACACAACTACTTAGGTCATTTGGCGTGCAAGTCTGTACACAGGAAACAGGTGTCAGGGGCTTTCTGAAAAGCAAGACTCTATACGTTCTCCACGGTTTTTAAAGCAAGCTCCAAATGACCCACTTTTGCCACTTTCACATTCTCCATTTCACTTAAAATAGGTAAACAGCACTCACTCCCTGCCCCCCCAACCATGCTCCACACCGACTGGGAAAGTGTCCCCTGGCCTCCTGTTGGCCGGGCCGCGGGTGGTCCCGGTGAACCAAACACCTGTGTACCTTGGCCCCTGAGGGCTGCGCCCCCCCGACCCCAGACCCTCCCTCCGGGACTGCCATCCCAGGGGTGGCCGGCACACGGAACAGGTGTCGGTCTTGGGGGAGGGGGAGCAAGACGAGAGGCCCAGGGCCTGGTCTGCACCCCACCTCATCCAGCGCTTCTCCCCACCTTTGGCGACACGACACGCCCCCTGCGTCCTCGGCCTGGGCACGTGCTCCCCAAGCTCCGGCTCATGGCCACCTCGCGACGCTGGAGTTTAACGGAACGGGATTCTGTTCACGTCACACAAATACGTAGCATTACACACGTCTAAGGAGAGACGAGAATTCTTGCGTGGCTGGCGAAGAGCGGTTGCAAGCTCCCCACGACCCCGAGCGGGCGCGCCATCGAGGACAGAGAACGCGTCGCTAAAGCATCCGGGAACTGAGGGCCTCAGCTCCCCAGACTTGGGTGTCGCACAGCCACTCGCGTGTGTGGCTGGGAAGCAACTCGGCAGTTTGAGAAACGCGTGCGATCTTCCCTGGTGTTCACTCCCTGTTCTCCTTGCAATAACAGTGTAAAGAACCGACTCTTCCAGAGACGGGAAGGTGCCCCACCCCCTCCAGTGCCCCTCGGAGCAGCGTCCTCTCCTCTCGCACCCAGAGCCCGGACCAGGGCGGGTCCCCGGAGGAACAGCCCGCGTCTGTCACCTCCGTCTCTGGGACCCCTGCAGAGTCCGCGTGTCGGCCGGGGCCACACGGCGTCTCTGGCAGACACGTCTTGGTCCAGGTCCAGACCGCGACACGTCACGCTCCCGAGATCGAAACGGCAAAGCGCCTCGGCCCGTGACAGCGTCCTAGCTATTTGAGAGCAGAGTCCGTTTGTTTGTTTGTTTGTTTGTTTTGAGAGGGAGGAGGGGCAGAGAGAGAGAGAGAGAGAGAGAGAATCCCAAGTAGGCTGTGTGCTGTCAGCACAGAGCCCGAAACGGAGCTCGATCCCACAACTGCGGGATCATGGCCTGAGCTGAAATCGTGTTCGACGCTAAACTGACAGAGCCCCCACGGGCCCCAAAGCATCTGTTCTAACTCCGCTTCCGTTTCTCTGCTTTCTCTCACATTTTCGTGGGACACCGTGCACGGGCAGAGCAGCTTGGGCTCTCTCCAGGAGCTGCCTCGGGTCCCGACCTTGCTGTCGGCCTCCCAAGGGCCCCCAAGGTGCCGCCCCGACGACGGGCTGAGGGAAAAAAGAACGCCACTCTCCGTTTGAAAACGTGGCCCATTTATTTGAACTGAAGGCATCGTTACATAGTGCAAACGTTTCTTTGGTATGAACTGGTTACAATGAACGTAAAAAGGCACTTGTCTGTTGGCAACAGTCAGAAAGTAAATAAATATGTACACTCGCCTCACGTCACCGTGGCTGCCGAGAGGGCCCTGGGACCCCGCCCGCAGCTCGGACGCTGCGGAGATTAATCCGGTGGCCCCGCCACATTCCACGTTCCCACTGTGGTTCCAGACAGGCACCGCGAGTCACAGGCAGCCGCGCCTCCGGGTAGAGGACACAGTCCCAGTCACCCGTTCTAGCCCACGTGCATGTGCCTCCAAGCAAAACCACAATCCGCCACCAAGGCGCCTGGAGACGCTGGCTGCTCGCGGAGGGTGGGGTCCGCTGCCATTCTACACCTGAGCAACCTCCACAACTGTCACGCTGTGCACAGTCCTCCGCTCTCTACTCGACAGAAATCGGTTCTAGGGTTTGGGTGTTAAAAGTGACTTGATCCCTCAGGGGCAGTCCCACGTCCCACGGAACACCAACTTGTATTTACCACTCAACGTGACGAGGATGAGAAGTCAAGTTGGCTGTGTTTAGAGCCGCTGTGAACACGCTCATGGCGGGGATGTGCACTCCCTCCCACGGTTGGGGCCGGCTGGTCACAGAGCCGGGGTCTCCTGCTTCCGGAAGGAAGGCCGTGCCGGGCCCAGGTCGGGCTTCGAAACTGCTCACGACGTGCCCGACGGCCTCCCGGCCACCCCAGGGATGGGTTGCGACCCCCCAGCCCGGGACGCGCCCCCCACATACGAAACCACCTGTGACCTCGGGGCACTTCCCACGGCGCCCGCACGTTCAGGGACACGTTTCTGAGGACACAGATCACTTCATATTGAAAACAAAGAAGAAGGTTTCTGGTCAATTGAAAAGAGAGACCACGAGGTATGATGGTTGCTCTTCATTGAATTCGGAGACGACTTTCGCACAGTGGAAGGCATTTCTCTGCCACCCGAACACCGCAAACATGGGCGCAATCACGTCAAACATCCTGCACTTTGAAAATACACATGAGGTATAGGGACTGATTGTTTCCTTAAGGCACTTACACAACCTGAAGTCACAAAGTCGCCAACACCGACTCCTCCGTCGGGAGAGGCCTCCGTGCGGGCACCACACCCAGGGTTGAGCAGGAATGGGGAGGGAGGGGGTTCCACACTCGGTCCACCCCAGGCGGCGCCACGCAAGCCGTGGTTTCTGCACGTGGCTGATGTCCTCACGGGAGACGTGCTGGAGGTCGCCGGCGAGCGGGGGCTGAGCCGCGGGGCCGTGTGCTCCCTGCTGGTGTCGGGTCGGGCCCGGGGAGCCCGCACCCGCCGCCCGGACGTCAGCCGGCTCTCCCACCAGCCTGCCCGTCGGCCAAGTGCTGATCCCGCTCTCCCTGCGGTGCGCTTCCTTCTGGCGGCTCCGTGACGCGCCCTCACGGCGGGCGGCTGCCAAGCTCCAGGCGTCGGAGCCCAAGAGACGAACGTTTGGTTGGGGAGACGAGTAGCGTCCAGGGACACGAATCCAGCAGCCTAAATAACTGGACCGTGCAACTTACTAGTAGCACCAATTTGTCGTTAAAAAAACTTAAATAAAAACCTGAGAATCTAACGTGAAGTCAGGACGTGTGTCCGTGGTTTCTCCTCCGCCAACGCTCTGCTCTAAACACCTGTGCTCCTCCGGAGACAGAAGGGGTCCCGGGTGGCGATGGTCCCTCTCGTCCACACGCCCCGCGCGGGCGGCCGAAGGCTTCACGGAGCCTACGGCCTCTTCCCCGAGCCGTCTCTCGGGCAGGCCGGACAGCAGGCCCCGGGGGCTCTCACGGGCGCTGGGCAACCGGCAGGCCGGCAGGCTTCCACAAAGCACGTGACCTGCCCGTCCTGGAGGAGAGAGGCGCCAGCACCGGTCAGCTCCTGGGGTACGCGTCCTGGGCGCCGCCCGCCCTCCCCCACCCGTCTGCGCCCGAGTTCTCTGGTGCACTCTCTGTAACACGGGGGCCGTTCTCCGGGTGATTCACGGCTTTGGACACTCTGTACTTCTTCCGCGAGGTCCCCGCCCTCGGCTCCCCACCCTGAGGACAGCCCGGGACCTGGGGCTCAGCACACCCTCCCGGCCCCACCCCTGAGACCCCGCGTCCGGGGATGTCAGCCAGAGGAGGACAAAGTCAGGAGGCGCGGTCCCTGCCCTGCCCAAACGCGACAACCGCCAGGGATCCCGGGGCGCCTGCCTGGCCCACTGCCCTGTGCTGTGCCCCCAGCCTCTGCCCCCAGCCTCCGGCCCGGGCACCACGGCGGCCCGTCCCCTTCCTCTGGAGGCCCAGGCCACCCGGCGGGACCAGCCTCCTCGCTGGTATAGGCACCTCAGCGGCTGCTCGGGCAGCCGCGTAACGGCGGCTCTCGGGGAAGAGCCACCCCCTCCTCAGACAACCACTGGGGCCTCTGGCGGACCCTGCGGCCGCCCGCCCCGGAGCCCACGTGCCGGGGCCCCGCACTCACACGGCACTCGCAGGTGGTACACGCGTCTTGCTTCCACGTGGCGCCGTTGGCGTGAGGCTCCCCGTCTGCGTCCGTGCAGTCCGTGGCGCTGAGCCGGGCCTCCAGCCTCTTTATCTGCCGCAAAGCAAAGCGAGACGTGTGCGGGTCACATGCGACCAAGAGCTTCTCTCTGCAAGGGCGGCTGTACCGTCGCCGGGAGCGGCGCCTCCCAGAGCCGGCCCGTCACCGGGCAGGCGACAGCCGCGCCGGCCTACGCCGCACCCGGGCCTACGCTGCGAGGCACGGGAGGCGCAGCTGCGGGGGAGCAGGAGGAGCCCGGAGAATCGGAGGGCGGCTTCCCACAGGCCGGCGAGCGCCAGACCCAGCCGGATGGGAACACCCTGAGCTTGGACCCCGGCGGCCGACGGTCGTGACCGGGCTCCGCGGGCGTCCCTCCCTCCGACCCCGCGGCTGGGCTGGCGGTGACGGCACGTCCAGACTGTCCTCGCGTGGGGTTTCCGTCACAGGCAGCCGCATCTCCAGACCCCCCAGAACGGGCACAATTGGGCACAACTGCCTGACACGGCGCCCGCAGCTCTGACGGAGGGCAGGAGTGGGCCGAACAGTGAACTCGCAGACCCCCTACGAGCCCCCGTCAGTGAAACGCGTGACGTGCACGTGGTGTGACAGCACGTGGAAAACAGCACGGCCTCCCCCCTGCGCGAGGCCAGACCGCCGCCCAGAGCAGCGAAGTCACCTGCCCCGGAGAACTCAGCACCCAGCTCGCCCACGGCCTGGTGACCTGACATTTACGGGCCGACGGGCACTCGAGCCGGCAGGTCACAGGCAGGCTCCGAGCAGAAGCCGGCACTTGTCAGCACAACCGATCTCGAAAGCCACCGGACCTTCCAAGAAGGGAGGGAAAGGAAGGTCCCTGAGGTGCAGCAGCGGGGGCCACGGGCCGGGCAGGGCTGCTGGGGATGGCGGGGGCTCCCTCGGTGGCTGCTGACCCCGTTTCAGCGTAAAGCCAGAGGCAGCAAGGCCAGGACTGGAGCCGCGTCCGCCTCGGGGAGACCGTGAGCACGTCTGCGGGACGCAGCGCGGCCGCACGGAGTAGGACAGGTGCCCCCACTCCCTCCTGGGCTGCAGTCACAGCAGACGTCCCCCCGCAAGGCACGAGCCCTGGCGCCCCTGACCAGCACCTGCCCTGAAACGCAGAGCTGTGCAGAGCAAAGGAGATAGGGGACGGCACAGTCACTTCATCCTGCAGGTGCGAGAAGTCACGGACCCACAGACGCTCGCCTCACGCTGCCTCGTCCTGCCTCCTGCCTCTGCTCACACTACCCCACCTGCAGAGCGTGACCCTCCCGCCCCCCACCCACCTGTGACGCTCCAAGGGTCTCCGAGAGACTGTCTTCAGGCCTCCCAGCGCCCACCTGTGTCGGGCTGGGCCCCCAGGACACCCGGTGCTTATCACAGCCTGGTTGTCTCTTCGGCTCCAAGTGACTTTTGGGGGCTGCTCTCCTGGTGCCTTAAACCCTGAACTCTGCACGGTGCCCGCTATCCCCTCCTAGCCTGTCTCCATTTGCCGTGTGACAGCAAATAAAGGCCGTCAGGTGAGATCACCTCACACTGCACGTGCACGTCAAGACAGGAGGGCAGACGCGGTCAGAGCCGGGACACCTCTCCGAGAGGCTGGGACAGAAGACCCCAGGGTCCCATCCCTGAGGACTGGGGGCCCCGTAAGTAGGAGTGGGGTCGTGCTCCAAGACCACCAGTCACAGACACGTCTCCAGAAGTTTCCACAACATCAGGAATCCCTGCCAAAAGGACCGTCCGAGGTCTGCACGCTTATTACTAAGGCCTCAGTCTCCACTCGTGATACATAAAAGCCCACCACGGAGGCCCGGACACAGAGACGGGAGAGGAGGAAGCAAGTCCCCTGAGCCGGGGAGGACAGATGGTTTTCTGCAAACCCTACGGATGCCCAGAGAAGAGCCCAGTGTATAGACGGTGCCCTGCCCCCACCAGGGGGTCCTGACCACAAACCAGCTCCTGATCCGGCCCTGGGAACAAGGATCACATTGTCATGGCCTCAGGACGGGACCTGAAGTGTGGCTTCTCCCTCGTGGCCCTAATCCTGAGCCCCCTCCTGACCTACAGACTCTGGCCGCTCCGGGGACCCCCTCCCACAAGGGCACCTGCGGGCAGCTCAAAGCATGAGCCCCCCAGCCGTGGGAATCCTGAGGGCAGCCCAAAGTGGCTGGGCCGGGGACAGGCCACAAAGTGGCCCCAGAAAGAAGTGGTGTCCCTGGAGGCTCCAAGTGAGGGCAGACCAGTGGCACACCCACGCAGTCACGGTGGCCACAGTGCCATCTGCAGCGTGGGACAGGACGTGCCAGGCAGTTACCTGCTCTCTGAGGTCCGTGATGGTCTTCTGCATTTCCACAACGAAGTCCTTGAAGTCGTTCGTCCCCGGAACCTGTGGACGCTCACGGGACACGGCCGTGGCATTGCCGGGGCGCTTTCTGTGCTGCCCCACGCTGCGTGGGGGAGAAGGGGACGCTGTGACTCGAGCTGGAGGCCACCGGTGGCTGCACGTGCCCCCGCCCAGCACCGGGACCTCACCCCGGAGACGGCCGTACCTTGGTGTCCCCCCGGGGCCCGCTCCCCCGGCGGGGCCGTCCTCCTGGTAGCTGAACCCCAGGGACCGCCTGCCTCGGAGATGATACGAGAACGCGTTGAACTGTCCCCGGGTCCGGCAGTCTGAAACGCAAGCAGAAGGGGTGTGTCGGGTGGCGTTGGGTCCAATTCGGAAGACAGGCTCATCCTGGGAGACGTCAGCTGGCCTTCCGGCACGTGTACAACTCGAGCCACCGCCTGGCGGCCGCAGCGGCCAAGGGCCCAACTGTGCTTCCCTTCTCCCGCCACAGGCAAGATGGCCTCTGTGTCCCCCCCCCCCCAGTTCCCGGGAGCCCCCAGCCTGCTCCGGCCTCCTGCAGGCACGAAGCATTGCGGCTGTCCTCTCAAACCCACGCCGGCCTCCCCCACCACAGGGACGGGGGCACGCGGTCCCAGCCTCACATCTGTCTGCTCGCGCCAGGACGTCAGCTTCCCCTGCGGTGGGGGGGGGGGGGTGCGATGTGGAGCACATTGCACACGCCGGTGCCCCATCCGGCGGCCCGGCCCCAGACAGCAGGACGTGGAGCGTAAGCTGGGGCCAGAGCCAGGCTGCTCCGCCTGCCGGCCGCTGGGAAGGGAAGGCAGGGCCTGGAGCCCCTCTGCCCGCAGACCGCGCCTCCCGGAGGCCTCCACGCGCCTCCGATCGTCAGCAGCCACCACTCGGCTTCCCACCCGCTCCCGGACCCATGTCACGCCACTCCGCCCCGATGCAGGGTCACAGCGTAGGCCCGTGGGACCCGGAGGCCTGGGGCAACGCCGTGGGAGCAGAGGACGCGCAGCCCGTGGCGCTAAAGCACACACCCTCCCCAGCGGTGCTCACACCGTGCGGCCAGGTGCCCCTCGGGGCGGCAGCAGGAGCCCACGGCGACACTCCCGCTGCGCAAACGCAGACACCACGATCCAGCCAGTAATCCTCGTGAAGGTCCCGCGCGGGGGGACAGGCCGGCATCACGCGCTTCCTGCGGCCGCACCGAGAGAACGCAGCCCCGCCCGCGGAGCGCCAGCGCCCCGAACGCAGAGCCGGCTCTGATCTGAACCCAGGGAGAGGCTGCGGCAGGCCCGGAGGAGGACAGAGGGGACCCGGGGGCGCGAGATTAAATCCCTGTCGTGGGACGTGCATGTGTATCCACGCTAACTTCCCAATCTTGCCCACACACACACGTGAGTGAGTTATTCAGGAGCACAGGGGCACGCTCAGACTTCCTCCTCTAGTTCAGGAAAACGTACCCTATTTCCCTACAAACACACACACACACCAGTACACACACGTATGTATACATACGTGCGTACCTATGCACACACATACACAAGTGTACAAACACGCAATGTGTGCATATGCATGCATTCGTACGCACACACGCACCCATGTGTGCATGTGTGCACACGTATGCACATACACACACGTGTGGACACACGCCCGTCTGTGCTTGCGTGCACGTACACACATACACAGTACACACGTGTGTGCACACGCACACAGATGCACATACACATGCGTGAGCGTACACACGCATGTGCGTGCATACACGTGTGCGTGTATACACATATGCATACACACGCGCATGCGTACTTAGGCACACGTGTACTCATACAGACACACGGGAGAGAGAACAGTGACTAATAGGTAACAAACGACCGATGCATCTATTCAGGTCCCGGAATCATCCGCGGTATTTTATAACCCACGCGATTACTTCAAGATACACCAACATGTGCAAGAGTGTGTGCGTGTGCCTATGTGCTCTTCCTTGACCACAGAGGGGCAATTTGAAACTCCCCTCTGAAACCACCCGCCCAGGAACCCTCCCGTCCGGCCCCTCTGTGCACACGATGCGCGGCTGTGGCTCCGGGGGAAGCTCAGAGGGCTGCTTTCAGCGAGTCTTTAAAAGCTGAACGGAAAGTAAACGCGACCAACGTTTGGTCTGTCGAAACTTTTTCTTCCTACTGTATTTTAAACACGACTTTGGAGCTACGATAAAAGACAAAGCTCATAAAGCATCCTTTCGGGGCACCTGGGTGGCTCTGTCGGGTTGAGCATCCGACTTCGGCTCAGGTCACGATCTCGCGGTCCGTGAGTTCGAGCCCCGCATCGGGCTCTGTGCTGACAGCTCGGAGCCTGGAGCCGGCTTCGGATTCTGGGTCTCCCTCTCTCTCTGCCCCTCCCCCACTCTCACTTTGTCTCACTCTATCTCTCAAAAATAAATAAATGTAAAAAAAATTAAAAAAAAATACAAAGCATCCTTTAACTTGGTCAGCTCTGGACCGGGCCTGCTATTTCCGGAGGAAAAGCGTCGGGGACAAAGGATGTCAGAAATGCCTTTGGCAGCTGCGCGGACAGGAGAGCCGGCCCCAGCAGCTCCAGGAAAGGCCCGCCTGGCAAGACCCCGTCTCTCCCGGGACTCTGGGTTTTCCGAGCGGAACAGGAACCCCGGCTCAGCCCCTTCCTATGCAGCAAGGGGCCCCTGGTAAAGCTATCAGGAAGCCAGTTATCCGAGAACCGGCTTTTCCCAGGGGTCAGGACAGCTTCCTGCATCCTCTGCCAGATTTGCAGGAAAGCACGCGGAGTTGGACAAACAAGGACGATGTTTTTCAAAAAAACTAAAAACAAGAACATGGTTCCTTCGAGGTAGTAGTGAGAATACAAATGTTTTGGAAGATGGGGCGTGCAGCAAACTCAGTCCTCATCTTCACGCGAACTCTCTTGTGAACCGCCGTGTGCCACACATCCCTGTTTAGCACCTACGTGTACGCACACCGTACGTTCACACGCAGAAAACGCAGGGGGCAGACGCACAACCGGATCAGCGCAGGCACCCACACGCGCACGGACTCAAAGGGAGACACCGCAAACAGCTCTAGGCCACGGACCCAGGTTCCGATACCTCCTCATGCAAACAGCAGCCTCCTGAGAGTAATCACCAGTGAGGACAAGAGCCTGACCGAACTATTTCTTCTGGAAAGGAGAGGGAACAACTCTAGTCCATGCCTCCTGTCCACCGGCATGCCGGGCGGAAGGGGCTGTGTCCACGGGCGTGTGGGTCACGCAGGGCAGCTCCAAACACACCTGGCTTCCACATTCCAGTCTCCGAATGCAGTTTCAATGAAGCCAAAATCACGTTCAAATGAAAAGGTCAAATTCGTGGTTCGCCACAGTGGGAGTGCAAGGGCTCCGCGGCAGGAGGACAGCGGCCCCGCGGCAGGGACCGGGTGCTGCCAGAGACCCGCCACCCCTCCCCACCCCTCCCCACCACTCCACAGGCCTCGGCCCTCCTCCTGATCTTACACAACGCGCCCCTCCGGGTACGGTGTTCTCACAGGGGTCTGGACGCACAGCACACACTTCTCTACTGAGCACACATCCGGGGGGCGTCCACGTGGCAGGGGCACCCGCGCATGCGCACACACGACAGGACAGCACGCGAGTGCCCCCGTTTAGACGCACGTTAGGTTTCAGAGACAGCACAGAAGCCCGTCTCCTCATGCACACTCTCGTCTCCTGTCTCCTCCACTGGGCACGTCACTTACAGGAAACGCCACCACGTCACTACCAGTCCTTCGTGACCGCGGCCTCTCAGACTGTGCAGCGACCCTGCATGGCTGCCCGCAGGGGCAGTACCTGGTTCTGTCCCCACTGCGGCCAAGCGTCCAGAGAGCACCACGCCAGACGCCCCGGGAGCACCTCGGCAGGAGCCCCGGGAGCACCACGCCAGACGCCCCAGGAGCACCACGGCAGGAACCCCGGGAGCACCACGGCAGGAACCCCGGGAGCACCAACCCAGACGCCCCAGGAGCACCACACCAGACACCCCGGGAGTACCATGGCAGGAGCCCTGGGAGCACCACGCCAGACGCCCTGGGAGCACCACCGTAGGAGCCCCGGGAGCAGCGCGCCAGACGCCCTGGGAGCACCACGGCAGGAGCCCCCGGAGCACCACGCCAGACGCCCCGGGAGTACCACGGCAGGAACCCCGGGAGCACCAACCCAGACGCCCCAGGAGCACCACACCAGACACCCCGGGAGTACCATGGCAGGAGCCCTGGGAGCACCACGCCAGACGCCCCGGGAGCACCACCGTAGGAGCCCCGGGAGCAGCGCGCCAGACGCCCTGGGAGCACCATGGCAGGAGCCCCCGGAGCACCACGCCAGACGCCCCAGGAGTACCACGGCAGGAGCCCCGGGAGCACTACCGCAGGAACCCCGGGAGCACCGCCCCAGACGCCCCGGGAGCACCACAGCAGGCGGTGAGCGCGGCAGGAGCGGGCAGGCAGTGGGGAAGACAAACCACAGAGGCAAGGGAGGGGCCGGGCGTCGGGGACGCGCACCTTCGCAGCAGTCCTGCCACACGCGCAGGTCCACGCGGGGGACGTCGTCGCAGCTGCTGTAGCCGTGGGGGAACTCGGCCACCCTGAACACGTCCCTCTGCACACGCGTGATGTTGTCCGCGTTGTCGCACAGAATCCTGGCCAGCGACGTCTGCTTGATCTGTGTCAGCTGCGCCGGGGAGAACACCCCCGGGTTCTCGTACCACAGCCTGTTTCCAGAGTGAGAGCAAGGTCAGACGCCCGGAGGCCCCGCGGAGGCGCGGGGAAACCGCCAGGAAGCTCTGCCGACGGCACGGACGCCGCGGGGCTCAGTCCGCTGTCACTTAAGAGGGGCTCAAGCTCGGATCACGCCTCCTACTCAAGACCCAACACACGGGGCCTGTACTGGACGCAGCAGAGAAGCTGGCGCAGGAGGGGGTGAGACCCCTGGCGTGGCGCGGCCCCTGCTGCACTGCCCCGCGGTAAACCCCACTCGTGACATCGTGTCAGTCTTGCCAGAAGCTCAAATCCCTCCAAACTGCCACGGCGGTTGGACCATGTGCACCGTTCTTGGGAACAGAGATGCCCTCGCTACGTGGAAGGGCGCGAAAGCACCTGTGACCTGGGTCACGTGATCCTGGGGCCGCAGTCGGGGGGGCAGGTCCCCACACTAGGGAGCTAATCTCGAACGCGGCGAGGCGCGAAGACGCGCATCCACTTTCACCTGGACACATCTCCGCCACCTGCCCCGCGCATCCCCGAGTCCCCGGAAAGGCGCATTTCAGAGCAGAGGCTCTCCCCGGCCTCACCTGCCTTCACCTGTCGTCCCTACGGCACCTGCCTTTACCTGTCCCCATCTCTCAGGCGCTTGAACTGTGTACTCAGCAGGCACATCAGGGTCGGTCCCAGTCGGCTGCCAGGGACCAAATCCTCTACCATGAGGGCAGGAAATAAGTCGATGTTGAGTGGGGACCCGTACAACCTACAAAGGAAAACAACCCAGTGAAACCTCAAATTTGCTTAGGCGTGCGGCAGCTAGTACATAAATCCAACGTGAGAAAGTCCCCATCTTTACTACCATTTAGCATCATTCGGACCTGCTTTCCACAAAGAACATTCATCATTACTCAAACCGTCTACCCGTTACGTTTCAAAACTTTTCCCTACTTTCTGTGCATATACGTATACACACGTATAAAGCATACCACGCGTTTATTTTAAGTTTAGAAAAACCAAGAAATACAGGAAGAGAGTTCAAATCACACCTTTTCTGTTCAGAGATCATCACACTTGACAGGATAACGTACAACCTTCCAGGTTTTTTTCATAAATATAAATAAACAAACTTCACATAACTGAGGACAGACTTTCCAAGGGGTAATTGTGACGCTGGAATTCTACCGTTTGTTGAAAATAGGTTTGCGGTAACTAAGCCATTTGCTCAGCAGAACCGCGCAGGAGGCCAAGACAGCGGGGTTGAAACGTTCAAGAGCAAACACTTTCATCGAGCTCTTCCAGCTCCCGCGAAGCACAAGCACGCGGGCAGAGAGCTGGCGGCAGGCTCTCCCCTGAGACACGCACGCGGCTCTCCCAGACGCGGGTGCTCGGTCTCAGTTGGGACTCAGAGCTCAGCTGGGTTTTCTATACGCACACTATCCGGCTCAGAGGCGCGGCCGGCTCCGTCGGCGGGGCTGTGGCCACAGAGGAAAGAGGGGGTGCTGCTCAGGCACCCTCGAGAAGGGTGGCTGGGCGCTCCCGCCAAGCCCCACGCCATCAGCACTGACCTCGGCTGCAAACAGAGGAGCCTCGTGCCGTGGTTTCCCCGGGGAGCGGGGCTGAGGGCAGGCGGGGAAGTCGGGAGCCCCAGCCTGCACGGCTCCCGTGACCTCGCCGCCGCCGCGGCCTCCGCTTGAAGGAGCCGCTCCCCACGAGGGGACAGCGCCCACACCCGCTCGCTCGGGGGCCACAGCCAGCAGGGAGCACCCCACTCGGGCCAGGCCCCCCACCCCTCCCGCGGGGCTCGGGGGCTGACGGCTGAGGAACTCGCTGTTGTGGTGAAGACGGTGGAGTTTCTTTTCCAGGGTCTGCGGCGCACGAGGTGGGCACCCCTCCCCCGGCCTGTGGCGCTGGGACGCTAGGGTCTCCCCACTGTCGTGAACGGAGTTTGGCAAAGCAGAGAAATGCGGGAGAGCGACCCGTGTTCATCCGGACGGGACCGGCACGTAAGAAACACAGATCCCGCAAATCCTGACCGAGCGGTTCTGTGCCCGGTGACGTCCCAGTGCCGCAGGATTCACACAAACCGGCAGCCTGATACCGTTACTTAAAGGACGCTGGAACGCGCCGGACTCAGGAGGGCTAGGTTCGTTCACGTCGTCGCACCTCGCGATAAGTTACGAGTAAAAAGTGATCGTCCCGGAGAAGCCACGGTCAGATCCTAACTGGGGAACGCCTCACCTTCGGTGGAAAGTGAGTAACTCAGAATAAGCAAACCGGGCGAACCGGAGAGTCCAGAAAGCACGCAGTGTGGCCTCAGACAGCTTTCCTTTTTCAAACAATTCTTTCCGACGTGAATGAACGCAACTTAAATACACGATGACTTGTAGACGTGCTTGACAAGTCCGAGGACGAGGAGGGATCGTTATGGAAAAACTCTAAAGAGGTACTATTTGCATTAAAGAAACGACAAGTCACACAGTAGGTAGTCAGCAAGCCAAGGGCAGCCGTGCCCGTGAGAAGGGCGGACGGCTGAGTGAGTGCAGAAATGCAGGTCTAACGCACCGCCCAGCCAGGGACCAAGGCCGCTAACCTCCCCGCTGCCCCTGTGGTCTTGGGGTGCCCAGAGCACCCTCACGGTTCCAGCGCCACAGGCCCCGGGCACCTGCTGCCCGGAGCCCGCACGATTGCCTGAGGCTGTGGGCAGTGGTCCCCGGACACAGAGGTGTCCCTGTCGTGCTGGCCGAGCTCTGGTGCTCTCTGCCTGCTGCGAGCAAGGGAGCTGCCCACAGAGCCCCACGCACGCACGCTGGGGCCCGAGGTTCCCCGCAGGTCCTTCCCCTCCCATCGGGCTCCCCTGCACAAGCAGGCCGGGCACCCAGGTGGCTGTGGCCACCGCTCCCTGCACCTGCACGGCCTCCGAAGGCGACCCCTCCACAGGCTCTGCCCTCCCGGCTGCACAAACACACACTAGAATCCCGAGAACAGCCATGCACACGTGGGGCCACCTTTCTCGGCACGCCTGACCCTGACAACGTTGAGAAACCCAAGACGCCACACGGTGGCTCCTCCTTCAACTCACCGTCTCAGCTTCTCCCGGATCTCGGGGTTCTTGATCTCATTTTTCAGGTCCTCAAAGGTGTGGGCGGACGACAGGTTGCAGTACACTCGGTATTCGTGGTAGGGCGGGATGCCGTGGTCCCGGCCCCGCTGGATGTTGATGGCGGCCAGGTCCAGGGCCACCGCGTGCGCCATGGAGAAGAGCCGCTCGGTGAGCTCCGTGTTCAGCAGCTGCGAGGGGACACGCATCTTCCCGGCCACGCCGAACAGGCCCCTGAGCAGCGGGTCGATGCCGCCCTCGTTCACTATGCGGAAGGGAGAGAAGAAGGCTTTGTGCAGGGGGATGTGTCCCTGCACGATGGGCTCGAAGTTCTCGTCCAGCCGGTAGAGCACGGGGTTGACCAGCGTGTGGCCGAACCTGAAGGCGGCCGTGGCGAAGGCGTTGAAGATGCCGGCGTTGACGCCCGGGTCGTAGCCGCGGTAGTCGCCCAGTGCCTTCATGCCCACCTCGCCCAGCACCTTGGGCAGCCAGTGCTGGTAGGTGATGTGCTGCACCTGCGCGCCCACGATCTTCCTCGCCTCGTGGTAGATGGTGTCCCCGTCCCAGTGCGGGTTCAGGGAGAGCAGCTCGGCGGCCACGCGGTTGTGCTCCCGGAACCAGAGCGTGTGCATGCTGGTCAGGCCCAGCTGCTCGTTGGCGCGGTGGTCCCCGGCCAGGAAGCAGGGGATGGGGCTCTCGTTCTCGTCCCGCATGCACTCCGTGGGCGGCCCGGTGGCAAAGGGCAGCAGCGGCTTCCCCGACCGCTGCACGATGCCCTGCCGCAGGAGCCCCCGGTGGCTGGCCAGGTCCCGGATGGCGCGCGCCTCGTGCTCCGTGCTCCCGTACACGTTGGAGGCGTCGATGTAGGAGGTGAGCTGGTTGATCTGCTCCCGCGGGTACACGGAGTTCATGAGGAGGGACGTCATCCCGCTGCCGCACACGGGGCTGGAACGCACGAAGAACATGCAGCGAGCCCCGTTCCTGACGCGGGGGTCGTTGGGGGGCACGGCGACCGAGAAGCAGGGCGGGTCGTTGCTGCACACAGAGCTGCAGTGCTGTCCGTCGGAGAAGCGAGCCTGGCTCAGGGCCACCACCGTGGAGTCCAGGTCGTGGTCCAGAAACTGGCCCCACTGCATGAGCATGTGCGTGAACTGCTCGTCGGGCGTGACGGTCTCGGTCCCGATCAGGGACGTGGACACCAAGCGAGGCACGGGCAGCGCGTGGCCGTGGTACAGCCGGCCGGGGTCGATGCCCCGCGGGGTGTTGAACCCGTTCTCGTACACGGCCTTCAGCAGGCGCTCGAAGGCGGTCAGCGAGGCGCCCCACATGGGGTGCTGCAGATTGTTGCAGGTGCCGTCGTGCGTGCGGTACTTCTGGTGGAAGCACATGTCCGAGCAGTTGTTCACGCGCCGGTGGGCCGTGCAGCCGGACAGGTTGGCGATGAGGCTCAGGTACTGGGGGGACACGAGGTCGTTGTAGTGGTAACCTGCGGCAGAGGGGGACGCGGCTCACCCTCCGGACGGCGGGCAGCACACGGGCACGCGGCCCTGGCCCCCACAGTCCTCCCCCACCCAGTCCTGCCTGCCGGGCCGGGAGCCAGGGGAGGGGACCTTCGTGGGATGGGCGCGCGTGGTGGGGGAGCGGGGGACGGCCCAGGGTCCACACAGTGCCGGGGAAGGGGTCCCGGCAGGAACAGCCAGGAAAGACCAGACGTGCGCCAGGGGCCTGTTCTGGGACTGCTGGAAGAGCTTCGCGCTCAGGGGGGCGTGCATGTGTGCACAGGGGCACCCTCACGCCCGCGTGCACAGTACAGGCACACACGGGGGCACACGTGCACACACACAGGCACGCACACGCAGACGTACACGTGCAGAGGGGCGCACATGCAGAGGCACGCGCACACAAGCAAGAGCACGCACACAAGGGCACATATGCACGTGTAGAGGTACACGTTCACACGCAGGGCACACAAGCACATGCACACGCAGGGGCACACGTGCACACACACAGGCACACACACGGGAGCACACAGGAGCACATGCAGACATACACGTGCACACAGATGGGCACACACACCCAGGGGCACACGTGCACACGCAGAGGCACTCACACACAAGCAAGAGCATGCACACAAGGGCACATATGCACGTGTAGGAGTACACGTTCACATGCAGGGCACACAAGCACATGCACACGCAGGGGCACACGTGCACACACACAGGAGCACATGCAGAGGTACACGTGCAGAGGGGCACACACACCCAGGGGCACACGTGCACACGCAGAGGCACGCGCACACAAGCAAGAGCACGCACGCAAGGGCACATATGCACGTGTAGGAATACACGTTCACACGCAGGGGCACACGTGTACACACGGCACATAGGCAGAGGGGCACACGCGCACACAGAAGGGCATGCATGCACGGGCACACGGGCTCACATGTCCGCCCACACTGCTAGACTCCTGGTCAGCACCATCTTGCACGGTACCTGCTTGAAGCCGGTCAAGATGGACTCTGCCTACGTTTAAAGGAGCCGAGCCAGTCCCACCCATGGAGGGAATAGAGAGCTGGAGGTGGGAGGGGGCAGGCGTGCCGCATGAGAGGACAGGCACGCTGGGCTGCGAGCTGGCCCGACGCTCGGCTCCCTCAGACCTGAACACTCCGTCCGCGGGCACCTCGCAGACACGGCAAAGCAGGATTGGGGTGTCTACCTCGGGAAGCCCCAGAACCCCCAGGGGTCGGGGCTGGCGTCCCCCTGCACTGCCCCTCTCTCCTCTGGCCTGCTTTCCAGTCGGAGGGACGAGCACGGCCCGGGCAAGCATGGGTTCCGGCCAGCAGGCAAGGCTGGACACAGACGGGCCACCTTTGTGAACCCAGACACGTGTGCTGTGCTTTGAACGCCCGAGTCTCCCCCAGCGCCCTGATAAACTGCTGCCAGGCCAAGCCTTCCTACTAACCCGGCGGGCTGACCACCGGCTGCATCAGCAAGTTCCGGGTAGTGAGCTGGTCGCCGGGGACTCTGCACACTGCCCTCACCATCCGCAGCCATGCTTGCTCCCTCTGCTTTGCTTTAGATATAAAAACCATCCCCGAAGGCAGACAAGCAACTACCAGGGAAAACACTGAAATTCGAGGAAAAGAAGGCACCTGAGGCTAATGGAACAGACTGGACTGTGTCGGGCACAGGTGCGGAAGGCTCCGAAGGCGAGTTAGGACACCGGGGTTTGCAGCTCGAGGACACAGGTACCCCTGGTGACCAGCGTCCCCTGAGCGTGCCTGCGAGCTGCTGGAGGTGAGACAGTCCCTCCCACCACTAACCTGGCCTCCAGGTTCCCCACTTCACCCAGAGTCACCTCTGGGCTTCCTGCCCCTGGGCAGAGACCCAGTCACCTGACTGTCACCTCTGCCTTCAGCACAGCTGGAAGCCACCCCACTCGCTGGCCACCCTACTGCAATGCTTCACCTCCCCACGCAGCCACTCCACGGACACCCGTGACCTGGAACCCGCCCGGGTCACTCCACAGGTGCCCCTGGGTCGCTCCACGGACACCGGCCACCCAGGACCCCCTGGGCCACCCCACGGACGCCTGCCCCGCGTCCCACGCTGCCCCTCCCCCTTCACATCAAGGCCACCCAACGACCTGATCCACGTGATCAGGTCACTTTTCTACAAGAAGCCCCACGGCCCCCACATCACGGAGACCATGACAAAACCCTCCTCTCGCCTCAGGGGCCCTTTCCGGTTGGGCACCCGAGAGTTCCCTCATCCTGTCCCCTCCCCGGTCTCTCCACCTGCTCCAGCCCAGCCTGCCCAGCCTCAGACACCCCGACTGGGGCGGGCTGTGCACCCGTGCCGGGGTGCTGACTGATTCCTGTCTGTCCGGGTCTCCGTGTTCCCGTAAACAGCACGTGCTGATGGGAGACGACCCCGCGGTCCTGCACAAGGACCAACAGCAGACGGGCTCTGCCTCGTACAGAGGCCGCACAGTGTTTAGGACCCGCCTGCAGAAGCCGCCACGGCCACATTTAGCTCCTGAACGATGAGCCACACAAAGAAAGGGAGGAAGAAAACCAGGCAACCCCACGGGCCCCCACAGGGGGCAGAGCATGGTCCCTATCGCAGACGGCTGGGGACACCGTGAGGCACCAGGATGACAAGGCCATGAGCCCCAGGCATCCCTGTCCACGGGGACAAGGCCACAGACCCCATGCGTCCCTGTCCACGGGGACAAGGCCACGAGCCCCACGCATCCCTGTCCACGGAGACAAGGCCACAGACCCCACATGTCCCTGTCCACAGGACAATGCTCTGAGCCTCACACATCCCAGTCCCCATCCTGGGCCCGAAGAGTGGAGAAGTGCCCAACACAGGTTCCCCAGGGAGCACCTCCAAGGTGAGGCTGGCCGTCCATGGAAGAGAGAAAACGTCCGGAGATGGCCCCCGACACTCAACCGAGGCCAGCGCCCTCCAGGACGAGGAAACAGGCCTATAGTCTGCACACCCGCGCCAGGAAGCTCAGCCCCAAACCAGTGCAAGGCAGAGGTCAGGCTTGAAGGACGCGTTCCACTCCCAAGGACAGGGGCCCATTCCCACATCTTCGAGCCACATGCGCGTATCTAAGAATGTCAAATTCCCCAACATTTCTGTCCTGATGGAAAAGATCGGCTGGCTCACTGAAGACCAATCAAAAAACCCTGAAAACCCGGAGCCTGCCTCCCGGAGAGAGGGGACTGTGCGTGCTCCCGGAAAGCTGTGAAAGAACACGCGTGGTGGGAAGGCTGCTTTTCCAGAATAAAAGCCACGGCCACCCGGCACTTCTCACGGCGCTGCTCTGCTCCCAGCACGGCGGGGGCCGGAGAGAGGGCATCAGTCACCCACCGTGCACATGACACCCGGGAGGCCTCAGCAGCCGCTCTGCAAACAGCCGAGCGCCGCAGATGCCGTCCCGACGGCCCGCAGCGCTTCGTCCAGCGTGCACGGCCTCACGTGGCAGCCGCTGCCCTGCCACCTCTTCCCTCCATGCCATTTGTCACGGGGAACCGTTTGTCTCGGCCGGGGGCCAGCAGCGTGTGGGCGTCCAAGATACCCGAGGCCGTCGCTGCAGGACCCGGCGTGGCCCGCACCCGGGCAGCCGAGCCTGCACTCAGACGGGGATGCGGGCACGGCCCCCAAGGAGGCCACACAGGTGGGGTGGACGCCCGGCACTCGGGAGAGAAAGACCCCAGGACTAACTTGTTCCGTTCAGGTCGACCATCAGCCCGTGCCGCACGTGCTCCTGAATGAGCTGCAACGTCCGCTCAAATATCTCTCCCGCGCGTGCCTGCTCCACGGTGTAGGGGTCCCTCGGGTACCGGAACAAGGCCAGCAGGTCATTGGGAGAACGGGGACGGCTAACGGGTTGGGAGCGGAGGGAAGAACAGAAAAAACCCTTGAGAACGAGCATCACACCCCAAGGTACGATCACTGCCGCTGAGTGTTGGTGAAGCCGCTTCTCCCGACGTGGCAGACTGTGCCTTATTCATCCCGAGTGGAAAGCGTCGAAACCGAAGACGCTAAAGGCAAACCGTTAAATCAACAGAGAAAACACACAGTTCTGAGGCAGGAAAAAACACTTTGGAACTGGCAACACAAGCAAGTACAACGCACCCGACAAATACTTTGTTTTTGCCCAATCATTCGGTCGTAAGCCAAGTGAGTAAGTGGAGGTTTTCTGAAAACGTCTTGTGAGTCACAGCTCAGCTGCCACTCAGAAACGGTGACTTTCGTCATCTGAACCCCACAAAACCCGGTGCCAATGGAGACTGTGACTTTTAAATTGAAAGGTTTTTCTTCAGACGTCACAGGTCACAGCTTCGTGTCCTGAACCGCATGCGCTTCACCCCGGAGCCTGACCAAACAGTGGTCTGAACCCATTTCCGCCCCCAGTACCTGTCAAACAGGTGCGTGCGGGTTGAGTTTATGGCTCTGTCCACGGTCGCAATTGCTTCAACAATCGATTTGGCCACAAACGGGTCCCCGTTTCGGCTGACGTCAGGAACTGGAAAACACAAGGTCGTTCATTACCCAAACACTGCCCCACAGGTTAGGCGATCACATGTGGACACGACATCATTTAGAATAAGGCACACCTCCCTCCAGTACTATTTTTCACACCAAAGTTAAATCACGCTAGAAGCTATTTTCAAGCCATATGTAAATTATAGACCTGAATTTCTGAAACCGCGTGACCCTGGAGGAGGATGGGAAAAGTAGCTCGGACGTGAAGCAGCCAATTCTCCTAGCGAAGCCCGGCCGCGAGTGGAGGCTCGGCTCCGGCCAATTTTAATTCCTGGTGGATTCCGTCCTTCCGTCAGCGGCCAAACCCTCCACAGGTGCCTGGATCTCCAGCCGTTCGCCCCTACAAAGACTCTGCCCCCTCCATTTTCCTGTCCACCACGGGCTGATCACGTCACCGCCACGAGCGCACCGTTACCACACGCGCGCACACGCGTGCATACACGGGTCCACACGGCTTAACCTGCAGGCCTCTGGGCCTTTCCACTTCCCTCTTCTCGTCTCTTCCCACTTAATACCAGAGTCTGCTAAATAAAATAACCCCGAACCAACCGATCTTCTACCCCTATCCACTGACGCGGCTGGAGCAAAGGTCACCGGGCAAGAAGTGGTACTTTTTTCCCTAAACGTACTCAGCCTTTCCAGAGTCTGACACAAATTTAAACGATCTTATTGAAATGCTTCTTTCACTTGGCCGTGGGACACACTTCCTCCTTCCTGGGACACGCTTGCTCCCTCCTGGGACACAGTCCCTCCCGCTGCGACACACTTCCTCCTTCTTCCTGAGACACACTTCCTCCTTCCTGGGACACGCTTGCTCCCTCCTGGGACACAGTCCCTCCCGCTGCGACACACTTCCTCCTTCCTAGGACACACTTCCTCCCTCCAGGGACACACTTCCTCCCTCCAGGGACACACTTCCTCCCTCCGGGGACACACTTCCTCCTTCCTGAGACACACTTCCTTTTTCCTCATTCCGGAAACACACTTCCTCCCTCCGGGGTCACACTTTCTCCTTCCTGGGACACACTTCCTCCTTCCTCCCTCCGGGGACACACTCCCTCCCGCTGGAATACACTCCCTCCTTCCTCCTTTCTGACACATTTCCTCCTTCCTGACACACTTCCTCCTTCCTGGGACACACTTCCTCCTTCCTGAGACACACTTCCTCCCTCCTGGGACACAGTCCCTCCCGCTGTGACACACTTCCTCCTTCCTGAGACACACTTCCTTTTTCCTCATTCTGGGAACACACTTCCTCACTGGGGTCACACTTTCTCCTTCCTGGGACACGCTTCCTCCTTCCTCCCTCCAGGGACACACTCCCTCCCGCTGGGACACACTCCCTCCTTCCTCTTTTCTGACACACTTCCTCCTTCCTGGGACACACTTCCTCCTTCCTGGGACACACTTCCTCCCTCTGGGGACACACTTCCTCCTTCCTGGGACACACTTGCTCCCTCCTGGGACAGTCCCTCCTGCTGGGACACACTTGCTCCTTCTTCCTGGGACACGCTTCCTCCTTCCTCCTTCCGCGGACACACTCCCTTCCCGCTGGGACACACTCCCTCCTTCCTCCTTTCTGAGACACACTTCCTCCTTCCTGGGACACACTTCCTCCCTCTAGGGACACACTTCCTCCCTCTGGGGACACACTCCCTTCCCGCTGGGACACACTCCCTCCTTCCTCCTTTCTGAGACACACTTCCTCCTTCCTGGGACACACTTCCTCCCTCTAGGGACACACTTCCTCCCTCTGGGGACACACTCCCTCCTGATTCCTCACACCTCCCAAGGACCTACAGGAGCCAGGTCTACCTGACCCCCACTCCTGCCTCCTGATGCCTACCCCCACCTCTGTCCCTTCTGCAGCGGTGTGGCCGCTTCCTCCTTCCCACCAGACATCTCCCCGCTGCGCCGGGCCAGCCTCAGGCCCTCCCTGGGGGTCACAGGGGGCAGTGGTCTAAATACTCACAAATCCGCACCAGCCCATCTCTCTCCCTGAAGCTTACTCGTGCTTTTCACGCGTGGACACAGAACCTTCCGTGCGCCTCATCCCAGCCTCCACCCCGCTCTGTGACATCTCAGCGAACGGCGCTCGCCCGCCGGGCTCTGCGTGGGTCCACGGCCGGCAGGCCCATCACGCCTGCGCTGCGGCAGCACGTCGACTGGGACACTGGCAGACACCGTCCTCGCTCCCTCCCCCACACCTCACCGTCCTTACTGCCTCGGAACTGCTCGGACCTTTCCGGTGGCTTCCCACACCCGTGCAATAAAAGCCAGACTACAGCCCGGCTGACGAGGCCCCTACCCCGCCTGGCCTCTGGCATTCGGCCCGTCCCAACCTCAGGCCTCACGCCCGCCACTCGCGCCAGGCCACGCGGCCCCGCTCCTCAGAATGTGCGTGCCCAGGGCGGGTCCTCCCCGACCACCTGCCCCGAGCCCCAGCCTCCCGGTCGGATCATGACCGGAGCCTGCTGTTCGCTCTGTTACTCGTCCGCGTCCGCTGCCTGCACGTGAGCCGCAGCCCCTCGGGCCCCCGACACCCCTGCGCCCGCCCTCAGCCGTGTACAGAGCGGCTGCCCGGGACGCTCTCCTCCCCGCCGACACGGGCACGCAGCGGGCGAGCCACGGTGCGTGGGACACGTTTACCCGCTCTCGACCCACGTGGCCCAACAGCATTTCCCAGGCAGACCCCCCGCGCAGTGGCTCTCGCACGGAGCCAAACTTACTAACTTTTGGAACCGAATGTTTTTATGCCAAGTGCTAGACGAGAGGGTCCGATAATTGTATAGAATGTTATGACTCCAATGTTTCATTATTATGAATCACTTCAATTTGTTTTCCTCTGTAAACGACAATCACGAAAACTAACACGAAAACATTTACCTACCTTTTGAAAAAATAAAGGAAATTCACCAAAACGTTAATAGTGCTTATTTCTTAGAAGTGGGATTGTGGGGAGATTATTTTTAAATCTCATATATAACCAATTCACATTTAAGTAACATTACTTCAGGTATAAAAAACCGTAATTAAAAAAACAGTCATAAAATTCACCAATCTAATTTTACATCCATTTCACATACCATGTATGATGGGAAAATAATATTTTTCCCTAAAAAAACCCTCCAAAATCAGGCTTCCAGTTATTCCTTTATGGTTCACATTTATTTTTTTTTTTCATTTTTTTTTAAAAGGCTGCCCTTTTAAAATATTTTTTTATTTATTTTGAGAGAGAGACTCAGCACAAGTTGGGGAGAGGCAGAGCAGGGGGAGGGCAGAGAGAATCCCAAGCAGACTCCACACTGTCAGCGCAGAGCCCGACTCGGGGCTCGATCACACAACTCTGGAGTCAACCTGAGCTGAAATCAAGAGTCAGACACCTCACCGACTGAGCCACCCGGGAGCCCCCGTGGTTCCTATTTAAGAAGTGGCTTTAGGCTTAAGGCGTGGGGGGTGGCGGGTGTACAAACCAACCCAACCCCATTGCTTCCTGTGGGCACTCACAAGCCCATGGAGAAGGCAGGAAGGCAAAAACACAGACCCAAGCGAAGGTGGTGGCCGCTCGGGATGGCGGAGGGGAAGCTTGACGGGACGTACAGGAGATGCAGGTTTGGGTCCAACCTAACATTGTGGGTTTGTCCTGGAGCCACAGGGCACAGGGCAGCGACAGCGACACGTTGGGGATCTGAGCCTTCAGGAAGATGGCGGCAGCATATGGACAGAACAGGTGAACGAGACAGGCAAGGGGCAGATGCAGAGGTGGGCTCAGCGTGGCTCAGGGTCCGGGGTGGGACCGGTCAGTGATGACAGACACTCATCCCGGGAGGACACGTGGCCCCTTCCAGAACCGGCGCGAGGACAGTGAAGGGGCACCAGCCGCGTCCGCTCCTGCCAGATGGGGACTGCAAATTACATGCTCCCAGACCCGAATGGGTTTGGATGACGACTCCACCAACCACCAAACCCCTCATCAAGAAAAGCCGCACAGGGCACGTGACCACAGCGGCCTGAGGTCTCGGGGTGGCCGCCAGAGCGTGTGAGTCTGGGCAGGCAGCTCTCCTCTCAGGATCCCGGCAACGCCCCTGCAAACTGGGGGTGCCCTGCCTTCCCGTAACCCTGAAAACCCTCACGTCAGTCTGCAAGTGCGCTGGGCCAGGTGCCCTCCTGCTATGTGAGTCCACGCGGGAGAATGTCTGCCAACCTCAGGACACACGCGCCGAGGGGACTCACCGCTCACTGCTGAGCACCATGCTGACGGAGGCCTGCCCGATGGTGTTCCTGGCCACACACTCGTAGCGGCCTGCGTCCGCGGTCCCGACGTCGTGGATGGTCAAGAACCCCTCGGGGCTGATATGAAACTTCCCACTTTCCGTCACCTGAACCCCATCCTGGAATAAAGCAGAACAGAAATGATACTAAGAATAAGATCAAGAAGCAGGCGTTGTCTTTCTGGGGTGGGGACACCACCTGTCAGGACCTCATGAGTGGATGGGTCACACGGACTGTGGTCACATCTACCCAAAACTAGAAAGAGAAAATTTAATCCAATTCGGTGAGAGTTTTCTTAAACTCCTGCAAAAGATCCAGAGAAGACACAGATAAGTTCCTTGGAGTCTCCAGGATTGGGGATCGGGGGCTCATGAAAGGACACCCCTATGCGGTGTGCACAACGGTAGGGAAGGTACAGAGCTTGGGCAAGGGCCAGCGGGATGGCCCCGTGTGGTCATGGCAGGTGAAGTCTGGCAGACAGTGGGGGGAACTCAAGCCTCCCTCCGAGGGACCCCTGCCCATGGCCACCCCAACCTCCGGGGACACGTCCCATCGAACTCTTGTTTACAATGGCTAAACGTGGAAATGCACTTTTGCATTGGGCTTCAGAAAAACAACACGGAAGAATGAAATAACACCAAAAACCTCCCGTATGGATTATGGGCCCACGGATCTAGCCAGAAGGTTTTCTTGGCTTTTGTCATGGGGAAGGTCACGAAGAGCATGATGCTGTGTTGTGCATTTGCCTCGTTTTGGTTTTGTCAGTAAGGGGCCCGCAGCATCTGCTGACTCCGAGAGGAAGCGCGAGGCCGGCAGCCACCCCCCTCTCCCCCGCCCGTGGCAGGTGCTACCTTGTTCCACGTGATGACGGGCTCAGGCTCCCCCTGGGCACTGCAGGGGAGCTGCACGTTGGTGCCCACCTCCACCGTCCTGTCGCTCGGAATGCTGGCAAACACCGGGGTGACTGCAAAGAAGGGGCAGCCAGCTGACCACGGTGGAAATCCCAAAACATTTGTGATTTACACCATAAGGCTTCAAAAGAGCACAGCCCCTTGCCCGCAGCCAGGCCAGACCCAGGGCAGTCTTGCCAGTCTCAGCCTGTCACTCTGCCTCCTAGCCTTGTCTGCAGAGAGCCGAAGGGCCGGAGGAAAGGGGAGATGGTCTACCCGCGGCCCACGCTGGACCTGAGGAGCACGTCTGAAGAGCAGACGCAGCCCTAACCAGCTCCTGTCTACGTGGGGCGGGGGGACTGGGACGTCACGGGCCCCGGAGAGAGCCTGATGGTTAGGACAGGAAACGCACACTTAGGAAAAGAGCTTTCCTCACCAGGAAAGTGAGGATCCTGGCCCACGCCCACGTGGGAAGTCCTGGTGCCCTTTAGGGACCACCCACAGGATCTCATGCAACAGGCCATCCCACATGCTGCCCGTCGGGAATGGGAAGGTCAGCCCCAGCCGAGAGCAGTCCAGCCCGCCTGAGTAACAGGAAGACAGCCCAGGCCCCAAACCATCAGGGAAGGACCCCCCAGGGGCTGGGGACCCTGCAGCACCAGCCACACTCCGGCTTGGGTGCCTCTCGCGGAGAGAATGGTCAGACCACGCACCCACAAAGGACAAAAGGAAGACGTGTGTGAAGGCTCATGGGACAATGGGGCGAGAGACAGAATCCCTGGGACATTCTCAGGATTCGTCCACGGGTCAGGAGCTATCAGACCCCTGGCCACAGTGACCATCCCGGAAAGGATATGAGAGCCGTTCTGTGAAGCGGGAAGAATCGGCCCCAGAGCACGGACAGGCCGGCCTCGTCGGGTTCCCCACGAGGAGCTCCACGCGCGGGACGCACACCTTGTACCTCGAGCAGGTACGAGGGACGGGTGTTCAGAAGAAGAGGACACGCTCTGTCGCGAGCAGTGACGGGAACCTTGGCCGCAGAAGGCCCGCGTCTCCGGACGGTGCCTCCGCACAGAGCGGCGGGTCCGCCAGGAGGGAGCCGCGCGTACCTCTGGGCTGCACGGTCAGGTGGGCCACAGCCCTCTGGGAGCCGATGATGTTGACAGCCTGGCACTCGTACTGGCCCTGGTCGTGGAGCGCCACACCCGAGATCCTGAGCGTTCCCGAGGAGAGGACGAGGTGTCGCCGGTCCACGGACAGCTGGCTCCCTGAAAGGCACGGGGGGCGCCGGTCAGTGGGACACACAGTGAGTGGTGGGTTAGAGGCAGGACTCGGGTACGTCGGTCAGCAGAACGTTCTCGGAGCAAACGAGAAGCAGGGCCCCTGGGTCAGCACCTCCTGAGCGACGGTCCAGCCTACGGGGCGTGCGGCAGGTCAGGGACAAGAGACACGCTCCCGCCTCTGAGAAACTGCCCAGAAGCAGGGAGGAGCGGGTGGCAGGGACGCAGGCTAAACAAGCAGGAGGCAGGACACAGGGGGCGTGTGTGACGTCGGCCCGAGGATGGGCCACGGGGCAGGGGTCAGGGCGGGAGCTACTCAGAAGCGAAGGACACCCCAGGTGAGGAGGCAAGTGCCCTGGCGGAGCCCCTCCTGCCCAGAATAGAGGTGCAGGTGTTAACTCCTGCCCGGGTGCTCCTCTGGTTTAAGGGCCCCTTTGGGGAGCTGCCCTCCGGTTCAAGGCAGGTTCTCAAGGTCACTCCCAGAGCGGAGCCCGGAGGCCACCTCTCCTCCCCCCACCTTCCCAGCCGGGCTGCCAACGTCCCGGGAGAAGTCTGTGTCTTTGCGTCATCTGCCCTGTGGTTCACCAGCTGCAGCAGGAGAGGTGGCCCCGGGGAATCAGCGTGATCGACAGGTGGAGATCAACAGTGTGACCTCACCGCAGGTGGAGACACAGCACGACGGGCCCAGGAAACGAGCTTCCAACAGACATGTGCTACAATCGGTTTCCAGAAACTTCTATCCCACATGCTGCTAAATCCCATCGAGATGCTAATTCAGTGTAGATCAGAAGCAAAACACAGACTACATGGGAGGAGCAAGAAAGCAGAAGGCCACCCCAGCGCCCTCGTGGACAGTCTCCTCCCCGTGTCCTTTTCGGTAGCAGTGGGCGAAGGCGAGGCTGGGACACACACGCGCCGACGGTCCCCACGGCCGGGACACGCCTTGGCTCGGCCACCACTCGGGCCTGGGCAGGGGCTCCGGGGCTGCCTGGAAAGGGCAGACAGACTTCCCGAGGCGGCTCTTACCTCCTTTGGTCCACGCTATGACCGGCTGTGGGTAGCCCTTGGCCTCACACTGGAAATCGACCGTCTGGCCCTCGATAACAGCTCTGTCCGCAGGGGTCACGGTGAACTGGGGAAGAGCTTCCGGAAGGAAAAACATGGGAAAGATCATTTCAGAGGTGGATCTGGGTAAAACCGCTGGAAGGAGCATCAGGGTCCTCCCTCCGGGCAGGCGCCACGGCCCCGAGCGGCCAGCTGTGCCACAGGGGGACGCCAGAGAGGGAACAGCATGACGGCAGAAGGGCATCGGACGCTGGGAGACGGTCAGAGACCTCTGCTGACTCAGCAGACGGCTGCTGACGGCGGTGAGGCTAACGAGGGGGTCCCGCTCCTCTCGCCGTGCAACGTCCGCTCGTCCTTGTGTGGCTAAGTGTCACCTGACCCAGCTGTACGTGGGGACAGGAGCTGGTTTGCTGCTGGGGGTGTGAATCACACAGCCCTAAGCCCAGAACAGATCCGTGCGTGCAACAGTAACGACCAGACGACAGCACCACGCGGTTACGTGCCCAAAGAGGCAGCAGGACAGACTCACAGCAGACGGCAAGGGAGGGGGCTTCCATGGAGGAGGGAGGCTGGGGAAGACAGACAAATCGAGAGAGGGCTGATCTCTCGGGATTTGGCACTCTCCTGGCTCAGAGCTTCTCCTCAAATGCCTCACTGTGTAATCTATTAACAAGGCAACAAACTCACCAAGAGTCAGTCGGACGTTAGGAAACACACAGCTGAGCTCTTAACACTACAGGTATTGTCTGTCTGCAGCTGGAGCCAAAGCTACTCCTGGGAAGTTCCGAGCTGAATGCAAGGCTTACTGATGGATTCAACACGCCCGTGCACACCGCCCACACTCGTGTGTTCGCCTTACACACGCCAGGTGCCCTACGTGCCACAGATAACACGGCCAGAGATAAAGCCCCAGGAGAAATCAACTGTCCTAAAGTCTCCATTCAGAAACCAAACGAATCTCCAAGTCGCGGAAGTCGGATGTGGGAAGTGCGCTGGGGGCGGGGAGAGGGTCTGCACGGCGAGCGACGAGGGGCGCCCCGACCCACCCTGGACGATGATCAGAGCCGCAGCGTGGATGCTGTCCAGGCTGTTGGATGCGAAGCACGTGTACTCCCCACTGTCCTCCTGCTGGACGTTCTGAATGTACAGGCCGCCAGAGGGGGTGATGCTCACGCGAGGGTCCTCAGGCAGGGGCGTGCGGTCCCCTTTGGTCCAGGTGATCCGCGGCACAGGGTGGCCTGTGGCGCTGCACTCCAGGGTGACACTCTCGCCGACCAGCACCTCCGTGTTCTGTGGCTGGATTACAAAAGCGGGTCGAGCTGTCACAAGGAAACACAAGTTCTGGATTAGTTTCCTCTGGCCAAGCAACAGGGCTCTGCGCGGGCTTCTCTCCAGGCCACTCGTTCCATCTATTGGCCTTAAAATAAAGCAAACAGTTTAATCAATACTCTCTCGTCTTCTTTCTCTTTTAAAGAACGTGCAGCCGGCAGGGATGTGCTGCCTCGGATGAGGGCCGTCGGTGCCCGACAGATGGCCGGGTGGCTCCCTCTTTCAGCGTGGACAGAGCAGCCCCAGGCAGGATCCTAACTTCTGTTCGTTCTAAGTACACTGGGCCAGTCCAGTCAAACCTTGCCAGAGCCTCTAACTAGCACGAAACACTATTTTTAAACTGTATTTAGAACAAATAAAAATAACCCATTTCCTATGCAAAAAGAAAGCACAAGCTAGCTGAGCTAGTATGTTCCAGCTCTGAATCCAGAAGAAAGTCTGTGCCGCCCCGAGCGACACGTTTTGTGAGGGCGTCCATGAAGCACGGAGCTCACACACCAGTGGCATAAACTGCCACGGCCCACCTGCGGTGACGTGGCCACACACGTCAGAACTGAGAAGTCATACACCCCGTTACCCAGAGATCACTCTCCTAGGAGTTTACGAGCATGTAAAACAACGTTTGTACCCCAAAAGGGTGCTTTTTACATTCCTGTGATGTATATTCAGGCCGACACCCTTCTCCCCAATTCTGAAATCCAAAAACGCTCCAAACACAAAACATCTTTCATAATTTATTTGTAAAACTTAATCTGACGAGAAGCGTCTGGAGTCTTAACTTACTCCTCGCCACGTGACTGCACACAGCTCGCTGTGGGACGCGGATACGGTGGCTACAGGGCGGTGCCCGGGACCCTGCGAGCCACTTAAACAGATTACGTACCAGGTGGCCCTGCTGAAATTCCCCCAATTTCTGATTTCCAAATGATATCAGACCCAAGAGGTTTTGGAAAAAGGGATGATGTGGACTGATAATGGCAAAAGGTTTGAGGAAAAACCTCAGAAACCCCAAAGAACCAGTTAAATAGATCACATTGCCACAGATCATGAATTCCATGCAGCTGTGGAAAGGAAAGAGTAAGAGAACCAGTCACGTTCTGAGATGAAAAACAAGCAAGGCGGGGGCGAAGAAGGCAGCCCTAGCCATAATCTGGGAGAGTGGGGTTGGAGGCGTCAATTTAGGGGATGAAGAAAGACACACAGAAGAACATTTCTGCGCCTTTCGTATTCGGTTAATGTTTAAACTGTACTAAACACGTATCTAAAGAACAGATAAATAGAAGGTGCAGAAATGATCCTAATATTAGCATTTCTGGAGGATGGCAAGCTAGAGACCACAAAGCCATCTGCAGGGGCAAGAACCCCAAAGTCAAAGCCCACCCGGAGGGCACTTGCAACTGTGGCTTGAGAAGTGGCTGTTCAGAGCCCATGGAGAAACAGAGGCAAAGGCGAGGACAGCTCTGGGTGCAACTGCGCACCCAACGTGGACAGAGAGTTGGCATCAGTCGAATGTGGAAATAAATCTCCTTCAAGTTTTATTAACCAAAAGCTGGTCCTCATGAGGGGCTGACGCCTGACTCCAGCTCCAAGTGAGAAAGAAAGGGCGAGATTCAGAAGTGCTAACTATGCTATGACCACACAACACACGAAGCACAAAATGTTTCATACACCGAAAAATCAGAACACAGCCTACTTTGGAGACAACAGTAGGCGGTGATTATCGACTCTGGTAACTTAAGGTCACGTTTAAATTATCCTAGGGAATCACTGACATCAAGGAACCACGCTGTGGCTTCCAAAGTGAAAGCAGGAAACAGAAGATGGGCAATTATTCCAAAATTAGGCACAGAATACAAAAAAGACTGGATAAATAGTCCCAGGATGCAAAACTTATAAATCTAAATATGTTGCTCATGACAATAAACACAAATGGACTCATTTTAAGAAAACATCAGTCTGAATTTCGTCTTAAAAAACAGAGCAAAGGTCGAGGATTACCTAGGACCACGTGCTCCAGCATCTCCGGGTGAAGGAATTTCGCTGCAGACTAGCGCACCCGCGCTTTGCCCACTTCCGGCCAGCATCCTGCACACTTCCGGTCCCGAGCCCTGCCCACTTCCTGCCCACTTCCGGTCCCGCGCCCTGCCCACTTCTTGCCCACTTCTGGTCCCGCGCCCTGCCCACACCCTGCCCTGGCCCTCCCCATGCCCAGCCCGTGCCCTGCCCACTTTCTGCTCTCATCCTGCCACCATCCTACCCATGCCCTGCCCATGCTCGCCCTCACCCTACCCATGCCCTGCCCACTTCCTGCTCTCATCCTGCCCACTTCCTGCCCATATCCTGCCCATGCCCTGCCCACTTCCTGCTCACTTCCTGCCCGTGCCCTGCCCACTTCCTGCTCTCATCCTACCCACTTCCTGCCCGTGCCCTGCCCACTTCCTGCTCTCATCCTGCCCACTTCCTGCCCATATCCTGCCCGTGCCCTGCCCATTTTCTGCCCTCATCCTGCCCCCATCCTACCCATGCCCTGCCCACTTCCTGCTCTCATCCTGCCCACTTCCTGCCCGTGCCCTGCCCACTTCCTGCTCTCATCCTACCCACTTCCTGCCCGTGCCCTGCCCACTTCCTGCTCTCATCCTACCCACTTCCTGCCCATGCCCACCCTCACCCTACCCACTTCCTGCTCTCATCATACCCACTTCCTGCCTATTTCCTGCTCTCATCCTGCCCACTTCCTTCCCATGCCCTGCCCACGTCCTACCCGTGCCCTGCCCAGCTGGGTGCAGGGAGGGAGCCTGTGCGCCACGAGCAAGGGCAGCTCTGGAAGGAACCCTCATGTGGCGTCCTCTCCACGTACCTGGAGACCCCAAAGTACCTGAGGGTGACTTCTTGTGTTTTCACCTGCCCGGCGGCATTTTTCGCCATGCACTGGTAAATCCCCTGGTCTGTCTCCTGTGTGTTTTGGATCATCAGGGTTCCGTCGTCCAGCAAGTTGAGGCGGGAATCTGTGTTCATGCTCAGCTCGTTGCTGCAAAGACACAAACCCGGCACGCTCAGACTCGGAAAGCTCCAGGAGGCCCAGTCCACACCGGAAGACACCTGAGCACGTGGGGAGGCAGAGACGCCATGCCTGGCCTTTCCAGGACACTTCCCCACCCCCAACAGTGTCCCACATCATTACCATGTCTGGGACAGGGGCCGGCCTAGTGCATCACTAATTCCTGGTTACTTTTACTATTCAGTTTCAATTTACAAAGATTTTAAAGTTTGAGCAACTGGGTGGCGTGGTTGTACAGGGGTCCCACTCTGTCCCGATTTTGGTTCAGGTCATGATCTCAGTCTGTGGGACTGAGCCTCTAGTCAGGCTCTGTGCTGACAGCATGGAGCCTGCCTGGGATTCTCTCTCCTTCTCTCTGCTCCTCCCCAACACTCCCTCCCTGTCTCTCTCTCTCTCTCTCTCAAATAAAAATAAATAAAATAAAACAAAAAATATTTTTAAGTTTCAAAGCGGTCCTCTTTCCAAAGGGAAACAATGAAAATAGTGGGAAAAATTCAAAAGAAACATTTTCCTTGGTTTCTGGCAAACTGACTCAAGAAAATGGGACAGAAACATTTGCTATTATTAAAGCAAATGATTACATACACTGACCGACAAAACCATCATTGTTGTGAGCATTTCCCTATGGACGCCACTCAGAAACCTACAGGCTCTCGGCTGAAGACCCGGCCAGGTGTGAGAACCCCCTTCCCCTCCCGGCTCACACACCTCTCTACCTGCACCAACCCACCGAAAGTGACATCCGTCCTCATCCACGGGGTTTTCTGGATGGAAGCAACAGTCTCCCCAGGTTCCAAACGTAAGAGACTCACTGATCTGGCCCAGCTCCCTTCCATAAACACGGTGAGCCAACAAGTCGGGAAGGCAGGCCCACCGGTGAGGTGGACTAACAGGGGAGGCAGGTCAGCAGGGGAGGCGGACCCACAGGAGAGGCTGGCAGGTGGAGGCAGAGCCCAGCACCAGACGACAGGCCTGGGGTTAATGGAAAAGGCTCAGCCGAATTCATGCCTTTCTACTTTTCAAATACACACGTACTCCTCCTGTATTAACTCAGGATTTTAAATCTTGACTCCAGAGACATCCAAGAGAACATCCTCTCTGAGGACCAGGCTGGCACTGCTCACATCCTGCACGGCGCTGGGCCCGGGTCATAAGGACAAACCCAGGTGTAGACGAGGCTCCCAAACTTCACAGGCAGGAAAGTGCTGCCCTTCCTGCACCTGACGGCTCTCTGATGCCAAGCTCCCCAGCTTCCTACGCATCTTCTCTGTGAACACGGCCCAGCACTGGGAGGGATGACGGCTGGGTGGGCGTCTGGGCTCGGTCACCAGAGGGTCCTCTGTGCCCTGTTACGACCGAACGGCCAGCGAGCTCAGCTCAGAGTATAAATGCCCACAGCCAAGATCCGCAGAAAAGCCTGTCCGTGTCCTCGTGAGAATGAACACAGAAGCAATGACAGGGGGTCTCACGCTAACAATCCGTTTTCAAGGAGTCGGTTCAGAACGCACGCTGGAAAGCGTTCCGTGTTAACACGAGGCCCCGGGAGCCACGTCCTCCGACACCTGTGCCCCCACACACCCCGAAATGCTTGTGGACGGAAGGGAGGACGCTCGTTTCCTGAGGCCGATCAGACGTGCAAGGAACTAACTACAAAAGTGCCCACTTGATGGGCGTCCCTGAAGACGCTGTCCCAGCAGGAAGGAGCCCTCCTCACCCAGGAGGACGGTTCCAGCTTCGAAGCCCCAGTGACCACCCTCCCCCCAGATCTAGCGGAGAACCAAGCCTCCCTCACGCCCCTCACCCCAGGCAGGGGGAGTAACGGACGGCCCCTTACAGCAGAAACGATGCAGAAACGTTCTCCTTTAGACCCTTCCCTCCACCGGAGAGGCCAAGAGTGTCGAGAGGCCCACAGGGTGGCGGCGTGGGCACATGCCCAGTGGTGCAGACGGGCCATCTGGGCGGACAGTGAGAATCACTTACTTGTTTCGCAGCCAGATGATCTCGGGTTTGGGGTTGCCTTCTGCTCTGCATGTGAAAAACACAGTGTTCCCCGAGGTGACATCTGCGTCCTGGGGCTCTGATGTGATCCGGGGCCTTTCTGTGCCAAGAAGGAAACGCATTTCTTCTTGGTTTTAAACACTCCCGTTAGAGTCAGCAAGAACCCAAACCAGATCTCAGGTTTAAGAGAAAATCCCAAGTGTTCAAACATCCATCCCAACCACAATGTTCCCACGAAGATGACAGACGGGCATCTCCTGGGAGACAGGCTGAGTTTTACCCAGCGTTTCTGACCCTCAGATAAACCTGGCGAGACCCCTGTGCACACAGCAAACTCCAGGAACAGCTGCTTTGGGTGAATAAAGCAATAGAAAACAAAGCCTTTTAGGTAACGCACTCCTGAGAGCAGAAAGCTCTACTGTGCAAGGCAGGACAGTAGCGCGTCCTCGTCCTCTGTCCTCCCACGTGCGCGTCCCACTCCTATGGCCCTGGGACCAACGAGCTGCCTCCTCCAATCTGCTAAGGGGGGTGCTGCCCCGTGTCCTCCTTCTCCACGAATACGGTGGCAGGAGGCAGACAAAACCCATGGCCCTCGAGCCGGGGTCCTGTTGGTTAAGTCAGAGGCGGCTGGGGAGCAGGGCCACCCAGGGCAGCTCTGGGACATCAACCGTGTGGTGCATGGTGGTCACACACACACACACACACACACACACGCGTGTAGATGTCAGGGGTCAGCCTGGCACTCTCAGCTGCGGCCTCTGGCCTCTGTCCCAGGAAAGAGCCTCGTCTGTGAGGCACACACAGCCCAGCAGTGCTGCCTGCGTGTGGCATGGCTCCTGCCGGAGGACAGTCGCACAGGACGCACACATGTGAACAGGGCCTCTGACGCCGCACACTATTGAGGCCGGGCAGGTGCTCAGACGGGTGCACACGTGTAAGGACAGTTAACAAAGGAGTGCAGACGCTGGCTGGTTACTCACAAAAGCTGCTGATTTCTAGTTTCGTTACATGTATTTTCAACACTAAAAAAACGATGATGCTTTAGAGAAATGGACTTCAGCACCCCAAAACAGTGCTGCAATTAAAAGGCTCAGCCGCACCAGTCCTTGGGCACTGCAGGACTCTGCCCCGCCGTCGGAGTTTGGCCCTTCTGGCGGTCTGTGTCTCGGGGCCGTGGCCGGAGGCCCAGCCCAGTGCGCAGAGGCAGCCGACAGCTGCAGCCTGTGTGCACGGGAGCGGGAGGGACGGGGAGGCAGGGACAGTGTGACCCAGTTTGCTAATTTTGCAGGGGAACCTGAAAACAAAAGCCAAGAAACCCCACAGGCACCGAGAGATGCTGTGTGCAGACCAGGGCTTTGCCAAGGAGCGTCCCTGTCAGTCCTACAAGGATCTGATGCAGGGACGCCGTCCCTGCAGGTGGGCAGGGCCGTGCGTACCACACCCCCTGGGTGCCAGCACGGGGCTCTGGGTCTCCCTCGGCCCCAGGCCGCACTCACCACAGTCCAGCTCTTCAGGGGTGATCGTGGCCACCGAGCGCCCCTGGATACGTCGCGGGTATTCACAGGTGGCGGCCGCCTGTGCGTTGCCAGACTTGGCGTAGGTTTTCAGCAAATCCGCCAGCCACAGGATTTCACAGTCGCAGTGCAGCGCGTTGGAGTCCAGTCTCCTGGCACAGGGAAGACGGTGAGACGTGGGGACGAGCCCACCCCGGACGACCTGGACGCGTGAGCCTGTGCGGGGCCTGCCGGACACAGGCCAGCGAGGAGCGTCCAGGCCGCTGGCCAGGTCCCCACTCCGGGGACCCCGCCTGCCTGCCCGGCCCTAAGCTTGCTCTTCTGGAGACCTCCCTGCTCCCTCAACACCAAGTGCCCCTCCACCTTCGCCAGAACGCCGTCTGACTTTGGCTCGTTTCTTTGTCCAGAAGGAATCCTAACTAGCGAGGGAGGCTGTCTTATTTCACCTTATTTCGCTCTGGACCTGGGCTCATTAGCATGATCTTCCCCTTTTCCTGATGTCTAGCTCCTTACGCTCAGTGGCTCCTTACGCTCGGTGACGGCCAACCGCAGAGCGGCGGCCCTCCTGACCGCGGAGGAAAACAGAAGGGCGTCAAGCAACGTTCTCGGCCAGCACTAACATCCCTTCCTTCTATTAAAATACACCACCCGGTACAAGAAGTGCGTTTAGAGGCCTTAGAAACCGGGGGACCAGTTTACTTAATGCCCAGCTCTGTGAACACCCAAGGGCTGGGGACAGGACACAGAGTCCTACACGGACGTGGCTCCACCACCAAAATCTGCAACATGGAATTAAAAATTAATCTGAAGAATGTGAAACTGATTTTAAAACATGTCTTGCTTGCCTCTGAAGGGGTCAACCTGCTGGCACATCCCCGGAGTCCCGGGGGCTCTCGGCTGTGCCCTCCGGGCGTCCCTGTGCTTTTCTGCATGTGACATACCCCGCAGCCCCTGCCACAGGACCCAGCTCAGGACCCAGCTCAGGACCCAGCTCAGGACCGGGCCAATGGCAGGGAATCGGCTTCTGTAAAGACACACTTACAGTCTCTTCATAGATTCCAAGTGACTGAATGTTCCTGGAACCAAATGTGTGATTCGGTTGTTATGTAAAAATCTGTTGAAAGAGAGAAAACCACAACCAACTTTTAAAAACGCTTCTTACACGTGTAGAAAAGAGTACAAGCAGTCAAGTAAGTGAGTTGTAAACAATACCTCAGCGACTGCGTTTATGTGATGCAAATGAACTTGAGAACAATATTTAGTTCAGAAAATAATTCGATTTTTTTTCTATTTTATCACCATCTCCAAATAAAGAGAAAATTGTAAGTCCCGCTTCTGAACTGTTAGACAAGGAACAGAGATTTGCTCAGGTGTCTGGACAGGCAGTGTTCCCTTTTCCATCACAGAACCTGACGGCACGCCGGCCCCCGGGGACCAATGGGAAGACGGGAGGGCAAGACGAAATCAACTTACAGCCTTTCCAGCTTCGGCAAATGTTGGAATGACTCTGGGTCCAAAGTTTCTATCTGATTAAAGTGCAGGTATCTAGACAAGTTTTTAAACAAAAGGGAAAAGAGAAAGGAAACATTTTAAACAATTTTACTTTTGCTGATCTAGATTTTCTGCTCAAAAAAATGGTTCCTAAGTCATTTCAAATTCGTATGTCAATAGGTAACTCTCTAGATTTCCTACATTGTGCAGAAAACACATGAAGTAATCACATAGTAAGATTAAATACAATTAAAAACTGGGCACAGACTGTAAGAAGGACAGCAGGGACTCTGACCAAGTCCCCTTCAGGCCTGGGGCCTGGCTGCTTAGCCCGGGGACCTGCTTGCAAAGCACACGGACCTTCGCAGGAAAAAAGCCAAAATATTCTCAATTGCAGCACATATGTAAGTAGGTGCACGCCGTCATTCAAACCTTCTAGTCTATATGTGAATTTAGGGGAGGACACGCGTATACGTTAATGTGGGGGGTGAGCATACCATCAGCTCTGGAAAGAACTACAGGAAAAATAACACAGCCCCAGGCTTAGTAAGATAATGTGCTAATTACACAGAATATCCAGCATTTATATTTCATTCACTATGTCCCCTTAACTTTCCATAATTTACACATTTTTTACCACACCTAATTTCTCCTCATTTTCCTCAATTACTGCTTCTCACTTTGGAAATTAGTGTTTTTCCCCTTAAGAAGACCAGAAGAGGTCTTAGGACAGGGTGCTCCTGCCGCAAGCCCCCCACCCACACGAGGAGGAGGGGGGTCCCCGCCTTCACAAAGGCTGACTCTGGGAGGGGACGCTGGGCCCAGCAGCTACAGGCTTCACCCCAAACCCAAACGCCAGAAAGCACTCTAGAAATGCACCCAGATCACTCGGAGACCTCCACTAACTCTGAAATTACCATAACTTGGGTCACCAGAGTTCAGTTGTCCTCCCTTGCCCTCTGTTCCTGTCCTTGGCTCCCTGGGAGGGTGCACGGTGTCCCCCACCCCCCACCAAGTCTCAGGTCATTGCCAGATCCACCTCCCGTGCCTCCGTGACACCCGCGGACAGGTCCCTGCCCATCGCCCCGCACACCAGGGTGGGAAGCCCACAAGCAGGGAACAGAGGGGACACAGGGAGAAAATCCACAGTCAGCGGCCATCACAGGAGGCTCCTGGAGGGGACCCCCATCGGCAGGGAGGGGGAGTCCTGGGGGAGGCGCCCAGGGAGGAGGTGGAGGAGGCAGGAGACTCCCCGGGGCTCCGGGCAGCCTGGGGCCACCCCCCTCCCATGGCCCCAAGACGGCCGTGAGCCCCAACTCCATCTACGCTCTCTGTGTCTGGCCACACACGTTCACCACACACGATGCGGGCCTCCCAGAAACCCCCTGGGCAGAAGCTCGGCAGACTCCGGCGGCCCCGGGCTTATCCCAGGGGTGTGGAGGGGCTCCTGGCATGGGGACGGGACCCCAGACCGCAGCCCGGGCACACCCACCAGAACAGCCCCGTCTCCTCGCACAGAGTCCTCCCCGTGGCGGGGGGCCTGGTCCCACGTGTCTCTGGGTCTGTCACACTCTCGCCGACCTTCAGGGCATGAAGTCCCGGTGGCAGGGACTCTAACTCCCTAACCGGGGGTTTCGAAGGCATCCGGACCCAGGATCCGCTGTCTCCAGCTGGTTGGTTAGAGACCCTGCTCAGGGCTCCTGGTCCAGTAAGCCTCACTTTCCCCAGACTTTGCCCCTTTCTTCCTGGAAAGTAGCTGGCCTCCCCTGGAAAGTAGCTGGCCTCCCCGCCTCCCCCCCCCCCCCCCCCCCCCCCCCCCGGTCAGGGTGAGCTCCACGTGCTTTAACTTTCCAGCACGTTTAAATCAGACACGATTTTCTAGGTGTCGGCTATGATGATCTCACTGCCCCGTCCCGGGGGGAAGTGTGTCCCTTCGTAAACTCTCCTCCACCTGGACGTTTTCCAGACACTTCCGTGTGTTTCTGCACAGCTCTGAACTTTTTGTCCCTTTCTCTCTGAAGCGAAGATTACACAAACACTTCCGTACGACCCCTTCCCTCCCTGACATCACAAGCCACGCGCAGTTGAGCTGAGGAATGCAGGTCCCTCCCGAATCAAAAGGGCCTCGACACACGAGCACCGTGTGTGCCCTGAGGCACTGTTTTCGGGGTGCCCGCACCCCAGTCCTGCCGGGGGTCCCCGCGCAGGCTCTGCGCCCGGCCGGCCGAGGAAACACGCACACGCGCGGGCGGCCGTGGGCAGACCCCCCGTTACAGCGACCGGCCCCGTCCGGCTGTGCGACTAAACTGCGGGCAGTTCTGGAACCCTCCAAGTTGTTCCAGCTCCACAGCTGAAAAGTCAAACAAACAAACCAGAAAGAGACTCCCGTTGCCGGGAATTCTACTTAGAAATGAACGTGCTGACTTCACAGCAACGGAGGACTTCTCGTGCGGCCACGGAAACGACATCCACACACGCTAACTAGAACCACGTGAAAAAGTTTATTTTCTCCGAAATCATGACGTCATAAACGAAGGAAGCTGCACGTGCGCAGAGTCACAAAAGGAACCGGCGGGCGATAAAAACCACCTGCTGGCCCCGCGGCGCCCCGGGTGCCTCTCCCCGAAGGCCCTTCACTTGTGTGCGAGCCTGTCCCTTAACTCGGGAGCACCATGAAGACAGGGGCCACTGGCTCTCACTGATCTCTGTATCACGGGGGCTCAGCACCGGGCTGCTCTTGGGCAGAAACCAGTGCCGTCCGGGACCGGGGTGGGTGGGGGTCAGACAGACAGAGGAGTAACGAGTCAACCACTGCTTTTCCGATCGGCATGCACACACGCCCTACGCCCCGTTAGTACAGACATGCATCGTGCAGACAGCAAACTTAGTTCATCTTCCCTACGAGAGGCAAGAGGGCAGGTGACATCCAAGGCAGTCAGGCGCAGGAGAGGGACACTTACAGTTGTTCTAGAGAGGCAAGTCCCTTAAACGCTTGCCTGTCAATTGACTGGATCTCATTCTTGTACAAATAGCTGAAACAAGAAACGAGGGGAGGATTAGCACACACACGAGACACCGTAACTCCGGGTGGAAAGAAGACTTACGTTGACACAGGGAGAGGGTTTTAAAATTAACGACTGTATTAGAATACGGACAACACATTTACACGGCAGCGTGGTTACCCTCCTGGAGGGCCCCCTGCCCGTCCCCAGAGGAAAGTGTCCACACACGGGACGCCGTTGACCACTGCTCTGTCTTCAGACCAGTCCCTGGTTCTGGGAGCATGGCTTGCGACTCGTTCCCAGCACACTCGCTTCAAAGCTCGAAGGGAATAAAACCATTTCCCCACAAACATGTAGTATGCGTTGATCATAAGACGCTGTAACTGCGCCATTTTGAGAGACCCGGAAACGATTTGGGGAGCGGACAGTTCGCACCCTGCATGTGCCCTGCAGACCTCCCCCACCAGGGTCCCCTGCTGGCATGTCAGAAGAGTCACAGAATTGGCTCACTGCCTGTTTTGAGATGGTCTGCAAGCTAAGAATGGGTTTTACATTTTTAACTGATTGAAAATTTCAGAAGAACATTAACACCTCACGACACAGGAAAAGTATATAAAGTGTGAATTTCAGAGTCCGTAAGGACACGGGACACACCCCGGTTTTGTTAGCCTACGGCTGGTGGGGGGCCACACGGCAGAGGCGGGGAGCCACCACAGACGCGGGATGGCCCTTCGCAGAGTCCGCCACATCCTGAACGGACCTGCCAGGGGTGAGGACCGTCCCCAAAGGGCCCCGGTTCTGAGGACATGACTGGCCCCCGGTACCGTCCTCATGAGCCCTGAAGCGCCATGGCGAATACGAGGTGATCTCAGCATCAGACGAAGAGGCTGGCGCCCTGGGTGCCTCTGCCTGCTGTGGACGCCCAGCGACCGGTCAGCACACACAGGCGCCAGCCTGGGACCGCGGTAAGGCCCTCCCTGCACATTGGTTACCTGGGGGCTAGGCTTTCGCCCTTTCGTCCCCCCAAGAACATGTTTGTCCTAACGCCTGTGACACTGTGTACTTCATCTGCAAAGGACCGTGCGTCTTACTGCACTGGGTTTCGTGGTTTTTGGTGCAGGGCTACCTCGAACCATCCAGCTAAGCGGCTCCCACTTCTCCGTCTGGGCAAATGTGCCGAGGCGACCCCAGAGACCAGGCAGAGCTCGCCCACCCGTGCAGAGCCCAGCGCCCGCCACAGAGGCCTGGCCAGCGGCCACTCTGTCAACCTCCACTCACTAGCTGTGTGGTCGTGAACGAGCTGGTAACCTTCCTCCGCCTCAGTTTCTTCCGATGTAAATGGACACCACAGCACTTCAGGATCACTGGGAGTGAACAGATACACGGGAAGCCGACAGAAGACGGCCTCACCCGCGGCCACTACGGTCCTGGCAGGCGCTACTCCCCCTTCTACTTCCGGACGGGGGTTTCTGGGCTCATTTCTTCAAAAGAAGGCGAAAACAAGCCCCCGGTGCTGGGTCACTTTGCAAGGACTGAACCGAACTACTGTGGACGAGTGTGCGTCTGTGAGGACACGTGGGCTCCACGGGAGTAAGTGGGTGCTGGTCGCCTCCAGTAACGGGCCGCGTACAGATGAGCCCACACAGAGTCAGAGTCGCCTGGAGCAGGAGTTCTTGCCCAGCTTCATCCGGAAATACCAGTGAGGGGAGGTCTAGGCCTTACACAGGCAACTAATACTCAACGTCTGAAACCACTGCCTACGTGTAAAGGCGGAAATAACCAGTTAACTTCAGAACAGCTCCCCGGTACTGAAATTGCACAGTGTCCTCAGCGGTGCCTGTGGGAGCGCACTCTCCTGCCCAGGAGGGGATCAGATGGGCAGGTGGGGTCCCTCCTCACCAGGGACCCTGCCCCAAGCCCTCCCCAGTGACTGGGGCGCCTTCCGCCAGGCCAGCCACAGAGGGGGGCGAGGCTGGAGAGCAGGTGCCTTGATGGGGAGTGAGCCAGCAGACGGGGCTCCTGAAGTGTTACTTTAAAATATCCTTGTAAGTGAGAACCAAAGTGTCCCCCAAACTGTAACACTAAATACGTCTGCAGAGTGAATGAGAACTTGCTCCTAATTAATTCAATCCCAAAGCACAATATTAGAAAATAAAAAATAAAAGTAACACATACGCACACACACACTACGGATGCTGGCCATCAGCTAACTGAACCTACTTTTGTCAGAAACCAAAACCTTCCTTCTGGAACTTGCATAGCACTTAAAATAAATAAATACATAACAGAAGGCCTTTCCCTCATTTTTAAAATGAGCGACAAGGCTTAATAATGTTCATACATTATTCTAGTCTATTCTGTCCTGTCCTGTTCTAAAAAGCAACACACTATGCCAACTGTGATGGAAAATATTTATTCCTAACACTTTCGTTTACCTTCACTGAGGAATATGTAGTTCTGTAAGCAGAGTTAATGTGATCGCTGCAGTGACGTTATCCAAAATCAAACAGGCTTCCAAATACACATCAACACCAATAATGTGACTTTGTTTTAAAAAATCAACATAACTTCTAGATGTTTAGGTTCACTTATGATATAAATTTCCAAAAAAAGTCAGTGATACAAATCCCTCATTAAAATAGTTCTACCTTGGGGCTCCTGGGGGGCTCAGCTGGTTAAACGTCTGACTTTGGCTCAGGTCATAATATGGCAGACAGGGAGTTTGAGCCCTGCGTCGGGCTCTGTGCTGACAGCTCAGAGCCTGGAGCCTGCTTTGGATTCTGTGTCTCCCTCGCTCTCTGCCCCTCCCCCACTCACTCTCTGTCTCTCAAAAGTGAATAAACATTGAAAAAAAGAAAAAAAAAACAAAGACAGAAAGAGGGACGTCTGGATGGCTCAGTCAGTTGAGCGTTCCACTTCAGCTCAGGTCACGATCTCGAGGTCCGTGGGTTCAAGCCCCGCGTCGGGCTCTGTGCTGACAGCTCGGAGCCTGGAGCCTGCTTCGGATTCTGTGTCCCCCTCTCTCTCTCTGCTCCTCCCTCCCTTGCACTCTGTCTCTGTCTCTCAAAAATGAATAAACGTTAAAAAACATTTTTTTAATGCTTCTATCTGGAAATGCCATCTAAGTCTTAAAAGTAAGAATAACACGTACACGACACGTACTTTTCTCTACAACCACGAATTCGACTGGAATGTGTCTTTAATGCCTTCCGGTCTTAAATTGAGTGCCTGCAACGTAGCAGGCCTGCACCTGACAGTGAGGCCACTTTCTAACCTGCAAAACTGGCTTCAACAGGCAAATGTTTTAAATTCTAATAAATAAGTTACCGAAAGTCAACTCTGAAAAGTAAACTACAATTTTACTGCAGAAAACTAAGAGGTGCAATCACTTGAAGGAAGCTGGGGAAAATTAGCCAAAAGTAGTGACATTCCAGTGGGATTTGTCATCTGCTTCCCACACTTGCCCACAGCTGGACAGGCAGCTTGAGACTGCCCTCCAAGCTTCTCTCTCACAGACCACCTGTCAGCCATTCACGCTGGCGAGGGACCATGAGTCACGGACAAGCAGAGTTACTGTTCCCACGGACTCTGCAGGGCTGTGACTTTTAACCTCACTCGCGGACTTTACTCACCGAGCCTCATGCAACACAGCACTTCATACTGACAAGAACTCATTTTAAAAATCCCACCCGAAAATTCACTACCTTCTGAAAATACAGCCTAAGAGATGGGTGTATCTGCAATAATTCGCAAGCAGCATAACATTTCGCTCAAGATTAGTCTGTATACCGACAACGTAAGCTTTCCGAAGGGTAAAGAACGGATGGTGAACTTACAGATATTTTAAATTCTCCAAGTCTTCAAATGATCCGCTGGGTATGCTCTTGATCTGATTGTTGTTGAGAAGCCTATGAAACCAAAGTTCAGGAAGAAGTAAAACACCACCACTGCACTGTGCTGTGGGAAACGTTCCTTCCGCTCGCAAAGGGTCATAGCAGGACTCCGCTGCGGAGCTCAGCGCCTACACTGGCTTGACTGCTTGTGTCCATGACAAACAGCATTTCAGTTTTGCCCTCTGATCACGAGTTTCCTCAGTGCATGGGCGTCCCTGTCACGGCACGCCATTCCCGCCCCCCGGGCACACAGACCAAGTTCCCCTCTGATGGAAAGGGTATCTGTCTGTCCTACTGACTGTCACATTGTCCACCTCAGCCGACTGGAAGGCCAGTGTGGACGTGCAGGATGGTCCCACCAGAGGGAGGGGTTGGCCGCCCCCCCAGGCTCCCATCCTGGGCCCAGCTAGTTCGGGAGAAGCACCTTCCCCTCCACCTTGTGAGGGGGGCATGTGAATAGGGCAGGTGAAGGGGTCTGGTCCAGCCAGGGGCTGAGTCATTCATAGGAAGAGAAGGTGCCCGTGGCCGAGGGCTGGGTCACACCCATTTATGAGGGACCCACACAGGTCACAGATGTCAGACAAGACAGCATGGGCGCCGAGCACGGACCCACAGGCCTGGCGTCTCAATGCACATGTTCTCCTCTGGGGCCCCGTGTCCACTCTCCCAATCCACACCCCCGACCACGGATCATCGGGGCTGACCGCTGTGGTTGAGCTCCACCCGCAGGTGAAAGCTGAGATGATTTCTACACTTTTTCCCATGGGGTCCCAACAGAGCGTTTGGACTTACAACGTATTCAAGTTTCTCAGCCTCCTGAATGCCCCGGGCTGGATCTCCCGGATTCTGTTAAAGCGCAGATCCCTGAAAACAAACAAGAGATGTGTTTAGACACAGAAGTGCACAGTCACCGCTAGTGATGAGCCATCATCTCACCCAGACTCAACACCGCGACGAGGCACCTCAGGAATTAAACCTTGCAGCCCAGCTCCTTCCTTGGGCCAAGTGCCTCCTCTCTGAGGCTCAACGAATCAGTGAGTATTTATCTGAACGAGAGTGGCGCTTTCCCAGGACACAAGTTGGTTTAAACAACGATCCTGGAGAGACAAACACTTTTCTAACTAACCAGACGCCCACCTCCTGCCACCCGCTGGAAAACCTAACGTCACCAGGTCCTCCCAAACCAGAGCGGGACTGCCTTGCACGGACTCAACAGGAGTCGCTGGCCATGGGAGGGTCCAGAGCTGCAGCACCGCCTTCCGACAATTTCCGGAGCTGGAGTGCGGTGGTTTATCCGCCAAGCGCCTTCAGTGTTCTCTCGGTGAGAAGTAGAGAGTGAAACTGAGGAGCTCATCGTGAGCTGGGAGATCCATCCACCCTGCGCGTGGATCCGAACTCAGTACTCCCCCTACGTCTTCTCAACAGTCAGACAGTGGATCCGAACTCAGTACGCCCCCTACGTCTTCTCAACAGTCAGACAGTGGATCCGAGCTCAGTACTCCCCTTACGTCTTCTCAACAGTCAGACAGTGGATCCGAACTCAGTACGCCCCCTACGTCTTCTCAACAGTCAGACAGTGGATCCGAACTCAGTACGCCCCCTACGTCTTCTCGGCTCTCAGATAGTGGATCCGAACTCAGTACGCCCCCTGCATCCTCTCAGCAGACAATGGATCCGAACTCAGTACTCCCCTACATCTTCTCAACAGTCAGTGGATCTGAACTCAGTACTCCCCTTACGTCTTCTCAGCACTCAGACAGTGGATCCGAACTCAGTACTCCCCCTACGTCTTCTCAACACTCAGATGTGTGTTGGGAGAGCAGTTACTGACTTTTCAGGGACAGAGGGATGACCTGGGCAGCCCAGGTGAGACCAGAGGGCAGGACCGTGGCACCCAGGGCTGGAGCTGTCTGTTGCCGGTGGCCCAGTGGGGGAGGCGCCGGGCAGCTGGTGGCGTGTGTGCTCCGTGGACCTGGGGAGGCGCTCGGCCCGGGGCCATGAGCTCGGGGGCAAAAGGCAAGCGGCCGGGTCCATTTTTACCCGCTCCCAGCCCCAATTAAAACCTATAAATTTAACGTGAATGAAAGGCACTGAGAAGCAAATGCAACACGACTTTCCTCCTCGAAGAGTCAGAAAAATCAAGATTCCTTGGGCACAGGCCCAACCCCTTGTGACTCGGTGCTGCTGGATTATCACGGGATGAGCTGGGGCCCTGCCATTAGCACCTTGAGGTCTGACTCCAGGGCCGCGGAACCGACCTTATTGGGAAACAGGGTCTTTACAGAGGCGACGAGGGTGGCCCCACTCCAGTATGACTCACGTCCTCAAAGAGGGAAATCTGGACAACGGGGACAGAGCCGTGTGAAGACGGCCATCATCCCGCCACATGTCAACCATCACCCAGGTCCACCGCGAGCCGGCAGCTGGGACACAGAGCGGACCGCCCTGGAAGGAGCGTGACCCTTGGTCGTGGAAAGGCACCTCCAGCTGGAAGCGTGTGGATTCCCGTCTGAGCTCCGTCTGTGCAGGCCGCCCCAGGAAACAGACACGGGGCTCCTGGGCAGCATGTGGTCCAACTCCGGAACGATGCTCCTCTCCTGACGTGTACGGAGTTCTCACGTTCACGGACTTTTCAGGAATCGGATATTTGGGGCCAATTTAATAGTTGTAATGACTTACGGAATGGGTTCTGGTTTATGCTGCGATAAAAAACTTCTCAGGAAGCATGTAAGTGGCTAAAATGAAATCTGAGCACTTAGGAGTGAACAGTGGGGCACCTGCTTCCTCGCTCTGGGCGGGTTCTCGAGAAGGGTCGACGGCCCCGGGTGCCGGTCGCCACGGCCCTGACCGCCAGCCTGACCACCACCCCGTGTGCTCTCCGGGGAACGCGGCTGGCCCGAGCTGACCTGTTGCTTTGAAATACGGCAAGAATTCATCTACATCCACATTCAGAACACTGCACGTGGTTCCGGCACAAGGACACTGAGGCCAGGCCCTGCGGGGAGGGCAGGGAGGGAACGGGGGCCGGGAGGCGTCTCTGGGGCCGACTTCCCTGACTCCCCTCCACATCCCGGTGAAATGTGGGGCCGCGGTTAATGAGGACACCTGGCTGGTTACTGTTCAGTGTAAACACAGGTGATCTGGAAGATCCCTCCTCACACAGAGCAAAGGCAGGGTTTCACAGGGTTCGGACAGATGACCCTGGACCAACACGGAGAACAGGTTCCCCCCGGAATGGGGACTGCTGTGGGCAAACACTCCGGCAAACTGGTGGGGACGGCCGCAGACCACGAAGCCGGCCCTCAGGTTGGCAGAAGGACAGGGGCCAGAGCCATGCAGCTTTTGAGGCGGGCTCCCCTACGACGGCAGAGCAGGGCGGACAGTCACGAAAATGCCCAGGAACTGGGGGCAAACCGCTCAGGGACCCAGGACTGGACACCCTCACGACACGGTGACGCCCGCCCGCTCAGGTCGGGGGGAGGGAGCCCCACATGACACCCGCCGGCAGGTGTGAGGCCGGTACCAGGAGCCTTGGCCGGATGGGCGGACAGAGGGGCCCCCACACAGCGGCCGCCGCGCACCCGGCTCTGAGTGCCCGAGCATGGCCAGTCCTAACAGAGGCCTAGGTCCGGGGAAGACCCGAACCAGATCTAGAGGACTCCGGGGGAAGTGGAGATCAGTGCACACTGATTACGTGTTGAAACATGAACATGTTTGTTATAGTTAATAAACTCAGTAAAATTACCCGGTTTCTAATTTTTTTTTTTAATTTTTTTCAACATTTCTTTATTTTTGAGAGACAGAGCATGAGCAGGGGAGGGGCAGAGAGGGAGACACAGAATCTGAAGCAGGCTCCAGGCTCCGAGTTGTCAGCACAGAGCCCGACGCGGGGCTTGAACTCACGGACTGTGAGGCCATGGCCTGAGCCAAAGTCGGACGCTCAACCGACTGAGCCCCCCAGGTGCCCGTTTCTCTGTAATTTTTAAGGAAACTGCTAGAACATTTAAGCTTACACATGTGACCACATCTTATTGCACAGCCTATTTTCCGGCAGTCAGGCCAGCCACCCGTGCTCCCAGCAGACAGCTGGAGAAAAACCACATGCCTGTGCAGCCAGGGAGAGGGCACAGAGAGGCCCCCCCAACAGGAGCAGAGGCGTAAAAACAATAAAAGGAACTAAACTGAGATTCTGGAACTGGAAGTCGTAACTGCTAAAATGGGAAGTCCTTGCACAGACTTAATGACATCCTGAATACGGCAGAAAATGGGGCGAGCTTGCGGGCAGGACACCAGAAAGTGCACAGTGTGACGGAGAGAGGACCGTGTCTGTACCCTCGCACATGACGCACAGAGACTCTCGGTCAGCCTCCGAGCGGCACGGCAGGAGGAGCGACGGTCAGAGGCCGTGCAGCCCCAGCCCGGAGAGACAGGTGCAGGGAACCAAGATGCCATGGGCTGCAAATACAAACCCCAAATCCAAAGTCATAACTGCAAATCAGAGGCTGTGTTTCACCTGAATCGATTCCCGCTCTGTAGGAAGTCTCAGGAGGGACTTATTAATTAGGAACGGTGAGGATTCTCTTAAGCAATGTTCTCGGGGGGGGGGGGGGTCCCCTGATCAGCAGCATCTCCTGGGAACTTGCCGGAACAGCAAATTCTGGGCCCCACCCCAAATCTACAGAATCAGAAAGTCTGGGGTGGAGCCTGGTAATTCTGAGTTTTTATAATCCCCCCAGGAGACGCACGGTGAAGTTTGAGAACACTGCTCTTTGGTAATGTTGGGGAGGCAGCTGTGTGTGCATGTGTGAGTGTGTGCACGTTTGTGAGTGTGTGCGGACACACAAGCGGCATCTGTACATGCACGCGTCTGTGCACACACATGTGCACACACACGCATACGTACACACATGCACACATGTACACATGCACACATATACATGCACCCCGTGCATGTGCACGCGCACATACACGCATGTGCACATGTGTGTATCCACATGCACACACGTGTGCACGCACACATGCACAGTGGGTCTCTGCTCGTCCCCTCTGCTCGTCCTCCACGTCTGATCCTTTAACCCATTTGTGGTTGCTGACATAAAACTTATGTTAAATGTAAGCCAATTAAAAAGTAGTTAGAGCCAAGTGTATACTAAATGCCCCCCCATTTTTTAACTTGAAATAATGTCTACACATGCCCAAGGAGACAAAATGTCTAACCCCACAGAATAGGACCATGGAAGGTCACTCCTGCCCTACACTGCACACTTAGCTATAGCTCAGTTATTTTACAAGTAGAATTTCTATTTTTACAATCATTGTTAAGTACTTCCACAAATAATCCTAACAGGAAGCAAAAGTCCTAAACCTTAAAAATTAAACACCACTCGGCACACGATCACAGGACGGCAGGAGACCATGTCTGTGGAAAGTGCTCCCGAGACCATAAAGCCCTTTGTAGACGTCCACGGAGACCATCACTCATGGTTCTGACAGATTTCCCAGACTCATCCGCTGAACGCACTAAGTACTCATTAGGCGCCAGTCTCTGAATTAAGCAGTCCCCACGGTAGAGAGTCTCAGGGTGATGCAAGGGAGCCTCTCACGGGCTCCTAGAAACTAGGAGTTCGGGGCAAGATCTTGGACAGCACCACGGTCCACGTCCACCGTGTCTGCCACGGACAAGTTAGGGCCTGGGAATGGTGAGTGGTTTTAGGAAGGAGGAGAATTCGCGACAGGTTAGAAGAAATCCCTGCATTTGGCAAACAAAGATTCAGAGGCAGGAAGGTCTGGCAAGGTGCCCCAAGTCGCTCAGTCGCAAGCAGCAGGGCTAGAGGTGAACTCCGAATCCGCTCAGGGTTCCGATCTGTGCCGCCAACGCTCCCGCCCCCCTCTGAGAAGGTGGAGGGGTTCACAGGATGCCCCCGCCCCACGGCACCCGCGTTCAGGAGCTCCTCAAAAGTAATGCAAAGTGCTGCCCCCTCCGGCCTCCTCGGGGAAGTGCAGGGCCGCAGAAGCCCCCTCGGTGGCAGAAGGGCCTGGAACAGCCCTGGAAATCAGTGCAATTTTGTAAGCCAGACCCTCAAAACCAGAAGTCCATTTACACTTTATAGGAAAAAGGCTAACCAAGTCTAAGCTCACAAGTGCCAAGGGCTAGGTGATTTGTTTTAATGTTTCCATTACTGCAAACTACTGATGAAGCAAAGCCCAGCAGAAAAAAACAGAAATCAGAAACTGAGCACCTAGAGGGCACGGCACACAGAGCCTACCCCAGAGCCTACACCCAGCCCACCCCAACCCGCTCAGATGCTCCGTGAACCTACAGTTGAGCAAAACCACCTCACACACAGCACAGAACAGAGTGCTGAACAGCTCCTGTGATCTACTGAGCACCGTCCTGCAAGTGATACACAGGTGGCTGTGTGGGGGCAGGGTTATCCGCTGCGGACCCCTGTCCCGCATCAGAGGGGATCCCACCCAGTACCGCCAGCCTGGGGAAAGGCCAAAATCCAAATCCCAAGTACAGTTAATCCTGAGTGCGTACAGCTTTGGCACGATCATGAGTCGGAAAACTGTGTCGAGCCATCGTGAGTCTAGCTGCACCCCCAATTCTACTCAGAACTCTAAGTGCTGGACTCTCTCCCTGAGATGGGCAGTGTGGCCCCGGGAAGCCGGCCCCGCTGCTGCAAGGAGCCGTGGGACCCACCCACTGCCGCCTCCTGCGTCCCCAGGGAGGGGAGGGGCCGGCATCTGGATTGAGTGGACCGTGACCCCGACCAACCCGACACAGCTATTGTTTTCGGAATCTAGCACTGCTTTTCTTTTCTTTTAAGTTTATTTATTTAGAGAACGGGAAGACATACAGAGAGAGGGAGCGAGAGCGGGAGAGAGAGAGCAGGCTCCGTGTGTCGGCATACAGCCAGATGCAGGGTTCCATCCCATGAACCACAAGATCATGACCTAGGCCGAGATCAAGAGTCAGGAGCTTAACGGACTGGGCCACCCAGGCGCCCCAGAAATCTAACATCTTACTTTAAAGATATCAGAGCACCTCACAGCCTGCTCTGTCTTCCCAAGACTGCTTTAAAAAAGAACGTCTGTAAATGACCTGGTGATAAGACACTTACTTACGGCCCCGCCTTGGTGCGAACGTCTCTGCCTGCGGGCACACGGAATTGTGGGTCTCCCACGCACTCCCCAAGGCACCGTGGACTTCACTTGTCCTCAAGAAAAGCACGTTTTCTTCCCCCACAAATCGCGGTTCCTCTCCAATTCCTGCAGTCTGACTGACACTCCACCCCCTGGACAGGTGAGCCAGAAGCTGACCGCCACATCTCCTTCACTTCCTGCCTCCGATGCACCACCAGGCCGTCGTCTGTCCTTCCTGACGCCTCCGGCCCACGTGCCTGCCCCCATCCCTGCTGCAGAACCCCGGGCACACAGCGCGCCCTCTCCTGCGTGGGCATCCCACTAGCTCAGGAAAGCGGACCTAGCCTCCGGGACCAGACAGCACCCACAGGAGCGCACGCCCCGTTAGTGGTTCCTGCAGCACCGTGAGGACAGGCGTTCTGAGCGTGCAGACGCGCACACAGAGTTGAGAACTTGCCCCGGGCTTTGTGCCGGCAAAGCAAAGACCACCTGCCCAGGGATGTTCGCGCTGCGTAACTACAAAGGGCAGCTCGGAAAGGCACCTTTACTAACGAGGTCCTGAACGACAAATGTGCTGAAACAGCTTTGAAATGCCCACCACGCAGGCACCACACAGCTCGGGGCCAATCAGGGCTGCAGATGAGGATCCACTGTGCCCTTCTGAGAGCACAAGCGTCCTCTGGGCCGTCCTCCTGGAGGACACCACCCTCCCCCAGCCCGCTCCAGCCTCCAGTCCCCGTTGGCCTCCACGAGCCGCACACTCTAGTCCCCAAGGCCGTCCCTCATGATGACAGCTCAGCGTGCCCGGGACGTGCCTGGCTGTCAGGGTCAGGAGCCTGACGCCCGCCCCATCAGGCCTACGGGGTCACGCCCACAGGCACCCCTCCACTGACTGTCCCTGTATTATTGTTGTCTGCTCCGGTGACCAGCTCTCTGGGGTTCCCACAGTGCTTGTGGGATGCATGGACGGCTGCTGTCCGAATCACAGCCGGTCCTTCCTGACACCAAGTTAGGAGGCACGGCCCAGAGTGTCCCATACTGCCCGGGCCCCACTTGGCCAGAATCTCCTCTCCAGGCCACCATGTTTCCCAATATGCTTCATTAGGGTCCCCAGGTCATTAGCGAGTGCACCCTGCTCTCTGACCGGGAGCGAGCTGGCCCTTGGCTAGCGTTTGCCCATCAGAACTGACCGCCTATAAATTCCCCTGGTGATGCCAACACTGGGGCGTTGAGGCCACACTGACAATCACCCTGCCGAGGGAGGCAGGCCTGAGAGGCCGCGAGCTAGGACGCTTGCACCATACACGGTGCACGGGTCTACGGGACAGGGGCCGCACACGTGGAGCAGCGGGTCAGAGCTCCAGCAAGGCTGGGGAGTCGGGCTCACCCTGGGAGGGCTTGGTCTTGGGAGGGGGGTCGGGCACACTCCGTGGTTTGCTGACCGAGAGGGCAGATTCAGGGGGACGTCCGAGCTGGCCCCACGCATGCACGCGGTAAGCGCGCCGTTGCAAGGATCGTCCCGGATTCTTGCAAAGGTGTTTGTGAACCAGACTCCCACAGGCGGTTCTGCTGGGACGTGGGCTAACAGCTGATGTCCCTGCGCACCTGCCAAGGGCTGGTCACTTCCACCACAGCTGCCTGGCGTCATGGCCTAGCCTGTGACCTGCTGAGAGAGAGACCTGGGCACGGACTGTGCTCCCAACGTGACGCCGTGGTGCCTCGGGCCGGGCTCCAGGAGGCCAGGAGTGGAGCTCTGGCTTCTCCTGAAGTGGAGACTAGGGAGGTTTGGAGTGGAGACTAGGGAGGTTTGGAGGCAGGATCACATGGACGTCTGAGAACGTCTGAGAACACCTTGGGCATGGTGTGGAGAGAGGGCTGAACGGCATTAGCCTGGAGACAGAACTGCCGAGGGCAACTGCATGTCCCGAACAGGAGGGGACGCCAGGGGACAGGAGGGGACACCAGGGGACAGGAGGGCAAGCAGTTGGCACTGCTTCTGCAGCTGACTTAAAAAAAAAAAAATTAACTCAATTCAGTATTTACAGAGTAGATTTGAAAAAACAGGAGTCATGGCTGGAAGTCACGGAACGTTTACACACAATGACAAATTCGTTTTTGTTTGTTCCCATCCTAATCTTCCTTTCTCACAGCATGAAAGTACACAAAACACAAGCCACGAACGTGCCTGAGGTCGCAGGGAAGAGGGGAGAAAGGCAGAGAAAGAGCCAGGCTCAGGAGCAGAGGCCGGAGGTCAGAGGCGGGCTTGGCTCTAAGCACCCCGAAGGCAAGCAAAGCCCAGGTCAGATCTGGCACAGCATTCCCGAGCCCCCAAAAGTTCCTTAGCCAACCGTCCGGGAGAAATGAGACTTTACTGATACGAGACGAAGGCAAAATTTCTCACACAGATCCTCTCACGTGTCAGGCTCCTAAGTGTAAGTGAACAGCATCCCAAAAGGAGGCTCAGGGACAGACTCCGTGTGTCTGTCCCCTCTCCCTCACTGGGAGCCACCGGCAGGATTCTGAAGCATGACTCACAGCCAGAAGTTACACAAACTTCATCCTGTTTATTTTGGCTCGTGCTTCCCGCCTCCAGAGGTCTCTCTGACCCTAGTGTGCGTTCAAGGATTTGCTAAGCCCGTGAGCACGCGCTGTCTGCATGTGTGATAGGCGCCTACTCCCTCCTTCAGCCAAGTTACTGAAGTTAAAAACGGGAAAATCGCGGGTCAGCAAAGAAACACCGGTGCCGGGAGAGGAAAAGCCAAGGAGCCTGGGTCCAAGGCCTGGCCACCCGGCCACGGGCATGGCCCCACGTGGGGACCCAGCATCTCTGCCCGAGGGACAGCTAGGACCGGCACCCGCACCCGACAGGCAGGACCGGCTGCGGCCAGCTGCCACGAGGGGTCCCGGACACGATGCCTCCACCTACACAGGGCTCGTGGACACAGGACAGGGCAGGCTGTGCTGACGCAGGCACATCCTTCCGGAACGCCAGCGTGGCTGGACGCGTTTGCCCACGACAGCCTGGGACACAGCTCTCAGCCGTGTCAGTGTTGACAACCACGTTGCTTTCAAGACAGGAGCCATCACAGGAGACCTGTGAGCCGTGGCTGATGGGCTCTGCTCCTCCACGGCCTGCATGAGGTGGCCCATGGCCAGCCACGCCCAGAGGAGCGTGCTCACGGGCTCAGCCACCCTCGGGAGGGGCCAGCTCGCTGGCTCTGCCCTTTCCTCCCACCCTACCGTGGACTGACGGTTCCGTAAAACAGTAAAAGACGGTCTTGCACGTTGTTACTATGACATTGTGTTAACACTGCTGCTGACCTGTGACACGGCGGCCTGCGGGCTGGCACCCGTCACAGGCGGCACCCAGGGCACCATGTCCTCAGGTGACGCCCCAGGCCACTTCTCGGCCCAGGAGCCTGCAGGTACAACATGAAAGGACCGTGCCCGCACCCCTGCCAGGTGGGCAGTCCCAGAGGGATGGGGACGGGCAGACAGCGAGCTCCTTGCTCACATGACCTGGCTCACCTCTCCCACGAGCCCACAGGAGAAATGGGTGATTTGACAAGGAGCCAACGCCAGGCGGCTCTGTGGCCCCGAGGGCTCTGTTTCCCACGGAGCCGCCTGTGAGCTCGGCGGCCACACATCCAGGATCGCACATTCCCCAGAGAAGGCCGTTCAGACGGCGGAGGCACGTGGGCGCTGGGGTGCAATTTGTCAAACGTTCTGTTCTTTGCCGTCTCTGCCTCCTGATATGGCACCAAGCAGCCAGGACCGCCTCTCCTGGCTCACAGGTGCAGGGTAGGCAGGGGCTCTACCCAGCAGGCGGGACAGAGGGACAGACAGCAGGCAGGACAGAGGGGCAGTCGGGACTCTACCCAGCAGGCGGGACAGAGAGGCAGACAGCAGGGAGGACAGAGGGGCAGCCACAGGAAGAACTCGCAAGGGCCCTGCCCGGGGTGGGCAGCCTCCAGACTGAGGAACCTTCCTTTTTGCAGGGCTGGGTCCCACTACGGGGAGGTAGAGAACCGGGGTCTCACAAGGCTGCATCCCCTTCCTTGGGGGCCTCGACGTGTCAGCGTCCCGCGGAGCCCAGTGTCGAGGAGGGGCGGCCGGGGCAGGGCCAGAAGGCTGCCCCAACCCCTCAGGACCTCCCGGAGGCAGGACGCCCACCCAGGCCAACTCTTGGGTGACCTTCCGGCCCATTCCTTAAAAGTCTGGTTGGCAAAAATACATAATAACGTATATGATAACAGAGAGGAAAGCAAAATACGTTTTTCTCCAACATACAATTCAAAACAAAAACTGAGTAGTTCAAAGCACAATACAGAAAACTTTAAATGAAAACCGACTTTCTGAAAATGAATCAGGGTATCGACCCATTCCAAAGACAAACATACATACTTTCCAAGCTGGTTTTAGGAGTCAGGAGGTTATTTCATTAGTAACATATACAGGCAGCGACGACGCTTAAATATTAGATTTCTCTGGGATTTAGTGACATTATTTCCTTTGCAGAGAAGGAGGCCCTATGGCTTGGATTTGTACCATGAGATATTTAAATAATCATGACGTTGTAAGCCTCATTTGCCGGGTCTAAGTCTTTACAGGCAAACCGCAGGCAAGGCAGGGAGACACTGTCCAGGATCAGGTCAGAATGTTCCATGAACCCCACTAAACAGCACAACACGAGACCCGGAAGGAGGGACAGTGGGGGGAAGGAAGGGGTCCAGGGCCAGCCCCTCCTTCCCATCACAGGTCCTCAGGCACAAGCCAGGGCGGTGACCCCAGCTGCACCCAGAGCTGCTGCCCCCAGGAAAACAGGCAGATAGGTCGGAAGGAAGGAGTGCTGGCAGGAAAGATTTTCTCTTTTCCTTTCAGGTGCACAGAAACCTGCGGGAAGGGGCACAGGACAGAGCCATGTTCTGGGCACCGACGGCCCATGCTGCCGCTTCCAGTCTTCCAGTCATGTCCTCAGACTGAGACCCTGCGTTCGTGTTAGGCTCAGGAAGGCAGGCGTTGGCTCAGCCTGCCCAGGGGAAAGTGGACACCCGTGTGCTGACCTGTGTGGGTGGCCAGCGAGAGCAAAGGATCCATCACCCTGAAACTGTCATCCATTCTCGACAAGCCCTGGGGATTCTGGACTGAGCTTTGCCAATAGCCCGCAGACAGCGTCCGCGACTTCCCGGCCCCAGCTGTCTGCGGCAAGGACGCCGAGAACCTTCGCACACATGCTTGACAGCCTCGTGCTGCCCCAGCTCCTCATGTACTGTGACCTACACATCCCCTCTGCTGGCCCTCCAGTGAGCCCTGTGCCAGGACCCCCGGGAAGGCCCTGTAGGAACCCCCACCTGGCCCCACAGCCCCCCACGCAGAGCGGGGATACCCTGCCCGGGGCACCGCAGCACGCAGCCACAGACGGTACGGGGGCCCCGGGCATGTCTGCTAGAGATCCCCAGCTCCTGGCACAGGGTTCGGAACCCTGCAACTGTGGCGTCAGAAAACACTCTCGTTCAGATTTTTCTCAACCACTTAAAAGTGTAAAACACTGAGCTCGCGGGCCAGACAGAAGCAGGCAGGGGCTCCTTCCGGCCCTGGGCCCTGGGCCCAGGGTCCACACCCGGTGCGGCGAGGGGAGCCTGGCGCAGCCCCGGCACCCTTTGTTTCCGGCTCTGCCCTAGGTAACTCCTCCCCAGGCTTTGTGGCCGGACTGCTGTTTCGCAGGCCACACGCAGAGGCAGCCGATCCGGCAAAGCCTTCCCTCTGCCCTACAAATGAACGAAACAAATGTACGAGTTCACACACTGTTCCTCTGGGAAAAATCCCAAACTTCTTCCACGGGTGTTTAAAAAATGAAATCAGTGTTTTCCCTACTTTCCAGACCAAAAAAACCCCCAGAATTGTGCACTACGGACTTCTCCCAAGACCGTTTTGTTCTGACCCAGAAAGCCCAGCACTGGGGGGTTAAACCGAGGACGGTTGCGTAACGACAGGGGCAGAGGACCCACACTCACCTCTTGAGCAAACCAGGAGGCGCGCCCCGGGCGGGCGGGCGGGCGGGAGGTCCGCCCCGCGTGGGCGGGCGTGGGCGGGCGGGAGGTCCGCCCCGCGTGGGCGGGCGGGAGGTCCGCCGCTGTCCAACTAACCCAGGGTGTCCCTGCAAACACAGCGGGCGGACGTCGTTCTCGTTAGGGGCCGCCAAGGAAACCGCAACTGAACGGGGCATGTTCCCAGCAGGATGATGCCAACTCGATCTCGAGCCCTGGGAAGTGGGAGCCACGCGGCTTCTACTGAAAACTCGCATGCGTGGCCTTCCTGCTGTGAAAACAGGACGCGGTGGTGCGGATAAGCGAGGCTCCTCCAAGGGGAAGAGCGCCTGAGTACATGGCGGGGCGTCCTCTGCGACGTCACAGACCCCGGGGAAAACAGGAGCAGACGACACACCCGACAGGGCGCTGGGACACCTCTGACCTGGGTGTCCCCACAGCAGCCTTCGGTGGTGCTCACAGGGCCCACCCCCTGCCTCTCGGGACTCATCCATGGGAAACAAAAGTAACCAGTGCACGCGTGCGCGCACGTATACACATGT